>NC_059359.1:3552500-4225000 GCF_019703515.2 Myxocyprinus asiaticus
AGTATGCCATACCAAACACAGCATGAGTTTTGACATGCTGCATCTGGCATGGTCAGTGGACGCCAGAGTACCGTGGTTTCTGTGTCCAGTTCTGTACCTCTGATTGGCTGAATAAAAACTTCCGGTTGTGTTTGTAAGGGCTTTGACTCTCTGGAACAACATCATCAGATTAATGCACCACTGGGACTGTTTGACATTTAACGCTCTCCCAGTTGGCAATAATCTATTGTGTAGTTAGAAAGCACCTCTGAATGCACCACTGCTTTCCATGTATAGAACATATGTCAACAGTACCACGTGTTGTTTTAAACAGGATGAGAACTGATATGGATATGGTATAAGGATGTGTGCAGAGAAAGAGAGATGATGTATGAGATATAATCGTACAGAGTTAAGACTATAAAATTAGTTTAACAAACTAACAATGAACAATAATATTTCAGCACTTAATCTTGGTTAATGTTAAACTAACATTTAACAAATACTAATGTATTTTTAAGTTGTATATGTCAACAGTAGTAAATGCATTATGAACTAACATGAATTAATAATAAATATATAATAATCTAAATTAACAAAGATTAATAGTTGCTGTAAAAATTTTGTTGATTGTTAGTTCATGATATCTAAAGCATTTTACTAATGTTAACACATAGAACCTTATTGTTAAGTGTTACCATTATTCTTAACTACATCAACTTCGGATACTAGTGTAATTAATGCTAGCCTACTTTTGTAGTTTGGGCAAATGAATATGCTCATCAATAAATATGAAAATGCCCAGTAAGTCCAATGTAATACAAAACAGTCAAATACAATGACCAATAAGAAAACAAAGGATCAAATCATGTATTTGTCTTGAGAAAGCTTCAAGTGACTGATAATCCATTAGCTTTTTTCAGTGCACAGGGTCATTTCAATATTTAGAAGAATCAGATATATTGCCAGGTGTGCTTACACATGCAAGGAATTTGTCTTGGTGACAGGAGCTTCCAGTGTACAACAATACAATACAGCAATAAAAATTTTTTTTTTTTTTAAATAAAGATAGAATAAAAAAGAAAATGTAATAGAAATTACAGTATACACAACAAGACAAAATATATATGCGCACACACAAACACACACACACACACACACACATATATATTATACACAGTGCAAATACAAATCTGTTATATACAGTGCAAGGGAATGTAATGGCAGAAGAGGTAGGATGTGTTGGATAATATAAAAAGACTAAGCTGTGAACTGCACATAATTATTGCTCAATGGGGCAGTTATAACTGTTCATGACATGGATACAGTGCTAAGAGAAAAAATAAAGTTGGTCCCTGTGCAGTGTGACTTGCACCACCTACGGGTCGATGAATTTAGCCCAGCGCGCTCACAATGTGTCTTCACACGATTCTCTCAGTCTTTCCCTTCTGTTGCTCTGATGCCTGCATCTCCTGGAAAGGGCAAAACAGGCAGAAATTAAAAGAATAAAACGCATGAAACTCAAACACGTCACATGATATGCACATTTTCTTGTAAATCAATTAGATAAGAAAGCATGTGCTAAGAATAGAGAAGTGCTTAGAATAATGATAGTTCTGCAGACTGATCTCGCTGTTAATTCGGTGACAGTAGGTCAAAAGTTTTGCTACTGAAATCAGTCTGTGCTTACTGAAATTCAAACCACTGCCCCAAGTGGCCGAATCTGGAAGTGTTGTTAAACATATGGGCATGAGTGAGCTCCAGTTTAGGTCCACAGGGTGGTGCCAAAAGAGTTGTATTTTTAGTTGTAAATGGTGTAATACAGTCAACAGGTATGCATATTTTATTAACCCCACTTCCTAAACCTAACCTTAAGTGGATTCATTAAAATCACTTGAAAGGGTTAATTAAAGCTGAAGCACTTTAGCAGCAACAAAAAAGCTTTAAATACAACAAACAAATCAACTGAAAATATACATCTGGAACACCTGCTATGACTTTCTCTTTTTCCTCTCATGAGTTTGCATACCTGTACTTCCATTCAAACACATGCAAATGCAGGAGAGCAGAAACACAAGTTTTCTCTTTTGCTGTGCACCATAGTTAAAGTTTAATGAACTTTGATGTGCATATTCTTCTAGCTAAAAGACATTTGACCAACAGAGGACCTAAACATCACACATTGACCATTTGGCTGAAAAGCAAACATGGTAGAAACTCTTATTTTGCAGGTTTAAGGGAAGCTGGATGGTTTGCAACATTACTGAAGTAGATGAAATGAAGTAGTGTGTAATTTTGCACCACTAGTGACACCAAACGTAATTGCAAAACTAATGGTTTCCCGAACACTTCTCGAATCTTCCACTGTTCAGATTAGAGGTAGACCGATATATCGGTGCTAATAGTTGCTTTTTGGGGCTATCGGTTAGTGGAAAAATCTATGCTGATATTTGCAGATCATTTTTATTTTTTCGTTCCTCTGTGGGCAGCGTTGGAAGAGTCTACATTTAGAACGGCTTGGTTCTACAGTATTCTACAGCGGTCTCTAGAGGTGAAATAAAAACAATCACGGAGGGATTTGATGTATCTAATTCTTTCACGATCACACATTTTTTTCATTTCAATGCATATTTTGTTATTTTGATAATTTAATCATGTGTTCTAAACTGAAGCGATGGCATGCAAAGAAAAATACTACTATATAGAAATGTCCCCCGTGGGCACATCGTGTCTCCGACTTCATATCTTGTGAATAATACTAAAAAACCTCATCAGGTGAAATGTATAAATACAGAACCCTTCATCTGGTGTTTATATAGGCTATAAAAGCTTAATTTGGTGAATACTTAAATATAGAGGACTGTAATGGAGCCAAGTCTCCATTTCAAAATAAGAATCCCCAGTGTGTTTTGGGCATGTTTACAGTTAAAAGTCCTGCATTATGCAACAAATCATTTTATTCTGGTTATTATTGAGATTTTGGATAAACAATAATCTGCATCTGGGATTTTAGCCTCTATGTCTGTGCCCATCATAGTAAGGAAAGTCTAAGAATTTTTTTTAACCATCTATAAATAGATTTTAAAAACTATCAGCCGATTAATCTGTTATCGGCCAGTTATCGGTACCTGCAAAATATACTTTTTGAACTCTAGTTCAGATCCTTATCCAAACTGAAACCTCTAGTTGAGACACGCACAAATCTATAAATAGATTTTAAAAACTATCGGCCGATTAATCTGTTATCAGTACCTGCAAAATTTACTTTTTGACCACTAGTTCAGATCCTGCTCCAAACTGAAACCTCTAGTTGAGACACACACAAATCTATAAATAGATTTTAAAAACTATCGGCGATTAATCTGTTATCAGTACCTGCAAAATTTACTTTTTGACCTCTAGTTCAGATCCTGCTCCAATCTGAAACCTCTAGTTGAGACACACACAAATCTATAAATAGATTTTAAAAACTATCGGCCGATTAATCTGTTATCAGTACCTGCAAAATATACTTTTTGACTTCTAGTTCAGATCCTGCTCCAAACTGAAACCTCTAGCTGAGACACACAAATATATAAATAGATTTTAAAAACTATCGGCCGATTAATCTGTTATCAGTACCTGCAAAATTTACTTTTTGACCACTAGTTCAGATCCTGCTCCAAACTGAAACCTCTAGTTGAGACACACACAAATCTATAAATAGATTTTAAAAACTATCGGCCGATTAATCTGTTATCAGTACCTGGAAAATATACTTTTTGACCTCTAGTTCAGATCCTGCTCCAAACTGAAACCTCTAGCTGAGACACACAAATATATAAATAGATTTTAAAAACTATCGGCCGATTAATCTGTTATCAGTACCTGCAAAATTTACTTTTTGACCTCTAGTTCAGATCCTGCTCCAAACTGAAACCTCTAGTTGAGACACACACAAATCTATAAATAGATTTTAAAAACTATCGGCCGATTAATCTGTTATCAGTACCTGCAAAATATACTTTTTGACCTCTAGTTCAGATCCTGCTCCAAACTGAAACCTCTAGCTGAGACACACAAATATATAAATAGATTTTAAAAACTATCGGCCGATTAATCTGTTATCAGTACCTGCAAAATTTACTTTTTGACCACTAGTTCAGATCCTGCTCCAAACTGAAACCTCTAGTTGAGACACACACAAATCTATAAATAGATTTTAAAAACTATCGGCCGATTAATCTGTTATCAGTACCTGCAAAATTTACTTTTTGACCTCTAGTTCAGATCCTGCTCCAAACTGAAACCTCTAGTTGAGACACACAAATCTATATATAGATTTTAAAAACTATCGGCTGATTAATCTGTTATCAGTACCTGCAAAATTTACTTTTTGACCTCTAGTTCAGATCCTGCTCCAAACTGAAACCTCTAGTTGAGACACACACACATCTATAAATAGATTTTAAAAACTATCGGCCGATTAATCTGTTATCAGTACCTGCAAAATATACTTTTTGACCTCTAGTTCAGATCCTGCTCCAAACTGAAACCTCTAGTTGAGACACACACAAATCTATAAATAGATTTTAAAAACTATCGGCCGATTTATCTGTTATCGGTCAGTTATCGATACCTGAAGAATCCACTTTTTGAACTCCAAACACACATCTCTGGTTAAGCAACACACATCACCTTTTATTACTTGTACATTATCATTTATTCAAAACAGAAGCCCTAGACTAGAGCATACTGACATATCTTATTCCCCATATTTTGTTGCAGGATCTAAATTAGTCTAGTCTAGTGTGACCACACCTTAAAAAACAATGTAGTTTACAGCCTCTTATTATTGCTTTGACAGACAGTTTCTCTTTGTTGATGGTTTGAGATGACTGACAGTGACTATGATAAGATATTTACTTTTGGCGTGGCCTTATCTAATTGAATACGAGTTAAAAGAGTGTTCCAGTTTCAAAATAAGTTAAGCTCTATTAACAGCATTTGTGGCATGTTGATTTACACAGAAAATAATATCGACCGCACTTAGAATGCAAGTACATGGGGCCAGGCAATAAACATAAAAATATTCACTGTTTTAAAAGTAACATGGGACAAGTCAAAACTTTTCTTGGTGGTAACCAACATTATGCCACAAATGCTGTTTATAGAGCTTAACTTGTGATACTAATGTACCTCCATAGTTGAATCTCCAAACATGTGACCACCAGCAGCAGCAGTATTAAACACAGAACAACAGCAGTTGTGGCTCTGTTTTTCCTCGGGCATGGCTCTAAAACAAACACACACACCATATTAGTGTGGCTGTTATTAAACACATTTCAGGCAATTCATCAACTTCTCAAGCAGTAACAGCTGTTATGTGTATTAAGCATAACGAACAGTAATAATTAACTTTTCCTAAAATGAATGACATATTACTTACGTAATTCAGATATAACATGTTTTATAAACCTCACAACCCCTTTATAGCCTCAAAAACAGGTAAACATTAGACTTTGTCCTGCTCATATTGTACTCCAAAATCAAAAGAAACTAATAAGGAACTATATTTAGCATATATAAAATGAAGCAAATTTTTTTTTTTTTTTTTTTTTTTTGTGTGAGATTATTTTACTGACACTTATGCACAATTTCCCTCCCAATTCTCATTAAGGCAATGCAAAAAAGATGGCCGTAATGATGTACTCCTCCCTTGGGACAGATGTTTTTTTTTTATTTTTAACATGTGATATAGTTCTTAATATTATATTATTGTTCTAGTTATACATATTTTTGCAAGTTGATGTTAATTAAATTTACTTACTTAGGGTAAGAGGTAATAAATTCTCAGTCTTGAGATTTTGTTCTACTGAATTGATTAAATTAACACATTTAACAAACAGATGAGACGCAATTTGTTTAAATGGCCAAAAAAAAGTTGCTCTCATAAAAGTAAAAAATGCCCTTGGAAATCAAATCCAGGGCCAAATATTGTTCCTTAATGCGCACTGTAAAAAAATGTCCATAATTTTTATAGTAAAATGTAAAAATAATACAGTAAAAAAAAAAATTTCGTTGGTTGTAAAAATTACTATATATTTAACAAGAGAATTCATGTAATTTTAAGGTAAAATATTGTGTTTGTTGGAAGTAAAAAGTATCATTTTACCATATGATTAACGCTGAAAAATTAACAAGTTAATACATGTACTTTTTACTGTAAACTATTGTTAAAAAAATGGTGAAAAACAATAATTGGGTGTTCCCAGAAGTCCCTGCGTGACCCCTCCCATTTCATTATATTTAGTTATGTTTCTTCTTTTTTTAAATAACAGTTATGTACATTTGGGTGTTCTGTTACATTTAATATATTTTATTGAATGTTTATAACATTATTTTAGTGTAACGTGTTAACCTGATGGTGTTTTGTGTTTCTGAGAATAAAAATGATTGCTCCTGGAAGGATCACTCTTGATGAATGTCGTCATGTGTAACAATACATTTTAAAGTGAAGAGCAGACTTTTATAGTTCCAGAAGGATAGTATAACAAGTTTATATCAGTTAATATAATAAACGGTAGTGAACCGTAAAATATACAAGCATCAGAATTTCATCCCATAAAGCTTGAAACATGGTCACCGTATTTTTTTAAAGGTTCATTTCTGGAAACCTCAGCTGTCAGTATACTGTAAATGTAATTTTTTTTTTTTTTTATATATACAGTGACTGACTGCCTTTCATGTTTGCTGATATACTGCAATACAGTAACAAAAACAATTTTTTGAATGTCTTATGGTAATGAGAATCATTGAAAACAGTGGGAATAGTAAAGTAGAACATTCAGACGCATTCAGTGAAACGGTTATGAGAAATGGGGGATGAAAATGTGCTTAAGTTTACTGAAAATAAAGTCACAATGCAAAAAATCCTAATAGTCCTTAATGCAGGCTTCATTGTCTTGATGCAAAATATGATTTCATTTTTTTTTTTTTTTTTGATTTGCGGTTAAATATAACTAGGAAACAACCTGGCAACCGCACAAAAATGCACTAAAAACCATTCAAAAGCACTTTAACAAATTTCCTTGCATCCGCCTAGAACACCCTAGCATCTTGGTGGTGAATACTGCACAGACAAGCACCACAGTTGGTAAGCATTGCTCTATAATTGTTTGGGTTTGATTGTCAGTGTTGTACCTGCAGTGTAGGTTGCAGAACTCTGGCCCAGTTTGTTGCTCACCACACAGGTGAAGTGTCCACAGAAGGTGCTGGAGACATACAGAGATGTTCCATCTGCAGACACATGACCCACTGTCTCTGTCACAGCCGCTTGCTCGTGCAGCCAGGTGAAGGTGGGCTCAGTGCCCCACGCCTCCAAACAGTGCAGAATGCAGTGAGACACATTCACCATCACTGATACATGATTCACTGCCACTGACACACACACAAACATAAAACACTTAAAGGAATAGTTCACCAAAATTGAAAATTCTCCCATCATTTACTCACCCTCATGCCATCCCAGATGTGTATGACTTTCTTTCTTGTGCTGAACACAAATGAAGATTTTTAGAAGAATATCTCAGCTCTGTAGGTCTATACAATGCAAGTAAATGGTGACCAAAACTTTGAAACTTTAAAAATAACATACAGAAAGTGAAAGTGGAGATCTATAGTAAAAAAGGACTTCAATATTGATCTGTTTCTCACCCACACCCATCATATCGCTTCTTAACATATAGTTTTAACCACTGGAGTCGTATGCATTACTTATATGCTGCCTTTAAGTGATTTTTAAAGCTTCAAAATTCTGGCCACCATTTACTTGTACTCTATGGACTTACAGAGCTGAGATATTCTTCTAAAAATCTTCATTTGTGTTCTGCAGAAGAAAGTCATTCACATCGGTTTGGAACAATATCAGAGTGAGTAAACGACAGTGAAAGTTTAGAAGTGTTAAAGTTTTAGAAAAGTTTTGGTTCTGTGTAAAATAATTTCTGCATGAGAGCTTTTGTTGTTAATATGCTGCAGTGAAACTCAGCAGTAAAATCGGAATATTGCATAAGCAATTAGCGAATAAAGTTAATGCATTCACGTGAATTGCTGAGGCAAAGTCACATGACTTTTTAATGCGCATCTATATCACTATAGAAATTCTATGGAAATATACGATGTAAATGCATTTCTGTAATAGATTATGTGTGTGTCATGTTACCGAATAAAACTTGTATCCACCTCAAGTAAGCATATACGTTTTCTATGTGCATTTTGGAAAGTTTATTTGCATCTTGGTGATTCCATCAAGCATTTTATATGTGATATCTAACAATGTGCATAAAAAATATGTGAATGGAAACCCGACTAATCAACACATAATGCAACACCACCTATGCAGTTTAATGGACCCTTTTCACATTTCCAGAACGTTTTGGAAAGTGGATGTAAACTATAGAGGGGTAATCTTCAATAGTGGTGAATGCAACACCACAGCAAATATTTTTGCATGCCATTTGCTCCAATAGCAAAAGAAAAATTCCACTATAATGTTTCCACAACTTTCCAAATGAGGAAAAAATAGAGACGGATTCCAACAGTCAGAAGAAATATGTCAAATTTACTGTCACTCCCTCGTCGCAGCAGCAGAAACTAGTTTTGTTTTGTTAAAGGTGCTATAAGTGATTTTAGCCGTTCTAGAATTTCCACAAACTGAAACGTTGGATTAGCCACACCCCCTCTTTCCAAAACCCCCACTCCAAATATACCAAATTAACTTTTAAAACTGATATCAAGCAGAAATGGTTCACAAAAAAAACAACAGTAGCAAAATAGCGCCCTCAACTGACAACTGTTATGAGCAACATGGCTTAAAAATGGCATTAAGCCTCAATATTTCGCTGCAACTACAATACTATGAGAACGCGCTAAATGATTGACAGGCAGAAAGCGTAAGAGACCGCGGACACATTTTTGTTTGCTGTTTACAAAGTCTAGAGCTGTCACAGAGACCGGTGAGATATCTCATGACACTTATTTCATTAATATCTTTCAGGGAGTATGGAAAAAAAAAAGAAATCATACATTTCCATGGGAGACATTTAGGCCAAGTCTACACTAATTCATTTAAGTTTGAAACCGTTTTCTAATGTCATCATTTTCCAAAATAAGCGGTTTCAAAATGCTCCGTTTTCGGTGGTACGTCAACGTTACGAAATAAATGCGTTTCAAGCGAAAACATATTAGAGTGGACGTGGCCTCAATATTTGAATGTCCCCCATGATTTGCATAGTAAATATAGTGCTGCCTTGTAAGCACAGTAATGAGTTATAAATGAATGAAGAGATTTTAGAGCATCTTACAATACTCGTCAACGGTTTGCTGTGTCGAACGTCTCTGCCCTGATTGGTTTGTGACTGTAACTGTATATACGCCGCTGTCCGATGGTTGATAATCTCTGATCTTCAGCATGGCTCCTTGTTGTTCCACAATCGCCCTCCCATCAGAGATTTTACCAGGAAACTCGGCAACTGTTGAATTCTTTCTAGAATTCTTGGCCTGTCTGTCCCACGTCACTTTGGTAATACGTTCACCATCAAGCAGGTCAATTTGTGCCTGTAGGTTCAAATTATGGCCTTTGATGACATGTATTGGCTGCTGGTTTGTGAAGTGTACAGACAAACACTGGCCGCTCCAAAACACTGAGGAATAACAGTGACAAAAACATGTTATAAAACGGATAGTTCCAACTGTAAATTCTGACTGGATGAGCCACGTATGAAGCCATCGTAAAATGACGATAAATGCAAATCTGTGATGGCAAATTCTTTAATTACACTGCTTTAACATTGTGTCGGAATTAATGCAATTACAAGATGACAGCTTGGATATTCTATTAAAGTTGTTCATGTCTTCAGACCTCAGAAATATTTGCTTTATGGCAACACTTTTAATGCTAAAATGGATCCATGCGTGGCTTTGTTGTTGATTACAGCGAAATTCATAATTTACCTAAATGTTTAAGGAAAAAGAAAGCACTCCAGGTAGCACAGGCTATAATACAATGCATCATAATGTGCAAGCTGCTACAGTATTTTGCTTGACAGCCGTAAATAGCTTACTGTTGTACAACTGAACTGTATTACTTTTCTGAGGTATTGTATATTATCATTAATAAAATAACAGCGATTAATTGCATTAGAGTGATTTTACCACAGAAAAAGGGTATTCTAAGGCACAATTCAAAGCCCATTAATCATGGTAAAATTACTGTAACCCACAGCCTCAAGTGGTTTGTTGCTTTTATACTGTAAAACAGTGTCAACAGCTATATTATATTGAACACCAATGTTCAATAAATTGAAATTCTTTTGCTAAGTAGTGTTGTTCATTAGCTTAACTGTGTATTGTTTATGGTTCCCAAACAAGGTAAATATTGATTGACCACTAATTTGAATACTGGGGGACATGCTCACATGGATGTTACAGCACTGCTTGGGACAACGGTCAATTATACTCTAAACCCATTTCCACCACGTCAAATGAAAAAAAAAAAAAAAATCAAGCACACAAGTCAAATATTTTGAGATACTATGTATATATTTTGAATTAGTATCTCCTTATTTTGACATACTGTCTCATTATTTTAAGATATTATCTTGTTATTTTGAGATAGTATGTCAAAATAATGATATGCTATCTTATTATTTAAGAGTTAATGACTCAAACAATGACTTGTGTGCTGCATTTTTTTTTCATTTGGCGTGACGGGCTTCCATAATTATACAATTTTGCGTACGTACAAAAATATGTCACTATAGAATGCCGTCATTGACCAGTCAAAGTATTCAAGAGAGCTGTGTAATAAAGAAACAATCTACATAAATAGGCTTATAGAAACACCGGATGTGTGATTAACTGACTTCTCTCTAGACAAGTTTAAGACTTAAAACTCACAGTAGACTTGTAAAAGTAGGACAGTCCAAATAAATTGCAGTAGTTGCAGTTCCATGTCACCTGCATGAAGAAGAAAAGCTGAAAGACTGATATTTGAAATATACTTCTTGCGACTTAAGGTCACACACACACACATACACATTATAGACACTTTTTATAACTTTATGAGTGACATCACGATAAAATTAATTGGAGTCAGAGCAGAGCACAGCATTTATACAGTAAATGTATATAACTCACCACTTTACATGTCCTTGAAGAGATGCTTATGTATAGAAAAGAAATTAAACTAGACCAAAGCACCAAAAGTAAACATGCTTCAGTTCTGTTCCCTTTTTCGCTCAGCATGTCGGGTTTACCACTTCTTTAGGCATCACCTTATTTTTTTCAAGAGGGTGAATTTCCTTTTTTCTTTTCCTGTGTTGTAAAGTCACTATTGTCTCTTTCTTCGAGCAAATATTTCTATACTAAAACCCTCCCTCAAGGTTCCCACACCTTTTGACCAATGAAATTCCACGAATTTACCATTTGTTTATGATTACGGGATAATTATTTTTCTGTAACACTTTCTATGAAGCCCATATTTATAATGCATTGTAAAGGCTTTATACATGCATTATACTGCATTCATAATGTCTCATAAAACACTTTTTAATAAATTATAACTTCTCATAAATAATTATAACAGTTGCATCATATTATAAAATGCATCATAAATATGAGCTTCATAGAAAGTGTTACCTTATTTAAAAAAAAAAAAAAAAAAAAAAAAAAATCCTGTTCTGTTTGGGGTCTGAAGGTTCGCACTGCCACAACAAACACAATCTAATGTTGAATTTAACTGCTGGACTTACTATGTTGCAAAACATAACATTTGTCATTTTCACACTGCCGCAACAAATGACAAAAGTGTTGACACATTTTGGGAGGGGCTAGCAAACTACCCTGAGTTGCCAAGGCCATTTTAATAGCTCAAAAATATACTTAGATACACAAGAAAAAAATAGAAGATCATGTTATATTTGAACGGCCTCTATGTAAACATGCGCCAGACAAACGTCTTTAACGATTGTGACACATCTTGCTATTTTTCTCATGCCATGAGTCACATTTCAGCTCACCTTTTAAAACGTGCCAGGAGACCCGTTTTCATCTTCATTCTGTCTAGCTGTTTTTGTTTTCCTGTTTCAGTAGCATACCTAAAATTAAAGTCTTATAGCTTGACAAAAAAATTAAAACAAGGGGATCACATGTTTGGTATCATTGTAAAGTAAGCTTTTCAAATGTTTTAATGATATAGATTATTACATTCGGAGACTCTCTGCCTAAGAAACTGATAAGAAAATAAAAATTAAAAAAAGAGCCAAAAATTTAGCTTTTTTCTTATTTGACATTATATATCTCTGGGTGTAAAGAAGGTGGCTCCAAAAACTGCTTTTGTTTTGTTCCCAATCATGTCAACTGTTTCTGAGGA
Organism: Myxocyprinus asiaticus; assembly: GCF_019703515.2. Lineage (NCBI taxonomy): Eukaryota > Metazoa > Chordata > Actinopteri > Cypriniformes > Catostomidae > Myxocyprinus > Myxocyprinus asiaticus. The sequence continues at coordinate 3,564,889 of NC_059359.1, forward strand.
AAATTTTGTGTTGATATGACAGAGCAAACAAAGGATATTGCATTACAAAAATAATTTATCATAGTATCCAAAAATGTCTCCAAGTGTCCAAAAGCCTCTCCAAACAAACAAAACATAATAATTGTACATAAGAACTAATTACACATGCAAACACAACAATGACTAAAGGTTTGCATAGCATGCAGACATGATTTTAGTCATGAGATTTCACAGAATGAGTTTCATTCTGTGCCATTTGAGTCATCATTGAGTCTGTGTCATGTATTTGGCGCCATCTCCTGGTGGCCATATGAAACATTGTGCTTCATGTGGATTATCTAATGATCTATGCATCCGATTACCTTGTGCATAGGCTCGTTTGAAAGATAATCACCTCCTCTAAGTAATGTTATGTGATATTTTATGTTCCATTTATGCTGCATGAAGGTATAAGTGAAAAAGCAGCACATAAGCAACACCAACATAATTGTCAAAGACATATACTTAGCTATCACTCGCTATATTTGTTTCTGTGAGTAAAACAAATAGGCTGGTTGAATTCTACTCTTTGAGAGCTTTCCAATAACATATGATACATGGATATTTGATGAGTTTGATGTTTTTACTGATTGCAATAATATAAACAATGCATTAAAAAAAATATATATTTATCAAAACAGCAAAATTCAAAGCACTTGTTCAGTTTTGGTCATAATGCCTACATGCATTGGAAAGTAGATATTCTAAGCTTTCAAATGATACCTATTCTCTGTTAGTCAAGACTGCAATTATTAATATTTTGCTGATTATTTTTGTTCTCGCAGGCCCATTCAAGCTTAAAGGGTTAAGCAGCAGCCAGTTGCGACAAACCCCATATTACACTTTTAAGTGAAATCAAATTACAAATGGATGACTTACTAAGCTAGAATATGAGAATGCATTTGAACACACATCAGCTTTAAGGCGTATGTTGCAGTTGGGCCCAGATTGATACTTCATGACTTTTCCTAATCTTTTGTCAGCTTTGTAATACAACAGAGAGTTAAATCCTCAATAATATCTGCCTACTGGGTTTTGAATGGTCCAGAGGAACATATTAAAATAATATAAATGGAAAATAAATGTTTATGTAAATATCATTACTATTATTATAACTAAAGGTCGATCGATAGTGGATTTTGCCGATACCGATAACTAAGGTGGTGGGAAAGGCCGATAACTGATTAATCGGTAGATAGTTTTTAAAATGTATTTATAGAAATGTAAAAAAAAAAAAAGTCTTATTCTTTCTATATTATGGCGGGCTTTATTTAGAGTCCAAAATGAATAAAATCCCAGATGCAGATTTTTTTTTTCCAACCAAAATCCCAATAAAAACCAGACAAAATGTAAGATTTGGTACATAACGCGGGACTTTTAAGCCTAAACATGCCCGAAACACACCGTGGACTCTTATTTTGAAATGACAAAATTATAAAAAAAAAAACCTATCGGCAACTATCGACATATAACCGATAGATCCAAAAAACCAACTATTGGCACCGATTAATTGGTAAAACCGATATATCGGTCTACCCCTAATTATAACACATGAAACATTGGAGTCTCTGGTACCCTAAAACAAATCTCAAAAGAACATAATGATGAACATTTTATAGAAATGGCTCAAAGAGCCATTTTAGCTGATGAAATGTTTTAGGGCTAACCCTAAATTTTCCTGATATTTCCAGGTTACACCATGAATGATTGTCCCGCTCTATTACCACCCTTTCTGGTATGAATCACACTCTCAATATCAGTTTTTAAACTTTTATTTTCTTTGGACACTTGAACACCAGTGTCAAAATATGATTACATAGCAGGCTGACAGAAGAACAACTGAGGAAGAAATATAAGTCTTTCACAAAATATACAGTTCTTTTAAGACTATAACTTATGTTGTAAACCAAAAAAAAGCATAAGGCAAAAAACAAAAAAAACATTTTCTCAAATCACATTCTGTCATTTTAAAAGAAATGCTCTAATTTTAAGTAGAATCACTGTCCAGGCCTTTCTAATAGAAGATAAAGTAAAACCAAATCAGTTGAGAGGATCACTGTAATGCAGCACCAACATAAAAATCTAAATAAATAACCATCACAATAAATTATTATTATTATTTTTTTTTTTACATATTTACAAGTAAAAATAAAAGAATAATTGAAATAAAATAAAATCTGCTCTGTGAGTGTAACATGAGGACTCAATTAGGCACGGCCACCTCCACATCTGTAGGTACGTACAAATGCCGTTTTCTGCTTCTCATCATGAAAAGTACACTGAAATAAAAAAGTTTATGTAAGAATAACTGTAAGTATAAGCTGGGCGATATAGCTAAATAGACAATATCTCTATATTTTGACCTTTTGACAATATTCAATATATATATTTATTTATTTTCTGAAAAGGCTTGAAAGTATGTATTCACCCTCATGTTGTTACAAAACCATTTGACCATTTGAACTTTTTTAAAACAAAAAGAGATGTTAGGAAAAATGTCAAAGGGATAGTTCATCCAAAAATGAAAATTCAGTCATTGTTTACTCACCCCTGTGTTGTTATTACCCTATATGACTTTCTTTCTTTTTCTTAACACAAAGGGGAAATTGTGAAAAAATGTTGTGCTCAGTGATGTCATACAATGGCAGTTTATGGTGACCACCTCTTCAAGCTTCAAAAGAACACAAAAGTATAATTCAGAAGTCTAATAAATTATTCCATGAGACTCATGATTGTTATGAAAGCATACGATACGATTTGATGAGACAAACAAACAAAAATCTAATGTATTATTTAGTGAAAATGTTCACTGACCGTTGATCTCCTGTGCGCATGTTCATGATAGGGTACGAGAGCAACAGCTCACGCAGCGCCCTCACGACATTGGGGCGTTCAAGCGGAAACTCATTTGTCACACCGCTGTGGGAGGCGTTTAGAGGAGCATTTAAATATGAGGATGCTACATGTAAAACCTAAATTAATGTGACATTAAAATGTGTTATCAATGACTTTATGCCTCATTCTATGAGTACAATTCACATGAGATCAGTAAAAGATGCTGTTTTAACCACTCGATGATGATTTTAAATAATATATATGCAGTAGAAAATGTTTAATTTGTCTTGTTTACATTATGAATTCATGATGCTTATGCGCTAACATGCAATATTCGGTCATAATATCGCCAATTACACTCTGTTATTTTAATTTATGATCACATTGATACAACTGCAAAGATGGGTGTATAAACGTGTAATAATGTGCAAAATACCGACAAAATTATGACAGGAATCTTTTACTTTGGGCAGATGTGTGAATGGCTTTCGCTGCAGATGGCAAGAGTGAATGGGCACTTGAGAGTATTTGAGTATAATTGATTCCTTTTGTAGACTAATTAAACAAAACAAAAAACAAAAATCACACAACATGTTCTTGCACGCAGGTGTGTTCATGTTGAATACTGACTGAAAAACGTAAACAAAGTAGTAGGTGGAGCTTCAGGTCACACCTACCGACGACATGAACCGATGGCAGTAAGAAGGTGTTTAGCAGCCGGTTAGAAGTTTTCTAAAAGTTCGCCAAGGCGAGCTGTTCCAAACCACCGAAACGAACGCAAAAACAGTCTTTATGGCCAGATTTTGCTCTAAATGACATCATACTCGTTCGTTCTTCGATTTCCCATGAAGTATATCTGGGCCTTGAGACTAAACATTCTGCCTTCTGTGTTCCACTGAAAAAGTCATATAGTTTTAAGCAACATAAGGGAGAGTAAATGACAGACTTTAGATTTTTTATCATCTTCCTTGTGTTCATTTAGAGAATTTTTTTTATGTAATCTTTTATAGGCACTTACAAATGAACTTATGCCATTTTTGCTGCATCAGAGCCACTTTTAAAACATCTGTGTCATTGCTTTCAAGATCGTGAAACGAGTCTATTAATGCACATAATAATGGTCAAACGAAAAGTGCATTCAAAAGATTTCAATATTGAAAATTGTATATAGCCAGCAAAATCATTGTGAATAATGAGTCTTCAATAGAACAAGACTGAGGTCTTACCAAGCTACAAAAAGCAATGCTAATGCAACTCCAGCTGCAATCAGTCCCTTACAACATGGCAAATAGCTGGAAGAAGTCTGAGTTTCTGAGGACAAACACACAATACACAGCAGTCACAAACAACCTGAAGGCATGCTGAATGACATTATTAAAATCAAAATATAAGAAATATGTTATGTTCCTAATGAGCTTTTGCTGTCACATTTTAAAGCCGCATCCTAACTGAAAGGGAACATCTTAAGTGACTGATTTAGAACAATCTACATAGACAGCATTTCATACAGCATCACACAAATAGCTCCTCAGACGAGAGACACAACTGGGCCGTTGACAAACAAGGTTGTCCCAGATGATAAAAATGAGAAATCTTTTAAAAATAGAGTTCATAGAAATGTAATCTTTGTGTCCATTTTGGTTTCACACATTTTTGAGAAACATTTATAGGATTTTCAACCAAACATGACATAACCCTGAGACCAAAGCGTGACTGCGGTGTGCATTTTCCATTTCCCTCTTCGATTTGTGTCTAGTAGCACCTAATAAACATGCAAATAAATAAATTAAATAAAAATCAAATAAGCAAATAAGTTGAGAAATTGTAAATAATACCAAGCTATAGAAAGTCAGATTTTTTTAATCAAATAGTTTATGATGTTTCCAGGAGTGTTGATTATTCATATTTTTGAGACATTACATCATAATTATCATAATTAATTCTGATACAAAGTAATGTCCAGCATCATCCAATCACTGCCAACCATGTTAAAATAAAATGATACATTATAAATTCTGAATCTATGTACTGATTATCATTGTCACATGTCTGTCAAACATGTTGAGTGATCCAAACATCATCTGCAGCCTGAAACTGAACTTTTGATCAGATTTTAGGAGTGAATGCACTTAACTGCATAGAGAGCTATAGGATGCTCCCTTGCTCCCTATTTAGTGAATGACTTAACCTCCAGTGTGCTGTCTGTCTGCACTGATCTCAGAACAGTTCGAAATGCACCTTATTTTCATCCTAACTCCATATAACGCCTCTGAAAGCAACATTGTCCAGTTTTTTGGATGAACCCATTTATTCTCAATGTGATAATGCACAGTAAATATAAGATTTCTAAGGAAAAAATGTGCTAAAGTACACATTAGTGTACATTGCGTTTAGCAGCGTGGTGTTTCACGATAAATCGTTCAAATTTGAAAAATGGCATATCGGATGAAACTAGAGACTCTAATCTTTTGACTCAAACAGGTTTTAATGAAAAAACATAATACGGTTTCTTACCAGATGCAGTTTTGTTGCCGCTTCTCCCAAAGAGAAAAATATCTGGCTGTCTGTCACTATAGTTAGGGGCGTTAAATGTACTTAACTATCATGAAAATGCAAAAAATCCTAATGGTCCTAAAGACAGGCTTATTTTCTTTATGCAAAATGTAATTGCTTCCTTTTCTTTTGATTTCATGGTGCAATCTGACCAGGACGTATTCGTGATGTTTTAAAATACCTTTTGATGTCTCATAATGTGTAGTCACTGTTCCAAGACTGCTGTGGGTGATGCAGGTGTAGTTATCTCCTTTGACCTGTGAGATGTTTAGTCTTCTGCCATTTGCTAACAGGGCAGTTTGAGTGGTTACCTCAACGCCATCAACAAACCACAAGAACTGAGGGGTATCCCACTGCGCAACGTCATTTGTATCCACAAAACACTCCAACAGGTTTACAATGGACACCTTCAGAGGTTGCTCTAAAACAACAGCAGGAAATGTGTGGGCTGTTTATGCATCTCTATGAACATATTTATTTTGCTCATTGTCACAAAATCAACCCTAATGTAAAGCAGAGAGGTCATACAGTTTGATGGTCATTATATAATTTTTTTATGACCAATCACGATCAAGAATTCCAGAGAGTTGTGCAATAAGACATCATAAAGCTGCAGACATAAGAATGAGTAAAATGCCCTTTAACTGCAAGACATGTCAACTATCTGCAAAGGAAATACAGATCTGCTAATCTAGTTTTCTGAAATCTTCATTGTGAGCACACTTTAAATTGAGCTATAGCTTTGCATGCACAGAAAATATGCAAAGCATCTTGTAAAGGTCAGAATTTGCATAGTTTCACTGAAACCCATCCTTACATACCCATCATTCGCACTTCTATGGAGTCGTGCTGCTGGTCTCCATTACTGTCTGTTACTGTAACTTTGTAGGTGCCAAAGTCACCTCTCGAAATATTTGTTATCCGCAGAAGTGCATTATCCTTCTCCAAAGATATCCTTTTGTCATGAACAGTCCCTGATATTCTGATATTCTCCTTTTCTCTCTCGTGGTCCCACGTCACCATGTCTATCTTATCCTCTGGGTTCTTCTGAAATACGGCCTCCAAAACCAGGGTTTTTCCAAGCGCCACGTAGAGGGGCCGCCCGGTTTTAAAGTTTACCGATATTTCTCCATGAACAAACACCGGCACTGTTGACAATGAGTAAAATACGATTAGTTTCTGGGCAGTTGATAAATGGACAACAATGTTTTTTCAACATACAGATTTTAGGTTAAACTTAATTTAAGGGAAAGTGTAGATTTTAGGTGCTTTTTAGGTGCTGCTGTGTGACAAGTGAATTTTTAAAAGTACAAATATTCCATGTTGTAAAGCTTCAACTTATTTCATGCTTATTTACAGTGCATCCGGAAAGTAATTCACAGCGCTTCATTTTTTCCACATTTTGTTATGTTACAGCCTTATTCCAAAATGGATTAAATTCATTATTTTCCTCAAAATTCTACAAACAATACCCCATAATGACAATGTGAAAGAAGTTTGTTTGAAATCTTTGCAAATTTATTAAAAATAAAAACGAAAAAAATCACATGTACATAAGTATTCACAGCCTTTGCCATGACACTCAAAATTGAGCTCAGGTGCATCCTGTTTCCACTGATCATCCTTGAGATGTTTCTACAACTTGATTGGAGTCCACCTGTGGTAAATTCAGTTGATTGGACATGATTTGGAAAGGCACACACCTGTCTATATAAGGTCCCACAGTTAACAGTGCATGTCAGAGCACAAACCAAGACATGAAGTCCAAGGAATTGTCTGTAGACCTCCGAGACAGGATTGTATCGAGGCACAGATCTGGGGAAGGGTACAGAAACATTTCTGCAGCATTGAAGGTCCCAATGAGCACAGTGGCCTCCATCATCTGTAAATGGAAGAAGTTTGGAACCACCAGGACTCTTCCTAGAGCTGGCTGCCTGGCCAAACTGTGTGATCGGGGGAGAAGGGCCTTAGTCAGGGAGGTGAACAAGAACCCGATGGTCACTCTGACAGAGCTCCAGCATTTCTCTGTGGAGAGAGGAGAACCTTCCAGAAGAACAACCATCTCTGCAGCACTCCACCAATCAGGCCTATATGGTAGAGTGGCCAGACGGAAGCCACTCCTCAGTAAAAGGCACATGACAGCCCGCCTGGAGTTTGCCAAAAGGCACCTGAAGGACTCTCAGACCATGAGAAACAAAGACTGAACTCTTTGGCCTGAATGGCAAGTGGAATGTCTGGAGGAAACCAGGCACCGCTCATCACCTGGCCAATACCATCCCTACAGTGAAGCATGGTGGTGGCAGCATCATGCTGTGGGGATGTTTTTCAGCGGCAGGAACTGGGAGACTAGTCAGGATCGAGGGAAAGATGAATGCAGCAATGTACAGAGACATCCTTGATGAAAACCTGCTCCAGAGCGCTCTGGACCTCAGACTGGGGCGAAGGTTCATCTTCCAACAGGACAACGACCCTAAGCACACAGCCAAAATAACAAAGGAGTGGCTCCGGGACAACTCTGTGAATGTCCTTGAGTGGCCCAGCCAGAGCCCAGACTTGAACCCGATTGAACATCTCTGGAGAGATCTGAAAATGGCTGTACACCGATGCTCCCCATCCAACCTGATGGAGCTTGAGAGGTCCTGCAAAGTAGAATGGGAGAAACTGCCCAAAAATAGGTGTGCCAAGCTTGTAGCATCATACTCAAAACGGCTCGAGGCTGTAATTGGTGCCAAAGGTGCTTCCACAAAGTATTGAGCAAAGGCTGTGAATACTTTCCGGATGCACTGTATGCTGGAAATATGCGTTTCTATTACGTGTAGGATGCAGCACACAGCAGGACTGAATAAATGAATATGGAAGTTGTTCCACATAAACATAAAGGGGTAAAACTCTCTTTTCTTGAACATACAAGCTTTAAAATGACTTATTAAAGGAATATTCCATGTTCAGTGCAAGTTAAGCTCAATCAACAGCATTTGTGACATAATGCCAATTACCACAATATTAGTTTGACTCATCCCTCCTTTAAAAAAAAGCAAAAATCGAGGTTACAGTGAGGCACTTACAATGGAAGTGAATGGGGCCAATTTTTGGAGGGTTTAAAGGGAGAAATGTGAAGCTTATAATTTTGTTAAAGCACTTACATAAATGTTTCTGTTAAAAAAATCATGCATTATTGAGCTGTAAAGTTGTTTAAATCATTTTTATGGTTATTTTAGGGTTTAAAGGTTTATGGTGTTACATCGTCATGTCAACGAAGTTGTAAAATTGGATAACTTTACACAGAAAAGGTAAGCGATTTTCACACACTAAAAGTTTACGTCTTATGGCTATATATTTGAAACAGTGAGTATTTTAAAGTTTACAGATTGGCCTTATTCACTTCCTTTGTAAGTGCCTCACTGCAACACAGATTTTTTTTATTTATTTTTTTTTAAGAAAAGACTGGACAAGTTAAAATGAATTGTTGTGGTAATCATCATGCCACAAATGCTGCCAATTGAGCTTAACTTAATTTAACTTCACGCGGAATACTCCTTTAACTTCCTGTTGGGGTACTGATAAGCAGCATTATAGCATGGCTCTCGATTCTGATTGGTCAATGGCGCCATCTAGTGGTCTGATATTGCTCTGTAACAACCGCAGCTCCACGTATCGGACTGCTCATCCGAGCTCTGCAAGCCACCTTTACTGCTTCTGGGATCACTGTGTGATCTCTACAAGCAGGCTAATTAAATCATTTCAACTCTAATCAATGTTTCATGTGCATTATTTAGCATGCTGTCTTGTAATATAGGGTTGAACGATATGACGATGTAATCAGATATCGACGACGTCTTACAAAGATCCCGATGCCGATTGCGAACAGATGATGATTGACAATATAAGGGAAGTCGCCAGGTATATTAAACAGTGACCAGGGTGTAAAATCACAGTCCGAATCCAGAATCCAGTCCACAAGCTCCTCGTCCAAATGTATTTAATGCGCGGGTAATTTTGCTCATCTACCCGCAACAGGCGGGCGACAAGAAATGCTGTTAGTCACAAAGACATGCGCTTAAAGAAACACACTTTTTTATATTTATAAGAACAGACAAAATAGGGGCCTGGGTAGCTCAGCGAGTATTGACGCTGACTATCACCCCTGGAGTCGCGAGTTTGAATCCAGGGCGTGCTGAGTGACTCCAGCCAGGTCTCCTAAGCAACCAAATTGGCTCGGTTGCTAGGGAGGGTAGAGTCACATGGGGTAACCTCCTCGTGGTCGTGATTAATGGTTCTTGCTCTCAATGGGGCACGTGGTAAGCCTTTCTCGTGGAACAAGCGCATGTAAAGCGTTTTCACTCTTTTTTTCTCTGTTTCATTCGTCTGAAAACTGTTTGCAAGAATAATGTCGTCTATGAGAATGCTGAAAATGATCTCTGATCATCTCAGGAGGTGCTGTTAGTTTAGTTTGCTTTATTTCCATGTGGTTGGCATGCATTGTGAATGCAACTCTGCAGGTTCAGTAATATATATCTTTGCATTAAAGAAACAAAGATGAAAGTGATTAAATCATAGAGCAATGCAAGACACGTTCACCTTGAACATAAAATTGAGTTTTAATTTATTTTCTTTTGGCAGCATTAACTGTATTAATAAAACACAATACAAACACAAATTTGATAAGAACACACATTTGGCAGCATTATTTTGGGAACACAAAGGAATTTATTTTGATTAGAATTTTTTTATTTTTTATTTTAATGTTTATGAAGAAAATCTGCTCTTTGCTGTCCAGCCAAATGGAGGAAATAGAATAGAAGAAATTCCTTTTTTCTCTGAAAACAATAAAATGACATGTGATGTCAACTGGCCATAATTTATGGAGGTTTTAGCTTTATAGAGTCAATAAAATCAGATAACTCACTCATGCACAGAATCCACACCAGCCTCCATAACCCCATCACACCTGACAATTTAAAGAAAATTAAGGAGAAAATTTGATAAATACGTATTATCTCTCTCTCTCTCTCTCTCTCTCTGCATTGTTTACTTATGATTAACTCGTTCAACAAGACACTTGTTTTGACTTTTGTTTGTTATCTATCTATCTATATAAATATATATATATATATATATACACACACACTTACTTTGAATTTCGAGACTTAAATACCGCGTCCTTTGTTCGTGATGAGTTCTTGTTAATATAAACGAAATTAGTTTTACGCAAAAATCTTTTAACTGATCAGTATTCGTCCTTCTACCGTGTCCGAGCTCCACCTGTATTCCAGAGAACTGGTTATGTGACTCTTACCAGAGATTATTTAGCAGAGACGGGCCACTTCAATTAAAATTGGAACGCCCAACGGTCAATGGCTGTAGAAAGGAAGTCCCGCCTTACAATTAAGAGAATAAATCCCCCTTTAAGATACAGACATCACCTGTCAATCAACTAGAACGCGCGTGCGCATTAGCTATACAAGCCTGGAAAATTGCGTTTTTTTAGCGTAATATGAGGAAAAGTCTCAAAATTAATGATTCCAGCATTGTCAGATTTTACTGCTGATGTGAAATATGTTCCTTGATCGTAATCTTGACCAACCATTTTTTAGATTTTGGTCTTTCTCCATTCAAGTAGATAAGAGCTGCACTGGCATGACTGGAAATAGCCTCCCGAGAGAGTTCAAAAGATGGCCGACAGTGGACTGACTTGTTAGAAAGACTTTGCTTTCACTCAGAGTAAGCAGATAACCTCAACTTTCGGTTTCAAAAACCGAGGTAACTTTTAGGGTATAGTAACTTTCTCTCTGAACATAACCTGCTCCGGAGAGAGTCATACCTATGTCCCCAGGGTCCTATGTTCCCCACATTTATAGGGTCCTATGTTTCCCAGATTTATAGGGTACTATGTCCCCAGGATCCTATGTTACCCACATTTATAGGGTCTTATGTCCCCAGGATCCTATGTTCCCCACATTTATAGGGTCCTATATTCCCAGGGTCCTATGTTCCCCACATTTATAGAATCCTATGTTCCCCACATTTATAGGGTCCTATATTCCCAGGGTCCTATGTTCCCCACATTTATAGGATCCTATGTTCCCCACATTTATAGGGTCCTATATTCCCAGGGTCCTATGTTCCCCACATTTATAGGATCCTATGTTCCCCACATTTATAGGATCCTATGTTCCCCACATTTATAGGGTCCTATATTCCCAGGGTCCTATGTTCCCCACATTTATAGAATCCTATGTTCCCCACATTTATAGGGTCCTATGTCCCCAGGGTTCTATGTTCCCCACATTTATAGGGTCCTATATTCCCAGGGTCCTATGTTCCCAACATTTATAGGGTCCTATGTTCCCCACATTTATAGAATCCTATGTTCCCCACATTTATAGGGTCCTATATTCCCAGGGTCCTATGTTCCCCACATTTATAGGGTCCTATATTCCCAGGGTCCTATGTTCCCAGGGTCCTCTATTCCCCAGATATAATAGGGTTAGGGTTAATATTTATGAAATATTTAACATGAAATGTGTCAAATTTGACCTGAACACAATAGGATGGTTAATTTGTGTTAACAGAATATTGAATTTAGAACCCTGGGAACATTGGACTCTGGGAATGTAGATTTTTTTTTTTATGCATTTGACAAACACTTTTATCCAAAGCAACTTACAGTGCACTTATTACAGGGACAATACCCCCGGAGCAACCTGGAGTTAAGTGCCTTGCTTAAGGACACAATTGTGGTCACTGTGGGGGGATCAAACCAGCAACCTTCTGATGACCAGTTATGTGCTTTAGCCTGCTACGCCACCACCACTTCTCTCTGGAATAGTTTATAATCCAGAGTTAATTTATGGATCAAAATCACCATAAAGTGCCTTTGAGACTTCACATTTTCCAAAATAAAAAGCTGAGATTTTCCATTTAACTTCATATTCATTGTATTAAGTAGACCTTAGGCTGTTGGAAATGCATGTTGGCCAAGCTCCAGCACTTTTTATAAATTAACAGCAAGCAGACAATGTACGAACAAACCGCAAAATGTGTCCACCCTGTCATGGACACATTCAAAGCAGAGTAAATACATTTTCATTGCATAGTGATTATAAAATGTCGATTTTCAGAAAGATATTTAGTCCCTTTCTCAACAATATATTTTAGTTAATGGGAAAAGACTTGAAATTACTGCAAAATATTTGTTTCCCTATAAAATCTGTGATAGTTGCACTTTCTTTTCTAAATAAAATCTAATAACAAAGATATCTGGTCAAACTTTCAAACAATACTATTTGGCCCTCATTTGTTTATAAAGAAATCACACAAAAGGTTTTGCTAACTTGTGAAAATAATTAGTTTATTTTCATAAAACTTGAAGATGACAGGGTGGACAAAGGCTTTAATGGGTGAACTAGAAGAGAACACATAATTTATTAAACAACAGGAAATGAGTTCAGGAATACATTTTTCTATATCAGTGGTGGCTTAGTGGTTAAGGCTCTGGGGCCCCTTGAGCAAGGGCCTTGACTCTATCTGCTCCAGGGGTGCTGTATCATGGCTGACCCTGCACTCTGACCCCAGTTTAGCTGGGATATGGGGAAAAAAATAATAATTTCACTGTATATGTGCAAATGTGTGATAAATAAAATTATAATTATAAAACAGATATATGTTGAGAGCCTGTGGTTCTGGCATTAGGCTAAGCATCTGCCCATCATGGTACCAACTGGTGTCCTGCCGGGGACCTGGCCAATAGAACTTGTTTGTGCCATTGCAGTGCACACTTAACTTCCATGATGACACCAGGGTAGCCTTCATTGTCCTAATTAACGACGCACCACTCTCCAATGAAGTATGCTGACTTGAGGGTGTCTTTCTCTTACTAACTTTAGAATTGGATCAAGGTGGGCCCAGATGGCCACAGGGTCATCATGTCTTCTGGAGGGTGATATGAAGCAGAAGGTGTGCGGTGCCTGTTCACCTGCAGTGTAGAGCACTCCAGTGTGCAGACTGGCCTGCTGGTGTGAGCCTCCAAAATGCACAGACTGGATTTCTTCACTGTACTTGCATGAGTAATTTTCACTAAAATCCACATGCAAGAGGCACTCGTTGCACTTCAGGTTCCCCCTGAGCTCCCTGTAGACGTCAAACTGCCATTTAATGTTGAAAACATGGCGTCTAAAATGGAGAAGCCTCTCCTGGAATTGTGTGTTTAGGTCTTCCTCTGTTGTTGTTATTTCATTTTTACTGTGATTGTTGACATTTTCTCATCCTTCATGATCTTCTCTGTCATCCACTGAGATAAATGAATGTTCTCTTGCCCAGGAGTTTTCAGCATCGGGTGACAAGTGTGGAGGCATTCCCTGCACTCACCATAAGCACAGACCTTGGCTTTGGGGTCGCACATGGTTGCTTCAGAAATTTCTTCAATATTTCTTGAAGACAATGTTCTGCAAGGCATTGGCCATAAATTGCAAGTTTTTGTTTGCATAGACGTGTCACAGTCAGAAGGAGGTGTATGACATGTGGCCAAGGTGGTTAGAGAGAAACTTCCTGTGTAAGTTCCTCATTTTATTCTCTTCTGCATCTTTGTCTTCAGCCGTGTGACTGTTTGTCTGCGGCCGGTTGTCATTCGACTGATATCATCTCGAAATAAAAAGATGTAACTTTCTTTTTAATCTCAGTTCGACTGATGCACTTCCTCCCACAGTAGACAAGATCCACAGGATCCTTTGCTCTCTTCTCAGAGTAGCCAAAAACAGTCAGGGCATACTTTTGGAGCTTGTCCATCTTCACTATATTTCCAGTGACCACTTTCGCAATCAACTGCTTCTTTTTGTTTGTTTTTGCATTTTTGTATTTTCATCTAATATCTTCAATCAGGGATGTATGGAAAAGAAGAGCTCTTTTGATGGGTGAATTCACTTTTTGATGACTCAACAAAGCATTGACTGTTGCACGTGGCGATTTGGATGCACTTTCTTTCTTGGACCTATGGAATCTCTTCTTAGATTTATCAGTTTTAGTTTTCTCTTTTGCCAGCTGCGCCTCCAATTTTTCGATGTTTTTTCAGTTTGCTCTTCAAACTCCTTTGAATGCATTTCCCTTGACGCTGTTGCCTGAAACACAAAATATTTGTTAGTATTTTTAGTAAGATTTTTAGGGATTTATTTATCAATATGTCATTTTATGGGGAAATAAACAGTTGATAATTGTCCTTCAAATAAATCTAAACTTTCTAATAAATCTTATAGCTAAACTTCCATGTTCTAACCTGGAGGGCCCTGGCTCAGGCTGATTTTCAGGAGTTTCAGGAATTTTAGGAGAGTTGGGGACTATCTCTGACTGTAGCAAAGCACTGGCCCTGGCTCGCCTTTTTGCTTCCTTCCATTTCTTTCTTTTTGCCCTCTTCTCTCACTGAGCTCATTAACACCCTTCTTCTTCCCAGTCTCTCTGTCTTTATTCCACTTGTCCCTATCTTTCTCAAGGTACTTTTTTTCTTCTTTCCGGATCAGCATCACGACGTTCCCTATATCTCCTCGCTATCTCAGCTCTACTTGGACTCATTCCTGGAAAAAGACAATTCAAAGCGTTCCCTTACAAACCGCTGACTCCCCCTTTAATTGGTGGTCCGGCTAAACTAGGCTTACCTAGTCTTGTTCATTTACATCTGCACAACTGTATTTTTTCAAACAGGCAATGAAATCCATTATATGGACTTTGTTTTGATCACAGTCTGTTGTTTTTATTACATAGAAAAAAAAGTCGAATTATCATCATCATCATCAAGAGGCCTGCTGATACCGATATCGCCAAAAAAGTCAATATCACCCATTCCTACTATGTATAGCATCTACTGTTATAATATGCGTGTAATAACTGTTGTAAGATGTGTAACATTAGTAGAATGTGGCAAAAACTACGCACATGTCCTCCCTGTCTTGTACCATGTCCACCATGTCATGGAAGGCTTGGTGACAGGGTGGACAGTGACAGGGTGGACATTTTTGGCTAAAGTTAGCAATTAATGAACACACGGTGGACCTTAAGTTAGCAAAGTGATTCATTGTTGAAGGTGACTGTGTACTGTTTAAAAAATATATTTTGAATTCCTGGTTACTTCACCCCCCAATCCCCCCTGGAAACTATGCCCGTGGCTAGTGGTCAAGTGATTCACTGAAGAGATGTATCTTTCTGATGCTCAGCCTCCTCTAATCCATTTCATGTCCAAGATGACATATTCAAAAAAGTGCCCCTTTAAAAAATATACTGCAATTGTGTTTTTGTCATTTTACACAATTTTGGGAGAACCCACACATATCATTCCAAAAATCCTTTAGCATGTCCTTTATTGACACTGCAATTTATTATTATTAATATTTAGTATTATTGTTATTTTTAGTTTTATTAATTATGTATGATTGTATTACTATTAACCGTGTTTGACGCTGCAGTGTGAGGACTTTTATTTTAAAACTTGTAAAAGTGGGCGTGGTTAAGCGTGGGATTTAGTTGGAGAGCTCAGATATGATTTATTCGTTTTAAGGAATACATCTTATTATAAATCAATCGATACACCGTGATCGTTTTGATTTTCTATGCTATCAGCCATAATTATTTTTATTTTATATTATTTTCCTCATTAATGGCGATGTACCTGCCGAACAGGTAACAGTCATGTGGGGTGATGGTCTGTCCAGTGTTCAGGTGAATCAGGAAGTAAACGCACCGGGTTCACGAATCCAAACACGGGTTTAAAAATATTTATGAAGATTTCGACAATGAGAACTAAACGAAGACTGCTAAGTGAGTGTGCATTACCGTTTCATAATTGTTTTACTGTTAAGATTTTGCTGATGAGCCAAAATGGCAGGTTTCAATTGTGACAACATGCCCCACTGTTTTTTTTTTGTAGTCATTACGTATATGTCTGTACAGAAATTGACTTTAAATAAAATACCTACGATGACAATGCTAAAATTAATACATCTGCTAAAAGTTGCTTTTGTAAACTTTTAGAAGTACAGTTGCACATAGATGACGTCAAAGCTGAAGTCTAAAAATTCTTTAGACTTTAGTCTCTTTTTTAAAAATATTTTATTTGTTGTTTTGATCATTTTTTTTGTTGTTGGAATAAACAAAAACATGAAATAAAAAAATAAAAAATAAAAAAAAAATATATATATATATATAACTCACATTGCACTTAGGGGCATTTTTTTGTTCTTTTTCTCAAAAAAATAAAAAATAAAAAATAAATAAAAATTCAATAGTTTTGGCCCGGTTTCCCTGAAGAGAAAGATTGTAAATTATAAATGCATCTGCTAAAATAAATGAATAAATCTAAAATTGACTTTTGAGAAAGATTGTGCATTTTAATATGCATTTGCTATAGTACACTTGCTTATAGATTACCTCAAAGCTGAAAGACATGAACTAAAAGCCACAAAACCCCAACATTTTTGATTTAATTTGGTTTTTAAGTCTGATAATCATTTTGATCATTTTTTGGGGAAACATTCACTGGAGTAAAAAGTGTGACAACTAGCCCCGGTCTCCCCAATAATGTTTAATATGTGATAGAATGAAACACCTGAAAATTAACATGACATTTTTGATCAGGCCCTCCAGATTGACATGAACATACTGGTGCATCCTGTTGTCATTTTTACTTTGACAGGTGAGTTTGGTCTCCTCTATCTATTCACACAAGTAATAGTTCAAACTGCTAAAAATAAATAGCATAGAATTCTGATGCAGAAAAACACAAATGCAAAAGAATGGGAATCATCACGTAGACGCAAGATGGATTTCAAAGGTGTAAAGTGCATGTAGATTGTTTTACACCCATTCGAGTTGTTCCAGTTTAACTGCTTTCTGTTTTTGAATAGCAGCAGACTGTTGTATGTTTAGTTTTATTTCTGGTTTCTATTTTAAGTTCTTTCACTGTTATATGTGTCATTAGCATGTCTTCCCATACCACACCCATTAAAAGTAACATTCTTTCAGACACTTAAAGCATGCTCAAAAATGTCTGAATGCCATCGTATTAGATAGAAAAATATCAAACTAAATAGCATTTAAGAAGAAAGATAGCACAAGCGTACTTTTCAAGCAAAACATCATTTGGACACTTTCTGGTTGTCAAAATGTTAGTGGAACATGATGGTGTGAACTTGAGGGGAACTGACTTCATACATCAATTAAAAATCACTAGAAGATCTCTAGCATCATTAGTTTACAGATTCCACTTGCTTTGATATTTTGTAATCATAATGCAATTACATTTCAGACCTTTTGAACTCTTGACTTAAGCGTCCAAATCCTTTTTAAAGCCGCTGTGTGGTTCAAGTAGCATTCTCTAACTACAGCTGTTGTTGAATACTTTTCTCCATCAGGTCTGTCTTTGGTCGCTGTGTGTCTGGAGCCAGTTCCAGTTCAGTTTGAGAAAACACCAGTACTGGTGGCATCCGGGAGAGATGCCATCTTTACAGTACAGACCGTGTCTGACACATCCCTCATCAGATGGACCAATGCCGGACAGACGACATTGGCGATGTGGGCGAATGGACAGCCTATTGTAATATCAGTCCCAGAGTACCAGGGCAGAATCTCTGTCACAGCCACTCAGCTGAAGATCACTAACAGCCAGCTCCGTGATTCTGGAAACTACACCGTCTCAGTGGAACCTTCTCCTGCCACTGGACTCGGTGTCAATACCCGTTCAGTGCAGCTCAAGGTGTTTGGTGAGTCCAAAAAATGCCCCATTTGTTGCTTTTAATGCTACTAAAGGTGACTAGTCTTTAAGGGAAAGTTTACCCCCAGAAAATAAAACGTCTGTTAATTATTTACTCACATTCTCATTATAGAGCGCATTATTTCAGACAAAAATGTGGATAGGGAAAAGTGCAAGATGAGTCAACAATATTTTTTCCAGAGAAAGATGCAAAATTTTTTAAATGCATCTGCTAAAAGTTACTTTTGTAAACTTTTAGGAGTACACTTGCACATAGATGACCTCATAGCTTAAGTATAAAAAGTATTTTTTAATATTTTATTTCTCATTTTGATAATTTTTTGGAAGAAACAAAAACATGATTTTTTTTGTGTGCATTTTTTTTTTATATGTATATATATATATATATATATATATATATATATATATATTAGTGCTGTCAGTCGATTAAAATTTTAATCGCGATTAATCGCATAATTTTTTGTAGTTAATTGTGATTAATCACAGATTTCAAAAGTGTTGAAAATTGACACTACACCGATCAGCCACGACATTAACCCTCAGGGGTCGACGGACGCGCCGGCGCGTCCTGCTGGATTTTTTGCTCATAACAGCGGAAACAACTTAAAATACTCCATCATTTTTGGGCATACAGATAAGTGTAAGACATCATTAGAAACCATAAAGGGTCGACTTTTATTTGTGTACATTCACAATAACAACAAAACCTTGTGCTTTTGTAAAATAAAGAAAATAAATAGGGTGCGCTTTCAGCCGTCTCTGTCTCCGCGAGCATCTTTCTGAAACACGTCACAAAAATGAACTGAAACTCCGTGAATACTAATCAGACAAACATGAAACATATGTCTAAAGAAAGCTTAAAATGTCTACTTTTAAATAAAAAAATTCAAATTTAAAACAAATATTCTCCTCCAATGTAATCTGTATCAAACCTAGTGATGTACAGTTTCTCCTGGCTCAGCTAATTATCGCTAATGCGATCACACCCACCAGCAGAGGGCGCTATTCATACGGTAATGTGCTGAGGCGATCAATGCAAATGGTAAACGCCCCCAAGGCAAGTTATTTATATATATATATATATATATATATATATATATATATATATATATATATATATATATATATATATTAAAATGTAATTTATTCCTGTGATGTAAAGCTGAATTTTCAGCATCATTACTGCAGTCTTCAGTGTCACATGATCCTTCAGAAAACATTCTAATATGATGATTTGCTCAAGAAACATTTATTATTATTATTATCAATGTTGAAAACAGTTGCGTACAATTTTTTTCAGGAATCTTTGATGAATAGAAAGTTCAAAATAACAGCATTTATCTGAAATAGAAAGCTTTTGTAACATTATACACTACTGTTCAAAAGTTTGGGGTCAGTAAGAATTTTTGTATTTTTTTTTTTTTTGAAAGAAATTAATACTTTTATTCAGCAAGGATGCATTATATTGATCAAAAGTGACAGTAAAGACATTTAAAATGTTACAAAAGCTTTCTATTTCAGATAAATGCTGTTATTTTGAACTTTCTATTCATCAAAGAATCCTGATTTTTTTTATATATATATATATATATATATTGTGTATATGCCCTATATCAGATATTACATTTTATTCTGTTCCCAGAGGAACATTATTCTGATGTATCACATCAATATTCATGATCATCCACGCCTCCTCGCATATGGCCTATCTAACACTAAAAGTGTCTTATAAAAGTTAAATGACTATATTGTTTTGTATGAATGAGTGATCAGGATGGTTTTCACATCATTTTGTGGCAAAAACCCTAGGCTACAAGATCCAGTTCTCAAAAGTCTTGTGAACAAATGTTTAGTATGTGTTATATGGCCTTTTTTCAGTGACTTAACATTTTTGTTTTTTCAAAAACCATGCATAAATGTTATTTTCTCAAAAATACAAACATATACATACATGTTGCTCACATATTATTGTAGCCCAGTTTGTGCTGAATACAGTGTTATCAGACTTTAGCCATTAATGTGTTTTTAAGCAACTGAAAAAAGCACAAATGTCAACGCATGTCAAAACTTCTCCAGGGCCCAAAAGCACCCTCAGACCCCAGAGGGTTAGAACCACATTCCTAATATTGTGTAGATCCCCCTCGTGCCACCAAAACAGCGCCAACCCACATCTCAGAATAGCATTCAGAGATGATATTCTTCTCACCACAATTGTACAGAGCCGTTATCTGATTTACTGTAGACTTTATCAGTTCAAACCAGTCTGGCCATTCTCTGTTGACCTCTCTCATCAACAAGGTGTTTCCGTCCACAGAACTGACGCTCAATGGATGTTTTTTGTTTTTGGCACCATTCGGAGTAAACTCTAGAGACTGTTGTGCGTGAAAATCCCAGAAGATCTTAAAGAGAACTTAAAAGAGAAAGATTGTAAATTATAAATGCATCTGCTAAAATAAACGAATAAATCTAAAATGTGACTTTTATAAACTCTTGGTAGTACTCTTGCAGGTGACCTCAAAGCTAACGTCTAAAAAGTCTTCAGACCTTAGATTTGTTGTTTTGGTCCTTTTTTGAAAAACAAAACAGCAAAAAATCATGAAATTTATAAATATATATATATATATATTATTTAGTCGTTTTGATAATTTTTTGGTAAAAAAACAAAAAACAAGCAAACAAATATCTATGTATATAAATACATATTTTGTTTGTGTGTTTTATTTATTTATTTGATATTTATAAATTTTTGGGGGGAAAACAAACAAAAAATGCCCCTGACTGAGAAATCTTTTTTTTTTTTTTACCGATTTTCCTGAATAACATTGTACATTTTAATATGCATTTGCTAAAATAAATAAATCTGCTAAAGTTACTCTTGTAAACTTTGAGAAGTATACTTGCTTATAGATTACCTCAAAGCTGAAAGACGTGAACTTAAAGTCACAAAACTCAAAAATGTTGATTTCATTGGGTTTTTAAGTCTGATAATCATTTTGATAATTTTTGGGGGTAAAAATGAACAAACAAACAAAAAAAAGGTATATTTTATTTGTTGTTTTTGATTTTTAGATTTTATTTTATGGATAAACAATAAAAATAAAATTAGACTGGTCTTTACCTGGAATAATTGAAAATATAAAAATATGAATAATGCATCAATGCCTTTTGTTTTCGATGTTTAGATGCTGTGGATGGAGTGAGTTTGTCTCTGCCCACTCTTCCTTTGGAGGGTGGGAATGTGTCTTTGCGTTGCAGCGTGACAATGGGCACAGAGGTCAGTGTGGTTTGGGGTAAAGGAGGCACTGCCTTGTCCTCGGACACCCGCATTACCATCAGCGCTGGATCTTTATTCATCAACCCAGCCAGGAGAGATGATGCAGGGGAGTACACCTGCACTGTCAGCAACTCCGTCAGTGCTCAGACAGCCAAAGCCAGCCTCAGCGTGTACTGTGAGTCATTAATAGTTAATGAGAAGTATAGTTGTGTGGTTGTGCACAGCGGGTTGCAAATTTATATCGAGGCCAGTGATTCAAACTAGTCAGATTTGGGCAAATACGCTCTTCTGAATCCTAAATTCTGAGTTTTGAGTCAAAAATTAACCAGAGCTTGGTGCAAAAGTGTTTATCAGTCCATCAATTCTGGTTGCAAATATTGCCTCTTAATAAAAAAGTTCTTGTTTGACACTGCTCAGCACACGTTTCACATAGATCCAAAGTGATTTATTTTTAATTTTTGTCTAATTTGTAAACACGGTTGCAAGACCGTTTTTATTGGCTTTAAACTTGACACTTTCATACTTTTAATAGCAATCTTTAAAGCTAACATGGATAATACTGCACCCATGGCATAGTTATACAGCCATCTATCCTAACTGTTGATACCCTCTTGATACAATCTCAAATCTAGGGCTGTGTATTGATTCAGATTTCACGATTTGATTCCGATTCACAAGCTCTCGATTCAATTTCGATATGGGTATATTTCAGTTATAATGCCGCTTTTGCTTACAAAGGAAAGACATTCTCTCCCAGCTAATTCTGTTAATTATACAGAGCACCTTCTAACTAGGTACATTATGAAATTATGAATTTTACTAATCACATTTTATTACTTTTTCATCATTTTGGCTTTTAAAAAATGAACAAATCCATGTATCTGATCAATAAATTTGATGAAATAAAAAATAAAAATAAATGCAATATTATATTTATTTTTGATTTTCTCCCCAATTTGGAATTCCCAGTGCGCTCTAAGTCCTCGTGGTGGCATAGTGACTCGCCTCAATCCGGGTGGCGGTGGACGAATCTGTTGCCTCTGCGTCCGAGACCATCAATCCGCGCATCTTATCACGTGGCTGGTTGAGTGCCTTACTGTGGAGGCTTCACACCATCCACTGCGGCATCCACGCACAACTCGCCACGCGCCCCACCGAGAGCGAGAACCACACATTATAGCGACCACGAGGAGGTTACCCCATGTGACTCTACCCTTTCTAGCAACCGGGCCAATTTGGTTGCTTAGGAGACCTGGCTGGAGTCACTCAGCACACCCTGGATTCGAAATCGTGACTCCAGGGGTGGTAGTCAGTGTCTTTACTCGATGAGCTACCCATGCCCCCTAATATTGCATTTATAATATTTTGTATTTTTTTTATTTACAAATATTTAAATGGATTTTTTTAACACGTGTTAAAAACTGGTACTGTCTCTTTAAGAAAATGTGCATTGCTGTAAACAGCGCCTGTAAATGAGCACATGTTAATGAGAGAGACTTGAATG
Source organism: Myxocyprinus asiaticus (assembly GCF_019703515.2). NCBI lineage: Eukaryota > Metazoa > Chordata > Actinopteri > Cypriniformes > Catostomidae > Myxocyprinus > Myxocyprinus asiaticus. Next base: position 3,587,824 of record NC_059359.1, read on the forward strand.
GCTTTATCTCATCTGTGCCATGCGTGATTAGAATTAAATGTTTATTTTTGTTTTTGTTTTTGATCAACAACTGACTGTAAAGAACAGAAAGGGTATTAAAAGAGACATTATTAGATGACAAATGGGTCGTGTGGATCTCGTCTTTGGACACACACACATTACACAGAACAACATTTACTCTCAACACACAGTGAAAGGATCTCCACCATTGTTTAGTGGTGAGTGAAATGTAAATATTTACCAGCCAGTTAATGAATATATACATTTTAGTCGCATAGCGTGAAATTTAGTTGCAAATGCGAGTGATTTCCTCTTATTGTAGTGGAGAGTTGAGCACAGAGTAAAAGATCGATCTTGGGATTTATGAATCGATATTGAGATTGTTCAAATGAACACCAAAAATAATTCAGAAAACATTTGTTCCCAATTCTTCAGGATGCTCATTTTCGGTCTGGTTGTTAATGTTCAGTGGTGTTTGAGGGGGAAAAGAATGTTTGGTTTACTTTCCACATTTGAAAGACGATGTTAACGCTCTGGATTTTGTGTGTTATTAATACGTATGGAAGTATACTACTGACAAATGTCTTTAATACAAAAGTACATGTTATATTGCACTAATTGAAAAAAACTATTGCATTAACAGTGTTTGCATGTTTTTTGGAGCTGCAGTTTAACATGATTGAATGTGAAATATTTTGCACAAAATCTCATCCTTTCCATAATAAATATTCACCTTCCAAAGTTCAGTTCGACAAGTAATATTTGGTATATTTCGCTTTACAATTTTTAGCAGTAGAGTGCTGATGCACAATCTTCACTTGCTCCTAGTAATACTTGTCAAATAATAAAGAGGGAATTTAAAAACAAATATATTGAAAACAAAACTTTGGATGTAAGGATGAAATTACATGCAAAATATTCACAACTTAAATATAAAATCATGTTAAATTACAGCCCTAAAAATGGCAAGCACTGTTTAATTGATTATTGCAATAAAGCATGCTTTTTTGTATCAAAGACATTTGTCATGAATATACTTCCATAAATATGAATTACATTAAAGTTTTTTTCTCCCAGTTTGGAATGCCCAATTCCCAATGCGCTCTAAGTCCTCGTGGTGGCGTAGTGACTCGCCTCAATCCGGGTGGCGGGGGACGAATCTCAGTTGCCTCTGCGTCTGAGACCATCAATCCACGCATCTTATCACGTGGCTTGTTGAGGGCGTTAACCATGGAGACGTAACGCGTGTGGAGTTTTCACGCTATTCTCTGCGGCATCCACGCACAACACACCATGCACCCCACCGAGAGCGAGAACCACATTATAGCAACCACGAGGAGGTTACCCCATGTGACTCTACCCTCTCTAGTAACCGGGCCAATTTGGTTGCTTAGGAGACCTGGCTGGAGTCACTCAGCACACCCTGGATTCAAACTCACGACACCAGGGGTGATAGTCAGCGTCAATACTCGCTGAGCTACCCAGGTCCCCCGAATTGCATTAATGTTGATATTTATTTGAAACATGATGTACTGAGTGTTTGTTAATATACTGTACAACACAGATGGCTATAGTGTATTTTTTCATGTTTATTTAGGGGCTGTGAGATGTATATTTTGTTTATTAATTTCAGTAACCTTGACCACTATTAATGCTTTGATTACCTGCACCTTTGATTGAAGCTGCATAATAGTTTTATACAGTATGATAAGCCTTTCAAGTTTCTGATGAGCTATAATGTTGAATTTATAATCTGTAATGTCGTTGGCTCTTTAGATGGTCCAGATGCCCCTCAGTTGACTAAGACTTCATCTGAGTGTGTTGGTGGTGGAGATGCCACAGTTGGGCAGACGGTTCGTCTCACCTGTACATCCACCTCTTTACCTCCTGCCTCATTCTCATGGGAACTGAACGGCCAGCAAGTGACCGCCGGCCAATCGGGGAGTGGCGTGCTGAGTCTGCAGATCTTCTCGACCAATCAGAGTGGCAGTTATGTGTGCACGGCACGGAATGACATCACAGGGGGCACATCAAAGCAGCAGATAAACGTGGCCGTTGTGGGTGAGTTAAAGGCTCTCCATGGCGCTTCTGTGAAGGATTCTCATGTCAGCTCATTTTGTGGCCTGACATTCATTTTCTTGACCATAGAGGGAGTAATCAACCCCGGATTGATAAATTCAAGTGTCAACCCACTGGAAGGAGTCATAATTTTCATCCGCCTACAATGCATTTTTCTTTTTTTTTTCTTTTGCTGGATACTTTCTCCCATTTTCTAGCTTCATTAGTGATGTTTCTGTGCGGTTATTTATATATTTGCCCTGTATGCCCTGATTGTATTTATTTCTTCTACTATTAGTGGTGCTTGCAGAGGCAAAACTAGCAAAACCATGTCCTAACCAGATGCGATGTGCTAAGATTCCAGCAAAATGTGTCTGTCCACAGTGAACGTGAATCACATCCGATCAGAACATATTAGATGTTTAATGTACAGTAATGTGGAACAGGATTTTGGACCCATGAGAGGTCACAGTGGACGGGCCTACCCGGCAAAACGCCACACAAACTGGGCAAAACTAGCATCAATTGAGCGCAACAGTGCCCACCCACTTTTCTAGCTGTCTTGGTTCCGGAAGTATTTTTCCCATTCATTTTTTTCCTTAGGGATTTCATAAAAATCCTTCATAAAAGAGTTGTAAGCCATGAACCAAACCAATCAGCTCTTGAGGTGAATCGCGACATTAAAAACTTTGATTTGAAGCAAAAAAGTATTTAAAAATCAGACATAAAGAAGACCGTCTACTTAAGTCTTTAATGAGGGAATGAACTACAATCCCTTGAAGCATTCCGAATGATGTAATCTAATTAAAGACGACAAAAAAATAAAATAAAACTATTGTTTTAAAGATTTAAGTATTTTAGGTTTATTGCAAAAATATTCAGATATAGACCATTTTTCCCTTTAACATTTCCTGCTCATTGTCGAACTCGGACTGTGTTCCAAACGGGATAAATCACCCTCCGAAGGGCACTTTGAAAGGAGAAAAATCATTGTAGTCATGCTGTAAACTTAATTTCCAATAAAAATGACTTAAAAAGTGAGTTTTGAATGACCCTTATTTTTTTAGCCTCATACCTTTTAGCCTTTCAAAGCTCTCACAGTGGATGATAAAGTCTTTTAAGGGAGTAGGGCATAGGGATCATCACTTCTGAATGGAACGCACCCTCATTGAAAACAACTGCGGGAGGCACTTCATTCATAGTGACTTTAACACAATTAACATTACTAACGTTAACACAATTGTCAAAAAATGCGATTATTAAGATGTGGACCTTGTTTTTCGGTGGCTGGATGCTCCCTGGATCCTTGGAACTAACGGAAATTAAAGCGTTAAGATCTCAGAAAAAGCAACGACAAACGGACGCATGCACCGCTGCAGTGAAGCGAGACGGCTGGATGGATACGTGCAGTAATAACTGTAGCACACATCTCTGGTTGGTGAATTAAATTTATGCTAATTGTAAGTTTGAGAGGTAGAGCTTTAAAAGTGACTGTTGCTCCCATTATAATGAATGAAGCTGCGCAAATCATTTACATTTAGTCATTTAGCAGATGCTTTTATCCAGAAGAAAGAGACAAGTATTTTTATCATTAAAAAATAAATCCTTACCTTGTCAGCAGGTCATGTAGACAGCTTTATTGAACAGCTTTATTGATTATAACAGGAGCGATCCAATATTCCCGATCTCCCCGCTGAGGAAATTATTGTTTGCATCTAAACTACAATACAATTTCATCGCTGCAGTGCTCTTTTGGTGCGCTTTGCTCACAGTGATTCTCTGATTGGTGGATCTTTCTCTGCTGGATCATGGGTAATGTAGTTCTTCACCAGGAATTCCACCAATTAAACAAGATTTTTAAGTTGTAATATTGTGGACTGATGGCTTCAAAGGAAGCATATACTTTCGATTAACAACCACAGAGCTCACAATATGTCTGTCTTTAAATGTATATAAGTTATTGTTAATGATCAATTCCCCTATGGAAAAAAATAATAGGATTTTTACTTCCGGAGCCAAACTGTTACACTTTATTGCGCATATAATTAGGTTTAGGGATCTTACCAAACTTCTAACACTTAGTATTAAACAAACTAACACTGTTAGTTTTTTCTAAGCAATCAGAAATATGTTTTTTGTCTGGTGGAACTTAAACAAGCAAAGATATCCCATCGACTAACATTGTAAGAGGGACCCGAATCATATCTAGAGACCAGAGTATCATAGAAACTTGGGTGTGGGCTCTTTTGACTTGAACCAATAGGCAATCACCTAGCAGCCATTTTGAAATGCACTAGAAATAACTCCAAACACCATATCAACATTATAGCAACATTCTAACAACATCTTAGGGGCTGTCCAGACTAATTGTGTTCTTGCGCTAAAAAAAAGCAAGACTCAAGGCCTTTGGGTAGCTTGGTAAAATACACTGGCTACCACCCCTGGAGTTCGCTAGCTTGCTAGTTCAAATCCCAGTGCATGCTGAGTGACTCCAGCCAGGTCTCCTAAGCAACCAAATTGGCTCGGTTTTTAGGGAGGGTAGAGTCACATGGGGTAAACTCCTCGTGGTCGCTATAATGTGGTTCATTTTCAGTGGGGCATGTGGTGAGTTGAGCGTGGTTGCCGCGGTGGATGGCGTGAAGCCTCCACACACGCTATGTCTCCGTGGCAACGCGCTCAACAAGCCACGTGATAAGATGCACGGGTTGACGGTCTCAGATGCGAAGACAACTGGGATTCATCCTCCGCCACCCGGACTGAGGCGAATCACTACGTGACCACGAGGACTTAAAAGCACATTGGGAATTGGGCATTCCAAATTGGGAGAAAAAGGGGAACCCCCCCCCCCCATAAAAAAAAAAAAAAAAAAAAAAAGATTCTAACGAGCCGTTCTCACCTGGAGCGAACATTCACGCTGAATCGCGCGGCGACAAAGCGAAGCTTTTTTTTTTTTTATCTGGTGAAGAAATGCCATGATAAATAATATATAAACTTTAGATCACGTGTCAGAAGCCGTTGCAGTTACCAGAATCAAAGCAACTGGTGGCGCTAAAGCACAGAAAGCTGTTTTGACCAACAACATTAAATGCTGAAGTAACTCGAGGAAGAAATACTGAATCAGCAGTGAGGATGTGTATTTCATTTGAAACATTGTTTTTTCATATGGGTTCTCTTAACATATAAATGATATTGTTGCATCACGTTTTATTTTTTCAAACTGCTCGGTAGAGAATAGTTTGCTTTTCTTGTTTGTTCTGCATACTTGTCAAGTGGTTAGTTCTTCTCACCCGGTGATGGGTGGAGGGCGGACCAGCTCAAAGGTGCGTTGAGCCACCTACCGTACCAGGGTAAAATTGCTTGTCGATTAGCGCCACCTATTGTAAAGGCGTGTCGGCGAATAGCCTCTCATAATCCGTCGCGTTTGGTGTGAAAAGGCCTTTATGTGTACATTGCAATGCAAATAACAGAATGCAGGTGTCTTTAGACACTCTTTTAAAAGTTTATGTTCTTTTTTACCTTACATGGAGTCTAAAAATATACCTGAGAAAACAGCTGGACAAATGGTTGCAATGGTCAAAGACTTTTGACACAAAAACTCATTCAGTGTGAACGCCTCAAATCAATGTGCTAAAAACCACCCAAAACACCTTAACAACCACATAGCAGCACCCTGGCAACCACCTAGAAAACCTTAGTAGGTTTGTTGTCATTTTCTCTTCATTTATTTTCCACAGGCAAGTACCACAACACTTTCTTTAGTTGTACAAATCTAGTAATTATTAACTGACTGTTCTGCTTTCCTCCCCCTTGCCCCATCTCCCTCTCTCACCTGCTTCACAGGTACCTGTCTCAGTGTAGGTGCAGTGGCAGGGATTGTTGTAGCCTGTGTTGTTGCACTTATCATAATTATCATTGTTATTATTGTTCTCCTGCGACAAAGAAACGGTACAGCCTCTCCATTCTAAATATTTTGTTTTGTTTTATGATGCTAAAGAGTCTAAACTGACATACTCATATGATCATATTTGCAGTTGATCGGAGACTCAAAGATGCCATTGGACTTCAGAAGACAAACCAGAATGATGGCCCCACAGTAAGACATGAACTGTACCACTTTCTCCATTCTAATATTGTGCTCTGTGTAATCTGTAACTCATAAATGAACACAAGGAAAAATCATATTAAATGACTGACATTTATATACACCAATATGAGAAAACATAGTAATAAACAGTGATATTTACCTATGTAGATTGTTATTAAAACATTTTAATATACATAAAGTTCCATGTGGAGAGTGATAACATAAATGAATCACTGAATCAGCATTTCGAATCAGTTTCTTGAAATGGACAGTTTGAACTGATTCACCTAAATGAACCAAGTTTACCAACTCTAAGACCATTTTTGGTACTTAAGTTTAAATCAGAAACACCGTTAAAACATCTTTTGTAATGTTTTCATACTTGCGAGTTACAAGACAAGGAAGGATCACCAAACTAGTCTAATGACACCGTCTTTAGGAAACGTAATGGCCAAATAAAAAGCACATTAATATCAATGTTGTTTAATTTTATTGCCAGCAACATCATTGTGATTATATTAATCAGCAAGCTTTTACCTCTTTTTATAGGTTCTTCCTCCACAGAATGCCAACACTGCCTATAGAGCTCTTGTCAATGGAAACCACCCTGATCCAACATTACACAACTCACTCCCACAAAACCAGCAGAACTTCACCACTCTTCCTAATAACAATGATGAGAACATCAACACAACGACACGAAACAGACCAGGCAACTTCAGCCCACAGCTACATAATGGCCATCTGAACACAAACGTATTTCAACACAACTTCAGTGCACTCCCAGTCAATGGGCATCCAAACAACAATTCATATCCAAACAATGACCTTCAGAACTCCAGGTCGTTCCCACATCCTGGCCAACAAAATCCTAATATTCTCATTCAAACGGGTAACTCTCAGCCTGGTGCGCTTGCCCCGACAGTTCATGTAAACCTTAACACACTGCCACGTACCGACCAGTTCAACAGCACACAACCTCAAACGGTGCATGTCAACCTGAACACATATCCTCAAGAACCAAACCAGCCAAGTCTGGCGATCCAGCAACACAAGGACCAGAGAGAAAGTGCGCTACGGCTTCAAAACGGCAATGACAACCGTCAAAATTTCTCTCAGACTGGCTTGTTAAACTCTGACCCTTTGAATTTGGGTACTCAAATGCAGACTGTGCTTAATAATCCATTGACCAATGGATCTCAACCCAATGGACTCATTCAGACCAGTTACTCACACCCTACCAACCGCACCAATGCTAACCGCCGAGCCGCCAACATGCGATCATCAACAGAAGAGCAACCACGACATTCTAACCCAACTCAGGCCAACAACCTTTTCGTCGATCCCTCGTTAGGCACCAGCACGAATCCCAATCAAATGCCTTGGGACCGTTTGCAGGGAACGCCAGCGTACCCCAACCGCCAAGATGACAACTCCGAAAGCAGTGGATCCACAGAACGGTGGCCTCGATCGCCGCGACCAGATGCACGGAGGGGCCGCTCTGGTCCAAGACCCAGGGAAACTGAACCTGCTGGTGGGTTGACCCAGGCTGCTTCTGCTCCCCAAGGAAGAGACCTCCAAAGACAGACTCTCAGTGTAGTGCTGAATCACTGTCAAATGGACCCGACTGTGCAGAGACAAGTGGCCCAACAAAACACGCCAAGGTCACAAGCCCAATCCCAAAGCCAGACTGCTCCTAGGCATGCTATACCTCAAACCCAAACCCCTCAGGCTCAGAATCCAATCCAGACAGGTCTACCTCTTGGAACAACCGTACCTCACCCCACTGAAGAGCACAACCAACCTCGGATGCGCAAAAGGGATCCACAGACGCAAACGGGCATCAGACTAGACCACATGCAGACCACAGTATCGCCATCCATTCCTCTTACTCAAGAAGCCCTTCGCCAACACACCATCCAGATAGAAAACCCTTTCGCCAATCGAATTCAACAGACTCAAGCTGCCTTGCAGAAACCTGTAGCTCAGTCCAGACCTTCTCAACCCATTCAGCAGCTCAACAAACCGCACCAGAGGCCACCAACTCCACCTCCAGTGCTAGAGCCAGCCGAGTTCCAGTCGATGCCACGGGAACGCATGCAGCAGGCACGCACGCTCCAGCCTGTGATCAGTCGGCCCGTTAATGTGACGCATAGACACAGGTCTCCGGACAAGCACAAACAGACTAGAGTGTGGCATACAAGCCCACAACAATTGCCAGTAATTCATCCCATGCATGGACACCCAACACACGTGAGACAGGTAAAGTGTGGTTATTTGTACAGAGCAAATTTTGAATATAAAGACCTAGTGATCGGCCACTTAAGGCAGCATTTTAAGGAATCATAGACGCACACTCGTTTAAGGCTGTCAAATTAAAATTTGTAATTCAAATATTTGTCAAATTTAAGATTAAAATGAGAATTTTTTGAATGCAGAAATTGTGCATTAGAATTTTAGATGTGTGCCAAACACTGACGAGGACTAAGGTGGTGGTCTTTGGCCATTGTATCTTAATCAGTGTCTCGCAAGACACTTTCATGAGTGTCAGGAAAGTAGTTCAATTTCGCTAAACATTTTTCGAGATCCTTGGGTTTCATTCTCACACGCTGTTACATACAAACAATTTACTGTATCAGTAAATAATAACAAACCATGTGGCACATCTGGTATTTTGAAGCTTGAGGACCACAGTATTACCTTGGCACCGGTATATCGGGCAACATCAAGTTAACATAGAACTGTCTTTTGAAGCATTTCGTTCCTTGTTTTACTTTTTATTTCTTAAGATTTGAGTATATGAACTTGATAGTTTTATAAACAATAAAATGCACCAGGTATGTTCTTTGCCAAAAACAAAAGAACACTGTGCTGTTTGTTTTTTTATTTATATGTTGCACCTTCTTGTGGATTTAGGAGATGATGTTGACTTAATCTGGTGCTAACTGACTTTTTACCCTACATAAAAAACTATTATACTATACAATACTTTACTATACAATTATAAAACACGGCTACGGCTTTTCCAAAAGGTAGGCAGCATAATTATTATATCATAGTATCTTTCCGTTAGCTTAGCAACTTGCTAACTTTAAATTCTATTGGAATCAAATGCGAGTGAAATCTCCTGTGCGAAGCATTATTTTTGTTTTGTGAGAAGTAACTACCTATGTAGAGTGTTCATCAATGATTTTAAGAGTGTAAATCAATCACTTAATGAGGTTACATTTTGGTTAAAATGCTGCCTTAGAAGGTAGCTGGCTATATAGGTAGTAGGCAACGAGGCAGCTCACTAGGTTTTGGGACCGAGCCCGAGTCTGTGAAAATGCCCTTTCACATGAGTTTACTAACTTTACTATTATTCGAAAGTGTCTAATAATAATAATAATAAAGAATGAGTTTGCGTGTCCAAACTTTTGACTGCTCATGCGTAATTGTCCAGTTAATTGGCTGCACTTCGAAAGGTCAGCAGCAAATTGGACTCAAATTTGAAATTGTTTTAAAATCGAGTGCCATGTTACAACGCTTGGGATAATGCTGTAGCTTTTGCTTTACTCAGAGCTCATTGCATTGGGGAACGCTGACATAAGTCATGTGAAAGGGACTTTTAGACAAGATTAATATCAAATAAAGCATTTTGTTCTTTCTTCTCTCCCGCAGGCCCACAGAGGCAGACCCAGACGCTGAGAAAATGCAATACTCTCACGCAACACTATTTGCACTGCAAAAAAAAATAATAATAATTTCTTACAAAGCACAATGTCTCTCTGGTGGAAAGAAACAAATGTTCAGCCTTTCCTCGGGCCGTTCGTTTATTGTGCTGCACAAAACTTTTTATCCATTTTTTTATGTAAATCTTTTTTGGAAACCACTTTATTGATAAAACGACTGATCTTTTTTTTTATCTCTGCCAGACAACTGTCACGTAGGCATGTGAAAGCCGTGGCTGTTGAATGGGCGATAGTGTGAATGTCATCCGTCGGAACAATGCTACTTTGGGATATTTTTTGCACTCAAGTGGCTGAAAATAAAACACAATGCCATGTTTTTCCACAAACAGGCAGATTTGAACAAAATCCAAATGAATCAGGATGGCTGGCAGAGCTTGACTATTAAATGATAAATAATGGAGTGACACTGTTTGTCCTTTCACAACTATTTATTCCACTCTATGCTCACAGCTGCTTCTTGTAACACTGCTCAATTAGTGCGATTCGCTACGGTGCTTTTGTGGATGGATTGCGCATTTGAGTATGAAGGAGACCAACCAAACCGACATGTAATTAATTAAGCACTTTTATTTTTATGTTAATGATGTGGAAAATGCTAATGACTTAAAGTAAAATTGGTTCTTGACAGGCCTAGCAAGAAATAATCTAATAAGAGAGAGACTGGTGAATATTTCTCAGGGTAGGTTTATTTTTGAAAGTCAATTTCTGTTTAGACACAATCCTTAAAGTCTTGATTACGAATAAAGTTATTGAACTAATATTACCACCGTTGTTGCCCAGGGAAAAAAAGATACAGTTCATTGAGCAGGGAGGGGCATGTTGTCACCATATGGGATAAGTTGTCACAATGGAAACCTGCCATTAAATAGTCTATTATAGACTTTTCAGCAGAACTGAAACACTAAAACAACACTGATAAAAATGACATGAAAATGTCTTTAAAAAAGTGGCAACCTGGCATATATGAAAAAAAAATATATATGCTTTTACAAAAAAATGTTTTTTAAGATAACTGTGTTTGAAAGAAGAGACATTTATGTAATTTGACTTTTTACTGAAAAACTCAGTTATTGAGATAAAGCCTTTGTGACAACTTCCCCATGTGACAACTAGCCCCGGCTTCCCCTGTAATGATGAAAAGCAAATAGTTTGATGTCACCTACATGCAGAGATGGGGAGTAACGGAATACATGTAACAGGATTACGTATTTAAATTACAAAATATAAGTAACTGTATTCCACTACAGTTACAATTTAAATCATTGGTAATTAGAATACAGTTACATTCAAAAAGTAATTTGATTACTGAAGAGATTACTTTGCATTTTATTGTCATTTGTTTCATTACATTTTTAGTCTGCTTTGTTGGAATATAAATGATTTATTTTTAATATACTGTAAGTGTATTTTGTCTTACTGTATTGTACTTTTGTATAGTCAAAACAAGTGAAAAAATCTGCCAGTGCTGAAGAAGTAATCCAAAGTATTTAGATTACATTACTGTAAATTACATTTTACAGCATGTAGTCTGTAGTGGGATACAAAAGTAAAAGTAACCCTCCCAACCCTGCCTACATGTATTTTTTTTTAAAGAGCACACAGGAGGTTGTAAGAAATAAATTCTTACATATTTTACTTTTACGTTTCTTTGTTCTTCATCATTACATTTTTCATACAATGTTTCCCTATGCAAGGTACTCAAGGAGGGACACACATTCAACATGGCCTTAACATTGCTTATCAGTAAAACAGGGTAGCTCTAGCAAAGTCTTTCTAGCAAGTCAGTCCACTGTCGGTCATCTTTGGAACGCTGTCAGGAGGCTATTTCCAGTCATGCCAGTGCAGTTCCTGTCTACTTGAATGGGGAAAGATAGACATCTCAAAAACAGCTGGTCAAGATTACGATCAAAGAACATATTTCAAATCAGAAATAAAATTTGGTAATATTGTTTTCTTGTGATTCTTTACTTCATATTATGCTAAAACGCACAGTTTTCCAGCTTGTATAGCTAATGCATGTTCTATAGTTGACTGACAGGTCGACCAATATTGGGTTTCGCTGATATGATAATGTGTTGAAAGAAAAGCAGTTAATCTGCCAATAGTTTTTTAAATTGGTAGCCTATATTAAATGTTCTTAGTCTTCCTGTGATGGGAAGGGCCAGACAGCGGCTACAAGAGTCCAAATTGAATAAAATTACAGATGCAGTTTATGGTGAAACCAAAATACCAATAACCAAGGACATTTTTTTTATAAATAAATCAATAAAAAAGATTTGATTCATAGCACGGAACTTTTAACTTTAAAGACTGAAATACACCGGGGACTCTTATTTTGAAATGTTTGCGCTTCACTGCTTCTAGCTGCTCATTCAAACAAATAAGGGATATAAAAAGCTTATGGTGGTTACGGCCCTGCTTTGAAGGATGCAGCATATGCATTTATTCAATTAAAGCGTATTCTTTTATTTATTTATTTACTTATTTTTTCCGCCTTTTCTCCCCAATTTGGAATGCCCAATTCCCAATGCGCTCTAAGTCCTCGTGGTGGCGTAGTGACTCGCCTCAATCCGGGTGGCGGAGGACGAATCTCAGTTACCTCCATGTCTGAGACCGTCAATCCGTGCATTTTATCACGTGGCTTGTTGAGCGCGTTACCGCGGAAACATAGCGTGTGTGGAGGCTTCATGCTATTCTCCACGGCATCCACGCTTGACTCACCACGCGCCCCACCAAGAGTGAGAACCACATTATAGCGACCATGAGGAGGTTACCACATGTGACTCTACCCTCCCTAGCAACCGGGCCAATTTGGTTGCTTAGGAGACCTGGCTGGAGTCACTCAGCACGCCCTGGATTCGAACTTGCGACTCCAGGGGTGGTAGTCTAAATCGAATTCTTTTGAAGTTTGATAATCACATTAGGTCATATCAAGATTCCTTTCTTTCCGCCTCCAAATTTAAGACATCTTTAAATGATAATTAAGACTTTTGTTGTATCATTTAAGATATTTAAGACTTTTTATGACCTAACATTTTGGAAAACTGAATTGAAGACTTATTAAGGATCCACGGGAACCCTGCAATGCTAAAGGAATCATCCAAAGTGTAAAATTCTTTCATTTATTCACCTTCAGGTTGTTTTAAACCCATATGACTTTCTTTCATCCATGGAACACACAAATGTTAGATCAAATGTTAGCCTTAGTCACCATTCACTTTCATTGGATTTTTTATTTTTTAATGAAAGTCAATGGTGACTGTGGCTGTCAGTCCTTAACATTGTGCCTAGCTGTATCTCCATTGGTGTTCCACGGAAAAAAACGGAATTTAAATGGGTTTAGAACAAGATGAGGGTGAGTAAATGACAGAGCTTTTATTTTTGGGCGAACTATCCCTTTAAACACTGCACTTTTGGTAACTTTACCATCTGACATTCTGTAATAGTAACACCATTTGAGCTTTAATTTAATTATGAGCCACATTCTATACCCTCCAAATGCAAAGGTCGTTGAGAAGTGTAATTAATTATATACTGTATTTCAACTATTTTAAAAACTAAAAATAAATTGCACAAAAGATGGCAAAAGTTGGGGCCAGATAAGTTACTGTGAATTAAGGGTTCTGAGGGGAACTTCCAAGTTAACCACAAAGTAAAAAATGACGACTGCATCACTGAAACTAACATTGCAAACCCAAGAGAAGAAACATACCACTTTGAACAAGAACCCATCTAGTATTTGCAAGCATGGGTTCCATTCAAAAATGTGCATGCATTTAAAGAGGTAGTGCATCCAAAACATTAGGCTCACATTGTATGTTTTTGTACCATGGAACAGAATTTATTAAGCAGAATTACAGCATCTGTCACCATTTACTTTCAATGCAAGTGAATGGTGGTTGAAGCTAAAATATTCTTCTTAATTACCATTTGTGTTCCACAGAAGAAAGGAATTCATACAGTGTGAGGGTAAATAAATACATACTATTTAATTCATAACAAGATATGGAGAAAAGGTGTTGCTTCCTTCCTGTTTTGTTACCATAGACGTATCACACTGACATCATTTTAAAAAGCTCTAAATAGTGGGGTGGTAATGTCACTTGTAGGTCTCTGGTACTGGACTGAATTATAAAGGTACGAAATAATGCTCCGTCTTCCTTTTTTTTAGTTTGGCTCGTGATAATGAGGGCTAAAATGCTTTACCGGGTAAATTGTGTTATGTTATCCTCAGAAAAGTTGTGTTCTCTGATATATTTAGAAATATATGTTAAATATCGGATTATATGCATTTTGACGTTTATACGTAACTCAGCAAATTATACATATATATTTTCAGGCTGATTTTCTGGGTTGTCAGTGTGACTGATTTGCTGACCACAAATGGGTAATCATTGCTTTTGAGAAGGAAATGTTTTATTAAGTTTACATTTCTAAGATGTTGCTGGCGCATACGTTAACTCATATCTTGAACACAGAGGAGTGCTATTGTATTGAAAGTGTTTGTGTTAGTTAAATCAGTAATTTCCATTTCAAATCATTTTCACATTGCTTTTGATTGTAAACATTGTTTTCATCCAAGATGATCATTTGTTTTTGAGCAATTTAAGGATGCATGCACAGGTGTGATGCAGGTAAGCTAACTGCATTAACATTTGCAGGCAACCCTCCCAGACAAGAAGACATGAAATATGTGATGCAGCAAATTAAATGTAAATTTACAGTAGATACTATTAAATGGACCATGTAAGTCTATGGATCCTAGAGAGGAAGGAAAATGAGCATGAAAAGCTCAAATATTGTACAAGTTTTAATAACATATATCATAAATAGTAATATTACCATTTTTTAGAGATATTTGGCCATTTATATAATATATAAATAATAATAAAAAAAATAGCTTTTTTGCCTTACGGCCCTGATACTATGGGGAAAAACATGGCTTCATTTTCTTTGAGCAAAATATAATTTATTTCTTTTGATTTGGGGGTGAACTAATACCTGGACACTATGGAAAGGATAGCTTGACTCTGTTGCTTCGTGACAAGCCCTTTATATCCATCTCATAAACCCCAAATACATTGAAAGTCTAAAAGTTAACATTCTGAAAATATCACCGTAACCACAGAAACCTCGTCACTGTATCATATCTTTCTGCATGTGTGTTGCAAAATGTTTTGTCAGCAATAACACATAATAGCACGAGATTCCTTGATGCATTTCCTTAGATGCCTTATCTATTTATAATGTGTTTGACCCAGTTCTAAATGTACTTCAAGTCCTGAACACAATTGTTTGGCTTAGTCAGTCTCACATATTAAACTGTGTTTTTAGTACCAATAAGTGTCCTACTTAACAAAAGTAGGATTCTTTACTTCCCTAAAGTTCTTGTTTGTGGTTAAAATACTAGTAGATAAGATACTGTTGCCTTTAAACAATTAAAGTGGTCATGTCTTGAGGAATCACATTTTTCTTCATATTTTGACTAATAAGAGGTCATTGTGCTATAAAAACATACTGTAAGTTTCAGAACTCATAACTTCCTCTCCAGTCCGAAAAGAGCATTTTTATTTTTTTTTAAATTGGCTACATTGACCCCATTTCCACCTGGTATTAAGATGCGTCTTGGGTGATCCCATCACATGTGGTCAAGTGAGACACATCACTGTTTACACCTGGAGACTTAAATGCATGTCCTGTGTCCAGTTGTGTTCAGATTTGGTGGGGAGGGTCTCTGTTTCATAACAACATACATCAATCACTATGTCAGTGTGTTACTGCATGATAATAAAGCGTAACAAATTCAGAAAAGACAAAGAAAGCATGAAAAAAATGGTGCGCTGTTTCTCCCAGATGCTGTTAAAATTGAATCTAAGCACAAACACAACATGTCAAGTAGAATTATCCGTTATTTTAGTGGATTACCTGTATTAAAGGAGCTTCAGGTGTTCGTGATTGTCACCTGTGTTGATATCAGACACACTAAAGAAGATCCGTGAAGCTCTCTTGATCATGTATGTATCCACTTTTTAAAATTTTCAGATTGGACAGTCATTTCCTTTAAAGCTGCTCATAAATGGCAAAGTTTAAACTGTTGTTTTAACACAGCAGTTGATTGACAGGTGACGGGTGGCACTTCACTGCTGCTGGGACGCATAGAGGACGGATTAGTGTTTACACCTCAAATGCGATCTGGTCACAAGCAGTTTTGACCACATTCGTATGTGGTTTTTGTGATCCTATCACAAAACATTTTAGACCCCATTTAGACCTGTATTTGGGGCTGACCACATGTGATCGGATCACCCAAAACGCATCTTAACACCAGGTGGAAATGGGGTCATTGAAACGTCACAGTACAGTGTCATTTGAATAACCCCGCTTCCACAACATAAGTATTTGTCGCGGTGAACTGAAAGAATGGCTGAGGTACTTTAACTCTGAAGGTGGTACTATTTTTACTGTAGTTTACTTTTAACCAACGAAAGGATTACGATGTGAAGTAACATCCCCGGAAGTTGTTGTGTTCCTGCTTGTGAAAAAACTGAATCTCTGCATAGCTTTCTGAAGGATCCTAACGTTAGGAATGAGTGACTTATTTAAACAAAGTTACTGAACGCGTCAATGTGTGATTATACGTTTTGTTCGGATTCTTTTGGGAACTATTATGATTCAGACTTTGCAAGGAAACTTATATTGAATGATGTAGAGTGCCAACTATACTGGACACAACAGTAATGCCAGTAACAAATTTAAAGGGATAGTTCACCCAAAAATGAAAATTCAGTCATTGTTTACTCACCACTGTGTTGTTATAACCCTATATGACTTTATTTCTTTTTCTAAACACAAAGGGAGAAATTGTGAAAAATGTAGTACTCAGTGATGTCATACAATGACAGTTTATGGTGACCACCTCTTCAAGCTTCAAAAGAACGCAAAAGTATAATTCAGAAGTCTAATAAATTATTCCATGAGACTCATGATTAGTTATGAAAGAATACGATAAGGTTTGGTGAGAAACAAACTGAAATTGAATGTATTATTTAGTGAAAATGTTAACTGACTGTTGATCTCCTGTGTGCGTTCATGATAGGGCACGAGAGCAACAGTTCATGAAGCCCTCACGCGATATTGGGGCGTTCAAGTGAAAATTCGTTTGTTTATCAAAAAACAGGTCCTCCACAGCGATAGTGACAACAGAACACAACACAGCTGCACACAAAACAGAGAACATAACTTACTAAACATGTCTGAAGACTTTTGTAGTAGATGAATTGATGCATTTCTATGCCCAGCCTTATTTTTTATTTATTTTTTAAGTTTTTGGACTGGTGCCAGTTCACAGCGGACGGAGTTACCCGTGCGATGCCGAAAATAGAAAACAAGCGATCGATAGAATGTACCATCACTCGTTATTGCAAGTTAGGACAAAAACTCTGATTACCATTGAAAATGTACCTTTTATCACATGTCATTTGCTGTCAGGTTAGGACACGGTGTGACTGTGGCTGCCTGTAGCCTCCTCTATGTTTCTGTTTGATTTCCAAGTACCAAGTAAAAATAATTCTTCGACTACAATCTCTTCAGTCATGTTTAGTAAGTTCTGTTCTCTGCTTTGTGTGCATCTGTGTTGTGTTCAGTTGTCACTATCGCTGTGGCAGACCTGTTTTTAGATAAGCAAAACTAGTTTTCGCTTGATCACCCCAATGTCCCGAGGGTGCTGCGTGAACTGTTGCTCTCGTGCCCTATCATGAACACGCACGGGAGGTCAACGGCCAGTGAACATTTTTACTAAATAATACATTAGATATCGGTTTGTTTCACACCAAATCTTATCATATGCTTTCATAACAATCATGAGTCTCATGGAATAATTTATTAGACTTCTGAATCATACTTTTGTGTTCTTTTGAAGCTTGAAGAGGTGGTCACCATAAACTGCCATTGTATGACATCATTGAGCACAACATTTTTCACAGTTTCTCTCTTTGTGTTAAGAAAAAGAAAGTCATATAAGGTTATAACAACACAAGGGTGAGAAACGGTTCTTGAATTTGTATTATTCTGCTGATGCAAATGAAGTACTGTACTAAAATAGCCTGACAGCATTTCCTGCAGTGCTATTTAGCACCAGCGCCCTACTGAATCATAGTGCAAAATATACAGTGCGACCGGTGTAATCTGATTAAACTGTGATTAAAAATGGTTTAAGGAATGAAAACAGAACATTTTGGTAATTTTTGTAGAACATAACTGAAAACGGGAACAAAATCCCTTTCAATTGTTCCAAAGTGAATTGCTTATAAAAAAATTTGGTAACTGGTAAATAACCTGTTAATTTTGTTCTGATAATCTTTTTAATAAAAATCATAGACCAAAGGTTTACACCACTTCCCGTTGCCCAAAAAATGGGGCTTCACTCTTTTAGTAGAACATAAGCATGTGCTTTTATGATTTCTATGCTGATAATAGAATCAAATAGAATAATTCTCTCACACTGGAAAAATAAATAAATATTGCTTATATTTGTACTTACATTTTTACATATTTTGGGTGAGGTAAATCCCTTATTTTGGTCTTGTTTTCTAGACCAGGTCGCTTGTTTCTCTTGTGAGATCTGGTAGCACAGCAACTGTTATATCACCCACCCTTAGCACAGAGTATTGTCATTTTAAAAATAATGTTATTAACCATTCTATTTTTCATTCTAACCAGTTACCATTTGGAAAGGAGGCTGCGGAACACCGTAACTGGAATGAAAAAGTTTCTGCTCAGAACGAACCAAAATGAAAAACATATTGTTTTTTGTCCCAGCGTGACCAGTGTAGTCCAATTGCCAAACTAATGACTCTGATGAGTCAGTTCTTTTAAATCTATAACTTGAAACACAGAGAGTCAGAAAAGCATTCTGCCTGTGGACCATTTTGCATATCTGGATTTGCTGACATGTTTTTTGAGAGAGGTGTTAAAGTTAGCAAACTGGCTGAAACCGCCTACAACACTTTTAATCTGTACAAGATGTGAAACTTAACATTAAAATAGTTGTCTCTCTTTACAGGGTTGTATACTTGGTATAAATGGTGACAATGGTGTGGACAGTGACCCGCAGTTACCTGGTGTTATCTGTGTATGGATTCACTTGGATCACAGGCCTTCCTACCAACATCCTGGCTTTCTACACCTTTTGCCAGAAGATTCGCCAGAGGTGCACCCCCATAAATGTCCTGCTACTCAGCTTAAATATTTCTGACCTGATCTTCCTCTTTGTCCTCCCATTCCATATGGTAGAGGCGGCCAATATGAAATGGACACTACCATACTTCCTCTGCCCACTATCTGGTTTCATCTTCTACACCACGATCCACAACAGCACCCTCCACCTGATGGCCATCAGCGTGGACCGTTACCTGGGCGCAGCCTTTCCCATAAGATACAAGCTAAATCGTAATCCCCGAATGGCAGTTATAGCCAGTGTTGGATTCTGGGTGGTATCCATGGCGCACTGCAGTATCATCTATTTCATGCAATATCACCAACATTTAAACCCCAACATCACAGATCCGTCCAAGCGGAACACTTGTTATGTGGAATTCAGCTCCGAACAGCTCAAAATCCTCCTGCCGTTCCGTCTGGAGCTCTTCATTGTGCTCTTCTGCATGCCTTTCCTCATCTGCTGCTTCTGCTACATTAAGTGCATCCACATTCTCTTCAATCTACCCAGTGTCAGCTCTAAGAAACGGATCAGGGCCATTGGGGTGGCATTGGCCACTCTTCTGGTCTTCATTATCTGTTTCATGCCCTTCAGCATATCACATGTGGTGGGATATGTAGGCAACTACAGCCCTGAGTGGCGAATGCATGCTCTACTTATCAGCACACTTAACGCCTCTCTCGACCCATTCATATTCTACTTCTCTTCCTCAGCACTCAGAGAGATTTTAAGGAATGTCTTGCAGAAGCTGGTCAGGCGGCTACACCTACACTGCTCTAGCTTGGCTCTCTACTGCCCCATATTGAACCGTGGGAAAACAGAGGAGAGAACACAGAGCTCTAACAACAGCTTCTGCTAACATATCAAGCCAATGTTGCATTAATTGACCTGCTGAGTGCCATTTTCGCATTTCTTTCTGTTTTTTTTTCTCAGTCAAGCATTGTTAATGCCAGTCAAGCTAGTCCAAATACAGTTAATGTCATTCTGATATGCCACTGACCAATGCTAAATGGTTAGTGATTGGACAGCTGAGGAGCAGCTAAAAATGGTTCCAAAGGAAAATCAAGCAGACACAAATTGATTGCAATATGTTTTCACCTAAAGGCTGGATTACACATCCTGACTTTAAGACCAATTTTTGCCTAGATTTTTACTCTGGCCAAGTCAGTGTTCATCAGTGGAAGTCATCTCTAGACTGCAGATTTTGGGCCAGCTGGAGTTGACAGATTTCACAGAAAATCTCGTATTATGTGATGGGTAGACTCTGATTTCTTACCCTCAGACAATAGCTGCTTTTCCACCATTGGGCCGAACGGCTCTTGTTACGTAACCATGCAGTTATGTACCAATCTTGGCTTGTTGACGAGGTTAAAGTTTCTTTTATCACTATGTTACAGTGAAATCAGGATTAGAAAGGACTGACTCCGCAAGTGACCAATTGTGAGTCGCTATGTCACTTAAGGCGTTCCATAAGCAAAGTTTTCTGGTAAGAAATCTGGGTTTGTAATTGTACTGCACTGTACTTAAATGGAAATGGGACTGTTATTCAGCGTGCTCAGAACCGCTCGGACTGATGGTGGAAAAGCACTATATGATTCCATTTAGTAGAGGAAATCTCGTAGTGTACTGTATAAAGCTCCATGACTCAAAGCTGAAATCATATAGTGAGCAGCCAATGGAAATCGAGCGCATTTGGCCATGAAGCTCAAGAAATAGAATTAGTGAACAAGCACTAACTAGCCAATTTCTAACACCATCTAGAGGCCATAGTGGCTACCTTTTTCCACCCAAGACATGACTGTCAGTTAGTGTATTATCCTCGCTGTTTTGGTATGTGATGCCCAGTGTCCATTTGTAGCCATTTACAAAGTCTGAAAGTGTGTGATAACTAGTATTTTTTTTAGAATCGGCTCAGACTGTAAAAGTTGTGTAGTGCAATCCAGCCTTAATTCTTTGCAAAGATGTCAGAAAACCTCCACTTTCACTCACAATTTATTAATCTGTCAAGTGCAACTAAATTAGATACTGGAAAACAGACCATTGTTTAAGACCACAAACCACGATCAAGATCCAGATCGAGAGACCAAATGATAAGACCCAGATCAAGGCCATGCTTATGTGACCTCGAAAGGTCTCAAGACAAAGACAACACAATCAAGCAAGCACATATTTTGCGCAAAGCAATTCCACCTAACACTTTGCAAAGGTGTCAGAAAACCTTCACCTGCAGCAGCACACATTTTTCTCACAGTTAATTGAAGAGTGCAATAAGACCAGTTTAGAGGTAGACCAGTTTAAGTTCTTTAACTGTATCTCTCATTTATGCTACAACATTTTCTAACAGCATTACTACAAATACAGTTAATAAAACAAAGATATTTTGGCACAACCTTGTGTAACATTTCTTTGTTACTTTTACTTCTTATTCAATAAAGGAAACTCATTCTAATCTCTGAATGTGCATCCGTTCTTTGTTTCACCATACTAAGCCAGTTACATATTGCACATGAGTTTCTAGATCAAACAAGATCAAACATCTCCTCAGAAGACCAAACAAAATGTCAATCTGTTACTGTGTGCAAAGTTATGGCATCAGGATCCTCAACAAGTTTGATTTTTAATCATTTCATTCTGTTTATTTTATCTGCTCCCTATCATGTCTGATAATTAATCTGATATATCAGCTGCTTATTTAGGTTATTTATTTATCAATATGTTGTTTAATATTGCTTTGGTTATGTCACTGTTCACAGCAATGTGTCTATGTCTAGTGCAGATGGGGGCACGTTTGAGGTACATGTAAGTGCGGTTAAACCAGGGGGCCCAAGAGAATCAGATTTTCTCCATGCCAGAGAAGCAGGCCCAGATATGAGAGTAGAGAGCCATCTCGAGATGAACCAAACCTCTGCTCACACAAAGCCTGAGGTAAGTATACATCATCCTTACTACCTCCACTATGTGTTTCTTAGCAAAGGTAACTCTGCACCAAGGACATAGCCGCCAAGCTCTCTTTTACTCTGGTGCTGAACCACCACAGATATTCTAGGTGAACCAGCAGTGGAAGCCGCAAGCCAGATCTCGGAAAAGGACCTCTCCTCAGACAGAGGTGTGTTTCGAACCAGAGTTCACTGGTCTTCTAGAAGCATACTGTTGCTTCTCGTCTGCTAGTGTGGAGTGTAGTATTCTACTGGGAATTACCCCGATTCACACATTTATACATGAAATGTCACCATTAGCGGTCGACCGTTATATTGTTGAGGCATTTTTAGGTTATCAGTATCCGCTGATTGAGCATATCCAGCGATTTCTTCCCGTGAAGCACGCATTCATGATATCAGTCTGGATCAAGAATGTACCTCACGACTGATGTGAATTATGAATGTTTTGTAACGATTAAAGACACTATTAAATGACAAATGGGTCACGTGGATGTCATCTTTGGACACACATTACACGAAACAACTTTTACTCTCAACACACAGTGAAAGGATCTCGCTGCTGAATACTCCACCAGTATACTACACAATTACTGGTGAAATGTGAACATTTATCAACCAGTCGCCAATATACATTTTAGTCGCATAGTGCAAAATTTGGTTGCAAAAACGAGTTATTTTCTCTCATTGTAGTTGAGGGTTGCACGTAGATTCGATCGATCTTGGTATTTAAGGATCGATATCGAGATCATTCAAATGAAGATCGTGATGCGTCAGATAATCGATATTTTTACCCACCCCTATTGCCAAAAGTCACGCATTTTGCGACGCCTATTTCCAAAAGTCACGCATTTTGCGACGCCTATTGTCACGTATTAAAGCGGCAAATTTTACTTGTTATTTTTACAAAGTCGTTTTTGTGTGATATTTTGAGTACATTTTATGCTTAATAAAACCTCCATTGAAATCTAGTTTAAAACGTGTCAAGTTTGTAGAAATGTAATTTTGTGTCCAATTTGGTTTCATAATTTTTTTAATAATTTGAACAATTATAACATTTCCTTCAAAGAAATAGATTTAATGACTTAAAAAAATTTCTTGTAGTGGAACCATCAGTTCAGATTTCCTTAAAGAGACAGTACCGGTTTTCTATAAATCAATGTTAATACCTGTAAATAGTACAAATTATGCAATTAAACAATAAACATATAACAAAATATAATATATGTAATATAATATCATATTTATTGATAAAATGCATTGATTTAAAAAGCAAAAATGTGACCAAAATGATTGAATACTAATAAAATATAATTAGTAAAATTAATAATTTCATAATGGGGGCCTGGGTTGCTCAGCGAGTATTGATGCTGACTACCACCCCTGCAGTCGCGAGTTCGAATCCAGGGCGTGTTAAGTGACTCCAGCCAGGTCTCCTAAGCAACCAAATTGGCCTGGTTGCTAGGGAGGGTAGAGTCACATGGGGTAACCTCCTCGTGGTCGCTATAATGTGGTTCTCGCTCTCGGTGGGGCGCGTGGTGAGTTGTGCATGGATGCCGCAGAGAATAGTGTGGGCCTCCACACGTGCTACGTATTCATGGTAATGCGCTCAACAAGCCACGTGATAAGATGTACGGACTGACGGTCTCAGACGCGGAGGCAACTGAGATTCGTCCTCCTCAGGGCCTGCATCTAGCTGGCAGCTGCACTGACATGATGGCAAAACAACAAGATACATTACTTATTTATTAATTCATCAGTCACTACGCCACCATGAGGACTTGGGAACTGGGCATTCCAAATTGAGGTGAAAAGGGAGAAAATAAAAAATAATAATAATAATTTCATAATGTCCCTAGTTAGAAGGTCCCCTGTATATTTAACAGCATTAGCTGGGAGAGAATTAATTTCATATGTAAAAAATGGGACAATATAAATAAAATATACCCATATGAACCCATATCAAATCGAAACGAAATCGGAATCAAACCGAGAGCTTGTGAATCGGAATCAAATCAGGAAATCTGTATCAATACCCAACCCTAGCCACAACAAATGCATAGCATTCAAAATGCATTAAGAATATAAGGCCTACATTACTTGGCTTAGGAATATGTTTAAGATAATAAGAATAATACTTATATTATTAGTTTTATATTTTTGATGAATTGTATCATATTTATCTTTATTTTAATTATTTTTTATTTAACTAACCGTACCTAACCCTAACCTAACCGATTTTTTATTTACTTCAATGTATTTACTTCGTAAAAGTGACCCAGTTGCCTCTACTTACCCCTAACATTGGGCAAACTGAGTCACTGAACCTCTGGTCTATCACCTATCATGCTATGGATTTTTTTATCATTTAGTACCTAAAATTAGGTTTGACCAGTATCATTTCTCATTGTCGAAGAACACCTGACTTATCTTAACCCTGAGACTGTAGTTATTTTTTATCAGATCTAGCAAATGAGCATATTTTTTTTTTCTTTTTAAAGAAGCTTCAACTATTCTCGATATCACACCTAGGCTCCACTTCCTGTGTAGTACATTTCTGTAGAAGAACATATCCTGTTTTTGTCTGTAATCTCCACTTCAATGGTAGTACTGTTAAGAACAAGTATTATACTTTGGTAATAAATTACAATCATTCATGGGAACGTTAGTTAGTGCTTCTCAGAATTTGCCCGGAACAAAGCTCCGAGGTTCTTTTTTGGTTATGTCCAGGAAATGTTCTGCAACCATACTGCAACGTTACATTAATAATCAGTCTACAAGCCATGTCTTGGTTTGATTCATTGGTTAATTAATCATTGGAAGACATTAACAATAATATAATATAATAACACAATCAAATATATTAATATGTAACATTTAGCCTAATTAATTCCACCATTAATATAAACGTTTTGCTGGAACATGTTGGCCTATTTATTCATCACTGTACCACAATACTTAAAGGAATATTCCGGGTTCAAAACAAATTAAACTCAATCGACAGCATTTGTGAAATAATGTTGATTACCCCAAAAATGAATGTTGACTCGTCCTTCCTTTTCTTTAAAAAAAAAAAAAAAGCACAAATCTGGGTTACAGTGAGGCACTTACAATGGAAGTGAATGGGGGCCAATTTTTGAATGTTAAAATACTCACTTTTTCAAAAGCATAGCCACAAGACATAAACAAATATAAGTGTTAACATGATTTTAGTGTGATAAAATCACTTACTAACCTTTTCTGTGTAAAGTTACAGCCAATTTTACAACTTTGTTGCCATAATGTAATGTCAACAAACCCTAAAACCCTAAAATGACTGTAAAAATGGCAATTTGAACAACTTTACTGCTAAAGTAATACATGAGTTTAACAGAAGAATTAATGAAAGTGCTTTTATAAATATATAAGCTTCACATTTCTGCCTTTAAATCCTCTAAAAATTGGCCCCATTCACTTCCATTGTAAATGTCTCACTGTAACTCAGATTTGTGCTGTTTTTAAAGAAAAGGTGGGACAATTCGAAATGTATTTTTGTGGTAATCAACCTTATGCCACGAATGCTTTCCATTAGGGCTGCGACTAATGATTATTTTAATAATCAACTATTTGGTGATTATTGCAACGATTAATCATTAGCTCTTAACCGACTATTCAGCTTGTGCGCCGACTTAAAAGTTTGTATTAAACGTGCTTACTAACAATAAACAGGACAAAATCATCTTTTAAAAATACTATTAAAAATAATAGAAATAGCATTAATATTAATTGCATGTGCACAGAACGTTTTGTAAAGGTGTAAATTAAGTTGCAAGCGTAAGAAACAAATATTAGCAATACTTTAATGCTTTGCATGTATTTATTTATTTTTTGGATTTTTCCCCTTTTTCTCCCAATTTGGAATGCTCAATTCCCAATGTGCTTTTAAGTCCTCATGGTCACGTAGTGATTCACCTCAGTCCGGATGGCGGAGGATGAATCCCAGTTGCCACCGCGTCTGAGACCGTCAACTTGCATCTTACCACGTGGCTTGTTGAGCGCATTGCCACGGAGACATAGCGTGTGTGGAGGCTTCACGCCATCCACCGCGACAACCACGCTCAACTCACCACATGCCCCACCGAGAACAAACCAAATTATAGTGACCACAAGGAGTTTACCCAATGTGACTCTACCCTCCCTAGCAACCGGGCTAATTTCACCCTTTCTTTGCTTGCATATCGCTGATTGCAGGTTTGCAATGTTTTTGGCCATGTTTAGGTGCAAAAACAGTGCCAAAAGTGTAAGTGTGAAAAAAGGAGGTCAGAAGAATACACACCAAATACCAAATTTACTTTGTGTTAATATGAAATTACAGATTCACAACACATGAATTACACTTATGCACAGTATTAAAGTATTGCTAATATTTGTTTCTTATGCTTGCAACTTGATTTACACCTTTACAAAACGTTCTGTGCGCATGCAATTTATTTTTACACTTGCAATTTGATTTACGCATTTACAAATCTTTCTCTGTGCATGCAAATCATTTAGGCACTATTTTACCTTCATATAAATAATCCTTTAAATCAGTGACAAGATTTGACATTTTCTTAACCTGTAAACAGTACTACAATGTAATTCAGCATTGTATGTAGATAGTCAAGTGAATTGTTCCAAATTAACACTGAAATTAACACAATGTAGGGTTTATAAAACGAGAAGTGTAATGACAGACATTAACTTATTCAGTTAGCTTCAATAACACAATAAACTGGGCTAACTTAAAATTAATTTCTTACTACTGAGCTGTACAATAAAGGCTAACATCTCCCCATTTTAGATAATAAACAAAAACGTATCTGTTACACTTACCAATATATGTTTTCAAATAGATGTCATATCTTTCTAAAGTTACATGTTATAATATAATCTCACATCTTTTAGTCATTCATTTGTAAAGTTTATCTGATCACAATAATGCGTTTGGTCTGCAAACCCTAATTTCTACATTAAATAAAATGTGCTACTGTATTGATGTCAGACACTGTTGTCAATGAAATAGGCCTTCCTTTCTGCAGAGTTCTGGGAATGTAGTTTTACCTCAGTGGAACATTCACCAAGTTTATCTAGTATGCCTAAAGTCATCAAGCAGGATTTATTTACAAAAACTATAAGTATATGCTGATTCTACAAACATTCTACCTGACTATATAGATCTCTCTCTATATAAATTCATCTACTTATATCTATAGACCGACAGCTAGTTATATCAGCCACAAGATGGTACCAGATATAAGTCTAAGTGAATAAAAAGTAGAAGAGACCTTAAAGTTGAGCATCTGTCAAAAATAACCACCATATAAAATTCTAAATCAAGTGGCTCAAAAAAGATCAGGGCTTTACTGGAAAATGATTTTCATTGAAAACAAAACCACAAACACAGCTCTTTCATATTAACAATTCAGTATGAGTTCAGTGCCATGTGTTATCTACTACAGTACGCATCACTACCCTGACAGCACATGTACATCAACCAGACGTCTATTTAATGCGTGTTTACTTCCGGAAGACATACTTTTTTTTAAAACGTTTTTTGCTTATCTTCAATGCGTCTATAACACGTTTTCTCTCGGATGTCAATAAGACATTCAGCAGATGTCTTTGAGATGTCTTTGACATAAAATGTTTGTAAATCTGATCTTTTTAAGATGTTTAGCAGATGTTTATTAGAATGTGATTCTTTCCAGATGAAACACTCTTAAACAGACATCTTTGAGATGTGAGTGTGTGAAGGAAAGTTAGGATTTGAGATTGTTTTTTTTTTTAACAAAATAAACCCAGATACTTTTTCTGAAGAAAATGTGAGTGGTGCTTGTCCATGCAAAATGCGCCGTTGCTAGAGCATTGCTGTTGTCAATAAGCTGTTCTTAGTATATTGTGGGGTTGTCCATTTTTCTAGGTCTGATTGCTTAAACAAATTGCTCACCTCTCTAGTCATTCGATTTGAGGTATCATTGATGTCTGTAGCAAAAACAATACAGGATGAGTTGAAGTTTAATAGTTTAGAGTTAGGAGTTTGTTGAAATCCCTAAACCTTATTCACAGTAGTGCCATATTTGATTTTTGACGTGAATGAAAACGAGGATGTGGAGGATTGACTTGCAGTCTCTTCAATGACATGCACCTTATAATGCTGTATAAAGCTCCTACATCAAATCTAATATTCCACACCTCATGTTATGGAGTTTTTTGTCTTTCAATGTTTCCTCAGTGGAACGATCCAAAACAGTACTACCCATTGAAGATAATGTTATTCTATCACTCACAGCCTCATTGTAATTCCCATCAAAAATTAAAGACGGCGCTACTGTGAATAAGGTAAACAAACTTAGCAAACAACACAAAAAATACCAGCATGATGTGACACTGATTGCCGTTGCGCAGCACTGGTGTTGGATGGATGAGACTGGTTCTCGAACAGGCTTTACTGTTGGACAATCACTGGATCAATCAATAGTCCTAGTGGAGTGCATGAAAATGCCAGTCACATCTGTTTTGATAAACTTTTCCTAGCTCATTCACGGTGATCACAGACAGCAGATTTGAGGGTAATTACAGGGTGAGATAGAGAACAGGGCAGTCTAATTATCACTTAGATTCATCTTTCAGCACATGGTACAGATAGTATGTGCTGAAATGTCAGGGGAGGCGGGGCTGTTTCCACAGTCTCTGATTTGCATATATTTATTTTTTATTTTTATTTTTATTATTTTTTTGGATTTTTCCCCTTTTTCTTCCAATTTGGAATGCCCAATTCCCAATGTGCTTTTAAGTCCTCGTGGTCGTGTATTGATTCGCCTCTGTCCGGGTGGTGGAGGACGAATCCCAGTTGCCTCCGCGTCTGAGACAGTCAACCCGCGCATCTTATCACGTGACTTGTTGAGCGCGTTGCCATGAAGACAAGGAGGCAGGAAGTGAATCATTGTGACATGATTAACCTGTCACCTGTGCCTTCACCTCACCTTCTCCTTCATGTTCGAAGAGGCTCTCATTGGCCTTTTCCTAGTCAACCCCTGACTTGAAGTGGTTTGTTACATGTCTTATCACTAGGGATGGTTCAACCAAAATTGAAAATTCTGTCATCAGTACACCCATGTTGTTCCAAACCCATATGACTTTCTTTCTTCAATTGAGATGTTAGGCAGAATGTGAGAAATGAGAGTTGTAGTAAGGAGCCATATGAATTACTTCAATGATACTTTTATGGTGCATTGTAGTCATGTGCTCTGTCAATTATAAACACATTTCTCCATTACAGGGACATTGAAAAACATGTTAAAAAGAAAGTAAAAAAAGTGGGATTTTACAATGTGTGAAACATTGCATTGTACAGTGTTGTACAATCCAAAGTTTCCTTCAATTGTACAAACTTGAGTTGTGCGAAAGAGGACGTGTGTGAGGCAATCACTCCACCACTTCTCAAAAAACTGTGAAGTCAGGTCTGTTTGCGAGCTTTAGACACCTTTTGTAATTTAGATAACACTTTAAAACTAGGTTGTATTTGTTAACATTAGTTAACTACATTATTTACTTTTACATCATTAACTAATCTTGGTTAATGTTAATTTCTACATCTACTAATATATATTTTTATTTTTTTTACGAGACACATTTCCGACAGATGGCCAACAATGAGCAATTGTATTTTTATAAATTAACATGAAGTAAAATAAACAAATGGTGTAAAAAAGTATTGTGCATTCTTACAGTAGTTCATGATACCTAATGCTTATACTAACATAAACAGTGAGAACCTTAATGTAAAGTGTTTCTGTAATTTATTAGGGGTTCAAATATGTCGAGATTTAGAATCTATTTGAACAAACCAATGACCTTTAGTATTAAACGTAATCACGTAATTCGTCCTGCATTGTTGTGCTATAAATGATACCTTAAATTGTGTG
This sequence comes from Myxocyprinus asiaticus, assembly GCF_019703515.2. Lineage (NCBI taxonomy): Eukaryota > Metazoa > Chordata > Actinopteri > Cypriniformes > Catostomidae > Myxocyprinus > Myxocyprinus asiaticus. The sequence continues at coordinate 3,617,793 of NC_059359.1, forward strand.
GATTGTTGAGGAGAGGTTCCCTATCTGTCACTCACTTGATGTTGTGTCGATGTAGTGACATTAGGGGTCACTCTTGGGAGCCCCAAACACCTCTGCTTTTTAAAAAAAAGGCCAATGAGAATTGGCGAGTGGAATTTGCATGCCACTCCCCGGACATACGGGTATAAAAGGAGCTGGTATGCAACCACTCATTCAGATTTTCTCTTCGGAGCCGAGCGGTTGTATTCAGTGCACTGAATTCAATTCCCTCCAAAGACGTACCTCAAAACTGCTGGATTTACGGCGCATTTCAGTGTGGAGTGCAGAGAACGCCCCTGGGCGCTTCGGCAGAGCGAAAATAAGAGAGTATATTCTAAAAGAGTATATTTTCATTCACAAAAATACCGCTATTTGCTTCCCGGGAATCCTCCCACTGCCCCCTTTGGTACGTCCTGACCGAGGCACCCCTCGGTATAGATGCGCTGGCACACAGCTGGCCCCCTGGACTATGCAAATATGCATTTCCCCCAGTGAGCCTACTTGCACAGACCCTGTGCAAGGTCAGGGAGGATGAGGAGCAGGTCGTCCTAGTAGCAACCTACTGGCCCACCCAGACGTGGTTCTCGGATCTCATGCTCCTCGCGACAGCCCCCCCTGACGAATTCTCCTGAGGAAGGACCTTCTTTCTCAGGGATGGGGCACCATCTGGAACCCACGACCAGACCTCTGGAATCTCCACGTCTGGCCCCTGGGTGGAATGCGGAAGACCTAAGTGGCCTACCACCCGCAGTGGTAGACACGATCACTCAGGCTAGGGCTCCCTCTACGAGGTGCCTGTATGCCTTGAAGTGGCATCTGTTCGCTAAGTGGTGTTCTTCCCGATGTGAAGACCCCCAGAGATGCGCAGTCAGATCGGTGCTTTCCTTCCTGCAGGAGAGGCTGGAGGGGCGGCTGTCCTCCTCCACCTTGAAGGTGTATGTAGCCACTATTTCGGCTCATCACGATGCAGTAGATGGTAAGTACTTGGGGAAGTACGACTTGATCATCAGGTTCCTGAGAGGCGCTAGAAGGTTGAATCCCTCCAGGCCGTGCCACGTCCCCTTGTGAGGCCTCTCTGTAGTCCTTCGGGGTCTACAGGGAGCTCCCTTTGAGCCCTTGGAGTCAGCTGAGCTTAAGGCACTCTCTTTAAAGTCTGCCCTCCTGACTGCGCTCACTTCCATAAAAAGGGTAGGGGACCCGCAGGCGTTCTCTGTCAGCGAATCATGCCTGGAGTTTGGTCCGGGTTACTCTCACGTGATCCTGAGACCCAGCCTTGGCATTGCTGTGTCCGGTGCAAGCTTTACGCATCTATTTGGATCATATGCAGAGCCTTAGAAGCTCCGAGCAGCTCTTTGTCTGCTTTGGTGGACAGCGGAAAGGAAGCACTGTCTCCAAACAGAGGATTGCCCACTGGGACATTGACCCCATCGCAATGGCATATCAGGCTCAGGACGTGCCACCCCCTGTGGGGTTACAAGCCCACTCTACCAGAAGCATGGCGGCCTCCTGGGCCCTGGCCAGTGGCGCCTCTTTGGCAGACATCTGCTGGGCAGTACCCAACAACTTTGCGAGGTTCTACAATCTCCGGGTTGAGCCGGTCTCGTCCTGTGTATTGGCAGGCAAGAGCAGGTAAGTTCCGGGACAGCTGGCTGGGTGTACCGCTTGCGCATAGCACCTTTCCCCTCCCTTGAGGTAAAGACGTGTGCTCTTGACTCCCAGTTGTGTTCACAGACTGTGATCCCTGGATGACATTCCTCCTTAGCCCTCTGGCAGTTGAGTTTGCAGAGAAACTCGCTGACCGGCCCAGTATGTGCGCTAATGAGCCCCTGTACTGAGGTAGGTGCTCCACATGTGCTGGTTCCCCGAAGGCGACCCCATGTGATATTTTCCGCAAAATCGTTTCCCTGTCAGCAAACTGCATCTTCCTTGGGCAGAGGCCCCTCTGCCCCCGGTCGCCATGCTCTGTAGAAACTCCTCCCCCTTCGAGTAGGACCTACCATGGGACCTCTCCACATGACATACTTCCGACAAGACTCGGTAAGACCATGTGACATATTCCACTCAAAATACCCCTCCCTCTTTTTGGGCGGGGTGTGGTCTCAGCGGTGTCTTCCCTTTGGGAGGGACACCCCCCCGATGCAGACACTTATGGCTCCCAGTCAGTTAACAAATTCCACTTTTTTGGTGAGAAAAGAGAGGGAAAGAGGCCTTGGCTGGGCTAGCCTGTCCGTATAGTTGGGCAGTCGACTTGTTCCTGATGGACCGTTCAATGCTCATAAAAGTGTTGGGGGAGGTTACGTGACAGCCTGGTGTGCTGGCTACGAGGCACACAGCGGTCTTCCTGTCACACACCACCAGTTCACGTAACACAGTTCAGATAGTTGTGGTGTTTTGTATAGGGACCCCTAGTGTGACAGATAGGGAATGACCTGGTTACTTTCATAACCTCCATTCCCTGATGGAGGGAATGAGACGTTGTGTCCCTCTTGCCACAACGCTGAACTACCCGCTGAAATGGCCGGGACCTGGTCTCGGCTCCTCAGCACAAAACCTGAATGAGTGGTTGCATACCAGCTCCTTTTATACCTGTATGTCCAGGGGAGTGGCATGCAAATTCCACTCGCCAATTCTCATTGGCCTTTTTTAAAAAAAGCAGAGGTGTTTGGGGCTCCCAAGAGTGACCCCTAGTGTCACTACATCAACACAACGTCTTGTTCTCTCCATCAGGGAACGGAGGTTACGAAAGTAAGCAGGACGTTTTCTATTACATTTCAAAGCAGGGACTGAAAACGTTCCAAGGAACGAAAACCAAAAACGAAAGTTTTTTTTTCAGAACGTAACTGAAAAAGGGAACAAAGTCCATTTTAATTGTTCCAGAGTGAAAACTTTATATATACATTTTGGTAACAATTATTTTTTTTCCGATAATTTTTTTTTTCCATGAAACCAAAGCCTACATGGTTTATAACAGTACATTTTTGGAATTACACCACTTTCTGTTTCCCAAAAATGAGGCTTCTCTCTTTTTAGTAGAACATGATAAGCATGAAAAGCAACTATGCATATGTGATGAGGAGGAGGGCGGGGCTGAGACGTGACAAAGCACGCCCGGCACCCAATCAGGCTAATCAGCTGAGGAGAGGCATAAAGGCAGCTGGATGCGGCAGTTCGGGAGAGAGAGAGCGAGCCACACACAGCTGCCATGTGTGCGTTTGTGTTTTGTGTCTTTATGTTTTAATGTTACATTATATATTACTTTTACTATTCAGCTGGTTCCCGTTTCCTCCTCCTCACAACATTATAACTACATATACATGCGCAGTTAATCCAGATACAAGAAAAAAATATTGAGGTAAAACATACTTTTCTCAGTTGTTTCAAAGTCTTCACTGAATTATTGTTAGATATGATGCATTAATATAGATTTGATGCTGCCGGGTTCTGACCTAGACACAGATCTGTTATTAAAACAAATAACTGAAATAAAATGATTCAATAATTATTAAGTTTAAAATAAAATAATTTGGCCCGCATAAAATGGCATTTAGTACAAACACGCCCATGCCTATTAATTGACATTAGTCAGCCAGATGTATTTTTGAAATAGTTTAAATACTTTTGGGGATATATTAAATATTAAGAATACATTTATTGAAAAGACATTGTTTTATATAGGTTTCTGCATACTTTGCTTGTTATGATTTCTATGCTAATAATTTTTTAATAGCTTATCATCACTTATTTTGGTTGTGTTTTTCCAGACCAGGTCCCTTTTTTTCTTGAGAGATCTGGTAACACTGCAACTGGTACATCACCTACCCTTAGCACAGAGTACTGTCATTTTAAAAAGAAAATGTTTAATTTCATTCTAACCGGTTACCAACTGGAAAAGAGGCTGCGGAACGCTGGAACCGGAACAAAATACAGTTTCTGCTCAGAACGAACTGAAATGAAAAACATTTCATTTTTAGTCCCTGTTTCAAAGCAACCAGACATACGATTTTCACCTGGCGGACACTTTGCCAATGTGGCATTCAACAGCAACTGTAGCTGGACACGTTCCTGTGAAATAATTGTCAAGTTTCTAATGAAAATAAAATGCTGTCTGGAACATGTATTTAAATTTGAAATAAATAAATAAAAGCCAATCAATATTGTAAAATCATTTACTGAAATTGTGCTGGTGTACAACAGGAAGTGTTGCGTCTGTCCTGTTTTGTCATTATACTGCGTGTATGTCACGATGACCTCATTAAAATAAGCATTATATGGGAGTGAAAGTAACACTGTCACCGAGTCTACGCTTCTGGACTGACCTTTTAAGGTATGAAATATGTCTTGCTGCTTCTATTTTCTTCTGTTTGGTTTGAGAGTGTAATACTTGAAGAGTTTGTTTCATTTTAAGGTCAAGATTGTTTCACCAGGTAAACAGTCTTTACAAGTTTAAAAATGTCCATTTTGGACTTGCAAAATTACATTAATATTCTCTGTTTTATAGGCTACAGAAGTATAATCGTTTTTTGAATGTTTTAATTTTGTTTTTTTGTTTTTTTACGTGTTGAAAATTCACTTTATATAAGCTCAAAGGTGTGTTTCACATATATCTAGATCACTACTACTGGTTAATGTGTACTGTTTTTATGGTTGGAGGAATCATGCCTTGCCTCTTGAAAAGAAAACATTTCTGTAACTATTTTAATAAACTGTTCAAAGAATCAATAATAATAATAATAAAAAAAAAAATGTAAATCACAATAAACTGTTCAAAGGTATTTTAATCCCATAGAGGTCTAATACACCTGGCGAGAGTCTCATTCATCTATATGGCATTTGCTTGGTTAGAGTCCTAAATGCCATGTGACTGATCACTCTATATTATAAATCCTTGCAGCAAACGGGAAAACAAGAATCCATTTCTGTTAAGAAATGTTACAAACACTGATAGGAGCCCTCCAAAAAAGTCACTGGGAAAACATCTACTATACTATAATGATTTTTGTGTGTGAGAGTATGATTTTTGTATTGTATTGCATGCAAAAAAAAAAAAAAAAAAAAAAGACTACTTTTTAATGGCCATCAGTCAGGGGCATAGGACCGTTTTAGAGAATTATTGAGAATATGTGAAAAGAATATGTGATTTTTAATTTTTTTTTAATAGTATGTTTTAAGAATATATGATATCATTTGAAAGAAAGCATATCAACTGAGCTTTTAACAGACTTTAATAATTAGAACTAAAGTGTAGAAACCATGTATTTTCATGTTAAACAAAATAAATATCATATAATTGAATGACTGTCAAACATTGGGTCCAGTCAGCTAGAACCCAAGAATCATAGCACACAAAATATATTCCTTAATGTCAGCGTCAAATATGATCTTTTCTGAACAATTACAATCACCTTTCTGTCTACACTGTAGATTTGATCACTGATCTTTTTTTGATTTGTTCTAAAATAAAGCTCTGGAAAAAATTGAGACCACTGCAAAATGATCAGTTTCTCAAAATGCCATAGAATTTTGCAAAATGGCTAGCATAACTTAACAAATGTTAGTGTTAGTTAATTTATTAATTCCCACTACAATGGGATTTTCAGTATTTTCATAAAGCGATTGAGATTTGATATTTAGCTCTTACCTTGCTGAAAATTAGGCTGGTTTGTTAGGTAGCAGGTTTCAGTTGGTCTCCCAGTCTGAATGGCTGAAAAGTGCCCAAAAACCCCTCTAAAACCACCCAACAGACCAACCTGACCAGGCTGGGAGACCAGCTAAGACCAACACATAAGCTTAGGCTTTTTCAGCAGGGTTTAAAAGAAGACACATTTACCAAACATCTGTATGAGAATTAATTTGTTCAGCAGATACCTAACTCATAAGGCTAATAAACTTACACTGTTAAATTTGCAATACCAACAGAACCTCATTACTAATTTCCATCTCACCACGTCATTTGCAGATTTTTATTATTATAATTTTGCAACAACATCATATATCTCTAGAAGCTCCATGATGCATTTCAAGTGCTGTTTTAACTATTGACTATTTGACCCCTAAACCAGACAGACTGTATAGGCTATAGCTCCATATGTTCAACACACAGCTGTCTGGTTTAGTCAGCCCCATACATTTTGGAGTGTTTTTTGTCATTAATCAAAAATAGCATTATTTACTGCCTTAAACCTCTTGTTTGTAGTTAAATGTAACAACGGTAGTTCGCACTGATCACTTCCTTTTATGTCTGTATGATGTCTGTTAACATTTTTATCAGGGCTATTTTTATTAGTTACTGACGATTTCCCAATTTAATGTGGTTCGGATTCACAAGCTCTCAGTTAGATTTGATTCCAATTTCAACTGCATTTCAAAAGACTTCTTCAACAAGAAACTCTTCAATAATTAAACCCTTCATACTTATGGAACAGTGAGGCTGTTTGGATTCACAAGAGCATGTGTTGCTGTAGCTTGAGGGCCATCAAAAATTGGCTGTTATTTGAGTAACATCTCTTAGCTCAATGGCTGTGAGCAAACAGAAACATTTTTGTACTATATTGGTGGCATTTCAAGTGTTTTTAAGTGTTGGTATGAGTAGTTAGAGTAGCTGTATACTTATCTATTGCATTTGTTGGAGTGGGCTTAAAAAAACAGCTCAAGTATGCTTTCACACTAGAATGTTTGGTACGCACCCGGGTTCATTTGACGTCAAAGTTTAAGTTATATGGTTGATGTGAACACTGTTTTCTGAACTCAAGTGCACACCCATGAACTGCACCTGAATGGTCCAAGTAGGTATAGCTGCAGGCCAGAGACCTCCAAATAAGGGCGGAATCTCCAAAAGAGGGTGGGTCTGGAGTAACTCCACCCTCTTTTGAAGATTCCACCCCCTTTTGGAGGTCACTTCCACTCACAATTAAGGTTAGGGAAAGGGTTAGGTTAGGGGCTCCCTATATCTTTGCAGGCGGTTTGGAGCTCTTGCCCCTTTTTGGAGCTCTGCCTGCAGCAATATCCTTCTTGAGTGGTCTGGGGTATGGTTCATGTGAACTCCAGTACGGTTTGCTGCTGATATGAACGCAATATGTCCTATACCATGTATGTAAACCGCTATTGATGATGTAGAGTATAATTTGCGCTTTTGCATAGTTGCAATTATTATTTCTCATACCTGCTTGTCTCCAAATAAATCACCTTCAGAGAGTAGCTCACATTCTTCACACCTCTTTCAGGTCCACAGCAGACAAACGCTAGCTTTCTTCACATCATTGCACATTCAATGCATCTGAGGCAGACATACGCAAGTGCCATTCTGTGCATGTAATGTTTTGGTAGTAAATCCAAAGGGTAAAAATAAGAACTGTCAAAATTAACGTGGAAATGCAAAAAAGTTTATGCATTCGCATTCATTTTTCTTTATCGCGATTAAGGCTTTTTCAGTTAATACAGCATATACCAGCATAAATACTGGTTGGAAGACAGAACATTGTAATGTGTCCACCCGAAGTCATTACACTGACGCACACCACAAACACATATAACAGTGATTCAGTGTCAATGATAAAGTTATGGGGAAAGAAGCTCTTAATGCTATTTTGTTGTACAAAAAAAGCCTAGATGGAATATGTGACAGAAATCAACTATTTTTCAGCCTAAGTAAGGAGAATTTTAATAACCACAGAAGCACGGCAAGTCTCTTAAATATCACCAAAATGCAAAATGAGACGTTTTTGGCTGAAAGCATGGAGTTCAAAGTGGCACTTGACGCTGGCACTGAAAACCTGATGCGAATCATGAACAATTGCTGTAACAAAGCGGATAGCCACAGTCTACTGGCAGATTAATATTGTGGGGAATGAGAATTTAAGAGATTTATTGCCCATTGCAATGAAAATGCAGCCTATGTGGGGACTAGTTATTTAAATTAGTCAAACTTACACTTACACTTTGGGAAACATTTAATGTTACTTGAACTGGTGCTATTTTAGAGCATTTCTATCTTTATACTGTGGAAGGCTTTGTTTGTAAAATGTTAATGAAGCATTATATTGTTACATATTATTTTGTTTTCTCTTTCTAAGAAGGAAATCAATGCACGATTAATCGTGCTTTACTACAGAAAATGTATGCGATTAATCGCGATTAAAATTTTGAACTGACTGACAACACTAGTAAAAATACTTCAATAACACTGCAACTGATGTCTTCTCCTCCTGAGTCATTACCTACTGTGGTAAACAGCTGCCATGAGTTCTCATGTTGATGACGTAACCGTATAGTGCAGTGGTCGGCAACCTATAGCACGCAGAGGGGTAATCATTAGCACGCCAGCAATGGCGAGAGAGGAGTAAACTATTAATATGAAATTCCACACCTGTATTCTAATCTACATCTTGATGTAATCCATCCTCATGATCACGCAGCATGTTTTTATCAGCTGAATGGGAGGCTAAACACAAAGTTAAAATGTGACGAGGCTGTAGTATACCCAACAGACTCGTACAGCGCGTGCAAGCCATTCGCGCATCACAAGCCGGCCGCGCATCACTTTTGGTTAATCGCATGAGTAAACATGCCCACTTTGATTCGGTCAAGCTGTGTGGATGACAGCCTACATTCTGCGTTTCATTTGTTTCTTTTTTGCTTTCAGAACAACATGTAATGTAATAAGGAAAACACCACTATTAATCCTTGAGGATTCCAACCCAGCATACAGGGTGTCGGCACAGCCATTGACCAGGAAAATAAAAAATGGCACTCCATGTCAAAAAGGTTGCCGACCCCTGGTAGAGATATGATGACGTGAACAAAGACTAGGGAGAGCAGGGGGAGGAAGCGAATTCAAGTTCAGACCAAGTATATGAATCAATTGTGAAAGCACCCTAAACCAGCATGGATTTCAAATTTGTCCACACTCCAGAAGTTTATGCTGGTTAGTGCTGGTCTAGTTTGGGACCACCATAGCAGCAAATGTGGGTGGGTCTGCATGGATCTGGTTAACCTGGTTGAGCTTGCTGGTAATTTAGCTGAGAAGCCTTTTGCGGACACCTGCTCATTAGTTTACCATGCTGGTGATCAGCATCCAAAACACAACATATGCTGCTCTTTTCAGTAGTATTTAAAAATGTTAAACTTAACATATAAGTCTTGTCTTTAGTAATGATCTCTGTCTCCTATTGCAGGGTTGTATACTTGGCAAAAACGGTGACAATGGTGTGGACTGTGGCCCTCAGTAACCTGGTGTTAGCAGTGTATGGATTTACTCTGATCACTGGCCTTCCAGCCAACATCCTGGCTTTCTACACCTTCTTAAAGAAGGTTCGCCAGCGGTGCACCCCCATAGATGTCCTTTTGCTCAGTTTAACTATTTCGGACCTGATCTTCCTCTTCTTCCTGCCATTTCGTATGGTGGAGGCGGCAAACATGAAATGGACACTGCCGTACTTCCTCTGCCCGCTGTCGGGTTTCATCTTCTACGGCACAATCTACAACAGCACCTTCCATCTGACGGCCATCAGCGTGGAGCGCTACCTGGGCGTGGCTTTCCCCATAAAATACAAGCTAAAACGCAATCCCCAGAATGCAGTGATAGCCAGCATTATATTCTGGGTGGTATCCATGGCGCACTGCAGTATCGTCTATATCATGCAATACCACAACAATTCCAACCCCAACTTCACCAATCCATCCCAGCGGAATTCTTGTTATGATGAATTCAGCCCCGAACAGCTCAAAATCCTCTTGCCGGTGCGCTTGGAGCTTTTCGCAGTGCTGTTCTGCGCACCTTTCCTCATCTGCTGCTTCTGCTACGTCAGGTTCATTCATATCCTCTCCAATCTACCCAACCTCAACAACAAGAAGCGACTCAGGGCAATTGGGATGGCACTGGGAACGCTTCTGGTCTTCATTATCTGTTTCTTGCCCTACAATGTATCGCATGTGGTGGGGTATGTGCGCAACTACAGCCCTGATTGGCGAGTGTATGCGCTGCTCACCAGCACGTTTAACGCATGTCTCGACCCATTCATATTTTACTTCTCTTCCTCAGCACTCAGAGGGACATTCAAGAACGTCTTGCGAGAACTGGTAAGGCGGCTGACCCTGCCCTGCTTTCGTTTTGGTCTCTACTGCCCCCTGTTGAACTGTGTGAATTCAGAAGATAGAACTCAGAGCTCAACTGATAGCACCCTCTAACGCAAGTACACAAATGCTTGGCCAATGCATTGCAAGTGTGCCATTCAGTTGAACATTCTTATGGCACACTCTTTTATTGCTCTGGTGGGAACAACCCTATACCTTCAAATGTCTGTGCCATTAAACCAAATTCTGAAGTGACATGGCAATAGTACCACAGAGATTGAAGAAATATTCAACAAATTAGGATTGAAGTGTCAACTGGGAATCAATGGGGACATGTTTAAATTCTTAAATGGCACCAAACAGAATTTAAAAAATAATGATTGTTTTCGGACAGGTTTTCGGAACACTCCACCATCTTCCATTGTTCAACCTGCAGAGTGAAATTCCAATTGGTGCCACTAGTAGCATAGAAATTTCACACTTATCCTTTGTCACATCTGCATTTTTTTTTACATTTTTCTTGTATTCTCATATTGTGTAGGCGTGCTTGTAATTTCATATATTTATATAAAGAGATGCATGTCTCCTGTGTTTTGTGATTCTACCTCTTTGGCTAATGGCTGGACCAACAAGGGGGTCTGAGTTTGACTGATTAGCTTCATTTTCACACTGAATGTCATGTAAATATTGCACTTTCTTTTTGCAAATTTTCTTTCCAATTTTGTTTAATTTTTGTACCTGTTTTTTTTGTCGGCACTTTGAATGATTTGAACATTTAATGATGTACATTTATTTTTTTATTGCCATTATTTTGTATTAAGATTCAAGGGTGTATTGCTTTTTAAGAAATTAATTATTTTTCATATACTAGTTTATACCAGTAAATGTTATTTCAAATGTAAATATGCACACTTATTTTCTGCAAAAATAGATAAGCTTACTTGGAGCTGTAGCTTAGTAATTAGCGCACACGTTCCACTCAGGTTGAGAAGTGTTGCTCATGCAGGAGACAGGCTGGTTAGAACATGACCCGTGTCCTGTATAAAATAACATAAGCTTGCTTAATTTGTGAAATTATACATTATAATATTTTTTTCTTGCATTTGTGGGTGCAGTAAAGGTGCTGTAAGCGATGTTAGCTATTTTGCTAACTATTTCCAAACTTGCCACTCAGTTAGACTAATGTCTTCTCTCAAAAATAACACTCCTTAACAAAAAAAAAAGAAAAAAAAAAGACCAATCCGGGCTTGGTATGGATTAGCATACTACCATACTATTACTATTTCTGCCATATCTCATATTGCAGAAAAAGTTAAAGTAGTATAGTAGTTTGATATTCTGAACACAGCACCGATGTTAGCAAACCCAAGTGTTCAAAATGACAGAGACAGAGAACGCATGAGATTTTAGCCATATTGGCTAAAACACGGAGCCCCCCATTTTCTGAAACAGTTTTGCATTCCTTTGCAATAGGTTGTGTTCTCTCAAAATAGCTACAGTACATTCACTACAAATTAACCATGGTGTTACTATTGTAAACAGGGCTTGACATTAACATCGCCCACCCGCCAAATGCGTGTAGAACTCGGCAGTGGCGGGTAACTGTCAATCTTACTAGCCGCTTTGGCGGGTGACGCTTTCAGGGTTTTTCCTGGATTGAACATTATATGAATGTTGGGTCGCCGAAGCAAATTAAATTATATACATCTTGCGTTCAGTGCTTTAAAGCTGGATTTCCATCACAAACCCACTCGTGTGAGTGAACCGCTCTGCGTGATCCTGAGTATGGGTGTCAAACGGGTTTTCATCATTATCCACGCATTATCATAATACGCGCTCCAGAGATAGCGCAGAGCTAGATTAAACCAGGCTTCCCTCGATATTGCGGCGCAGATCACAAAACTTATGCAACCCATTAGACATTTTACACAGATTATTCCACATTACAGCGCTTTGAAGGAAGTCAAACATTTTAAACAGCTAGACAGCCTTGACATATTAAACAGTAATGATGAGGAAAAGGGGGAAACAACACTGTGGCATGTACAGTACCAACATAAATTCCAATACTTTTCAATGTACACATCACCCCCCCTCACACTTTCAGAAATCAGAATTTATGCATTTTTTAAACTATTTTATAAATATATATTTTAAGTCAAAGAATAATCTTTAATATTCTGGGTGGGCCTGGGTCTAATTTGGGTGGGCCCTGGCCAACCCTTGGCTACGCCACTGCTTACAGCATCTTTAACCAAACCATCTAAAAGTATTTAAAATAGATTATTTTTCATTTAATTACATGACTTAGCTATCATTTTAGTATTAGCATCAGGCATTAGAAGTCTGAGCAAAGAGCAACACTTTTTGTTTTTGTATAGCACTATTTTACAATACACATAATTTCAAAGCAGCTTTACAGACAAAAACTCTATTTGTGTGAAAAAAATAAGACATTTTAAAAATAAAGTTTCTTATAACAATGTCTGTGTACAAATGAATTCATTCGTTACTTCAAAGAGCAAAGTGACAGACCAACATTTCCTTTTGTTGAAATTTCACAGTATTTTTACATAGATAACAGACAGTGATATGAATTACGTGTGCTTTAAAGATTCAAGTGTTCTATGTCCAAAATCACTCACCATTTACTATATAGTTCATTATATGGGTTGTCAGGAATTTGTTTTTATTTTTTTATCTTTGTGACTTTCTATAGGCCTATTCCATATGGAACATATGATATACTGTAGTGCTGTTTTATACACATAATACACTGACTGAAAGTATACAACAGATGTACTCTACCTCAGTGGTTCTTTTTTATTTTTTTTCTCATCTGTGAAACAAAAAATTATAAACAACTGCTAAATAAATAAATAGTATTACAACCCCAATTCTGAAAAAGTTGGGACAGTATGAAAAATGCTAATAAAAACAAAAAGGTGTGATTTGTAAATTATAATCACCCTTTGCTATACTGAAAGCACTACAACTAAATATTATATGATGTTTTTCCTTGTGAATTTCATTGTATTTTTTGATGTACTGTCATTTCAAATCAGATGATTTCAACACACTCCAAAAAAGTTGAGACAGTCGAGTGTTTACCACTGTGAAACATCATTTCTTCTAATAACATTTATTAAGTTTAAAAAGTGGAATTTTCCCCCATTCCTCCATTATGCAGATCTTCAGCTGCACAATTGTATGGGGTCTTCATTGCCGGATGGTGTGCTTCATAATGCACCACACATTCTCAACTGGACATGGTCAGGACTGCAGGCAGGCCAATCTAGCACCCGCACTCTCTGCTTATTCGCCAGGATGTGGTTTGAAATTATCCTGCTGAAAATGCCTGGACATCCCTGGAAAAGGCGGTGCTGGATGGCAGTATAGGCTGCTCCAAAATTTGTACATATCTGTCTGCATTAATGGTGCCCTCACAGATGTGCGAGTTACCCATGCCATGGTCACTGACACACCCCTGGCCCATACAGACACTGGCTTTTAGACCTGATGCTAATAACAGCTTGGATATTCCTTTTCCTCTTTGGCCCGGAGAACACGACAGCTGTACTTTTCAAAAAGTATTTGAAATGTGGACTCATCAGACCAAAAAACACGGTTCCACTGTCCTACTTTCCATCTAAGATGAGACCGAGACCAGAGAAGTCGGCAGCGCTTCTGGACAGTGTTGATGTATGGCTTCTCCTTTACATGGTATAGTCTTAACTTGCATCTGTGAATGCAGCGACAAGTGGTGTTGACTAACAAAGGTTTACTAAAGTAATCCCAAGCCCATGTTCATGATATCCATTACAGATGAATGATGTTTTTTAAGATAGTGATGTCTGAGGGAACAGAGATCAGGAGCATTCAGAAGTGGTTTTCGTCTTGCCCTTTACGCACCAAGATTTTACCAGATTCCTTGAATCTTTTAACTATATTGTGCACTGTAGGGAATGAAATGCCCAAAATCCTTCCAATCTGTCTCTGAGGAACATTGTTCTCAAAGTGCTGGATTGTTTGCTGAAGCATCTGTTGGCAAATTGACAAGTCTCAAATGATCCTTGCTCTTGAAGGACTAGGCTGTTTTTGGAGGCTCCTTATATACTATAACACAATTGCCTCACCTGTTTAACATCTCTGGTTTCACATCACCTTGTTATTTTAACTTGTCAAATTGTTATTAGTCTTAAATTGCCCCTGTCTCAACTTTTTTGGAGTGTGTTGCAATCATTTGATTTTAAATTACTGTAAATTTAAAAATATCAATGAAATTCACAAGGTAAAACATCATATAATGTGTAGTTGTAATGTTTTCAATATAGCAATGTGAGAATATAAGTTACAAATCACTCCTTTTTGTTTTTATTAGCATTTTTCATACTGTCCCAACTTTTTCGGAAATGGGGTTGTACATTTCCACAAGGCTCTCAACTCGTTTTACATCTATGTTAACCTCCTGAGACCCCCGCGTGACTGTTATGTGCATTTTCCATTTTCCTTTTTGATTAGTAACTAGTAGCATCTAAAAATAAAATAATAAGAATTCTGGAGCAAATAGTTTTCCTAAAAATTGATGTCCACATATGTGAACACTAAGCTTTAGATAAGTCACTTTTTTCATTAAATTGTGTATTATGTTTCCAGGAGTGTTGGTTATTCATGTTTTCGAGACGTTACAGACATTACATCCGATATTAGCATAATTAATTCTGATTCAAAGTAATGTCCAGGATCATCCAATCACTGCCAACCATGTTAAAATAAAATTATACATTATAAATTCTGAATCTATGTACTGATTATCATTGTCACATGTCTGTCAAACATGTTGAGTGATCCAAACATCATCTGCAGCCTGAAACTGAACTCTTGATCAGATTTTAGGAGTGAATGCACTTAGCTGCATAGAGAGCTATAGGATGCTCCCTTGCTCCCTATTTAGTGAATAACTTAACCTCCAGTGTGCTGTCGGTCTTCACTGGTCTCAGAACAGTTCTAAATGCACCTTATTTTCATCCTAACTCCATATAAAGCCTCTGAAAGCAACATTTTTATGCTTTTGGAGGCACCCATTTATTCTCAATGTGAAAATGCAGTAAATATATAGGAATGCATTTACTAATGTTAATGAATAGAATAGTATTGTATAGTGATTACAAAAAATATAACACAATGTATATTTAAATGAAGCGAAATGACCCAGAGATGTGTTCGAGTTGAAAGTTATTAAAAATAACTAACATGTTTTTCCTACTTCTGAGGAAATGCGGTGCCAGTGTCCACATATGTAGACATTGTATTTATCAGCATGCTGACGCGCAAAAAATTAACTGATTTTTAAAGTGGCATATCAAACAAAACTAGAGACTGCTCTTTACAACCAAACAAGTGTTAATGAAAAAATGTAAAGAGATTTCTTACCAGAGGCACATTTGTTGGCGCTGCGTCCGTAGGAGCGCTTCAAGGAAATCGACGGTATGTTGTTGTGTCACGTGATTCGGTGCGGCAGAAGTTAACCTTTTAAATGACAGTCTAGAGTGTTGTGAACAGTATTCAGTCTGTTAAAATGAATTCAAATTATGCGTTGTGTATAACGAAGCCAAAATACAACATCCACGCATGTGTGACTCGGGGTCGCACGAGGTTAATTTAAAACATGGCGCCTTTACTAGGTCTGAAATCATTGACGCCAAATGCCATTGGTTCTCATCATTGGTCACATCAGCAACTGAGATGTGGCATGTTTGAATAATGCGACCATAAATGAGACTTGTGAGATGGATAGATTACCAGTGAATAACAGTTGTAATTTTGATTAATTCCTTACACAAAGTTGTTATCATGGACAAGAACTGCATGAATACTCTTAAAAAACTCTTTTTTCCTGTTTTTACACAGAAAAAAAAAAACGATTGCATACAGGTTTGCAAGACATGAGGGTGAGTACTGTAAATAATGAATAATTTTCCTTTTGAGCGGCGCTATTTCTACGGTGTGAAACACAGTATTATGTGTGGAGTGCATCAAACATCACTGTGAAAGGGCTGACTTTCCAACTTTCTATATATGGGAGATTAGTTCTGAAACATTGGGTATTTCCATGACTTTCTGAATGTCGATGGTGGAAAATAGGGATTCATTCATGGCTTTATCAGCTTTTGAGGACACATTAGAGCCAGAAAGAGGGATGTATAGGGATAGCTTTGAATGCTTAGAGCTTTGATGGGGAGTGCAAAAGTGGAGGAAAAGCACTGGGCTAGACTGATTCATCACACTCCCTGTCTCTCCTGTGTATGCAAACGCACACCCATTGACTATTTAGACATCTCCCACATACACTTATAGGAGTATAAATCCAGATAAGAGTGTTCCGTCTACACCATTTGACTTTATTACATGCACAGAGCTATACACATTAATGTCTATATAAGGTGTCATATCCAGATACTGCAGAGGGATGGATCTAGTGCTTATTTAATAATTTTCCCTTATCATTGCTCAATATTGAAAATGGAAAGTAAACAGTTGTTGCAGAAGTCATCAGTGAACAGACACCAGTCGCTGCTGAAAAGAGAGTGAATCAATATAACGTAACATCAGAGTGGTCTACTGTTGTAAGCTGCATCTATCCCATTCATTTTTTTTTTGTCATGGGGCAGTTGATTTTTAACTATTAATGACAGACCTGCTCTGAGCTCCAAGGTTGTCCACAAGGGGCGCTATAGTAAGATTAGTGTGAGCTGTTTCTGTGGTGAGTTTTTCTTTCAAGTCAACTACTGTCATGGCAGATCAACAATTTGAAGAGAATATTGCTCGGCAAGTAAGTAAAGTAAATATATTTATAGCAACTTACCAGAATAATAACACATCCAGTTTAATGGCACAGACTTTTGAAGGTAACTCTGTCGTCCACTTGAGTACTGCACAGCAAAAAATATAAATAAATACAAATTATTACTGCGTATTTTTGTCTTGTTTTCCAGAAAAAAAATATCTAAACTTTCTTAAAACAAGATACATTTACTTGAGAAGCAAAATGGCATAAGATATTTTGTCTTGTTTTCAGAGAAATGTAACAAAATGTGGTGCGGTTTATCCTTATGACAAGAAAAAACTATCTGCCAATAGGGTAAGAAAAAAACCTTGATTCAAATGCAAAACAAGTTGAATTTTCTTACCCCACTGGCAAATAGTTTTTCTTGTTTTAAGTATAAACCCCACCAAAGTTTGTTACATTTCTCTGAACACAACATTTAATATCTTATACCATTCTGCTTCTCGATGAATTTTTTCTTGTTTTAAAGATATGTGGATAGTTTTACTGAAGAGTAAGACAAAAATGCTCAGTAAGAAAGTGATTTTTTGC
The DNA here is from genome assembly GCF_019703515.2 of Myxocyprinus asiaticus. NCBI lineage: Eukaryota > Metazoa > Chordata > Actinopteri > Cypriniformes > Catostomidae > Myxocyprinus > Myxocyprinus asiaticus. The sequence goes on from NC_059359.1 coordinate 3,635,257, forward strand.
AGTGTGAGGTTACCGCTACAATAACGCAAGAACACACATTAAGCATGTTAAACTAGACCGTACGTAAGCAATGCATTGGCCAAGCAATCACATCTGTGTTCACGTCCTTGCTTAGAGTATGTTTTGGCTTTTACGCCTCTCATCCACACTAGAACAGCATTTTCCTCCACTGAAAACAGAGCATTTTGAAAACGCTATTCATTAACGCATACTTTTAAAAACGATGAAATTAGGAAACTGAAAACAGAGTTTTTAAACAAAAACAGATTTCTGTCGACGTGGCCTTAGTGTTACTCCCCAACGTTGTGTAGAATTATATAAACGATGGACATTCCAACTCTGTGGTAATCTGCGGAGTTCAGAGGGTACATATTCCATTTATTCCTGGTCGTCACATGAAACCATTTTATAGAATCTAGTTATTGTTTTACAGTCCAATGGTGCTATCTTATGCCAACCCAGTCAGGCCTGTTTGTTAAGCATTATTGACTTACCACTTTACACTTACCATTTATCAATGTGACTATCAAAGTTTTACTTCATGTTTCTGTATCTCAACTGGTACAGCTTGGCTCTAGCAATGCCAAGGTCATGGTCATGGTCTCAATTCCCAACAACCACATTGATAAAATGTATAACTTGAATTAAAAGCATCTACCAAAATGCATAAATGTAATCACTTTTGTGAATGGGATTTTAAGAAGTGAAACAACTCTCACCAGGGTTCCTTCTCACAATGAATGTATGGAACGAAGCAACCACGCAAAAGTGTGATTTTCACCTGTGTTTTTCCGTCTACATCATCACCTTCATCATCGGCTTCCCGGCCAATATCTTGGCTTTCTACACATTCAGCCGCAAGGCTTTGAAGAATCCGACCCCATTGACATCCTCCTCCTCAACCTCACCATCTCAGATCTCACCTTCTTCTTATCCTTTAAGATGCAAGAAGTGGCCAATGATATGGTCTGGAGTATAACATACGACCTGTGTCCACTGTCTGGCTATGTGTTCTACATGACTATCTACAACAGCACCTTCTTCCAGACTGCCAAGAGCATGGACTGCTTCCTTGGAGTGGCCTTCCCCATCCAAAACTCCTTGAGGAGAAGACCCATCAATGCCATGCTGGCCAGCATCTTCATTTGAATGTTTTCTGTCCTCCATCTGAGCATTGTCTACTACAACCGTCTGAAATGGGACCTCCACAATGGAACATCTGCTATGACGGATTCACCGATGCTCAGCTTGAGATCCTCCTACCCGTATGTCTAGAGCAATGTGTGGTTCTCTTCTGCATTCCTTTTCTCATTTGCAGCTTCTGCTACATAAATTGAATTCACATACTCTTGAGGCTGCTAACTATTGGCCGGCGGAGGAAGTTGAGGGCAATTGGTCTGACTTTGGGCACACTTTTGGTGTTTGACACTACAACATCTCCCATGTGGTTGGTTTCATAATCAAGCAAAGCCCAGGTTGGAGGGACAAAACCCTGCTTCTCAGCACATTCAATGCCTGCTTGGACCCGCTTATCTTTTACTTCACTTCTGCAGCTGTGAGGAATGCCCTGGGCGCAATGACAAGGGCCATTTTCAGCAGATGTTGGTGCCATTGCCCATGAATCCTCTGGATTTCCAAGAAGGAACCTCCTGAAACAGAGAAAAGCGGTCTTCCGGAACCACAGGAGATCGACGCACTTTGAAAACTGGAGTGGTGGTGGTGTAGTGGACTAAAGCACTGAACTGGTAAGCAAAAGGTTATTGGTTCAATCCCCACAGGCACCACCATTGTGTTCTTGAGCAAGGCACTTAACTCTAGGTTGCTCCAGGGGATTGTCCCTGTAATAAGGGCACTGTAATAAATGTAAAACAATGACTTTGTTGTAGTTTTACATGAATGCATGATTTATTGCAGCTCAATAAACATTGTAATACTTCCTGGTGAGATGAGGAAGAGGGCATTGAATGTCAAAACAACACAACTCACATGGAGAGTGTTATTATCTTAGTACGAAAAGAAAAACATTGCAGGGAAACTTGAGACTGAATTGGGCATCAGCAAATAGTGGATAAACTTTGTTTGATTACGTTTTGTATGGAGTGTTTATTCAGCCAGAATTAAAACCGAAGTCAGAGCTTATTGCAACAACATTGTACCCCATCATTCACTTCCCTCAATACAAACAGAAGGGAGTATGAGGGCATCAATCACTGGGTGATATAAAGGAGTCACATTCACCAGCACTATGTGGGTCAACAGAAGAACCTCGTTCAAAAGTTGTCGTGTTAATATTTAAAAGGTTTTCACTTCTGAGAACAATTGTTGGCTGGGAAATGTCAGTGTGGTTGCCTGTCAGTTTGTGTACGTGTAAGTCTGCAGGATGGAAGTGTATTATTTCTTAATTTTTAGAGAAAAGGAAGTGATGAAACATCAGTACACCACAGTCACTGATGATGAAGGAAATGATATTGGAAAAAAGACAAAGAGCTTGCATTAACTTGTTTGCAGTTTTAACTTAAATGGTGAGAGTAACAAATGGAAGACATAGGGAGACATTATTGGCACAGACATTTTTCAGGGCTTCATCAATATTTTTCAGTAATGATACTTTTTTTAATCTTTAACAGATTTTTTTTTTTTTTTTTTAAGCCTTGAGAACTTTTTTTGTTGTAGATTCATCAATTATTTTTTAATAATGATACTTTTTTAATCTAAAAGATTTTTATTAAAAAAAATCTAAAGAACTTTTTCTGTCATGGCTTCATCAATTATTTTTCAATAATGATACTTTTTTAATCTTTCACAGATTATAATTATAATTTTTTTAAGCCTTGAGAACTTTTTTGCTCATCAATTATTTTTTAATAATGATACTTTTTTAATCTAACAGATTTTTACTTAAAAAAGTTTCCATCTTAAAATATAAAAATCCATGATTATAATATTACATTTTTAAAACTATGATAAACTAAATAAATAAATATACATAAGCAATTTCAATATTTACTGTGAAAATTATTTATAACTTTTTTTTTATACAATCAAAAACTTTTGCCACCTACCTGTTATTTATTATTATTTATTTTTTCAAAAGTTAGCGTACTTGTTTATCAAGGAGACAACAATGTTATTTAGGATAGAATAAAATGCTAGCCTTAGCAAAACAAAGCAGTCTCTTTTTGTGTTCCACAAAAGAAAAACGTCATATGGGTTTGGAACAACATGAGGGTGAGAAAATGAATTTTTTGGTCACCTTTAATGAATCATTGCACCAACTTTTAAACACTTCATTTCAAAGACAAACAACATTTTTGTCAGACTTACTGTAACTTACCATGCTTTTATTTGGCCTTCCTTCTACACCAGTGTGATCATACTGTTAAAGACAGACGTAATTTTCTGATCATTTCCCCATTCCAAAAAATTCTTAACATTGCCCATTTTATTTCAGTATCAATCCACTATGTTATTAAGCAATTCCCAATTTCCTTAAGACTACCGTTACCACATACACATAAATAAAAGCCTCAGCCCAGAAATGACTCTAGCTTTGAGAATATTCAGGCATCCGTTGACCTCACTGTGAATTGCTTCTAAAAAAAAAAAAAACATTATTGGAGAGTAAAGGTTTCTTGGGAGCTGGAGAGATGAATCGTATGCATATCCTATTTGTGATTCCATCACATTATAATGGCTATTTAAATGTATTTCTTGACTATGGCTTTCTCTTGCACTAAGGCAGTGATGCCGATAGACAGTGCCATTATTACTCACCCTAGTGTGTATCTGGAATTTGCTATTCACTGACAGACCTGAATAAGCAACGGGCAGTGTCTAAGATCTCAGTGTGTTTGGGTCAAGCTTAGTCTGATGTCTGCAGGACAAAAGCTCATGACACACAACAGACACCACTCAGCAGTGTTTGGATCAGGATAGCCTGTAGGAGAAAAGAGGGTGTAGAGTGAGAGGTGCAAAAGATAATCATGAAGTTACTCTACATGGAAAAAAATTGGGTAAATATAAGACTTTAAAGAATTTCTGAGGATAGAATGAAATCATATAATCTTATAAATATAGTTGTAGTTTAGTCCATATAAATATACAGTAGATGGATTATAAATATAGAGGTTTACAATGAGGTTCCATTCATTAACATTAGTTAATGCTTTAGGTATCATGAACTAACAATGAACAATATATTTTGTACAGCATATACTGTATGTATCTTTGTTAATGTTAGTTAATAAAAATACAATTGTTCATTGTTATTTCATAGTGCATTAATGTTAACATATACAACTTTAGATTTTTAAAATGTATTAGTAAATGTTGAAATTAACATTAAAGGAATATTCCAGGTTAAGCGCAATTGACAGCATTTGTGGCATAATGTTGATTACCACAAAATCTTTTCTTTAACCCCTTAAACTCTGGTGCATTTTTGGGCTGCCGCCTGCAATTTTTCACACTCAAATTTAAAAGCTCACCATTCACACATACAGTGGACTAATTGCAAAAAATTGGTCTCATTTTTCAGAGAGCCCCCCCCCCTTAACCTTGGGAGAAACCAGGCTCACTGTGGGGGCCAGTTCCCCTCTGGCTAACCAGCATGAATATAATGCCAATATTAGTTATTTATGTGCAGTGTAAGTCATGGTTTAAAATGAGTAAACTAAGTAAGTGTTGAGGGCCAGTGTTTAAACAAAGATTTTGTATGAACTGTAAGATTAATGACTAATGTCTTTGAAATCCATCCTGGTTCACTCTACCTCACTTTGAAAAGTCTTATTTTATGCCACTAGATGGCAGCAAGTATACATTTTTCCTCTATCACATTCCATCACAATATACAGATCTGAAATGTAGGTGGCGCTCTAACACATTTTAGCCCTCACAGATGTGCTCGTCCATAGACATTCAGTCTAATTTTCAGTTCATGCACCATCCTCATTGTTTCATTGAATATCTCGGCCTCTGAGTGGACTAGAAGCTCAATTAAGATGTCATTAAAAAGTTGAGAACAGTATTTTGTGGCACAAAACAAAGCTCTTATTTAGGGTAACATTAAACAATTAGGGTGACAGTTACATTAAAGTGAACATATATTATAGCTACTAAAAATACAATTAGGAAAATTAGAAAACACACTTTTTTATATAACAGAGACGAAAGTATAGTGATAAACAGTAGCTGAAAAATAAGCAGTTACTTCTGCGCAAGGGCTCGAGTGAATCGGGGAATCATTTATTTGAACAAGTTAATTTACTTGAACAGTCCAAACGAACCGATTCACTATAATGAATGGGACTTCCCAATGCTACATTTACAAATGAATCTGTGAACCTTTTACTATCAATAGGTTAATTTACATGAACAGTCCGAAAGAACCGATTCACTATAATGAATGGGACTTCCCAACGCTACATTTACAAATGAATCTGTGAACCTTTTACTTTCAGTTGGTTCATTTACATGAACAGTCCGAATTAACCGATTCACTATAATGAATGGGACTTTCCAACGCTACATTTACAAATGAATCTGTGAATCTTTTACTTTCAATCGGTTCATTTACATGAACAGTCCTAACAAACTGATTCACTATAATGAATGGGACTTCCCAATGCTACATTTACAAATGAATCTGAGAATCTTTTACTTTCAATCGGTTTATTTACATGAACAGTCCGAATGAACCGATTCACTATAATGAATGGGACTTCCCAACACTACATTTACAAATGAATCTGTGAATCTTTTACTTTCAATTGACAGTCCGAACGAACCGATTCACTATAATGAATGGGACTTCCCAACGCTACATTTACAAATGAATCTGTGAATCTTTTACTTTCAATCGACAGTCCGAACAAACCGATTCACTATAATGAATGGGACTTCCCAACACTACAACGAACTGATTCACTTAAATGATTCAGTCTTCCCAACGCTATGTTTCTCAAGCATGAAAAAAGCGTCGATTTCATGGTTTCACTTTCAATTGTCACACATTTCTCTTTTGGGGCTCTTTAAAGACAGCCTTTTCTCCTAATAGTTAGGTCAGTGGAAAGTGACATATTATTATGGACATTATTGTGGATAGACAGTGTAATATCACCAGGACATGACAGAAGCCAGACTTCAAGCTGCATCATGTCGTGTGCATGTAAGCTGCATCACAGATCCAACGGTAAATGTCTATTTCAGAACTGGACTCACTCGTTGGTTGTTGAGTCAGTATGATTTAGTAACCAGTGTCTAACATCAGTCTTGTTCATTCAGGAAAATCAGGCCGGTGTTTCTATTGTGTGCAGTTGTGGTTTCAGTTCCCCTCTTGGGTCAAATCTGATTATTTTGTGGATTATATCTCTGGTTTCTAATGTTCAAAATAAAGAACTAAAAGCAAGAACTTAAAGTTCAGTATTTCTACTCATGCAAAACACATTTACAGTAGATATCAAGGTAATTTCTGAGCATATTGAGGCCCTAAACAAATTCCTACTTGGAGTCTTTAACAAATCTGAATATATTAACTTAGAGTTAGTTCACCCAAAAATTAAAATCCTCTCATGATTTACTTAACTTTAAGCCATCCCAGATGTGTATGAATTTCCTTCTTCAATAGAACCGAAGTGAAGATTTCAGCTCTGTTTGTCCATACAATCAGGGCCGTAACCACAATATACTATCCCCCTCAATAATCAGATATGGCCAGAATGTCCCCCCCAATAATGGATATCCTTGTTGCTGTTCTGCTGCAGTCCATTATGCACCGCTGTCTAATTGTTATTAAGTTGTTGCAGGAATAACATAATTGTTTATAAAAGTTTAATTTTTACCGTGCTCAGTAGTCTAACACCGCTCGTCAGTGTCAAATTGATGAAGGCGGGACCCAAGTTTAAGAAGCTGAGCGGGAACCTTGTGGATTATTCTATCAGCAAGCATTTAAGGTTTAGAGTGTTTGTGTCAGGTGAGATGTAAGTATCTAACTAAACATGCAATATTTGACCACTGTTTTGATTGAAATGTCATACCCGACCGACATTAATTTCCAAGGGTGCAACCTATTCACCATCACCACCGTTTTGAACTGAAAATATGTCACGTACAGTACGCGATTTGTACTTCATTCATAACTGTGAATGTGAAAACATTAACGGAGCAGTTTTCAGCAAATCAGGCTTAAGACAAAGAGCGAATGTGTGTATATTGTTAAGGACTTGAATGAATGTAGTAATCTGGCAGGCTTTTGAAGTAGCTTTTTTAGAAAATTCTCTTGGCATTGTCTAAGAAAATTATCTATAAAAAAAAACCACAAAGTAGAGCATTATTATCACCCTCAGATCAGAACTAGAACATGGTAAGACTTGTGACTTCTATTGTGCTTTTAGGTTTTGGTAAGGACCGTGTCATATACCGTGTCATATATCCGAGGTCCTGACTCTCAGTGGTCATTAAAAATCCCAGGACACTTTTCGTAAAGAGTGGGGGTGTAACCCCAGTGTCCTGGTCAAATTCCCCCCTTTGGCCCTTATCAATCATGGCCTCCTAATAATCCCCATCCATTTATTGGCTGTATCACTCTACACTCTCCTCTCCACCAATAGCTGGTGTGTGGTGAGCGTACTGGCACACTATGGCTGCCGTCGCATCATCCATGTGGACGCTGCACACTGGTGGTGTTTGAGGAGAGTCCCCCTATACTATGTAAAGTGCTTTGAGTGCTAGAAAAGCATTATTATTAATTATACAGTATACTTAGTGCAAATATTATTAGGTAATAATTTAAAATACATTTTTCTAAATAATTTCTTTATGTCTGTAATTAATTCTGAATTTTGTACAGCATCTCCTAAGAGTCTACTTTTAAAAGAGACCATTTTATTGGGAGTATGTCTTGTCAGGTTTGTGCTCAACAAATGAGACACTAGTTAAAGGAGTAGTTGACTAAAAATGGAAAATTTACTTTTACTCACTCATATACTCACCCTTATGTTATTCAAAACCTATAAGCTGTTACTTTTCCCTGGAACATGAAAATATATATTTTAAGCAGCTCTATTTCTTAGAATAACAGTTTATAGTGAGCAGGAGCTGTCGAGCTTCAAAAAGGACAAATACTATAAATCGTTATTAAAGGTTCAGTATAAAGACATCATAACAGTAGTCCATATGACAAGTGCACTATATTCCAAGATTTCTGGTGCCATACAACAGCTTTGTATTGTGTGGACTGCTTTATGGTATATTAATAATTATGTTTTTTTTTTTCTCTCTTTGGAAAAGAGCAGCGTTAGGATTCTTGAAGAAAATATTTTGTTAAAATTCTACTGGGAGGAAAAAACAATGAGGGACAACTTAAGAGCAGTACATTATTTTGTGTATTTTCTTATTGCTAGCCAGCTGACACAGTCATTCATTTTCCTTTGAGACAGCACAAAAAAGAAAGAAAAGATGACTGAAACAGGCAAATTGCTAGTAATGCAGACACAGTGTTTGTCTTGTACTGTGTGAACTTTAAAAATACATGTATCTTTTAAAATCAAAAATTATACAATTTCAAATTCAGCAGGTTCAGCAGGTTCTGCTGAAGAAGAAAAGACATACACATCTGGGATGGCTTAAAGATATGTAAATCATGAAAGAATTTACATTTTTGGGTGAACTATTCCTTTAAAATTGGAATACATTCATTAAACAAAATGCAAAATAAATAAATAAATAAATGAACAAGAAATTAAAAATAAATTACCAATAAATAAATATACAAATTAACAATAAATTACTATAAATAACAATAAATAATTATCCTCATATGACCCAAACGTGACTGCTGTGTGCATTTTCCATTTCCCTTTTTGATTTGTTACTAGTAGCACCTAATAAATAATAATAATAAAACAATTCTACAGCAAATAGTTTTCCTAAAAATAGATGTCCACATGGACAGTGAGACTAAGTTGGGAAATTTTAAATACACTGCCTGGCCAAAAAAGAAAAAAAAAGTTGCCATTTGATTTAAATAATCAGATCCTTAAGAGTCTATGATTGGATCATTATTGCAGTGATTAATATGTTTCAGATGGCAACAATTCTTTTAACACTAACTGATGCAGTGTGTAGCTTCTCATTTCTTAAACAACCATGTCAGAAGACATATCCCGTGGTCGTGGAAAAGATGTTACTGTGTTTCAGAAGGGGCAAATTACTGGCCTGCATCAAGCAAAGAAAATAACTAAGGAGATATCTGAAATCACTGGAATTGTGTTAAGAAATGTCCAACGCATTATTAAAACCTGGAAGGATAGTGGTGAACCGTCAGCTTCACGGAAGAAATGTGGTCGGAAAAAAAATCTTGAATGATCGTGAACAGAGATCACTAAAACACTTGGTGAAGTCACATCATAAATAATCGACAGTAGAGCTCACGGCTATGTTTAATAGTGAAAGTAAGAGCATTTCCACATGCACAGTGTGACGAGAACTTACAGGATTGGGACTAAACAGCTGTGTGACCACAAGAAAGCCACTTGTTTGTGAGGCTAATCGGAAAAAGGAACTTAATTTGCTAGAGAGCATAAAGATTGGACTGTGGAGCAATGGAAAAAGATCATGTGGTCTGATGAGTCCAGATTTACCCTATTCCAAAGCGACAGGTGCGTCAGGGTAAGAAGGGAAGCACATGAAGCGATGCACCCATCATGCATAGTGCCCATTGTACAAGCCTCTGGAGACAGTGTGATGATCTGGGGTTGCTTCAATTGGTCAGGTCGAAGCTCAGCAATGTTATGCAGCAATAAAATGAAGTCAGCTGACTACCTGAATGTACTGAATGACCAGGTTATCCCAACAATGGATTTTGTCTTCCCTGACGGCATTGGTATATTCCAGGATGAAAATGCCAATATTCATGGGGCTCAAATTGTGAAAGAGTGGTTCAGGGAGCATGAGGAATCATTTTCAGACATTAATTGGCCACCACAGAGTCCTGACTCTTAACCCCATTGAAAGTCTTTGGGATGTGCTGGACAAGACTTTACGGAGTGGTTCGACTCTCCCATCATTAATACAAGATCTCGGCCAAAATGAATGCAACTCTGGATGGAAATAAATATTGTGACGTTGCATAAGTTTGTCATTATCAAAGCTAAAGGCATTCCATCTAAATATTAGAGTATGCAAATTTTTTTTGGCCAGACAGTGTAATACTAAGCGATAGAAAGTCAGATTTTGTTTCATCAAATTGTGTATTATGTTTCCAGGAGTGTTGGTTATTCAAGTTTTTGAGACGTTACAGACATTACATCAGGAATTATCATAATTAATTATTAAATAATTAATTAATCCTGATTCAAAGTAATGTCCAGCATCATCCAATCACTGCCAATCATGTTAAAATAAAATGATACATTATAAATTCTGAATCTATGTACTGATTATCATTGTCTCATGTCTGCCAAACATGTTGAGTGATCCAAACATCATCTGCAGCCTGAAACTGAACTTTTGGTCGGATGTTAGGCGTGAATGGGATGCTCCCTTACTCCCTATTTAGTGAATGACTTAACCTCCAGTACATACAGACAGCACACTGGTCTCAGAACAGTTTGAAATGCACCTTATTTTCATCCTAACTCCATTTAAAATCTCTGAGCAATGTTTTTCAGCTTTTGGATGAACCCATTTATTCTCAATGTGATAATGCAGTAAATATACTATTCCTAAGGAAAAAATGTGCTAAAGTACACATTAGTGTACATTGTGTTTAGCAGCATGGTGTTTGCGATAAATCGCTCAAATTTAAAAAATGGCATATCGGATGAAACTACAGACTCTAATCTTTTGACTCAAAAAGGTTTCAATGTAAAAACCTGATTAGGTTTCTTACCAGATGTAGTTTTGTTGGCATTTCTCCCAAAGACAAACTCCGCTGTGGTTGGCGCCATGTTGTTTTGTCACATGACTCCGTGCGTCGAACGTTTAACCCTTTACTGACAGCCCAGAGTCTCCTCAACTGAGATCAGGGGGTTTCAATGAATTTAAATCATGCATTGCATAAAGCCAAAATACAACGTCCACGCATTTGTACGCAGGGAGGCTATATTTATAAAAAAAGAGAGCTATGTGGGGCCCCCTGGTGGCCCTGAGAGTCCACTTATACTGCTTTTAGCTAGAATCGGCCCTGATAGATATAGTCAATACATTGTCAATTTTGGCTGCTCGGAAAAAGTGTACGACATTGCTCCCATTATGATCAACAAAGCTGACTGGAACCGTCTCTGTTTTTGCAGCGATGCAACTCCACTGTATTTCTTTCACCTTATTAAACAAAATATTTACAAAAATCTTTACATAGCTATTTCATGCTTTTCTTTTTTTTTCCTATGATTTTTATTTGTTTTATATATAAATGACCTCTGACCTCTACATCAAAGTAGCTCATGATGTTTCTGGCCTAGTATAAATTGTGATTCAATAAGAACAGTTTTCTGTGGCGCAAAGATGAAGAGACTCAGTGAATGAGCAGGGACACGAATGAATCATTTATTTGAACTAGAAGAAACTGATTCACTAAAATAGGACTTCACAATGGTAAATATACTGTAAGTGACTCAGTGAATCACAGGTTCATTTACATGAACTGTCTGAATGAACTGATTCACTTAAATGATTAGGACTTCCCAATGCTACAAGGACACTTTAGGTGAGTGAGCGTGTTTGTTTACTCAACTTGCCGTTTAGTACAACATGACAAAAGTAGCTTCTACGCGTTGTAAAATGTTGCTTGTTACTGGACATGCAACCCTATTGTGCAAATAGCTGAACTACTGTAACGTTACTAAAAAATGTAGTCAAGTTAGTAGCGCCACAGCAACTCTGCCCGGTGTAAACATGCATGTAGTTTAAACTTAAAAACGTCTAAAACTGTCAAGTGCAAGAACGAGTTTAAAAATTTAGTCATGTTCGGGTGTTTGGTTGGCAAATGTTTGGCCTTCAAGCTTCGCACCCCAGGAGATTGCAAATGTCACAACAAGCAAAATTTCATAGAATCAGACATATTTTCTTTAATGAGCCATTCACCGGATGTTTCCTAGTCTGAAGAATGCAACTAGAAAATGCCAATGTCTTTTTCTTCTCAATACATTATGTGTAGACTGAGATGGATATCAAGGATAAACAGACATGACTGCCTTTCAGGAATATGCAGTCATTAAAAATTCGAGAAACTGTGTTACTGTTCAACCAAGAGGCTGAATTTTTGGCCCCCTGTGATAGCGTAAAATGCAATATGTGTGATATTTAAAACATTTATGTCTTACCAATGTAGCATGAGCCTTGAGAGTGACAGCACATTACACATGGTCACTATACTGTATGAGTCTTGATTGATCGGATTGCGTATGGACATTACATTTACACTTGGCCACATAAATGTGTCTCTGCAATATGGAAATAAATCTGATCTGTAATTCCCGTGCTATTTTACAAATTCAGCAGAGTTAAATTCCGTGACCATAATAACGTCTTCAAAATGTGGCTTAAAAATTACTTTAACAATTGTGCTACAAAAGTGCAACCTTGCTGACCTAAATCTGTTCGACCGTCTGAATCTCGAAAGTAAAATGATTCAAGTAAATAAATAGTCAGCCTCCAGTGTTGGAGAAGTTACTTTGAAACTGTAAACTACACACTACTCATAACTCAAAGTACCTGAACAACAGTCAAACCACTGTCGTTAACAAATAGTAGCTTCACTTCAAGCTACCAACACTTTAAAAGTAGATAACTCCATTGAAGCTATATGAAGAAAGTATTTTTAAAAATAAAACTATCAGATGATACTATTTCATTCTGTAATCAGAAGTTCTGTTCAGAAGCTTCATTCTTAAATTTTTTTGTTCCACATTAGTACTGTTCTGATTCAGGAACTCAAGTGAATCAATGATTAGGGGGCCTGGGTAGCTCAGTGGTAAAATACACTGGCTACCACCCCTAGAGTTCGCTAGTTTGAATCCCAGGGCATGCTGAGTGACTCCAACCAGGTCTCCTAAGCAACCAAATTGGCCCGGTTGCTAGGGAGGGTAGAGTCACATGGGGTAACCTCCTTGTGGTCGCTATAATGTGGTTCTCGGTGGGGTGCATGGTGAGTTGAGTGTGGTTGCCGCGGTGGATGGCGTGAAGCCTCCACACGCGCTATGTCTCCGTGGCAACGTGCTCAACAAGCCACGTGCTAAGATGTGCGGATTGACGGTCTCAGACGTGGAGGAAACTGGGATTCGTCAACCACCACCCAGACTGAGGCAAATCACTACGTGACCACGAGGACTTAAAAGCACATTGGGAATTGGGCATTCCAAATTAGGAGAAAAAGGGGAAAGATCCCCCAAAAAACAAACAAACATATTTTTAAAAGTATTTTAGCGTCTGTTCTATACAAAATGCGCAATGTCTTAGCCTACATAATACTGGCATACAAATGGAAATCGCTTCATTGCACAGATGGAGCTCGAAAATACGATTGCACATTTGCAGCCGCAGGTGTTGTACAATGAGTTATTGTTAAGATGAAAGTGTGAAAACTGAAACTGAAACCGGGAGTGGGAGCAGGAGAGAGGCGTGCCTTTTCAGCACAAGGGATCGAATGTCTGTTTGAAGTGCGAGACTTATCTGCTCTGACACTGCACAAGAGAAAATTAAAGTTTACAGACATTTAATGATAGTGCCATATTATCTACTATATAATGCTGAATATTATGTATAATCATTGGTATAGAATTGGGTTAAACATTAACCCTAATGCTTTTTCTGAATCCTTGTTATGATACAGTGTATGAAACTTTACAACCCCCAAATTGGGACAAATTTGGTCCCCCTCAAGGTTCAAATCATTGTATATAATAATGTTATGGTAGAATATAATCCTAATGTCAAATGTCATGTCTGATTTGATTTCATCAGTAAATGATTATTATTTAAGTACATAAGCATGCACTTACATTAAATATTTATTTTGAAAATAATATCTAAATCTAGATCTGAACTTTTCTTAATTCAGGCTTAAAGAATCATGAACCGAACCAAATCGTGAGATTAGTGAACCGTTATACCCTAGTATGTGTATTCAGTTTATGAGCTTCTGGCTTCAAACATTAATTTTGAAGTGTGCAGCACATGCTGATTACATAAAATGAATTAAATCGCAGCAAACAGTCAAACAGTTACATTATACTGCAATATTTTCCAGGACATTTTGGTATTTTCTTATTTTCCATCACTTTTCCATGACTGGAAAACTGCATTGAAAAATTCCAGATTTTCCAGGACGTGTGGGAACCATGGTGATGCTTTCCAGATGTAAAACAGCTATCTTGGAGATGTACGTGAGCTTTCTGTGACGCTACAGAAAAGGTTAACATCACTTCTTTTATCTCCCTGATAGCACACATACATCACATGTAATGTAAGTACACCGTGTGTGTGTTTACATCTAGAAGACATATTTTTTAGGTTGTTTGCTCATCTTTAATGTGCCTATAAGATATTTCCTCTCTGATGTCAATAAGACATTCAGCAGATGTCTTTCAGATGTTTATAATTTCCCAGATGGCACACAAACATCTCTGAGCTGTCTGTTTTAGATCTTTTCATCTAGAAAGCATCACAATCTAATAAACATCTGCTAAACATCTTAAAAACATCTTAAAAACATCTTAAAATCATAAACGTCTCAAAGTCATCTGCTGAATGTCTTATTGACATCTGAGAGAAAACGTCTAATAGACATGTAAAATAATTGTCTTCCAGATGATGTGATGAAATAGAAGTCTGGATGATGTACATGTGCTATCGGGGTCAGAATGTTTGTAAATCTGATCGTTTTAAGATGTTTAGCAGATGTTAATTAGATTGTGATGCTTTCCAGATGAAAAGATCTAAAATAGACATCTCAGAGATGTATGTGTGCTATCTAGGCTACTCTTCAACACTGTCAGATGGCACACTAACAGCAAATCCACAGTCCCTGCGTGAAGTATATTGCTTATCAAGAGCTGCACCATAAGGCATCCCAGCTCCATCACGTAAAATAAAACAGTCTTTTCTAAGCTAGGCTATTAATATGACTGGACTCTTCATCTAATTTGCATGCAAGCCTACATGATTTTAAACATATTTTTCAAAAAGTTCTATTTCTTTTTAATGAGGGAAATATTACTATGTGAACCTTTGAGGTTACGGAGGCCCTGAGGTATGTCTGCAGAAAGAGGAGTTTTGTTGTTTGTCTAGACATTACACATACTTTTCAAGAAAGATCTAGAAAAAGAAAGGCTTCTTTGAATTTTTTTTTATTTTAAATTAGTTTTTATTTAGTTAAAGTTTATGAGGAAATTAATTTGAACAGATATTTTGTATTTAATGTAATAAACATTAAAGGGCAAAAGCTTTTGAACATAATCGGTCAATTTTTACGCTCATGCAATATTATTTTCAACGGCTGCTCTGAAGACAAAAATAGATCACAGAAAGCACACAGCAGAAGCTGTAGAAAGCAAATATGCTTGTACATATAAAAACTCAATACTACTGTAAAGAACAACAACAACAAAGAATATTAAAAGAAAGTTCAAAGTGAAGCAAACCACAACAAGGAGAATAAAATCAATCTGAAATTTTCCTTTGAAGGGCACAACAGTTCTTACATATAGTTGATAAATGTTTACAGTAAAAGTGTGCAGGACTAAGGATATTGTATTTTCATGTTATGTTGTTATGTCTTAGCGTGACGTTGAGGTTGTGTCCTAATAGACGATTCGAAGCTACTCGATTTTGGTAGGAGTTGACACATTTACTGACTGTTTTTGCAGAATTCGCTCTCTTCTTCACATCTGTCACACTAACCGATTAAACATGTTAGGGGGTGACAGACAAAACCAACTTGGTTTCGCAACAAGTCATAATAGCAGTATGAGACGGTGACATCGTAATAAATTGTATGAGTTAGCTCATACCAAACCTTTCGACTTTTAATTCCATAGAGAAAAATAAATAAACCAACAAAGTACAGTGGCATGCAAAAGTTTGGGCACCCCTGGTCAAAATTTCTGTTGCTAGTGTAACAGGGAGCCAGCTGATAGATAGCCGTGTAATGTGTACAAACCTCACTCTTCTGACCTCAAGAGGTGCACTAGCGACTGATGCTACGGGCTGTAGCCTTTAGCCTCCTTGTTAGCGCACTCGCCTCCCATACCGGAGACGCCAGTTCGAGTCCCGTACGGAGCGGGTAGAACAGGAGCGTCACAATGGTGCCGTGACCCGGATGGGAGGTTTAGGGGGGGTGAGTGTAACGGGGAGCCAGCTGATAGATAGCTGTGTAATGTGTACAAACCTCACTCTCCTGACATCAAGAGGTGCACTAGCGACTAATGTTAGGGACTTTAGCCTGCTTGTTAGCACCTCCCATGCCGGAGACGCCGGTTCGAATCCCGTACGGAGTGGGTAGAACAGGAGTGTCACACTGTGAATAGTTAAGTGAGTAGAAGATGAACTGATCTCCAAAAGGCATAAAGATGAAACATTCTTTTCAACATTTTAAGCAATATTAGTGTATTATTATTTTGTACAATTTTAAAGTGAAAAAAGGAAAGGAGCACCATGTAAAAGTTTGGGCACCTCAAGAGATTTGAGCTCTCAGATAACTTTTACCAAGGTCTCAAACCTTAATTAGCTTGTTAGGGCTATGGCTTGTTCACAATCATCGTTTGGAAAGGCCAGGTGATGCAAATTTCAAAGCTTTACAAATACTCTGACTCCTCAAATCTTGTCTCAACAATCAGCAGCCATGGGCTCCTCCTCTGAAAATTAAAATAATTGATGCCCACAAAGAAGGAGAAGGCTATAAGAAGATAGCAAAGCATTTTCAGGTAGCCGTTTCCTCAATTCGTAATGTAATTAAGAAATGGCAGTTAACAGGAACGGTGGAGTTCAAGCTGAGGTCTGGAAGACCAAGAAAACTTTCAGAGAGATCTCCTCGTAGGATTGCTTGAAAGGCAAATCAAAACCCCCGTTTGGCTGCAAAAGACCTTCAGGAAGATTTAGCAGACTCTGGAGTAGTGGTGCACTGTTCTACTGTGCAGCGACAACTGCACAGATATGACCTTCATGGAAGAGTCATGAGAAGAAAACCTTTCCTGCATCCTCACCACAAATTTCAGCATCAGAAGTTTGCAAATGAACATATGAACAAGACTGATGCATTCTGGAAACAAGTCCTGCAGACTGATGAAGTTAAAATATAACTTTTTGGTCGCAATGAGCAAAGGTATGTTTGGAGAAAAAAGGGTGCAGAATTTTATGAAAAGAACACCTCTCCAACTGTTAAGCACATGGGTGGATCGATCATGCTTTGGGCTTGTGTTGATGCCAGTGGCACAGGGGAACATTGCACAGGTAGAGGAAAGAATAGATTAAATTAAATACCAGCAAATTCTGGAAGCAAACATCACACCATCTGTAAAAAAGCTGAAGATGAAAAGAGGATTGCTTTTACAACAGGATAATGATCCTAAACACACCTCAAAATCCACAATGGACAACCTCAAGAGGCGGTTTTGCCATGGCCCTCACAGTGCCCTGACCTAAACATCATCGAAAATCTGTGGATAGACCTCAAAAGAGCAGTGCATTTAAGACGGCCCAGGAATCTCACAGAACTAGAAGCCTTTTGCAAGGAAGAATGGGTGAAAATCCCCCAAACAAAAATTGAAAGACACTTAGCTGGCTACAAAAAGCTTTTACAAGCTGTGATACTTGCCAGGGGGTGTTACTAAGTACTGACCATGCAGGGTGCCCAAACTTTTGCTCTGGGCTCTTTTACTTTTTTGTTATTTTGAAACTGTAAAAGATGAAAAAAAAAAAAAAAAAAAAAAAAAAAAAACAAATTTGCTTAAAATATTAAAGAAATGTGTCATCTTTAACTTTATGCCTTTTGGAAATCAGGCCATCTTTTGCTCGCTTAGCTATTCACAGCAACAGAAATTTTGATCAGGGGTGCCCAAACTTTTACATGCCACTGTATGTTAGAACAATTACTTTCCAAATTTAACCCCTAACTCTAAACTATACCTAACCATAAATTCTTACCCCTTTCCCAAACCCTAAACCTAACCATGATTTTAGTTGGAAAAGAACTTTAGTGTACCACGGAAGAAAGAAAACAGGGTTTAAACGAAACGAGGGAAGCATATAACAGGTTATTGACATACATCAGTCATTTTTATTGTATAAATAAACATGAAATGGGTAACAAAGTTTGTTCAATGATGTTTCATTTCCTTAAAGTGTTGGATAGGAGACTAAATTGCTAAAATTTGATGCTTGTATTGTATCGATTTAAAATTCTGTTTGTTGATTGTTTGGTCTCTGTGGGAATAAAAGTTGTACCATTTCATACGCTATCTTATGATTTCATCATAAGTTGTCATTAGACTATGTTGGACAAAAAGACTGCCTTCTCTGAAGCCGTATATTTCTTCACGTGAAGCCGAGTAGCTCACAGAAATAAGAATAGGATCACTGTGTGAACACGAACAATTCTAATATACTGAGTTAGGATGCATATTTCATGGACTTTCATAGCTTTACCTGTGAATGTGCACATTTGTGTATTTGTTCTTTCAGGGGTTGCCATGTCCATGCACGACTTCAAAGAGAAAAGTTTTAACTATTGTATAACTATTTGCAATATGTGGCTGATTTAAGGGTTTGGATCAGATCTGACCAGGACAATGACTTGTCATGCTCATTGGTCAAGGCCAAGAGAGTCCACTTCAACGACTGAATGATAATTTCAAACAAGTTGGATGTTGTTGGAGAGTCGACAGTGCTCAGCGGGAGTAGAGTTGATTGGGACTTTTAACCCAGTGAGCACGATTTAGATTCACAAATGACTATGTAAATGAAGTTTGCCGCTAACAATCAGCTTAAAAGGGCCGTTCAAACAGGAAAAGTTATTGTGTTCTAAAACTAACATGATCACATGGGAAATCGACATGCTGCTTCCGAAGTTAATGTACCCTGAAATCGACCAAATTCGACCAAAAATTGCCATCCCCCATCAGACATTTCTGCATCAATTCAAATGAGTTTATCTTTCCCTGTGTTGCTACTATTATCTGAGTTACTGGTTCTGTTCTAATGGAAACCAGGAAGTAATTGTGTTCACAAGTCAGGGGTAGCATTTTTGCTCTAAAATTATATTTTTACTCAACTGACAGTAAAGTCTAGGGTTGGGGTTTGGGTTAGGGTGTGGGGTTAATAAAATAAATATTCCTGTTCACTGTATTACATCATTTACATTGTAAATGCTCAATAATTTATATATATTATATATATATTCCATATGAATACATCCACATAAATTCTTGACAATGTCTCAAGATCTCAGCAGTTTTCTTAGGCCTATCTCAAGATATCTAATGCTTTCTTTATTTAATATATACCATGAAATATAATAATAAGGTATGCCAATGTTATAGTCAAACACATTTTTTTTAATTTATTTTTTTTTAACTATATTAGGCTACATTTTTTTTGTTTGTGTTTAAAGGGATAGTTCACCCCAATATATATATATATATATATATATATATATATATATATACACAGGTGCATCTCAATAAATTAGAATGTCGTGGAAAAGTTCATTTATTTCAGTAATTCAACTCAAATTGTGAAACTCGTGTATTAAATAAATTCAATGCACACAGACTGAACTAGTTTAAGTCTTTGGTTCTTTTAATTGTGATGATTTTGGCTCACATTTAACAAAAACCCACCAATTCACTATCTCAAAAAATTAGAATATGGTGGCATGCCAATCAGCTAATCAATTCAAAACACCTGCAAAGGTTTCCTGAGCCTTCAAAATGGTCTCTCAGTTTGGTTCACTAGGCTACACAATCATGGGGAAGACTGCTGATCTGACAGTTGTCCAGAAGACAATCACTGACACCCTTCACAAGGAGGGTAAGCCACAAACATTCATTGCCAAAGAAGCTGGCTGTTCACAGAGTGCTGTATCCAAGCATGTTAACAGAAAGTTGAGTGGAAGGAAAAAGTGTGGAAGAAAAAGATGCACAACCAACCGAGAGAACCGCAGCCTTATGATTGTCAAGCAAAATCGATTCAAGAATTTGGGTGAACTTCACAAGGAATGGACTGAGGCTGGGGTCAAGGCATCAAGAGCCACCACACACAGACACTACAGTTGTCTTATTCCTCTTGTTAAGCCACTCCTGAACCACAGACAACATCAGAGGCGTCTTACCTGGGCTAAGGAGAAGAAGAACTGGACTGTTGCCCAGTGTTCCAAAGTCCTCTTTTCAGATGAGAGCAAGTTTTGTATTTCATTTGGAAACCAAGGTCCTAGAGTCTGGAGGAAGGGTGGAGAAGCTCATAGCCCAAGTTGCTTGAAGTCCAGTGTTAAGTTTCCACAGTCTGTGATGATTTGAGGTGCAATGTCATCTGCTGGTGTTGGTCCATTGTGTTCTTTGAAAACCAAAGTCACTGCACCCGTTTACCAAGAAATTTTGGAGCACTTCATGCTTCCTTCTGCTGACCAGCTTTTTAAAGATGCTGATTTCATTTTCCAGCAGGATTTGGCACCTGCCCACACTGCCAAAAGCACCAAAAGTTGGTTAAATGACCATGGTGTTGGTGTGCTTGACTGGCCAGCAAACTCACCAGACCTGAACCCCATAGAGAATCTATGGGGTATTGTCAAGAGGAAAATGAGAAACAAGAGACCAAAAAATGCAGATGAGCTGAAGGCCACTGTCAAAGAAACCTGGGCTTCCATACCACCTCAGCAGTGCCACAAACTGATCACCTCCATGCCACGCCGAATTGAGGCAGTAATTAAAGCAAAAGGAGCCCCTACCAAGTATTGAGTACATATACAGTAAATGAACATACTTTCCAGAAGGCTAACAATTCACTAAAAATGTTTTTTTTATTGGTCTTATGATGTATTCTAATTTTTTGAGATAGTGAATTGGTGGGTTTTTGTTAAATGTGAGCCAAAATCTTCACAATTAAAAGAACCAAAGACTTAAACTACTTCAGTCTGTGTGCATTGAATTTATTTAATACACGAGTTTCACAATTTGAGTTGAATTACTGAAATAAATGAACTTTTCCACGACATTCTAATTTATTGAGATGCACCTGTATATATATAATCTGCCATCCCAGATGTGTATGACTTTCTTTCTTCAGCAGAACACAAACGAAGATTTTAAGAAAAATATCTCAGCTCTGTAGGTCCATACAATACAAGTGAATGGTGATCAGACATTTGTAGCTCCAAAAATCACATAAAAAAAATGTAAAAAAAATCCATATCTACAGAAGTGATATGATAGGTGTCGGTGAGAAACAGAACAATATTTAAGTCCTTTTTTTCTCTAAATCTCCATTTAAACTTTCACTTTCAGATGTGAAAGTGAAACTAAACAGCCACCACATGTGACTTTCAGATGTAAAAGTGAAAGTGGAGATTAAGAGTAAAAAAATGACTTACATTTTGTATCCGTTTCTCACCCACACCTATTGTATTGCTTCTGAAGATATATATTTAACCACTGGAGTCTATTAGATTACTTCTGTTTCCTTTATGGGATTTTTGGAGCTACAAAGGTCTGATCACCATTCACTTGCATTGTATGGACATACAGAGCTGAAATATTCAAAAAATTGTGTTCAGCAGAAGCAAAAATGTCATACACATCTGGGATGGCATGAGGGTGAGTAAATGATGAGAGAATTTTCATTTTTGGGTTAACTATCCCTTTAACAATATTGATGATAAAATGTATATATTAATTTTTTGCATTATTTTAATGAGAATTTAGGCCGACAATGTGCTAAATTGTCATCAAAATGTGATGATGCAAAAAATCTCATTAGTCCTAAAAATACTTAATATTCTTTTAGCAAAATATAATTTATGTTATAAATAAAAGATGTTTCATTACAACACATTACAAAGTGCATAATAACAGTTCAAATTAATGCACAGATAAATAGAAAATTATATTCATTTCATACTCTTAAATATTTGTGTTAATAGTTAGTGACTAAGTGTTATAAACACAGCACTATTAGTGCAAGATGCTGGAAAACAGTCAAAGACGTATGTCTACGGCATGTTTGCATTGTCAAACAATTAAAAAAAAAAAAATTGTGCAGTGGAACACAAGAACGCATCCTGTAATAACATCCCCTAAGATGTGTCTTCTGTTTAGGGAAATTTTGCAGCTATACAACGAAGCACAAAGATCTTTAAATAGCTGTTCTTCCTACAACATATAGTGATGAGTCAGAAGAAAAGTGAAGAAAAAAAAAAACACAGAGTAGTGTTATGTTAAAAACAAAATTCATTTTTATTTTCTCCTTCAGTTTAAGTTCTTTACTTTTTCTCCTCCTTATGGATTAAAAAATGTACACACACCTAAAAAGAAACGACAGAAAAACTGTAAAACAAATTTTTTCAAAGAAACTCCATATATGACTTATGTGATATATTTCATGTTTTCTAAATCTATACAAAAATTTTGTGTGAGTAACAGACCTAAATTGCACATGATGTCAGCCACTGACTGTCTTATGAGACACAATGTTTTATTCCTGCAGGGGGCGCTTGACGCTCCGAAAACCAAATCCTCTTTTCATCTGCATTTAAATCTCAGAATGTTTTATATCAGAACTGAATAGTTTTTTTTTTTAAGTAGTACAATGGAGAAAGGAACCTCAGTTTTTTGTCTGATTATGACAGACTCACAGTTACGCAATAACAAGGTATCTCATACTAAATAATTTTCAGCGTTGATAAAAAATATATAAACAAGAACAGATGAATGATTGGAGGGGACAAATCACCCCCTTCACAGCATTCCCCCCAAATCTACGGCACTGCAAAAGATTAGTTCCGATTTCTTCTTTTTGGCATAATTCGTTCAGTGACTATTTTACAATCACTAAAGGCATCTTATGCGGTTTCACTCAGGCTTGAAAAAACCCAAAAAATTAAATAAATAAATAATTTTTCGGTAGAAACGGCAAAGAAATGCACGATTGAGATGGCCTGTCAGATTGTTGAAAATTCTAGTAAATGGTGAGGATGTGTTTTGCACCGGAACTGATCGGTCCTTGTTTGAATTTAATATATGAATTTAGGGGATAACATTTGGATTTTAACTTTTAATGTTTTCTTTGTTGTTCTTTTTAATAAGCACCCAAAAACCTATCCGAGGTGGGGTTGAAAATAGGATCCCTGTTGGAAATATACAGACAATACAAATTAGGCATTAAACTTGATAATATGTATTATTGAAGTAGTATTGCTTTTCAGTTGAACATGAATTTGTGGAACTGCATGTGTATGTATATTTGTATAGTTAATACAATCTTTAAAATACATTGCATTAGTCATGCATAGATTACCTGGAGGAAATTGAGTAAGGGGGTGAACAATGTGTGGATTTGTATTCAAGCACTTTGGCAGAAACGAGAAAAATTGTTGGCACTCATCGCCATCAAAGGTGCCCATCTCTGATGTAAGACTAAAAATACAATTCACTTTTGGCACCATCCTGTGGGCACCTCACCTGGAAAAGTGTCAACACCACTTCCAGCTTCGGCCACTGGGAGCAGTGATCTGAATTTCGGTATGCACGGACCAATTTCTGCAGCAGAACTTTCAACATCGTGTCGCCGAATTCAAAGTGTGATCAGTCTGTCAGCTAGTGTAACTAAACAGCTAGTTACAATGTACCAGAATGGAACAGAAGCATGGGTCTTGCGATGCATTTTTAAAAGTTGACAACATTAATAAAAACATGTCGTTTTAATAGTTTGCCAAATGGTTCATAAATAGTTTTAAATATGTTAATAGTTAGTGACTAAGTGTTATAAACGCAGCACTATTGGTGCAAGGTGCTGGAAAACAGCAAGACGTATTGGAACAGTCAAAGACGTATGTCTACGGCATGTTTGCAATTTCCAAAAATTAAAAAAAAACAAATTGTGCAGTGGAACACAAGAACGCATCCTGTAATAACATCCCCTAAGATGTGTCTTCTGTTTAGGGAAATTTTGCAGCTATACAACGAAGCACAAAGATCTTTAAATAGCTGTTCTTCCTACAACATATAGTGATGAGTCAGAAGAAAAGTGAAGAAAAAAAAAAAAACACAGAGTAGTGTTATGTTAAAAACAAAATTCATTTTTATTTTCTCCTTCAGTTTAAGTTCTTTACTTTTTCTCCTCCTTATGGATTAAAAAATTTACACACACCTAAAAAGAAATGACAGAAAAACTGTAAAACAAATTACTTCAAAGAAACATTACATCACAGCACAGAATGTGTCGTTGTGGAAGACAACGTTCTGTTCTTTCCACTGTTGTTCAGTTGCGTCATTGATTTCTTGGATAGTCGACAGTTATGGGGGATAAAATCCATTTGTCTGAAACAGAATCACAAACCTTCATACCTGCCGTAAGAAGGCCAGAGAATGTACACAGACATACACACACTCACACACACATAAACAGCTATTATACAGAGATACTGAAGTGGAGGTCTGGGGTACATAACCCTGATGAGATGCTTGGATCAGGGGGTGGAGGAAAGGAGAAGAGACAGGGAATAAAAGGGAAGGACAAAACATGCAAAAAAGCACGTTATTAATCACTTTTTTTTATTATTTGTTTTCAGGTAAAAATATCTAAACATCCATAAAACAAGATACATTTACTAAGAGAAAAACTGTATACAACAAAAAGAATATATCTTGAATTAAGTTGTTTTTAAGCATAAACATCACTACAGTTTGTTGGATTTATGCTTAAAAACAAGAAATAAAAAACAATTTGCCAATGGGGTAAGAAAAATAAACTTTATTCAAGATATAATCTCTGTCAACAAGTCTTAATATCTTATGCAATTTTGCTTCTCAAGTAAATTCATCTTGTTTTAAGGATGTTTAGATATTTTAACTTGAAAACAAGACTTTTTTGCAGTACAGCGAAAGGGAGATGGGCACAACTGATTTACAAACTTGCTCAAAAACAAACTGTCACTGGGTAATTATCTGTATTTACCATCATGACTGACAGTGCAGACTTCACTTTGCTAGAAAAACAGCATGCATTGTTGACATTCAGCATGACTCGGAATGAAATGCTTATTGAAATTCACCACAGTGGGTCACAAACCCACTGATTTTGCAGGAACTGGCTCTGTAATGTTTTCTTAATGGTTATGCGGTGTTATGACAAAGGAATTAGTATAATTATGCACATAAGTAATTAGTGAGTTCTTGTTCAAACAAATGCAAATGATTGACATAAAACCATCTGTTTCTTTAAAATACATGGAATTACAATGAAGAGAGTATCTATCTATCTATCTATCCATCCATCCATCCTGCAGGGGGCGCTTGACGCTCTGAAAACCAAATCCTACGTGCATCCGCATTTAAATCTCAGAACATTTAATATCGTAACTGGATTGTTATTTTTAATAAAAACTGATAATTGCAAGCGTTCATACCTGTGAATGGAAATCCGTTTCAGCATTATCTAAGAAAGCATTTTTAAAAATCCTCATTCAGTAATAATAATCAACTGTGATTGGCCCATCCTGGCCAGCGCTGAAAACAATAACAGGTACCAGGTGACACTGCCGTCTATGCTAGAGGGGGATTTTGCGACACTAGTTTGGCAATACCAAGTCGTACAATTGAGAGGGGAACCTCTGATTATGACAGACTCACAGTCATGCAATAACAAGGTATCTCATACTAAATTTTCAGCGTTGATAAAAAATATATAAACAAGGACAGATGCATGATTGGAGGGGACAAATCACCATCTTCACAGCATTCCCCCCAAATCTACAGCACTGCAAAAGATTAGTTTCGATTTCTTCTTTTTGGCATAATTCGTTCAGTGACTATTTTACAATCACTAAAGGCATCTTATGCGGTTTCGCTCAGGCTTGCAAAAGAAAAAAAAAAAAAAGAAACGGCAAAGAAATTGAGATGGCCTGTCAGATTGTTGAAAAGTCTAGTAAATGGCGAGGATGTGTTTTGCACTGGAACTGATCGGTCCTTGTGTGTGTTGAGGGTGGTGTGTTGCGGAAATGTCTTATATTTTTTGCACTAAAATGTTAAGTTCTTGTTTGAATTTAATATATGTATATAGGGGATAATATTTGGATTTTAACTTTTAATGTTTTTTTTTTGTTTTTTTAATAAGCACCCAAAAACCTTTCTGAAGTGGGGTTGAAAATAGGATCCTTGTTGGAAATATACAGACAATACAAATTAGGCATTTAACTTGATTATATGTATTATTGAAGTAGTATTGCTTTTCAGTTGAACATGAATTTGTTGAACTGCATGTGTATGTATATTTTTATAGTTAATAGAATCTTTAAAACACATTGCATTATTCGTGCATAGATTACCTG
Organism: Myxocyprinus asiaticus; assembly: GCF_019703515.2. Taxonomy (NCBI): domain Eukaryota; kingdom Metazoa; phylum Chordata; class Actinopteri; order Cypriniformes; family Catostomidae; genus Myxocyprinus; species Myxocyprinus asiaticus. The sequence goes on from NC_059359.1 coordinate 3,661,787, forward strand.
GAGGAAATTGAGTAAGGGGGTGAGCAATGTGTGGATTTGTATTCCGGCACTTTGGTAGAAATAAGAAAAATTGTTGTCTGTCTGTCTGTCTGTCTGTCTATCTATCTATCTATCTTCCTACTAACATATCTATCTACCTATCTACTACTGAAAATCATGCATCACAATGTCATGCATCATCAAATGTACTTCAAACCAAAATGCCTTCCTTTGGCTGCTTTAACTCAATAGTCTCTCTAGCGGGCGATCACACAGGACATATTGTTGTGTTCAAAAACTGGAAAGACGGAAAGCAACTGAACTGAATTTAGGAACGTTAGGGTCTCGAGATGCGTTTTTAAAAACTATTTACATTTTACGCAAGCTCTATTTCATGCATTGTTCTCAAATGTATCAGTTTGTAACTCATGACACATTGCAATTGTATTTAATGCTATAGCAGACATTAGTGTAATAAATGTAGTCTTCTTTTTCAGGCCATTGCCTTGATCTCACTACGGAAGAAAAATAAAAAAGGTAATTCTGACTTGAAATCTCGCAAATGCGATGCCATTTCTTGTAACTGTGACATTATCTTTAGCAATTGCAACTTTATTTCTCGTAATTCATGCAATTACAGGAAATAAAGTCGCAATTGCTAGAGATAAAGTCGAATTACAACATATAAAGTGACAATTGCGAGATATAATGCAGCAATTGTGAGATCTAAAGTTGTGATTATTAGAAATAATCACAACTGCGTACGAGAAATAAAGTCGTAATTATAAGAAATAAAGTAAATTAAAAGAAATTAAGTCACAGTTTCTACATATAAAGTCACAATTACAAGAGTCACAATTGTGAGATCTAAAGTTGCAATTACGAGAAATAGTCACAATAATAAGAAATAGTCGCAATTGCTAAAGCTGGGGCAGTAGTGGCTTAGTGGTTAAGGCTCTGGGTTACTGATCAGAAGGTTGGGGGTTCAAGCCCCAGCACTGCCAAGATGCCACTGTTGGGCCCTTGAGCAAGGCCCTTGACCCTGTCTGCTCCAGGGGCACCATATCATGGCTGACTGAGAGATTTCCACTGTATATGTGCTAATGTGTGATAAATAAATACAATTAATTATCTTAAGTAAAAATTACGAGAAAAAAATTGCAATTGCAAGATATGTAACAATTGCGAGATCTAAAGATGCATTTACGAAAGTCACAACTATGAGAAGTAAAGATTTAATTATAAGAAATAAAGTCATATAAAGTCACAATTACAAGAAAGTCGCAATTGTGAAATATAACATACTGTAGCAATTGCTAGATCTAAAGTCACAATTACAAGAAAAAATCACTATTGAGAGATCTAATTTAACAATTACAAGATCTAAAGTTGCATTTACGAAAGTCACAACTATGAGAAATAAAGTCGTAACTATAAGAAATTAAGTCATATAAAGTCACAATTACACGAGTCACAATTGCGAGATATAACCTAGCAATTGCTAGATCTAAAGTTGCAATTACGAGAAATAGTCACAATGACAAATTTTTTTTTTTGGCGCAATCGCAACATATAGTCACAAGTACAAGTCGCAATTGCGAGATCTGAAGTTGCAATCACGAGAAATAAAGTAACAATAATAAGAAATAGTTGCAACTGCTACATAGTCACAATTACAAGTCACAATTGAGAGATATAACATAGCAATTGCTAGATCTAAAGTAAAAATTATAAGAAAAAATTTCAATTGCAAGATATAATGTAACAATTGTGAGATATAAAGTTGAATTATAATATAAACAATTACGAAATAGTCACAATAATAAAAAAAATTGTTGTTGCAATCGCTACATATAGCCACAATTACAAGTCACAATTACGAGAAATAAATTCACAATTGCTACATATAAAGTCACAATTACAGGAGTCACAATTGCGTAATATAACTTAGCAATTGTGAGATATAAAGTCACAATTATGAGGAATAAATTCACAATGACAAGAAATAGTTGCAATTGCTATGTATAAAGTCACAATTACGAGAAAGTCGCAATTGCGATATATAACATAATTAGTCACAATTATGAGAAAAAAAACACAATTGCGAGATATAATTTAACAATTGCGAGATCTAAAGTTGCATTTACGAATGTCACAACTATGAGAAGTCGTAATTATAAGAAATAAAGTCATATAAAAGTCACAATTACAAGAAAGTCACAATTGCGAGATACAACCTAGCAATTGCTAGATCTAAAGTTGCAATTACAAGAAATAAAGTTACAATTGCGAGATATAACATAGCAATTGCAAAATCTAAAGTTGCATTTACGATAATTTTATTTCACAATTATGAGAAAAAGGCACAATTACAATAAATAAAATCACAATTACGGGAAATAAATTAGCAGTTGCTACATATAAAGTCACAATTACGGGGAAGTCACAATTGCAATATATATATATATATATATATCAATTTTGAGATATAGAGTCGCAATTATGAGGAATAAATTCACAATGACAAGAAATAGTTGCAATTGCTATGTATAAAGTCACAATTACGGGGAAGTCACAATTGCAATATATATATATATATCAATTTTGAGATATAGAGTCGCAATTATGAGGAATAAAGTCACAATTACGAGAAAAAGAAATCGCAATTGCGAGATATAATGTAGCAATTGAGAGATCTAAAGTTGCGTTTACGAAAGTCACAACTACGAGAAGTAAAGATTTAATTATAAGAAAAAGCCACAATTACAAGAAAGTCGCAATTGTGAGATATAACATACTGTAGCAATTGCTAGATCTAAAGTCACAATTACGAGAAAAAACCCACTGTTGAGAGATCTAATTTAACAGTTACAAGATCTAAAGTTGCATTTACGAAAGTCACAACTACGAGAAATATAGTCGTAACTATAAGAAATTAAGTCATATAAAGTCACAATAACACGAAAGTCACAATTGCTAGATCTAAAGTTGCAATTACGAGAAAGTCACAATTACAAAAAAATAAAAAATAAAATTAATAAATACAATTAATTGTCGCAATCGCTACATATAGTCACAATTACAAGTTGTAATTGCGAGATATAACAGCAATTGCGAGATCTAAAGTAGCAATTACGAGAAATAAAGTCACAATTACGGGAGAGTTACAATTGCGAAATATAACTTAGCAATTGTGAGATATAAAGTCACAATTATGAGAAATAAAGTCACACTTACGAGAAATAAAGTCGTAATTGCTAAATATAAAGTAACAATTACGAGTAAGTCCCAATTGCGAGATATAAAGTTGCAATTATGTGAAATAAAGTCAATATTATTAGAAATAGTGACATATAAAGTCAGAATTAGCATTTTTTTATTTTTTATTAATTTGATTTTCTTTTACAATGAGATCAAGGCACCATTTGTTGAATAGAATCTTGGTGAACAAGTAAAGTCAACAAGTTAATAGCTAGCTACCTAAATAACACATCTGGTTCAATGGCATGGGCATTTGAAGTTAACTATTGCTCGTATTGTACTGCATTTCCCATATTTGGCAGCAAATAATCTTGTGATATAACTGATACGTACCAATAATGAGGATCTGTATCTTATAATTCATATTGTATTTGTCAGCTATATCTGATTTTGACTACCAATGTTCAGACTATCTAACATTTGCCCACGTTGTATTTTCTATTTCTACATGCAAACTGTCAGTATATTGTTTCAAGACACACAGTATCAATAGTCACTGACATTTTAAAAGTAAATTCTCTCTGTACATATTTAAGTTGTATGTAGGCTATTGCATTAATAATGCAATATGGACATTCTGAAAAAAACACATGCAATACCAAAAGCAACTGAAGAGATGTTGAAAAAGAACTGGTGGAAAAACAGCTTAATCAAACATTCTTTTCATTATCTTTTTTTATTGCACTAATTATACTCAGATAGCTTAAAGGGTATGGATAAATACTTTTGTGCTCTTGTATATGATTTATCATGCCCAATCAAAAGTAGTTTAAGGAAGCAGAGATGTTGCAGAGTGATTTGTTAGCGCCCACTAGTGGCCCACTTACTGCATTAACATTATATAAAGACCCAGGACTTCACTGTTGGTTTGTTCACATTTAATGGGATCTAATCTGGGACACATCCACTTTGAATTTGATTTAAGATTCATAGGCTTGAGCTTCATGTGAAAAAAACATCAAATTTACTGTTGTGCTGTTTTCATGAAGTTGAGGACATTTTCACATCCCAAGCCTTGTTGCCGAGTCAGTCGATGACTTAAAAGACAGCGCTTTTGTATGAAGGTACCTACTAAGGTTGAATTGCAACATCTAACACACATTAAAATTACAAAAACATTTCTCTGTAATTTTATAGCATTTTGTTTTGTATTGCAGTGCACATTTATAATTTCGGCTTAGTTTTTATTCTTTTGCACTCCTCCAAGAACTCAAGTTCTTATTATTTGATTTAAAGAACGTATTTTTACTAGGTTATCGCCTTTGTAATATTTTAGCGATAATACCTCTGCCTAGCTGACAGGATGTTATGCCAACATTGGATTCAGACACATCTTAATGCCTTCCTACACCATTCAAAAAATGATTTTCTTAATTAGTATGTTTGTCTCGTTTTCCTGTAAAAAATATCTAAACATCCTTAAAACAAGATAAATTAATTTAAGATATTATGAGCTGTTTTCAGTTAATAGATCTTGAAGTGCTGTAAATGTTTTTTATTACCCATTGGCAAATATTTTAAGCATAATTTTTTGTTCGATTTATGTTAATTCAGATCTGCAGTATTTTCTTTTAAGTCTTTGTTATTGTCCCATACAAATTTCATCCCAGTTCATTCCGTCTACCCTTCGCTGAGAGCTCCGTCTCTAATCACAGAAACCATTTAAAACCTGCTCAAGTCCAGGTGTCCCAAAACCCCGTCCCTCCTCCACACCAGACCTCTAGCTCAGTCCCCTCTCAGTCTGAATCTTGGAGCGGGAATCATGAGGGGAGAATGATCCCATCCCATAACACACCAACAGTGCTCCATCACATCACATCAATATTCAGACATCCAACAAATCTCCACCCAAAACAAACATTTACATGCTTTATACCCACATCGAGAATTGCGACGACATTTCATACACATTTTGTTTTTGTTTTTGTTTTCTTATATTTGTTGAGAACACATGTACACAGAGATGGACTGGTGATGCTAACATGAATATGACTAGATAAAAAGCGAGATCAAAAGTTGAAGAGACCCCCTTACCTGCATTTGTGCTTAAAATATAATCCATATATGTACCAAAACTATATGGACACGAGTCGCAACTAAAAATGCATGAATGTCATTGCATTAGAGTGTCATGCTCAAGCTTTTCTCAGAACTATCGTAACTTTTCTGAGCCATTTGTTTTCTACTTCGACTTTTAATCAAGTGTTTTCAAAGTATTCAAATGCCTATTTTTTTTCATTTGATTACTATGAATGTATGTCCGTGATTGCTCTTTTTAAGGCCAAGGTTTTCCGAAGTGTTCAAATGCCTATTTTCTACATTTGATTACTATGTATCTATTGTTTTATAATTTAAAAACCTAACACATTTTTTCGTGAAATGTTTTGCACGAAGAGTTTGTGCTGTATTTCTCATGCACTTCTATTCGTCCAACACTCCACCATAGTTTTCTCTAGTGTGTAAGTGCTCTTATATTTCCTCAATTTCTCTTTTTTAAGGTCAAAGTATACTTTGGTTTTTCAAAGTGTTCAGATGCCTATTTTCTTCATTTGATTACTATGTATCTATTGTTTTTATCATTTAACATCCCAACACATTTTTTGTGAAATGTTTTGCACGAGGGTCTCTTGGTTTGATATTGTATTTATTGCGAAGACATCTACACATTTTCAAGTTTGCCTTAAGTGTCTAAATACTTTTTGGGGCCAATGTACTAATGTATGTACTTCTGGACAAAATTTTGAACATGCTGTACTTGCTACTAAACAGTATGTGATTTTTGTACATCGGAGAGCAATTGAACAGGACAACCGGAGGAGAAGTTTTCTAAAGCAAAATTATTGCATTCAAACTATGATTTGTAATATGTGTCTTGCAGTGCGTAAAATCTCCTATTATCCGGGCACATTGTACAAATACACTGCATTTTGTAGATTCATTTAGCTTTGTAATAATGGCATAGTGCCCGTTAGACTTTGTAAATTGGACTTTAACTAGGTTTAAATTTTATTTTGGTGTTATTGCTGGTTGAAATTAAATAATGAGACACAGCAACTATACATTATCGTGTTATAGTATGTACAGCATTAGCATTAGAAACATAACGGTCAGAAATGATGCACTCATGCAGGGTCATTGTGAACAGATGCATAAACCACAGCAGCCACAGTGCGTTAAGATGCACACTGCTGCGTTACGTCAAAGCCTCTTTACTGTGTGCTCTTAAGTGGAGGTTAATTAGCCTGTCGGGGATTGGACTCCACATCGGGCTTAAGACTCGAGTCAAAGGCACAGCTGTCCTTGAAGAGGGATCTGTCAGCGCCAGGACTGAGCTTGATTTATGAGCTCTGCCGCTCACCAGATGGGGGACAGAGAAAATATGATGGTCCGCTAGCGAGTCACAGTTGCAGGCTAATTACATCTTTATTTCCCGCTAATCTGATTCTCTTTTGACAAAAAAAAGGGCTGCTCACAGACTCTAATGCTGTGTTCCATTCACTCGGAAAGTTAGAATTTCCATCTTTCAACAGAACAGCACTTTAAGTCGAAAACTAGTGCGGAAATAAGCAACTGCAATTTAGATTTTTGGGTGTATGATGTCAAGCGAACATGGTGGCACTCAGAGAGATCGCTAAATCAGCGTTCCTACTTTACGAGATTTATAAAAACCCTGTTGAGCAAACGTTTCTGTGTGTAAAAGATGGTAAATGTTCCTATGTTTTGCTTACAACTGCAGCTAGCATTGAGTAGCATTGCAATTTGGTTTCTTCGTTGATGATCCAACACCTGCAAAGCTAACAGTAGTGTTGCCGACCGTTTTGTTTCCTTATGAGGCATCATCTTCTGCGCATTGTGAATGCCTTTTTAATTTAGTTCCAACCATAAGTACAAATATCCAACTTGGAATGGAACGCAGCATAAGACCAAGATGTTGGCATGTAATTGCAGAATATTTTGGGTTTGGTCACCGAACCAGAAATGAGTGTTACATCATTATGGCAGAATACATTACAGTCATAAACAGCATGGATACATACGCATTTTAAATTATATTGGGCGCATACACACTAGAGTTTACACTGTGTCAGAGAATGTGGCTAAACCACTGATTTCAACAGGGATAGTGTGTCGCAAAGACATAGAGGAAAAATGCAAGTGTTCGTGAAAGCGATGCTCCATCATGCAACCAAAACTTTTGCTGCAACGCCCTCTGATGTAAGCATCCATTGACCAATGAGACCTTCAGACAGGCGGGTCCAGTTGTGTTTCTGGAAATCCAATACACGGTATTCCCACTTGATTTCAAACTAACCGGTTTTTCCACACCCTCAAAACGGATCTTATGCATTTCTATCCATCCAACGCTCCACCATAACTTTCTCTAGTGTGTAAGCGCTCTTACATTTCTTGGATTTCTATTTTTAAGGCCAAAGTATACTTCAGTTTTCCGCGTACTGTGACGCAAAATTCGTCATCGGCACAGCACACACAGACTGTCTGTGTGCAGCCTAGATTTTCTAGATACACGGACAGTCAATACGCATCGTTGGCACATTCCCCTACCTTTAACTGTCCTAAAGAGTATCACATAGCAATCATAGCGATTATGTCAAGTGCGGTCAAAAGAGTGTACTTTGAAAGGCTTGCGGAAAAATGAAGCATATGGACAGGTCGACTCAAATCACTTCCATTTTTTAAAAGTTAATCATGGAAAAACAGAGCACATCACTTGAAAAACTTTTGTTGTCAATGAATGTGATTTTAGTACAAAATATTTTCACACACGGCTTGCGATCAGCTCTGTCGTTTTTTTTCTCACATGGAATTACTATCATATTAATTTAAATACTTATTAACATTGTCATCATCATCATCATCATTATTATTATCATCATTATTAACACCAAAAAAGTAATACAGTTAACCTTGCAGATTAAAATGTACACAGTGCAGGGGTTAAAACAGGGGTCGGTGCAGGAAGTGAGGTCACAAGAGGGACATTTCTAACCGGTACATGCTATCCACAAGCAACAAGTTGATGATTTGCTTCAGGGCAGGAGACACCAGAAAGTTTTGCTGCTTTCAAGTCCTCTTGGAAACTTCATACTTAAGAGTTTGATGTGATGATTGGAATGAAATATATGAATTGAGCTATTTTTTTTTTTTACTTCCTGACAAAAAAAGGAAGCTTTTTTTAGCAATAGTGCAACAAAATAAAGAGCAAAAAATGTGCATTAGGTTTGCGATTTATGCATTATATTGTCTCATAAACCAGTAAAATGTGTTGTATTTCTGGCTACTTTAACACGCTGTTCTTAATTAACAGCACACACAATGCACACAAACTAAACTGTATAGTCAACATTCACAATTACAATAAATTCATACGATCAATGCCGATTCGCTTCTGCAATAATTTTTTAATTGACTTGCCCCCAACATGGTAAGTTTTGGTTTAATATACAGAGATACCAACTGGTGTTTATGGTATTGTGGTGGCGTTCAGTTAATTGACATTGACCCCAACTCAGAAAGTTAAGGCTTAAATATAATTAAAAGTTTCCAAAGTGTGCATTCACCAAATAGTTTTCACAACTATTATTTCATTTACAGTACATGCCCTCAACTCGTAAAGTTGCATTTTAAAGAGGATCCAATGTTTCCGAAGTGGTAATTATGACATTATGGTGCCCTTATGTGCGTTCACTAATTCGTTTCCGAAATGATTAGTTAATTGACATGCCCCCAACTCGTGAAAGTTGGGGCTTAAGGAAAATCCAGTGTTTTCGAAGTGGTAATTACAACATTATGGTGACGTTCATGTATATTCACCAATTCGTTTCCACAATGATTCTTTTATTGACATGCCCCCAAGTCGCAAAGTCCTGGGTTAAAATTCCAAGTTTCCTACTGGAAATTACAACATTGTGATGGTGTATGAGCGCTCATCTCATAAATACGATCATTCTAACGTGACTTGAAAGCAGCAATATCCTCCAAGCCAAAAAGGCTGAAACAGGCTGATGGGAAATGTTTTTAATCACTGGAATGAGGGGCGTCTACACTGCATAAATATTTACACTGAGGGTGAAGGACCGACGCTCTGTTTGATGAACCACTAGACAGACTGAGGATAGAATGAGGGCTGGACAAGAGTCAGATGTTTGCATTTGGTCAAGACCCCAAAATGAAGCAAACAAGGCGCCAAGATGGATGCCCATTCCTCTAACCCTTGCTAGAAAGTATGTGGTTTGACATTATTCATAGTAGCTACGTATGTCAGAATGCACTACCATTCATTCAGATCTCTGCATTCAGATCCGAGATTCAACGGCCAATAGGCCCGCTGGTGAACTGCCACGAACCTCTTCTAGAGGGTCACCTGATCTTGAGCACTGTAACCATCACTGTCAACACCGTTACATTCACAGATTTACAACCCACAAACAACAACAGCATGTCCAGCACGCACATCAAGACATGAGCCGTTTCACACTTTTCACACATTACTCAGATATATACTTGTCGTTCAAATCATTTGCATCACACATCAGGTTTGGACGTTAAAAGGTGACCAGCGTTGAACACAGCAGGGGGTATGAAGCAGTGATATGCGATCGGGCGTGAATAAGAGAGGAAATAGGACGAGAAGGTGTGACCAAGGTGATGTAGCGATGGCTCCTGGATTAATGCATAATTTCGTTTTGTTCACAGTGATGGGTTCGTATTTAAAGACTCCTTCCGAGGTGGGGAAGTTTTAGACCTTCATCAGAACAGAAACGGAGAGGCAGAACCAGAGGGCGACTCCTGATAAACGGGCGTGCAGAGACACCCCTCCACCATACACTGCCCCGGGCCCTGAAAGAGTGAAGAGAACAGAGGAGAAGAGGTGAAAATGTGGCTTTGACATCACAGGTAAAAATGTCATTTTAAAATAAATAAAAATATAAAAAGTAATTTCAAACAGTAATAATAATTTGCAGCATTACTAATGTTTTAGGAGTGTTTTGGATCAGTTTATTGCATCGGAGGTGAAGAGAATTAATTTATTTTAAAGGGTTGTGTACATTCGATTATAAATAAATGAGTACAAAACATTATTTTTTTAAAAAAAAATTTTTTGCTAATCTGAGCAGCATTTATCTTGAAAAAACAAACAAACAAACAATTTATTAACATTTTTGTTTTTGATTTTCTCCCCCTTTTCTCCCCAATTTGGAACGCCCAATTCCCAATGTGCTCTAAGTCCTCGTGGTGGCGTAGTGATTTGCTTCAATCTGGGTGGCGGAGGATGAATCTCAGTTGCCTCCATGTCTGAGACCGTCAATCCGCTCATTTTATCACATGGCTTGTTGAGCACGTTACCGCGGAGACATAGTGGCATCCACGCACAACTCGCCACGTGCCCTACTGAGAGCGAACTACATTATTGTGACCACGAGGAGGTTACCCCATGTGACTCTACCCTCCCTAGCAACTGGGCCAATTTGGTTGCTTAGGAGACCTGGCTGGAGTCACTCAGCATGCCCTGGATTCGAACTCACGAACTCCAGGGGTGGTAGTCAGCGTCAATACTCGCTGAGCAACCAAGGCCCCCATTTTAAGTATTTAACTAAACAATAAATAATTGTATAAGATTATAAAATATATATAAAAAATTATAATATCATTTTTTAATTTAAAAAAATTAATAAGATGACATATTGTCCATGCCTCGTTTGCACAAATGAATCATTCAAATGAACCGACTTCCCAATGACTCATTTGAACGAGAGTGGGCATATTTAGGTAACGTGTTTGCTTCAGTTCGCTCGCTAATGCTGCAGTCGCCATATGTGACAAAAATAGCGATCTCTTTGGAAAAAATGTTGACAACAGTTAAGCACTATATTTTATATATTCCATACTTTTAGTTTGTTAATCACCACTGTACGGTGATTTCATCAAAACACTGAATTAAGATCAAAAGGTCTAAAGTGTTCTCTGAAGAATGAAGTACGGTGTACGAGATGTGCACAACACAATAAAAAAAAAAGCTGAACACACAACAGAATTAAGCCACAACACAACAAAATAAAGCCATAACACAAGTTATTTTGTTGTGTTGTATCATATTAATTTTGTCATGTTGTGGCTTATTTCTGTTGAGTTTTTAGCTTTTATTTGCTTTGCTAATTTGTTTGTGTTGTGCACCCCTCTGTCACCATACTGAAGTAAAAGCTAAAGGTAGTAGGACGTTTGATGGAAAGATAATAGTCCACGACCACATGACAGAGGCAGAACGAGTGAAAATATATGGAATGGACGGCTGGTGACTCATTATGGAAAAACTCACGGAGATAATGGAAGAAAAAATGAGAAAAGATAGAATGAGAAAGGAGCGAGAGCTATGGAGGACTCGCTCACAATGGTAATGCATGAGGGAAGAACAGAAATCATTCACTGGAGACTGAAATGTTGAAGAGCGGAGGGAGAGAAGAGGGAACAGATGACTTCCTGCAGTAACAGGACACAAGTCAAGTCATTTTTATTTGTATAGCGCTTTTCATAACACACATCGTTTCAAAGCAGCTTTACAGAAAATAATGCTTTCACAGACAATGGAACTGTAATATCTATAAAGTCTTAGAGTCGTCATTGTGTGGTTTGATTAAATATGATTGTAAATTGTGTATACAAATAAATAATTAAATAATAATTGTATTTAGAACACCAGTGAGCAAGCCGAAGGCGACTGTGGCAAGGAACACAAAACTCCAAAAGATGTTTGTTAATGAAGAAAAATAACCTTAAGAGAAACCAGACTCACTGTGGGGGCCAGTACCCCTCTGGCTAAACCGCATGAATATAAAGCCAATATTAGTTATTTGTGTGCAGTGCAAGTCATGGTTTAAAATGAGTAAACTAAGTAAGTGTTAAGGGCCAGTGTTTAAAAAAAAAGATTTTTTTATGAACTGTAATAATAACAACAGAGCAGGAAGTGCAGGAGGACAAATGAGGAGAGAGTGCCGCACCGACATAATGCACAGATTAAAAAAGAAGAGTTGGGGGAGGAAGGAGTTGGGTGAGGAAGGAGGGATTACAGACCAACAGAAAAATAATGGAAGAGGGGACTGACATGGATTTGGCATGTAAAGCACATGTGTACCTTTACATGTGGGTAGTTGACATTAAAATGTTGACATGATCTAATCCATCTAAAACGATTTTAAACATTTGCTTATTTTATTATGCATTCTAACCCTATAGCCTATTAATTGAGAAAGTACATGAAATGGTTGTGCTTGTAAATTGTATATTTGTATATAAGAGAATTTAAAATTCATCCACACGCCATGACCAGGTAAACTGAACTTGTTAAGCAAATGGTGATTAAATATGGTGAAAATAAATAAAAATAAATGAAAGGGTTGCCAACATTTTGCCACACAAAAAGCTGTTTTGCCATCCAAAGCGCTTGAGCATGTTGAACCTTATACTCTCAAAATTTAACACAATTCATCAGTTTTTTGTTTTTGTTTGCCTATCTTAGCAGTATTTATCTTGTAAAAAAACAAATAGGATCTCAATTAGGGTGTCAGCATCAAACAGCATTTAGACAGATCAATTTGACATTATACAATCCATCTAAAACTATTTTAAACATTTTGCTTATTTTATTTAATATGCATTGTGACCTCATAGCCTACTAACTGAGAAACTACATGGAATATTTACTTGTAAATTGTATATTTGTGAGTTACTTGTATATTAAATGTGAATTGTTAGTTCTTTTGAAATAATAACGCTTAATGTGACACCGTCAGATATAAGTAAAAAAAATCTCTGTCGTCTTTTGCCCTTGCTACAGTATATAGATCACCCGGGCCGTATTCTGATTTCCTTGGTGAATTTGCATATTTTGTATCCGATCTATTAGTTACTGTGGATAGAGGTTTAATTGTTGGTGAATTCAACATTCACATAGATAATGAAAATGACACATTGGGATTAGCATTTATCAATATTCTTAACTCTCTTGGAGTCAGACAATATGTGACAGGACCAACTCGTCACCATAATCATATGCTAGATTTAATTCTGTCATATGGAATTATATGTCATATGTTGATACTATAGAAATTCTGTTGCAGAGCGATGACATCTCAGATCATTATCTCGTCTTTTATATGCTGTGATCAGCTAATGTCACTCAATCTACACCACACTATTGTTCAGGTAGAACTATTCTTTAGACCACTAAAGATAGCTTCACTAATAATCTTCCGGATTTGTCTCATATACTCAATAAGCCAAAAAGTCTAGAAGAACTTGATGTAATAACAGAAAATATAAATACAGCCCTCTCTAGCAGTCTTGATAACGTCACCCTCCTTTGATTAAAGAAAGTTAAAGAAAAAAGCCATGCACCATGGTACAATGATCACACTTATGCTCTAAAGAAAGCAGCTTGGAAAATGGAGCGCAAGTGGAAGAATACAAAATTAGAGGTATTTCGCGGTGCATGGAAGGATAGTGTCTTTAGCTACAGACAGGCACTAAAAGCTGCCAAGTCAGCATATTTTAGCAAACTCATATAAAATAACCACAAAAATCCTAGGTGTTTATTCAGTACTGTGGCTAAATTGGTTAGGAATAAAGCCTTGACTGAACCAGATATTCCGTCGCAGCACAATAGGAATGAATTTCTTTACTAATTAAATTAAAATCATCAGAATTAAAATTAGAATTATGCAATCGTCTGCCACAGTACCTCAGAAAACCATGTCTTATAATTTTCCTCACGAGCAACTCCAATCCTTCACTGTCATAGGTCATGAAGAGCTAACAAAACTTATCGAAACATCAAAATCCACAACATGTATGTTAGATCCAATACCAACTAAGCTCTTAAAAGAGGTATTGTAATATGTAATCTCAGGACCTCTTGTTAATATTGTTAACTCCTCGCTATCCTTAGGATATGTCCAAAGAAACATTAAAACGGCAGTTATCAAACCGCTTATTAAGAAGCCACAGCTTGATCCTGGGAATTGGCTAATTATAGACCGATTTCAAATCTCCTATTATGTCGAAAATACTAGAAAAGGTCATGTCCGGGGCCTGGGTAGCTCAGCAAGTAAAGACGCTGACTACCACACCTGGAGTCACAAGTTTGAATCCAGGGCATGCTTAGTGACTCCAGTCAGGCTTCCTAAGCAACCAACTGGCCCGGTTGCTAGGGTGGGTAGAGTCATGTTGGGTTAACCTCCTCGTGGTCGCTATAATGTGGTTCTCACTCTTGGTGGGGCACGTGGTGAGTTGTGTGTGGATGCCGCGGAGAACAGCGTGAGCCTCCACATGCGCTAGGTCTCCGCGGTAACGCACTCAACAAGCCACGTGATAAGATGTGTGCATTGATGGTCTCAGACACGGAGGCAAGTGAGATTCGTCCTCCGCCACCCGGATTGAGGCGAGTCATTACGCCACCACGAGGACCTAGAGCGCATTGGGGATTGGGCATGTCAAATTTGGGAGAAAAGAGGAGGAAAAAGAAAAAAAAGAAAAGGTAATGTCCTTTAAACTATGTTCATTTCTACAGAGAAATAGTACTGTATAAATGAACAATTTCAGTCAGGAATTAGGCCCCATCACATTACAGAGACTGCACTTATCAGAGTTACAAATGACTTGCTCTTTTCATCTGATCGTGGCTGCATTTCTCTTCTAGTGCTTTTAGATCTTAGTGCTGCCTTCGACGCCATAGATCACGACTTTCTCTTGAATAGGCTTGAGAATTATGTTGGCATTTGGGGACTTGCATTAGCATGGTTCAGGTCCTATTTATCAGACCACTACCACTTTGTATATGTAAACGAGACATTGTCAAATCCAACAAAAGTTAAGTATGGAGTGCCACAGGGATCAGTTTTAGGGCCTCTGCTTTTCTCCTTATATATGCTTCCGCTGGGAGATATTATCAGAAATCGTGGAATAAATTTCCACTATTATGCCGACGATACCCAACTTTATATTTCTTCGAAACCCAATGAAATTTCACAATTCTCCAAATTAGCAGTGTGTATCAATTAAATCAAAAATTGGATGGCTAGAAATTTCCTTCTACTCAATTCCAACAAAACAGAGGTACTAATTATTGGACCAAAAACCTCTAAAAATAAGCAGCTAAAATATAATTTGACTCTCGATGGATGTACACATCGTCTTCTTCAGCAAAGAACTTAGGTGTTATATTTGATACCAATCTGTCCTTTGAAAATAAAATTTCCAATGTTTGTAGAACAGCATTCTTCCACCTCAGAAATATTGCTAAGTTCAATAAATAAACTTCAATTGGTTCAAAATGCAGCAGCCTAAGTGCTGGCTAGAACCAAGAAATATGATCATATTAGCCAAATTCGATCATCGCTACATTGGCTACCTGTTAAATTTTGTATTCATTTTAAAATTATGTTAACTACATACAAAGCTTTGAATGGTCTAGCTCCACAGTACTTAAGTGACCTTCTGACATGCTATATTCAATCACGTTCATTACGATCGCAAAATTCTGACGTGTTAATAGTTCCTAGAATATCAAAATCCACAAAAGGAGGTAGATCCTTTTCCTATTTGGCTCCTAAACTATGCAATAGTCTCCCTAACACTGTTTGGGACACAGACACACTCACTCAGTTTAAGTCTAGACTAAAGACTCATCTATTTAGCCAGACATACACCTAATTTATTCTTCAACTCACAATTAGACTCCTTTAGTTAGGTCTACCGGAACCAGAAACATTTCTCAGAGACATTTCTCATAATCTATAACTCGAATGGCATCTACGCTAATATTATTCTATTTGTTTCCATGCCTCAATTCATATCGATTCATATCCCGAGGTTACCAGAGCCGGCCAGATCCAGCACCGTTCCTGCTTGGTGTCGGACTCTACTGCTACGTGTTGCTGAGTGATGATGACTAAATGCAGCCGGTGCTAGCCAGACATCACTTCAGTCTTTTACGATGGACTTCAGAGGATGAACTGATTCCAACTTGAACCATAAGACATAGGATACTTTATATGACACTGCCTGAACCTTGGACTTAGGATAGACCTCACTGAAATGACCTGCTGGTGGAACTGCAATGCACCTCAATGATCTCTGCCTGCATCACCTTGGTCTAATGATGGACAACACTTTTAAAATGGAATACACAGACAATCAATTAAATCGCCAACAAAAGCCTTCATCAGCCAACTAACAAAGGACAACGCATCTATGTGAAGTTCTGCAGTTAATCCAGGATGAACTTCAAAGACATTAGTCATTAATCTTACAGTTCATATAAAATATTTGTTTAAACACTGGCCCTTAACACTTACTTAGTTTACTAATTTTAAACCATGATTTACACTGCACATAAATAACTAATACTGGCATTATATTCATGCGGTTTAGTCAGAGGGGAACTGGCCCCCACAGTGAGTCTGGTTTCTCCCAAGGTTATTTTTCTCCCTTAACAACATCTTATGGAGTTTTGTGTTCCTTGTCACAGTCGCCTTCAGCTTGCTCACTGGTGTTCTAAATACAATTATTATTTAATTATTTATTTTTATACACATTTTACAGTCATATTTAATCAAACTACACGATGACTCTAAGACTTTATAGATATTACAGTTTCGTTTTCTGTTAATGCGAGGAATTAGTGTTGTGAAAAGCGCTATACAAATAAAAATGACGACTTCACATTAAACTAAACTAGTGAAGGCAAAAAGTTATTAAATATGGTGTAATACATCTGTATTTTACATCTTGAATTAAACAAAGCATATAAGATGGAAGAGGTCACATATATAGTAAAAATACATGTTAATAAACTATATAGTTAATAAAGCCTGAAAAATTTAGATACACTTTTCTGGATTGTCTACAGTAGTTAATAGTTTTGCATTTCCTGAAATATATATAAAAAATAAAATAAAAATTGTGGAAAGTTTTATGTGAATTTTCCGCTCTGTCCAGTGAGTAAGACTTTAACTAATGTGAGATAAAAGCATTATACCAGCAGAAACCCTTTCTGTGCTAGGCAGCACTATGCTCCATCACTCCAGTATAATATTCCTGTGTAGCAACATTTTGTCTCTCTTTCCATAAATACAGGGTTCACCATGACCTGTTCCATCCTCCTGCCTTGACTCACCCCAGGAAGTTTTGCTTGCTAAGAGCTCTTTATTAAATGTTGTATTCAGCAAACTTTTCTACCTGCTGTCACTTCTCTTAGTTTGGTCCAAAGCCTGGTCAGCCTTTATCTTGGAAGTTATGATTACAGAGTTGACTTTGTGCTGCTTTTGTTTTGGGTTCTAACAGTACCATTTGATAGGTTGCCTTTAGGACTAGCAAGAGCGTCAGCCTCAAAAGAGTGAGATCGCCTAGTTGAGTCATATTCCTTACACATTTTTTGCTTGTGGAAAAAAAAGGCAAATCAATCAATTAAATATAAAAAAAGCAATTTTTTAAAGCAATTAAAAGGAACAGTTCACCCAAAAATGAAAATGTTTTCTTCATTTACTCCGCTTTTTTAATTTGCATGCCTGTATATTTTCTTTCTTCTGTGAAACAAAAGTGGACGGTGATTTATACTGCCAAGCTTAAAAGAAAATCATTTTTTGTTTGGGTAAACTATTCCTTTAAGGAATATTCCAGGTTTAATACAAGTTAAACTTAATTAATAGCATCTGTGGCATAATGTTAATTACCACAAAAGTTATTGACTAATCCCTCCTTTTCTTTTTATATATATATATATATATATATATATATATATATATATATATATATATATATATATATATATATATATATAAAAAGCAAAAATCTGTGTAACAGTGAGGCACTTACAATGGAAGTGAACGGGGCCAAATCCGAAAACGTTAAAATACTCACTGAATTGTAGTGTGATAAAATCGCTTACTAACCTTTTCTTTGTAAAGTGATATCAATTTTACAACCTTGCTGCCATGATAACGAAACACCTTAAACCCTTTAATCCCGGTAATTTAGTAGTCTGCTGCAAAAATTAGGATTTTCAGCAACTTCACAGCTCAAATAATACACGTTTTAACAAAAGATTTATTGTAAATGCTTTTATAATATTTTAATCGTAACAATTTTTCCTTTAAATAATTATCCCCATTCACTTCTATTGTACGTGCCTCACTGTAACCTCGATCAACAAAATCAACATTATGCTACAAATGCTGTTGATTGAACTTAACTTGAATTAATCTTGCATGATGATTCGAGTTTCTGGGAGAAACCAACATAAAATGTGGTAAAGATCAGGACTGGTATTATATTGGAGAGTTGTCTTTTTAAAAACTTTTTTTGTGCCACATTTTGTCAGAAGTGGAGCAAGAACTGTGGTGGAGTATTTTAGCAGATTATAAACAAGGTTTAACTCTGTAATGAAAAGTAATGTGTACAGTATACAACACAATGTCAAAATAGGTATTTCACAGTACCGTATAAAATAGAAACTAAAATCATTTGCACTAAATTACCATGGGAATGGAATGACAGAACGGACAAACTTGCAACACTATTTGGTTACTTATCTTGTATTATCCTAGAAAACATTTATGTGTGTAAATGAGTACGAGTATTTAGGAGCTAAAACAATAAATCTTTGCGGTAAATTAAATTCAGCAAAGCGAGAGGCTTAAATTAAAATCTTCACATCTAGTTGTTTATATATTCCTTTGTTAATCTGCAGCTGTTAAGAGAAGTTCCTGTTGCCTGCAGACTGCAATGTAACTTTTGACCTGCCTTCTTCACAACAGTTCTCCTTCCTGGAAATCTCCCAGCATTAAGGAAATGATTATAATTTAAAAAAAGAGCACTAATGGTGTGTTCACACAGGATGCATTCTTGCATCACAAACAGCTAGACAGAGCGTAATGAAATTCAACAGAAGACGTGTAAAATAGAACAGATGTAATAACAACCCTGATGTAATGAAGAACAAACATGACGTTTCTGAAACTCTAAAAATCCATCATAAAAATACAATTAATTACATGCTCTGACACCGCAATGAGTAACATAAACATAAACCATTTCAATATTTATTGTGTGAAAATTATTTCTATAGATTTTGCCCCTAATAAAGTTTTTTCAAAGTTAGTGTACTTGTTAACCAAGTGGACAATGAAGAGCATGCTTGAGATGAAATATGAGACAAGTGATCTCTGAAGAAAATAAAGAAAAATCAAGGTAAATATCACTTACGAGCAGAATATTTTTTTAAGCTATATTTTGCCAAATTATACTAAACGTATGAAAATATTATTTCATTGTATTTAGGATACATAAAATTCTAGCTATGAAATTAGACAGACATTTTATTTCAAAAATGTTAAAATGGTCATTTCTAGAAGCATGATTTCCTCCACAGAATTCTATTAAACACAATACAGAAAATAACACTGTGGTTGGAATTTTCATGACAAAAATGATATAAATCTGTGATGCATGTACATAAACTGTTGAACATTGTTAGTAGACAAATAATAATAATAATAATAAAAAGTAAGGGTTTGTAAATATTTTAATGAGACTTTACTTTTTTGAATTCCAGTGCTAAAAGTACCCGAAGTTAAAGAAACACCAGGATCAGGAATTATGGGGACACCAAAAATGCCCTCTGGGGGCAAAAAATGCACTCGAAATGACATCTTATGTCTTTTAATTTGTAAATCTGATATAATGTTTAATATTCAATTATAGTCCTAGTTATACATATTATGGCATAAATATGAATTAATTAGGGATGCACCGAAATACAAATTTTGGGCCGATATGAAACTGATTTTAACAAAAAAACTATAGGCCAATAATGATATCGATATTTTGCAACTTACCTTACTTTGTCATCAGATCACTAATACAGATCACATACTTAAGAATGCATAACAAATTTACACAGAAGCACAAAAGCTGTTTCACGGTTCTAACAAAAATAATTTCCAATGAACATTGGATCTGTTGAACATGACAGGATTTAAAGAGAGACACAATGAAAGATAAATACAAGATAAAAAGATACAAAAAATGACTAATTATGATAACATGATGGTTGATATGAAAAAAGTTATTTTGTACTTCTTAAACATTTTTGCACTTCTGTTTTTGCAGTTTAAGTCAAAGCCTTTTAAGGATTATTACTTGTGCAAAGCCAAATTGGAATTTTAATCTTAACTCAATCAATCACGCAGCCTTAATGGATACAATACCAATGTCTCAGAAGTCAAAGTTTGCTTGTTTCAAAGTGTTTTGGATGGTTTCCCTCATCATGTATAGGTAAGTGCTGCTTTCACAACTGTCATGTTCGTTTATGACATTTTTTCCACATTAACGTGAGAACGAGAAAGAATAAAAATTAAATATTACATATTCTTAGGAGTACCAACTTTCCTACATATTGAGGCTATTATTATTTCTGGAGTTTTTACACAGCGTATTACTAATTAATTATAAATAAACCATAATTTTTTCATATTGGCATTTTCATGCTTTTTACCGAAGTAACATGTACATGTCATCATAATGTGGATAACTTTCTTTTTAGTCCTGATTTTCCAAGATGGGGGCGTGTCATTTAAAGAATCATGGCATAAACAAATTGATATGGGTTATATTTTTCTCCCCAATCTGGAATGCCCAATTCCCAATGCGCTCTAAGTCCACGTGGTGGCGTAGTGACTCGCCTCAATCCGGGTGGCGGAGGATGAATCTCAGTTGCCTCCACGTCTGAGACCGTCAATCCATGCATCTTATCACATGGCCAATTCTCCGTGGCATCCACGCACAACTCACCACGTGCCCCACCAAGAGCAAGAAACACATTATAGCGACCACGAGGAGGTTAACCCAACATAACTCTACCCACCCTAGCAACCGGGCCAATTGGTTGCTTAGGAAGCCTGACTGGAGTCACTCAGCACGCCCTGGATTTGAACTTGCGACTCCAGGTGTGGTAGTCAGTGTCTTTACTTGCTGAGCTACCCAGGCCCCAATATGGGTTATCATTAAGCTTTACATAATTGTGAATGCTGGCAGCACAATTCAGTTTGTATGCATTTTATACAGTTGATGAAGGATAGCGATAAAGTTTGGGAAAAAAATACTACTACTTTATCAGGTTTGTGAAGTGACAGGCAAAACTACATTTCCCATTCTCTGTGGCTGGCTGCATAAGAACAATATAAATACAGGATAAAGCATCAATTACACACATAATGCAAATTATTTGCTCTTAATTGTTGCACAAAGTCTAAAAAGCTTTCTGTGTTGGTCAAAAAGAGGGAAAGGAAATCGAAATCCCCCAAATCACTTTATGCACATCACATCGTAATTACACATTCTGAGCTCATAATTAAGAACTTCACACAAGGATTTGTTGAAGGCAGCAATAGTGAACATGTTACTTTGGCCCACATGCATCATAGTCGCAAACTTTTCAAAATACTCCACATTGCAATTTGGCATAAATAATAGTTTATTCCACTTATCCATTATTAATAAGGGGGGAAACGATGCAATTTGGTGAGTGCACTATACTATCTGCATTAAAGTACCATCAATGGATTCATTGCTATTATCTGTCTCTGGCAAAGCTTGCTGAAAACAAGCCTCAGGCAGCAAGAATTGCACACTCGCTTATTTAGTACAGTGGAAAGTCACTTCCTGGAGGATGTTTATTTATCCTTCACTGTATGCCTTTGTAGATTTATTAATGTTTCAGAAATATATAGCAAAGTGCTCTCAGAGTTTTAGTGCAATGCGTATACTTACTGAAGAGTAGCATGCTAGCGTTGGAAGCCCCAAGACGGTTGGAGGCGAAACAGGTGTAGTTGCCAAAGTGTTTTTCTGTGACATTGGTGAAAAGCAGCAGGGAGCGTGTTTTCTCGTTTTTAATCTTTAGTGAGTTATCACTCTCTACCGGCCTGAGAAAAAAGTAATATGAAAGATCACACATTAGAGAAGGTGACTTCTCACGTAAACCGCTATGTGCCATTTCTTATGTTTCACAACACTGGCATTAAATTGCTTACTTTTGAAGAATTTATTTCATTATTTACTTGCCCTCATGTTGTCCCAAACTTATATGGCTTTCTTTCTTTCATGCAACACAAAAAGGAGATGTCAGGCAGAATGTTAGTCTCATTCACCTTCATTGCATCTTTTTGTCCATACAATCAAAGTGAATGGTGTCCAGGGCTGAGAGTCATTTCTAACATGTTTCGTTAGATTACTCAAAATCAGAAAAGCAATCTGAATACTTTAGGTTACTTCTTCAGCACTGGCAGATTTATTTTACTTGTTTTGACTTTAAAATGTGAAAAACAAGTGAAAAAAATCTGACAGCACAGAAAAAATAAAAAAAATCTGAAAAACACTTATGCAGTGTTGCTTCTGTTTTTTTTAAAGTAAACTGTAACACATTTATTAAATTTAAGAAGTGCATTTATCATGTTTTAAGTATTTTTAGATGCAAAAATAATCCTTAAGAACAGGACTTTTGCAGTACACCTTTTCCCTAATATCAAGAAAAATTTATTATCTGACATAACAAAAATACAATTACATTAAAAATAAATTAACTGGGAAAAAAGCTTAAATATATTAAGCAATGTTGCTCATCTTTTAAGAAAAAAATTATTTAAAGTTTAATACATTTATTCAATGTATTAGTATTTTTTAAAAAAAGTACATTTATCTTTTTTTTTTTTTTTTAAATGATTTTTAGATATTTTTACAGGAAATCAATGCAAAAATTATCCTTAAGAATATGCCTTTTGCAGTACACCTTTTCCCTAATATCAAGAAAAAATTATTATCTGACATAATAAAAATACACTTACATTAAAAATAAATTATCTGAAAAAAGCCTAAATATATTAAGCAATGTTGCTCCTCTTTTTAAAAAAAAGTTAATTTAAATTTTAATAAATGTATTACATTTATTAGTATTTTAAAAAAAAATAGTTCTTTTTTTTTTAATGATTTTTAGATATTTTTACAGAAAACAATACAGAAATTATCATTAAGAATATGATTTTTGCAGTACATCTTTGCCCTAATATCAAAGGTCTTATTAAAAAAAAAATAATAATATATATATATATATCTCCTACATATGATATAATATATAGATCTGAAATGGACAATTTACAAGTTTAACTATTTCTGCTGCTCCAAACTTACTATGAAACCCCACAATAAAAATTTTTTTTTTATTTGTTTGTTTTGTTTTATTGTATGTGGATTCTGTTTATAGAATTAGGCAGAAAATATATTATTTATAGTTTTCTATACAATAGCAAAGGCTACATTGGTTAGCATTTCTCATTTAAACATCATTTATTCTTGTATAAACACAGAAACCACCTAAAAAATGCAAAGTAATCTCTTCAGTAATCAAAATACTGTTTTAATGTAACTTTATTCTGATTACAAATTATTTAAATTGTAACTGTAATGCAATTCAGTTGCAAATATGTAATATTTTAAATACATATTTAAATTAATACTTTAATTTAACACTGTTACATGTATTGTGTTACTTCCCAACCCTGATGGTGACTGAGGCTGACATTCTGCAAAACATCTCTATTTGTGTTCCACAATATAAAGAAAGTCATATGAGTTTGGAACAATCTGAGGGTGAGTAAATAATTTTTGGGTGAACTATCCCTTTAAAGTAACCTTACCGTCGGTCATCCCGGTACCATTCGAAGGACGCAGTGGGCACAGCCATTGCTTCACAACGTAAAATGGCAGTTTTCCCCAGCTGTGCGGGCATGTTTTTCACATCTGTAATTATTGGTGGATCTAAAGACATGGGGTGTAAAAAAACAAACAAACAGACAAATTATACTTTAGTCAAAGTATGGGTACTATGCTAAAATTTTACTCAAAAGATAAACTAAAAACATACTTAAGTGAATGTATTAAAGACGTTTATTTTATGTTTTGTGGAAAAATAACAGCAAATAGTTTTGGAAAGACACAAGGGTGAGTAAATAATGACAGAATTTTCATTTCGGATGAAATATTCCTTTAATGGGGTACAGTTACTCGAGTAATTTAGACTCCTGTAGAGACGAGAGGAGAAGATGAAAAGATAAAGGGTTCATTTAATTCTATAGACAGCCAATTGCAATCCAATTTATATTTCCATTACAGCACCATCGAGTGTTTAGAAATGATCTCATTAAGATGTCAAAGTGTGTTTCTGACAGCAGCAGTGCAATTACAGTTGACCGTGACTTTGACTCGACGAGTGTCTGGTGGCGCAACGTTGTTGTTGGTGACACATTCAAATTCCTCTGCTTGATGCCGTTTGATTTCTGTGATGTCCAGAAATTCCCCTTCGCTCATGAGACCGTCTGCAAAGACAGAGGATGAGAAAGGTGATTAAATACACATTGTCAGAGATTGCATTAACTGAAGATTTCATCATTTAAGGCAGGCAAATAAAGAAAAAGTTATCTGGTCTATAGCACAACAGAGCCCATCCACTGTTTTTGTCTCCTTGGTTCCGGAAGTGCTTTTCCCATTCATTTTGTCCATAGGGAATTCATAAAATCCCTATTAAAGTGTTCTAAGCCATGAACCAAACCAGCCAGCTTCAAGGTGAATCACAACATTAAAAACTTTGATTTGAAGCAAAAAAGTATTTCAAAATCTGACAAAAAGACAAAAGGTACAAGACTGTGTACTTTACGTCTTTTGACATATGAAAGAATTGTCAGAAACATTCACATTTTTTGACATTAAACTGTTTTTAGTACCAGACAAACTATAAAAAGAAATAGTAAAAAAAAAAAAAAAAAAATATGCACGTTTTTTTTATTTTTATGTATCATACTGAACTAATATTTTGAGCACAAATGCATCATGGACGTAGTCTTTCACTCATCTGTGATATTTTTAATTGATGGTGTATGTAAACATGCGCTTGTGTGATACTGTATGTGAGTGCGTCTATTTACCATGCTTCGGACTATGTATGTGCGTTTTTTTTCAGCTCATATCAGCATGGATTGGTTGTGAACCATCAATACAATTCAAGCTTTGCAAAGGAACTGTTATTGAAGGATGGGGCAGTTAAAAATACTTGGACCCGATCGCAACCACTCCATTCATGACTATTTCAAATGTCATGACTGTTAGATGGTGCTGAGTGTTAACAGTTGTGCTTGGGTGAACAGTTTAATATACTCGGATGCAATGTGTTGGATGTGCGTTATGCGTAAACCCTAAAATTTAGTTTTATAATGTTGTGGTGCTTGTTCATTCTCTTCCGATTGAGTTTCAAATATGGCTGTATTTGAGGGGCTGCACGATGTTAACCAGTCATAACAGTGGCTGTTTACATTGCAGTTTTAAGGAGCCGCTTAGGCCAAAACTGAACATTTCAGACAGAGGGCAAGAGACTGGGTGGAAAATGATCATACTGTATATTACTAAATTATGACTGTGTGTCCTTACTTTAGAAACATTAGAATGAGAATATTGTGAGAAAAAAAAAGACAATTACATTTTAAAAAGTGCTCAGGTGACCAGACTGCAAAATCGCAGTGTCTGTTGTTTTGTTCATATTTCGAGAGCATAATTAAAAGAAAAAGCAAAAAACTTGCAACACAGCGCTTAGTACAATGAAAATAACTTAAGAACAGATGTTCTTAATGTCACATTAAAAATATCAAGCATTACCATTGATGGGTGTAATCCAGTTACAAAGTAACTAGTTACTGTAATCGAATACTTTTTAGTAATAAAAAGTAGTGTAATGCATTGCAGTGTCATTGTAAAGGAGAAATGTGTGGTGCTGAGTGTGTGACCTGAACAAGAAAGAAATATAGACATTTTTGAATTTATTGAGTGGAAAAGTGATTTAGAAAGTAACTTAAAGGTAAAGTAATTAGTAATGTGATTACTTTTTCATTTAAGAAATTAGTAAAGTAATCTGCTTACAATTTTAGATAAATAATTTGTAGAGGATTACAATTTTTTAGAAACTTACCAAACTTTACCAAACAATGTAATGGGAACTTGAAGTTTGTTATACAAGCATTGACTTTTGTCTTTTCAACATTAGAACTTGCGCTTGACAGTCATGCACGAAAATAGTTCTTTAAATCTCCTGTGACATAAATATAGTGATTGTTTGCAGTGCTGCCTCTGTGCAGAATGTCATATGAGAGTGTAATAGTGTACTTAGCTCTTCTAGGAAAGCAGCTGAGCTGTAAGCATTTTTCCACATTGTCATGTTAAATAAAAAGAAGGCCTAAGGACATGATGGCAAGCAACATGAACATTTTTTCTCCTTATTTAACATAAAGAGGACACATTTTATCTGAAGTGACTCTCAGTTTGGGTACTACAGGGACTGTCTCCCTGGAGAAGCCTGATGTAGAATGTCTCGCCGAGGCGCACACAGTGGTGATGCGGGAATTCGGCACAATTTTTGTTCAAAGATGACCCCATTTGGAATGTGAACCACTACACCTACTCCTATGCGACTACTGTGGATGATTAAAAAGAATCAAAATGGTGAACTTTAGCATTTTCATCCGGTACAAATAGATTTATTTGAACAGCACAGAGATGCTTAGAGGACAGGGAAGGAATTTATGACATTGGCTTGATGAAGCCAACATACTGTTATTCTAAAATCTTTGTTTAGGGTTTTACCAAAGTCCCTAAACCAAGACTAAAATTATGAATTGTATCTCATCCTACAGCTTTCAAGCTACATCCACTAAATTTGGCACAGACCTTTAGACTGTTCTGACTCGCATTGCATTGTCTTTTCTAATTGATCGAAATAACGGTTTTCGCTCAGCGGACGATCAAATATCCAAAAAATCCCACTGATTTACATTGACAGAATGATCAATTGGGCCAACGGAATGCTCGTTAATTCAAACTCCAAATGTGAATAAATTCAAATATAAACAAACACACAGAAGGCCTGCCATATCATGACTTTAGGCAAAGTCTTTCTAGCAAGTCAGTCCAATGTCGGCCATCTTTGAAAAGCTCTCCGGAGGCTATTTCCAGTCATGCCAGTGCAGCTCTAATCTACTTGAATGGAGAAAGACCAAAAACGGTTGGTCAAGATTACGATCAAAGAAC
Source organism: Myxocyprinus asiaticus (assembly GCF_019703515.2). NCBI lineage: Eukaryota > Metazoa > Chordata > Actinopteri > Cypriniformes > Catostomidae > Myxocyprinus > Myxocyprinus asiaticus. The sequence continues at coordinate 3,689,219 of NC_059359.1, forward strand.
ATATTTCAAATCAGCAATAAAATCTGACAATACTGGTATCATAAATTGTGATCCTTTACCTTATATTACATTAAAAATACGCAAATTTCCCAGCTTGTATAGCTGATATGCATGCACGTTTTCGAGTTGATTGACAGGCGATGTCTGTATCTAAAAGGTGACTGGCTCTTTTAATTGTAAGGCGGGACTTTCTACATCCGTTGACCGTTGGGCATTCCAATTTCTCCCATTCATTTTTTCATTTTTTTATTTTGATTTTATTTTATCCCCTTTTCTCCCCAATTTGGAATGCCCAATTCCCATTGTTTATTAGGTCCTCGTGGTGGCACTAAGTCTCAGTTGCCTCCGCTTCTGAGACAGTCAATCCGCACATCTTATCACAGCATGTGGAGGCTCGTGCTATTCTCCGCGATCCATGCACAACTCGCCACACGCCCCATTGAGAGCAAAAAACACTAATCGTGACCATGAGGAGGTTATCCCATGTGACTCTACCCTTCCTAGCAGCTGGGCCAATTTGGTTGCTTAGGAGACCTGGCTGGAGTCACTCAGCACACCCTGGATTCAAACTCACGACTCCAGGGGTGGTAGTCAGCGTCAATACTCGCTGAGCTACCCAGGCCCCATTTCTCTCATTCATTTTAATAGAAGTGGTAAATAATCTCTGCTTTCGGTTACTATATAACATCAAAGACTATCTAGCAGAGACGGGCCACTTCTATTAAAATGAATGGGAGAAACTGGAATGCCCAACGGTCAATGGATGTAGAAAGGAAGTCCGCCTTACAGTTAAAATAACCAATCACCTTTTAGATACAGACATCGCCTGTCAATCATCTTGAGAACGTGCATGTACATCAGCTATACAAGCCGGGAAAATTGATTTTTTTTTTTAGCATAATCTGAGGTAAAGAATCACAATTATTGATTCCAGTGTTGTCAGATTTTACTGCTGATTTGAAATATGTTCTTTGACCAACCGTTTTTGAGGTTTCCGTCTTTCTCCATTCAAGTAGATAGTAGCTGCTCTTGTAGGCTGCTTGATTACATAGAAATAGCTGCCTGAGAGCATTCCAAAGATAGCCGCCAGTGGAATGACTTGCTAGAAAGACTTTGACAAAATACATCTATCTTTCTGAAGGTTTTATCTGAAGATCCACATGACTATCAATCTATCTTTGTAAAACTTTCATATAAAGTCTTGAAAAAGTTGACCTATCCAGTTTATACTAAAAAACTTTGTATCCCCTTACAAAAAGTTTAACATTCCCTTGCAGTACATTGTGTATTTCCATGCAATTATTTTGGGTTCCCTCTCAATACAGTTATCCATAAAAAAACACTTTATTTAACTATGGTTTTACTTCAGTAACCATTGAACTATTGTAGTTGTAGCAAAACCATAGTAACCACAAAATTTACCATGGTTTTGCTACAGTAACTATATTTGGACTATGGTATTTGTAGTAAAACCATAACCACAACATTTACCATGGTTTACCATGATCTTCGCAGTAAAACCATAGTAATAATACAGGAAAACCAAAACTATGGAAATAAAGCTTTATTTACCGGCCATTACGAACTACAAAAAGACTGACCTGCACCTTTAAGATGCTTCTTTCCCTTTAGCGAAATGAAACAGACAACAAAACAAAATCTTTAGATATGGGAGGATATGGGTGGATTTGCAGCTGTGTGATGAAAGTGGCTGTTATTAGTACAACAATGACGGCAAGAACAAATCCATGTTGCCTTTTTCAGCTATCTGCTTTCAAGATAGAATACTTTGTTCTTTTTCAACTATCACAGTGAAACTGCAGAATAGCACACAAAAATCTCAATGTCAACCAGAATAATCCGCTTCTTAACGATCAGTCTGTCTTTCATCAGCCAATCAAGCGACAGAAAATACAAAGGCAACCTCACACCTTTTAATTCACAACCATGAGGACTTTGTCACAATTTCGGTGCCTTTTCTAATTGAAGATTATTGCTGGGGATTATTAGCGCAGCTATTGAACTGGAGCAGATTTTTGGCCGCTGCAGATGCCACTCCACAGAGCTCACAGTGGGGTGTACAGCAACATTTTCACTCATTGCATTAACAAAATAAATACCGTTCCCTGTGACATCTTTGTCAGGCACGTCTGAGCACCCATTTTAAACTGCTAGGGGGAAAAAATTATCTTATTCTGACACAAAGGGCTTACAGGAGACTGGTGTGTCTCACAAGGTTCAAGTCAAGGCTGATGTTTACTAAGTAGATTGTATTTATTTCTCACAGTTGTGACAAACATGTTCCCATCTGGCCATATGCAGTTTTCATCCAGGAAATATCAGAAAAATGAAACAATGAGCAAGATCACAGCTGGTAAAATGCAATGTCAGCTTCAAGGTAAGTTTTATGAACTCTTTTGAAATGCTAGATGGAATCGGCCAAGGGCGTTTCGCAGGTTCCAAATCCAAGATACGGAGAACATTTTTTTAAAATCGTAGGTTGCCCCCTAAAGGCTGGGGTGTACTTAATTTTTCCATGTGCTGTTCAGTGTTAATTTACACACAGTTTTAGTCATAATTTTGGTCTTGTGACAAAATGTCTTTTAAATGTAATCAATATTTCATCATGTCATATTCATTCATTTTTTTAAGATTTCCTGTTTCAGGAAAAGGCTTATAACTCAAAAAACAAAAAAACTAAAACAAGGAGTGTCAAGTGTTTGGTATCATTGATATGAAAACTTTTCAAAATGTTTAATGATATAGATTATGATACGTTCTGAGACTCTCTGCCTAAGAAACTGCTGAAAAATCACACACACACAAAAAACAAAAACGATTGAGCCAAATGTTTTTCTTATTTTTCTGATTTGTCATTATATATCTCTGGGTGTAAATAAGGAGGCTCTGAAAAACCGCTTTTATTTTGTTCCCATTCATGTCAACTGTATCCGAGAAAATGTTTGTGTTTATACAACAAAGCAATCAAAAGATAGCATTACAAATATAATTCATCCTAGTGTCCAAAAACGTCTCCATGTGTCCAAAAGCCTCTCCAAACAAATACTGTAAAACATAATAATTGTACATAATTAATTACACATGCAAACACAACAATGACTAAAGGTATGCATAGCATGGAGACATGATTTTAGTAATGAGATTTCACAGAATGAGTTTCATTCTGTGCCATTTGAGTCATCATTGAGTCTATGGTGTGTACTTGGCGCCATCTCCTGGTGGCCATATGTAACATTGTGCTTTGTGTGGATTATCTAATGATCTATGCATCCGATTACCTTGTGTGTGGGCTCGTATAAAGACAATTACCTCCTCTAAGTAATGGTAAGTCATATTTTATGTTCCGTTTATTTTCTGTGATGTTATAAGCGAAAATGCGTCATATAAGCTACACCAACATAATTGTCATAGACATATACTTTTCTCGCTATATTTGTGTCTGTGAGTAAAACAGGTTGGTTGTATTCTACTCTTTGACACATGGATATTTGATGAGTTTGATGTTTTTACTGATTACAATAATATGTACAGTGCACATTTTTAAAAAATTTTTTTTTTTATAAATTATCAAAACTGAACACTTCTGATTTGTCTACAAATTTCAAAGCACTTGATTAGTTTTGGTCATAATGCCTACATGCATTGGAAAGTAGAGCCTCTAAATTTATTTTGTGTTAGTCAACACTGTAGTTATTAATTTTTGACAATTTGTTTTTCTTACGGGCCCATCGGCAAGGGTTAACCAAATGTTCAAATATTTTGAAAAATGTATTAACTACTTACAATCATATAAACATGCTAATCAAACATACTGTATTGAAGACTAATATATTTAATTTGTAATATATTACTGACCTGTCCTGAAAACCTAGGCTGCAGTACAGTTTACTGAAGTATTAGCTATTTTATAGAAGTTACTCTGTTGTGAATTTCTCACGTTTAAACAATTTAGAAAACTGCACTACGTGTAATGCGTTTTTAAGGAAACAACGCAAGTTACGCATTCTGACTAGCGTTTAACTTAGTTCACCAATTCATTGGCTTCATTGTCTGTGCAGATGTAAATTGTAATATTACGTTTATGTTGTGGATATAGCTGATTTATGTCACTTACAGGGCTGTGCACAAACATTTTGAAGGGCAGTTGCCCAAACCACGAGAAAAGGCCCCCCTCCCCCATATTATTGATTATGTAAGTTATAAAATATTTATACATCATAATAGCAGGTGTTGTACTGCCTTTAATGTACTGTATGCTGCTACAGTAATAAGAAACTCCACTGAGATTATTAAACTGTCTAAAATGCAATACGGTAATGATAACTTGATTTTGGGGGCAGAATGTGACCTGGATGACCATATACGCATTATGCTGGTTACATAAAAAGCATGCAGTATGTGTACTCTGTGTACAGGTCTGGTTGCCCCTGGAATCATCTCTCATCCTGACAGGGTTATAACTACATTCTTGAAAGTGTGAATAATTCTGTTGCCAAGTGCAGAAAAAGACCCTCTATACAAATTATTTGATGACTTCTGCTGTCACCTTGAATGACATTTTAACAAGCTTTCTTTCCTGCGTGTGTGTATGCACGCACTAATATGAGTATGTATGTCTGTCAGTTTTGAGGGTTTGGATGTCCTCTTTACAAAGAAGACAAATTTGAATTAGTGTTGTAAGATCTGTTTTGTTGACATTTGTAGGGAAAACGCTTATGGTACTAAAACACAATTTTTCAATTCTCTTGGAAGATTTTTTAGACATTTAAATTTCAATAATGGATAATACGATTTGTTTTGGTCACGAACGACTTTTTGTAGTTGAACAAATCTATTGGGTCAATGATTCAACAGATGCACACTGATTGCCACCTACTGGCGTAATCATATAACTGTCCGAAGGAGTCACTGAATGAATCAATAAATAAATCTTGTGAACAGAATCACTTAGATGAATCAAACTCCCCACTACCAGTTTGAATCACACTACTCTACATCTAGTAGTTCACCCATTTAATCACCCTCATGCCATCACAGATGTGTATGACTTTCTTTCTTCTGCAGAACACAAACAACGATTTTTAGAAGAATATCTCACCTCTGTAGGCCCACACAATGCAAGTGAATGATGGCCAGAACTTTGAAGGTCCAAAAAGCATATAAAGGTAGCCTAAAATTAATCCAAATGACTCAAGTGGTGAAATCCATGTCTTCAAAAGCTGTATGATAGGTGTGGGTGAGAAACAGATCAATAAGTCATTTTTTACTATAAATTCTCCTCCCTGACCAACAGGTGGTGATATGCATGAAGAATGCAAATCGCCAAAAACAAAAGAAGAAAAATTTGAAAGTGAAAGTGGAGATTTCTAGTGAAAAAAAAAAGGACTTAAATATTGATCTGTTTCTCACCCACACCTATCATATCCTGTCAGAAGACATGGATTAAACCACTGGAGTCGTATGGATTACTTTTCTGCTGCCTTTATATGCTTTTAGGACCTTCAAAGTTCTGGCCACTATTCACATGCATTGTATGGACCTACAAAATCTTCATTTGTCTTCATCAGAAGAGAGAATGTCATACACATCTGGGATGACATGAGGGTGAGTAAATAATGAGAGAATTTTCATTTTCGGGTGAACTATTCCTTAAACATATACTGCACAGGATGTTTGTTGATGAGCAATCTAATAAATGAAACCGACCAGTCTGACAAATGATTAACGCATGTTTTCAATCATTGTAGATTCACTCAAGATGGAGTGGGTGTGTCAACTGTCACTGTGGGCGGGGTGATAGTGGACAGGTATGAGATTGTGATGTCATCTCGCATTATTTAGCTCTCTACAGTGTGATGTACATGTCCAGATGGCTCGCTCTTTCTCCGGTGGAGTCCACACGCCCCACTTTTCTCGCCTTGCTGCTGGCATCCAATAACTCCACTGCAGTGACTCGCACTGAATAATAATGTGGCTCTTTCTCTCTCTTTACGCCCCTCACCATTTTCTATCTTGGCAGTGGCTTATGGGGTGCAGTGGGAGTGCTGAGTGGGGAAAACATACCAAGAGATCTGCAGACAAGGGCCACCGTAGGGGTGGGTGTTACGAGTCATTTTAGATAAATCCAGACAGGGTGGAGCAGCTGACTGTAGATTATCCTGTTTATTACTTGGATACTTACAGAATAAATAATTAAATGGACACGAAATACTGACTGGCATTGAAATTGTTATTATGTGAGATTAAAGAGACCGCAGAGGCGCCAGAAAGAGCTAAATTTTGCATCAGAATTTTGTTAGTGTTTATATTGTGAAAATGACCATCTGACTGCTCATTATCACAGGACTACTTTCAAACTAAATGGACAAGAAATGTCAATTTAAGTTATTTTATTAGCTTACTTGTAAAGATTGCAGAGTGATACGAGAAGTTGGAAAGATGACTCGCAATTGCCGGATGACCAGTACAATGTCAGTTTATCCCTGGATGTGCGGACGTTATTCAGAAATTTTTGACCACTATATGACAAGATTGACCAATCAGAAGAGTACACCAGAGAGCCGAGTGATAAATATTCAATAACTATGTCGGAATGCCTGTTTTCTGTCTAATCCAGTAAATGTAATACTTTACTATTCTCCTGAAAAATGTAAATAAAAAAAAGTATATTTACCTCAAAGAAAATGAAACCTATTTTTAAGTATCATTTCAATTTTATTATTGCATTGTGACATTACTTTCATGACAGTTAAGCAAATTTCCCCAAAACTCTCATTGTTTGCTTTATTCTCAATTCTCATCTCATTATCACTGTTAAGCATCCAGACTAGTGTTGTCACGATACCAAAGTTTCTGTAGTCGGTCAATTCTCGATACCAATTTCGATACCAAAGAAAAAAATATGTAATATGCTATTGAACACACTCCTGTAGCCTATTAAAATGTTACATTTCAATTTAAATAATGAATTAATACAACAGCATGTTTCCTTCGAGTGTTTCTCAATTAATCAAACATCGCTTCAAGCTTTTTAAGTAGGACCCTATGAAATTATTATTTTTTTTTTTTTAGATTCTTTTTTCCCGCAAATTCCACGCTTTCCATTTTTTTTCTGAATTCCTTGTTTAGCTTATGTCAAATAAAGAGCTGCACAACAGAGCATCACATTATAAATGAAAACATTGATGAAAACTTCTATTCAGTACAACAGCACTATTCCTTGTGAGATATAGTTTCAACATAATAATAATAATATAAATTTTAGTAAACACTAGAAACATATTTCTGTTGTAATTTCTTATATTTCCCCGTCAAGCTTTTTTTTTTGATTCAAACTTTTATTTTGACGTGAAGTCGTCATTTCTCACTTTTGGATAAGAAGTTGGTTATATGATTGTCACCAAAAAAAACAAAACAAAAAAAAAGCACAAAAATCTGTATTACAGTGAGGCACTTACAGTATAATGAAAGCCAATGGGGCCAATCCATAAACGTTAAAATACTCACTGTTTCAAAAGTATAGCCACTAGACATAAACAATATGAGTGTTAACATGATTTTAGTGTGATAAAATCGCTTTCCTTTTCTGTGTAAAGTTACAGACAATTTTAAAATTTCGTTGCCATGGCGACGTAATGTCAACAAACCCTACAACCCTAAAATGACTTTAAAAATGACAATTTAATGACTTTACACCTCAAATATTACACCTTTTAACAGAAGAATTAATATAAGTGCTTTTATAAAATTAAAAGCTTCACATTTCTGCCTTTAAACCCTCCAAAAATTGGTCCTATTCACTTCCATAAGTTCCTTTCTGTAACTTTTGGGTTAATTTCAGAGGACATAAGGATCAATTGAAAAATAAATGATGGTAAATTATGTTCCCCACCATCCTGTAATAATTGCATGAAAAGATTTAATGAAAATTCCCTCTCCCGTTAGGTGTTTCATTAAGACCACTCAAAATGAATGCAGCTAATATCGGAGAGGATGAAAGTAATAAATAGCATGTTAATGATAACCACGATTATTAATATTGCGGCAGGCCTGATAACGGTGACAAAGATGATGACACATGTTGACAATTATCATGCTGCTTGTGGCTGTAATTATCTGTAATGAAATCTGAGCTTTAAATCACAGACCATGCTCATAATAGCATGCCATCATACTACTTATAACATTTCTGCATTATGTTGTATACTGTGCACATATTAAACAATTTCTGTAGGCATAGAATATCCTTACTACAGACTCTAACAAGTACGTCTGGTGTGAATGGCTCTCTTGAGGTCATTCCACAGCATTTCTATTGGGTTAATTTCTGGGCTCTGACTGGGCCACTCCAAAAGGTGGATTTTCTTTTTTTTGAAGCCATTCTGTAGTAGATTTACTTCCATGTCTTTGGGTCATTATCCTGCTGCATCACCCAACTTCTACTGAGCTTCAGCTGCACACAGCCACCCTGATATTATCCCGTAGGATATCTTGATAAACTTGGGAATTCATTTTTCACTTGATGATGGCCAGCGGTCCATGCCCAGGTCCACCGTACTTCACCGTTAGGATGATGTTTTCATGCTGTTATGCGGTGCCCATTTTAAACCATAAGTAGTGCTGCGTGGAATTTAGCTTTAGTTTCATCAGTCCACAAAATTTTTTCCCAGTAGCTTTCTGGAGTGTCAAGGTGGTTTTTGGTAAACTTCAGGCTTGCAGCAATGTTTTTGTTGGAAAGCAGCAGCTTCCTTCGTGGTGTCCTGCCATGAACACCATGCCTGTTTAATGTTGTCCGTATAGTAGACTCATGAACAGAGATGTTAATCAGTTCCAATGATTCCTTTAAGTTTTTAGCTGGCACTCTAGGGTTCTTTTTTGATGCAGTTTACCGACAGGGAAATGATTTAGCGGAAGATATCACATAGATTTACCTACGGGGAACCAGCACATGTGGAGCACCTACCACTGTACAGGGCCTAATTAGCACATGTACTGGGCCAGCAGCGAGTTTCTCCGCAAACTCGTCTGCCACAGTGCTAAGGAGGAAAATCATCCAGAGATAAACAGCTTGTGAACATGACGGGGAGTCAAAAGCACATGTCTTCACCTCAAGGGAGGGGAAAGGCACTATGCGCAAGTGGTATACCTGGCCAGCTGTCCCGGAACTTACCTGCTCGTACCTGACAATACATGGGATGAAACCGGCTCAACCCGGAGATTGTAGAACCTCATATAGATGTTGGGTGTTGCCCAGCCCGCTGCTCTGCAGATGTCTGCCAAAGAGGCATCACTGGTCAGGGCCCAGGAGGCCGCTACACTCCTAGTAGAGTGGGCTAGTAACCCCACGGGGGGTGGCACGTCCTGAGCATGATATGCCATCATGATGGCGTCAACGACCCAGTGTGCGATCCTCTGTTTGGAGACAGCCCTTCCTTTCCGCTGTCCACCAAAGCAGACAAAGAGCTGCTCAAAGCTTCTAAAGCTCTGCGTGCGATCCAAATAGATGCGTAAAGCACGCACCGGACACAGCAAAGCCAAGGCTGGGTCTGCCTCCTCCTGGGGCTGATCCCTAAAAGGGATCGTGGGAACCTTGGGCATATAGCCCAGTCGGGTTCTCAGGATCATGTGAGAGTAATCCAGACCGAACTCCGGGCACGATTCGCTGACAGAGAACGCCTGCAGATCCCTTACCCTTTGATGGAAGTGAGCGCAGTCAGGAGGGCAGTCTTCAAAGAGTCCACTGCATCATGATGTGTCGAAATGGCGGCTACATACACCTTCAAGGTGGAGGGGGACAGCCGCCCCTCCAGCCTCTCCTGCAGGAAGGAAAGCACCAATCTGACTGCATGTCTCTGGGGGTCTTCGCGTCGGGAAGAACACCACATAGCGAACAGATGCCACTTCAAGGCATACAGGTGCCTCGTAGAGGGAGCCCTAGCCTGAGTGATCGTGTCTACCACCGCGGGTGGTAGGCCACTTAGGTCTTCCACGTCCCATCCAAGGGCCAGACGTGGAGATTCCAGAGGTCTGGTCGCGGGTGCCAGATGGTGCCTCGTCCCTGAGAAAGAAGGTCCTTCCTCAGGGGAATTTGCCGGGGGGGGGAGGGGGCTGTCGCAAGGAGCGTGAGGTCCGAGAACCACGTCTGGGTGGGCCAGTAGGGTGCTACTAGGATGACCTGCTCCTCATCCTCCCTGACCTTGCACAGGGTCTGTGCAAGTAGGCTCACTGGGGGAAACGCATATTTGTGTAATCCCGGGGCCAGCTGTGTGCCAGCGCATCAATACCAAGGGGTGCCTCGGTCAGGGCGTACCAAAGCGGGCAGTGGGAGGATTCCTGGGAAGCAAACAGGTCTACCTGTGCTCGACCGAATCGACTCCAAATCAGCTGGACCACCTGGGGGTGGAGTCTCCACTCTCCCTGAGCATAGCCTTTCATGACAGCACGTCCGCCGCGGTGTTGAGGTCGCCGGGATGTGAGTGGCTCGCAGCGACTTGAGGCGCTGCTGACTCCAGAGGAGGAGACGGTGGGCGAGTTGTGACATGCAACGGGAGCACAGACCACCTTGACGGTTGATGTTCGCCATGTTGTCCGTCCGGACCAACACGTGCTTGCTCTGGATCAACAGCTGGAACCTCCGCAGGGCGAGCAGTACTGCCAAGAACTCAAGGCAGTTGATGTGCCAACGCAGCCGCGGGCCAGTCCAGGAGCCGGCGGATGTGTGCCCATTGCATACGGGCCCCAGCCCATCTTGGAGGTGTCCGTCGTAGCCACGACGTGCCTGGAGACCTGTTCTAGGGGAACCCCTGCCCGAACAAATGAAAGGTCTGTCCAAGGGCTGAAGAGGCGGTGACAGATCGGCGTGACGACCACGCGATGTGTCCCGCGGTGCCATGCCCATCTCGGGACTTGAGTCTGAAGCCAGTGCTGAAGCGGTCTCATATGCATCAACCCGAGCGGTGTTGCCCCAGGAGCCTCTGAAAAAGTCAGTGGAACCACTGTCTTCTTTCTGAACGCCTTCAGACAGTTCAGCACCGACTGTGCGCGCTTGTTCATGAGGCGCGCTGTCAGAGAGACTGAGTCCAACTCCAAGCCAAAAAAAGAGATGCTCTGAACCGGGGAGAGCTTGCTCTTTTCCCAGTTGACCCGAAGCCCTAGTCGGCTGAGGTGCGTGAGCACCAGGTCCCTGTGCGCACACAACACATCAAGAAAGTGAGCTAGGATTAGCCAGTCGTCGAGATAATTGAGGATGTGGATGCCCACTCCCCTTAGCGGGGCAAGGGCTGCCTCTGCGACCTTCGTGAAGACATGAGGGGACAAGGACAGGCTGAAGGGGAGGACCTTGTACTGGTACACCCGGCCCTCGAAAGCAAACCACAGGAAGGGTCTGTGTCGAGGTAAGACCGAGACGTGGAAGTACGCGTCCTTCAGGTCTACCGCCGCAAACCAATCTTGATGCCGGATGCTCGCTAAAATGCGTTTTTGCAAGGCCCGGTTCAGTACTCGCAGGTCCAAGATTGGCCACAACCCACCGCCTTTATTCGGTATGATGAAGTAGGGGCTGTAAAACCCCTTCTTCATCTCGGCCGGAGAAACTGGCTCTACCGCACCCTTCCGTAGAAGGGTAGCAATCTCCACACACAAGGTAGCGGTGTTCTCGCCCTTCACCAAGATGAAGCGGACGCTGATGAACCTGGGCTGGCGCCTGGCGAACTGAATCGCGTAGCGTAGTCGGACAGTCCAGGTCAGCCATCGCGACAGGGTGGAAAGTGTGAGCCACACGTCCAAACTCCGGGAGAGGGGGACCAAGGGGACAATCACGTCGGACATACCGGCGGGTGGGGCCTTGCGACAGGGTGGAGCCTGAGGCACCACATCGAGGGGGCTCGAACCCCGTGGCCATGCTGAGTCCAGAGACATCGAAGCACTTACCTGGCTCCTGATGGCCACCATAAGATAGGTCGAGGAGGGGGGAGTAGGAATATCATCCCCGCAGTCCGTTGGAACCAACCTGGCATGGGCATGTTTGTGCCACAGCTGGGCGCACAGGGGTGGGGGGGTCCATCGCTGGAGCGCCAAACCTGCCAAAAAAGGACGGTGGACAGCGGTCGTGACGACGGCTGTGCACACCTGACATGTGACCCAGGGAACAAGAAAACCACTCTTTTGTTGAAGTTTTAGGTACCGCAGCCTCTTGGGCATGTGGCGAAAAATGAAATAAAAGATTCTCCTCCTGGCCCTCCACCAGGGGATGGAGTGGTCTGTCCACCAGCTCCATAGAAGTGGGTCACCTCGTCCCTGGGTCGCCCATCTCAGGGGCGCTTCGAAGCTTTCCTTGGGTTCTTGGCGGCCGGCCGTGAGACGGGTGGCATCTACTTCCTGCAGTGGGCTCAATGCTGGGGCCGGGCCCCGTGGGCGGGCTGCGGCGGAGCCAGTGCTGTTGCTGCAAGAGGATGCCCTTGGCGATGAGCAGACAGGGTGCGGGGTCTTGAGCCATGCCGGGGCAGGATGTGCTGTATAGCCTCCGTCTGCTTCTTCACTCCCGAGGACTGCTGGGCAAAGTCTTCAATGGTGTTGCTGAACAGGCCAACCTGGGAAATGGGGGCGTCAAGGAACCGTGCCTTGTCAGCCTCTCTCATCTCGACCAGGTTGAGCCAAAGGTGGAGCTCCTGGACCACCAGGGTGGACATCGCCTGCCCGAGAGACCGCGCCGTGACCTTCATTGCCCGGAAAGCGAGGTCGGTAAACCTACAGGCCCTGGAGGGGAGCTTCGGGCACCAGGTGGCAGCGCTCTGAGGGCACAAGTGCACTGCGAGCGCATTATCCACCTGGGGGATCACCGAATACCCCTTGGCCGCCCCACCATCGAGGGTAGTGAGCACGGGGGGTCACGATCTTGTCAGCTCCTCATGCACTTCCAGCAAGAAAGGGACCGGGGCGGGGCGCGGCCGTGAGCAGCGCTCCGGGCCCAGGAACCAATCATCGAGCCGCGAAGGTTCAGGGGAGAGTGGAGAGTTCCACTCTAGCCTGACGCTCGCGGCTGCCAGGGAAATCATGTCCGTCATCTCCACGTCGGCCTGAGACTGGGCGACCATACCCGAAGGAGGAAGCCCAGCCAAAGCCTCCGTGTCAGACTGGACGGGCCAGCTCTCTGATGCTGCGCTCGATAACTCATCGTCTTCCCAGGCTCTGAATAAGAGGTCAAACTCGCCCTGAGATGAGCCGGCGGTCTCATCCGAGAGCCCGATTGGGGCAAGCGAGCGTGCTGAGGAATGGGAGGTCCGTGGAGGGTTACCCGGCAGAGGTGCTCCCATTGAAGTATCCAAATTGCCCCCAGTGCTAACCGACGCGGCCTTATACCCGTAGGTAGAAGGACCGAGGCGGGGAGCCACTGGGGTGGCTTGCTTTCTTACGACGGCAAGCCATGACCTCAACATTGCCATGGTCATGTTCTCGTAATGAGGACAAGACCCATCCATCAACGATGTCTCCACGTGGGCAGCGCCCAGACACGTAAGACAGCGATCGTGGCTGTCAGAAGTGGAGAGATAACGACCACAACAAGGAATAACACACAAACGGAAAGGCATCCTTAAAAAGACGTTCCGTGTGTGCCGCTCTTTTAGATTTTATACTTTTATGCCCGTATGTCCGGGGGAGTGGCATGCAAATTCCACTCGCCAATACCCATTGGCCTTTTTTCATAAAGCAGAGGTGTTTGGGGCTCCCAAGAGTGACCCCTAGTGTCACTACATCGACAAAACTTCGAGTGAGTGACAGATAAGGAACTGGGCAATGCAGGCTGAAAATGTTATGTATTCACTATATATACTATATACCAGGGGCGGATTGACCATAGAGAAAACCAGGACTTCTTCCGGTGGGCCAGCCACAAAACAGTGCCAGATGGGACCGAATGGGCGGCGATAAGCTGAAACAGGCCGCCATGTTATGCTGAACGGGCCGCGATTGGCTGAAGAGGGCAGCAAAATGGAGCCACGACATGCCGAAGCGGGCCACGATATGCAGAAAAGGACAGCAACACCTCCCCCAACAACTTTTGGGCTGGTTACTATGTAAAATCCAGGGCCGATTTCTCTTCCCAGTCTGCTCCTGCTATATACTGCATACATTTTAAGAGTAGTATGTTAGTACGCTATTCTGAACATAGCAATGGAAAGGCAACTCACATTTAAAGTCCTTCCAGGACACGGTTGGCTCCGGTCTGCCCACGGCCAGGCAAAACAGGTTCACATCATCACCTTCATTTACTGATTTATCCTGCGAGATGTTCACTATCCGGGCTGGCACTGCAAAAACAGAATCACAAGTTGTTAAGCATTTTGATTAATAAAAACACTGTATATATTCTAGATTATTTGACATCAAAATCAAAATTAATTTTGAAAAGAAGTCTAATGCATATGGGCTGACACCAGCGAGACAGATTGTTTGTTGTGGGTTTTATAAATGACTCTAATAAGCTCTTTCGGTCAAAATTCTCAAAGCAGAGGGCAATGCATAATGATGCTGCTTGAATTTAAATGGCCCAAGATCAGAGCTTTAATGAAGATGGCCAAAAATTCGGCCTGCTAGGCATTCTTAAGCAGTCCATTTTTCAGTATTTAAATACTTCTGATGATAAAGTAAAGACTGGACCCATAGCGGACTCATTCCTGTTGGTGGAGTGACTGGGGGGGTGTAAATATTTCCTCTCATATCGCACTAAGACTAAAATTGAGGGCACAATGCTATCTAGCAAATATGGTCATCTGTCTGCAAAGCACCACGGCGCAGATAAAAGGCTGTGTTTGGTAAGATGGTTCTGGCCCGCTACTTGGCCAACAACCTGACTGGGATGCATTCTACAAATGCAAGATTCAATCCCACTGCAGAATCCCATCATACCATACTTGAACTCCAAGAGGTCTCTGTTAGAATGCCTGATAAAAAACGTATTGCATTATCACAATATCTTGTTTAGCTAATCGGAAATATCCTTTCTTTTTATTTAGATTACATACATAATGTAACTTCTGTAATAGATTTGATCTTGTTTTTCATTAAACAACTGGAAAATAATTGATATACTAAAACAATAAAATACTCTTGAACTTCATTCCATTACTTTTTTGTTTTATAATTTGACTAAATTGGGTATTTCTAAAAATGTATTGGGTAATTACATGAAGAATTGCTGTGACTGCATACAGTAACTTGTGTAGGGTATATGTTAGGCCAGCAGGTTAATCAATTACTATAGCTGCTTGTTAAAATAGTAGGCTATCAGCAAGTGATATGCAAAATTAGTGTGCTAACTGCTTTTGGCACTTTTAGTTGGTCAGGCTAGGAGACCAGCATAAACCAACTAATACCAGCTTAAACCAGGAATTTAAAAGACATTAACTGTCATATCTTGTTTTAGCTAATGAAATTGCCTTCCTTTTTAATTGCATTGCTATAGAGCCTCTTAGAGGACAGGTTGAGAATAAAAAATTTTTTTTCTGAAATAGTTTTGGTATTACTATGGAAACCATGGTTTTACATAGTAATATTGTAGTAACCATGAAAAGTAAGTTAAGTAAACATGTGTTTTGGCAGAAACCATGGTTTTAATACAGTGTATGTATCCATATAGTAACCATGATTTTACTATAGATTTACCATGGTTAAAATATGGTTACTTTAGGAAAACCATGGTAAATTTATTGTGAGGGGCACAAAACTATTGTGAAGGAACTCAAAACTTATTGCGGGGAAACACGAAACTTATTGTGAGGGGACACAAAACTTATAGCGAGGTGCACGCAAAACTACTGCAATGGAACCCAAAAACGTATTGCGAGAGAACACAAAAGTTGTTGAGAGGGCACACAAAACATATTGCTAGGGCACACAAAACTCATTGTGAGGAAACGCAAAACTTATTGTGAGGAAACACAAAACTTCTTGCGAGGGAACACAAAACTATTGCGAGGGCATGGAAATCTATTACAAGGGAATGCAAAACTTATTTTGAGGGAACGCAAAACTTATTGCGTAGGCATGCAAAACTATTGCGAGGGCACGCAAAACTTCTGCAAGGGAATGTAAAATTATTGCAAGAGAATGCAAAACTTATTTTGAAGGAACGCAAACCTTATTGCGAGGGAACGCAAAACGTATTGCGAAGGCACGCAAAACTATTGCAAGGGAACCCAAAAATGTATTGCGAGGGCACGCAAAACTTATTGAAAAGAAAAGCAAAACTTATTGTGAGGGAACTTGAAACGTATTACGAGGGAACGCAAAACATATTGCAAGGGAACACAAAACTTATTGCAAGGAAAATCAAAACTTATTACGAGGAAGCACAACACTCATTGTGAGGCACGCAAAACTATTTCAGAAAAAAAATTCCCAAAATTGTACAGAGTCCTCTAAGGGGCTCTGTACATTGCAGTACTAGAAACTTATTTTACATAACATTTCACTTAATGTGGTTCTTGTTTTCCTGAAACAATTCATAACCTGACTTTTTTGTTATATAATTGAATGAGAATAGGGTATTACCATTTCTAACACTGACAAGATTACACAGAGAATTGGTGTGACTCTATAGTAACTTGTTTAGGGGATAAGCAAGGCTAGCAGGCTAATCAGTTAGCTGCTTGCTACAATAATAGGCTAATGAACAAGCTTTATGCAAAGTATGCTAACTGGTTAGCTTGTCAGCGAACTGAAAAACAGAATGAGTAGAAATGTGTTCTTTTGACTTTATAGATTTGATATATGATATATATATAATATAATAGGAAATGGGTAATATAAAAATGCAAAAAAAAAAATGGCTTCAACCAGCTTTGTCTTAGCTAGTCTGTTGGCTGGTTTTGGAGGGGGTTTGGGCACTTATCAGTTGGTCAGGCTCAGAGACCAGATTAAACTAGCTTTTTTCAGCAGACAATTTAAAAGACATTAACTGTCATTTATAGTTAAGACAACATACATCAAGCGATTTTGTAGGATTTCACTGAATAAAGAACCATTAAAGGTTTGTTCAGCCAATAGAATTGCTTTAACGTCCAAGGATCGGATTATGTGTGGGATAGTGTTGTACAACACCAGCAAAGTAATGTTCTTTGGAATAGTTTTCACGTTGATATTTTCAATCTTGTATGGCTGCAGGAAAATGCACTGCACAAGGAGCAATATACATAAAAATTGACAGCTCACAGCCAGAGGGTTTGATGTGGGGTTATGGTAAAGGGGAGGGATGATTGCAATCCATCAACAAAGCTGTCTGGTGCCAATAAATCATGTCAGTAAAGATCACAAGAACTCTTACTCATTTTGCTGTTGCCGTGACAATCGGCACGGCCCATGCCCCACTCTGCACTGTCGGTCAACCTAAAGATCTTCTAGAAATTGACCGAGCATAAACACCACCTTGTGCTCCTTTTCAAGCCACCAGCACTCCCTCTTTGTGCTTCTTTGGTGCTGCTTTTGAAGGAATAGTTTTGCCAATCATGAAAATTCTGTCATTTACTCACCATCATGACGTTCCAAATTTGTACACAAAAGAAGATCCAGAAAATATCTAGAGGGCTGTTTTCTATAAAGGGAACTGGGGCTGTCAAGCTCCAAAATTAACAAAAAAGCATCATAAAAGTAGTCCATAGGACTAGTCTTTGAAGTCATCTGATAGCTTTGTGTGAGGAACAGATGGAATTTAAAATTATTCCCCTCTACCGTACCAATCAAATCTCATTCGCTCCAGGTTTGACATCCATGGTATGGTTCTTGCATGCCTAGTCATTGACATTTAACCTGGCGTGACATGTCCTGGTGCGTCATATTTACATTAAGTCACGGAATCGGACTGAACTCCAGTTCTTCAGTTAAACTTGATTCAATGATTCGTTTGCAGTGGTTTTCAAGTTAACAGCTGACTAGATGGAAAGATTAAGTAAGGGATAATGTACAGTCAGCTACGCGTCGGGTTCCTGATCACTGTGTCGGGGTTTATTTTGCGATAACAACCGGATGACTTTACATCCTCCCGCATATTAGACGCTTTTAACCAAATAAATAAATAAACAAATGGACATAAAATATTTAATTGAGCTGAAATTATGTAATTATGTGAGAAGAAAGAAATCACTGAACACTCGAATTCCACTTACAGTGTGCATCAGAGATTTGTTGGTGTTTATTTTGTGAATAATGACCATCTCACCGCTCATTATAGCCCAAAATGAAGCTTAGAAAACGCTCCCCATAACCGCATACTTTGGAAAACGATGATGTTAGGAAACTGTAATTAGAGTTGGATTAGTGTGGACGTTCATTAAGTCAGTGATGACAGAATTTTCATTTTTGCATGGACTATTTCTTTTTTCACTAAAGCCATCACACTGTCCTCAGATCAACAGATCTAGTACCGGATTGTCAGGACAGACTTACCGTGGACGATGAGGTAGACGTGGGATGTACGCGGCTGGTTTCTGGCTTGGAAACTGCACGTGTAGGGTCCCTCATCCGCCACCATCACTCTCTCAATCTTAATGGAGAATTCACTGTTGTTGTTGTTCACCAGAGATACACGGGTGTCTAGGGACCACTTATCTGTGCCCGTAAATAAGATGTTGGATCGGTTCAACCACGCCTTATGTGTGACCTCCTCATCTATCTTGCATCTGAGAAAGAGGGCAGATTGAAAAAAAAACAAAAAAACAAGTTTGTGGCTAACAGAATCGACTCGTTATACAGAAGTCAATAACCGTGATGTCATTGTTGTCAAGTGTAGCGGCATCAAATCTTTATAAGATACTCAAGAGTTTTATTTGAGACACAGAAGCAAGTTAACTAGATATCCAGAACTGTGTATTAAATTGTTTTATCAGTGAAATAATCTGTATTTGGGCGATTCCATGGCTGCGGTGCATCTTAGGCCTTGCACTTCTTGAAAATCGAACTTAACTTTCTATAAAATATTAACATTTAAATGTAAGAATGCATGCATTTGAACATTCAAAAAGCTTGATTGCCTATCTCTTATTTTTATATGTTTTGTGTGTATGTGTGTGTGTGGACAATGTCTGCGTTTCTCAACCCTGTTACTAAAATATAACAGAGCCCACAAACCCAACTCTATCCAAACTTTTGTAACATTTCATTTATTAAAGAAAAAAAAAATGTAATGACCAAATATAACTGAAAAACATGAGTGATTTATATTCATTTTGTAATAATACAATAAGGTAACAGAGTTGAATGCTACATAACAGGATTGGACATCACTGAAAATCCAGAAAAATGAATGAGAGAACTTAGTTTTTGTTTTTCCATGGTGTTCAGGACATTAAGACAGTGTCACTTCCTTTTAAACATATGACTTGTGGAATATTCAAAGTATTGGATTAGGATGAATGTGTTCAAGTAACAAGGTTGAGTCAATATTGGACTCCAAACAACTATTTTAGCCTATTTTTAAGATTTACTCATTTCAATTTCGAGTAATCATTAATAAAAATGAAACGAATAAAACTTGAATAAATGCATATTTTTTTTCATTTTGTTTCGTTAAATATGACTCAATTTGATGGAATTTTGTTATGAAATTTAAATGTTTGGGACATATGTTAAATGTATATATTTTCTAACTATTATTGAATAGCTCATGCCTAATGTGTTTTAAGCATAATGTAAATTATAGGTTTACAAATGAATGCAAAATCAATATTTTTTTTATTTTTTATTATATAAATGGGACAGTGGTGGCTCAGCGGTTAAGGCTCTGGGTTACTGATCAGAAGGTTGGGGGTTCAAGCCCCAGCCCTGCCAAGATGCCACTGTTGGGCCCTTGAGCAAGGCCCTTGACCCTATCTGCTCCAGGGGCGCCATATCATGGCTGACCCTGTACTCTGACCCCAACTTAGCTGGGATATGTGAAAAGAAGAATTTCACTGTATATGTGCAAATGTATAATGTGTGATAAATAAATATCATTATTATAATGTTTTTATTTTAAGATAAAGTGTAGTCCCAGAGCTATGGAGCCACTAGAGGACAGGTAGGATTTGTTTTTTTCTGAAATAGTTTTGTGTGCCTTCGCAATAAGTTTACTATGGTTTTACTACAGTAACCATATTTTAACCATGATATTGGTAGTAAAACTATAGTGATAATACAGAAAAACAAAAACTATGGTAGTAAAAATCATAATTTTGTAGGTATCATGGTTTTACTCTGCAAATACCATAGATTAACTATGATTTTACCATAGTAATATTGTGATAATACTTTAAAATAAGATTTAATGTGTTAATATTATTTAACAACATTAGTTAACATGAACTAACAATGAACAATACTTTTACAGCATTTATTAATCTTGGTTAATGTTAATTTCAACATATGATTTTTTAAATCAAAAGCTGTATATGTTCACATTAGTTATTGTACTATGAACTAACATAAACGATGAACATTTTTATTTTTATTAACTAACATTAACAAAGATTAATATATACCATAAACAAATAACGTTAACAAATGTAACCTATTTTTTGACAGAAACCATGCTTTCAATACAGTATACTGTATACATATAGTAACGATGGTTTTACTGTAGATTAACCATGGTTAATCTTGTGGTTACTACAGTTAATACCATGGTATTTTAGTAGAATCAAAATAACCTAAAAATTATGATTTTTATAACCATAGTTTTTTTTTTTTTTAATGGTTTTACTATGAATATCAAGGTTAAAATATGTTTTTTATTAAAGCAATGGTAAATTTATTGCAAGGGAACGCAAAACTATTTCAGAAAAATAAATAAATCAATCAATCAATCCTGCCCAGAGCTAAAACATTTTTTTTTTTCAGCTCTGTAGAGAGTTTTTTTTTTTTAGCATTTTAAGTGTTTTGTAATTTTTTTTAAAACTTTAAATGTATGATGTCATGAACATCATTTATCTTAATTCTAAAATTAATTTAAAATTTAAATTCACTTAATATGTATATTGGCAAATGTAAAGTCAATGGGATGCAAAAGGCACCTAAATCCTGGAATCACCCATTTATCACTTTTCGGCTGACAGAAGTTCTGATCAAAATTCACACATTTTCCCTTATTTTTCTGGATTTTCTCTGTACAGTTTTTTTTTTTTTTTGCAGAGACTGTCACACCAATATATATATATATATATATTAAATCAGACCCAGTAAACAGTCACTCCACTTACACATAATACATGCGGTTTGTCTCTAGATGTCATTGCTCTGCTCTCGTCTTTATATGGAGAAAAAATGACACATTTAAGGTGTAAGTATCACTCACATTTATGTCAGCTTTGACTTTAAGCATATCAAACTGTGATATCACGTCAAATTCCCAGTGTAGGTGTGTGGAATAATAATATGGTGTTTTTGAGTGAATAAACATCTGACAGACGGTTCAAAAGTTCAACTGCTGGCTGATAGAATTAAATCAAGTCATTTCTGCCTGGAAACTTACAAACAAGAAACTAGAAAGAGTAAAATGAATATTTTATAAATGCACCCTAAACTAAACGCCTCTGACAGGTGTGTACGATATAACCAGAAGATTTGGGCAGTATGCCGGTATACCGTTTGAAGGGAGAAATGTGTCAGCTAATAGAGATTCGGCTACACCGTTATACTGCAGTAGATATACTGTAGCAGTGTCAATCGACTGATACAAGGGAATAGCATATTACCATACTCTTACTATTGCTGAAGTATATAGTATAGTATGTATACTGTGCATAGTATTTTCCACATGCTAAGAATACCTGGATGACCACTACATCTACATCTGCCAAAATGTGCAGTACTACTGAGCCAAAGTAGGCTAATATTAGTCGTGATTTTTAACATCTCTTTCTTGACATTATTTTTTAATTGCCATAAGTAAATTAAATAGCTCACCTAAAAATTCAGTCATCATTTACTCACCCTAAGTTTTTCGAAACTCGTCTTCAGGAGTTATTTGTCACTGAATGTCCAAGTTGCTCTTTCTCACACAATGAAAGTGAATGGTGACCACAGCTATCAAGCTTGATTTTCAGTGAATAATGTCTTAAATTTCAGTCTGTTCCTTACACAAAAGCTATCATATGACGTCTGAAGACTTGTAATAAAGTCCCTGGGTCTTATGGACTACTTTTATTATGCTTTTATGCTGATTTCTGTCCTTTTTAGAGCTTGGCAACCCTTGGACCCCATCCAGTTTTATTGTGTAGAGATGAGCAGCCTTGACATTCTGCTAAACGTCCCTTTTGATGTTCCTTTTTAGAAATAAAAAAAACACAGGTTTGAAATGACATGAGGTTTAATAAACAAATATAGAATTTTTTTTTAAATGCAAAATGAAAATGGAATGCAACTATCTGAATTAAACATTGTGAAGTCATTTGACAACTTATCATACAACTAGGGATGCACCGATATGAAAAATCTTTGGCCGATACAATACCGATTTAAAAAAAAAAAAAAAAACTATAGGACAATACCAATATTTTGCCACTTACCTTATTTTGTCATCAGATCACCGTTTTACTTAGAAACTCTTAAAAAAATTATAAAGAGGTTCAGAAGCTTTTTTACTGTTCTAACAATAAATAATTTCCGATATAAGAAGTCAAAGTGGTTTCGAAGTATTTTGAATGGTTTTACTCATCATTTATCCTATAGGTAACTGCTGTCGTTTTTCCCACATTAACGTGAGAACGAGTATGTTTTTAGGAGTGCCAACTTTTGTACATATTGTGGCTATTATTATTTCTGGATTTTACATTTGAATTCACAGAGTTTTTACAAAGTGTGTTTCTTATTCATTATAAATAAACCATCAGTTTTTTGTCATATTGTCATTTTTATGCGTATCACTGATATGCAGATGGTTTTAATTTTTTCAATAAATGTCCCTACATATTACTGCTGTTTGAAATGTTTCTCAAGCAATAATGCCTACTTATTTATTTACAAAACAGCAAAACAGTATATACTGCACATTTTTCAGTTGGTAGTAATCTAGTAATTTCATTCTGAACATAGCCATTGGGCTAGTTGCGGTTCAACTGGTTTTCATGTTAGCTGGTGACCTTATTCGTTTTACACCAGATGTGAACAACCGGGCCGCAGATCCGTAGATTCCGAGAAACATGCTTCTGACTCAATATTTTGCTCTCAAGTAAATGTAAACTTACTACATGATGCTGGCATCATTTGAACTCGGCCATCAATAATATGATCAGCGCGACATTACAGCACATTTTCATTTGAGCTACTAGACGGCGTCAATTTGAAAGAGTGTGTGTTCAGTGTGAAACGGTGCATATAATCCAGCAGTGTGTCCATGTTAACTTGTGCCTCAGTTTACAAGATGATGGTCCTGTCCGATTATGACATTGTATGAAATATGAATGCAGGGATGGACTGGGAAGATAAATTGGCCAGGGATTTTACATAGAAACTGGCCCAAAAGTTGTTGGAGGGGAAGGTTGGAAATCTGGCCCAAAAATTGTTGGGGGGGGGTCTCTTTCTGCCCTCTTCGGCATATCGTGGTGCCATTTTGTGGCCCATTCTGCATCACGCAGCGGCCCATTTCAGCTTATCGCAGCCCATTCGGCCCCGTTTCATGGCTGGCACTTCGGGAAAAGTCCCGGTTCTCCCGATGGACTGTCTGCCCCTGTATGAATGTAATTTTCTCGTCTAAACGCTGCACCCAAATATTATGCGATATCATAAAATCAGTCAGTAATTGAATGAACAAACTTTCAACATTAATAAAGCCATACTGAGTTTGTTTGTTATTAGTGCGGACATATGCTCAGTAGGCTGAGGTCTAAATAGTAACATTAATGTACATCAACATCATAAGATCAGAAAAACAAGTAGCCAAAATTACCCATTGCTGGCCACTGTCAACGAGTTTACTTCACTGTCATTTCAACATTTGATGAAATGGTTTGTCATGTTGGTATGCAATAGGTTATTGTGTCTAATAGTGTAACTAACTGTTCCAGACTGCAGACTACCAGACTATAACGATTTGTTAAATCTGCAAAAAGAGAGGTTGATTAATTTTATACTCAGATGACCTTTCAAAGCTCTGAAGGGCTTGTGGTGAACGTTCTACACATGAGTAAAAGTGATGATGTGTTGATATTTATGTCTGAATATATTCATTGATATAGATTGTTGTTCATTCAATTACTGACTGATTTTATGATATCACAGAATATTTGGGTGCAGCATTTTGACAATAAAATGACATTCAGATTTCAAACAAAGACCATCAGCTTGTAAACCAGAGGCACAATTTAACATGGACACACTGTTGGATTATATGCACCATTTCACACCGAACACACACTCATGTGAATACAAAGATGCCCCCTTAAATTGTCGCCATCTAGTAGCTCAAATGAAAATGTGCTGTAGTGTCACGCTGATCCTATTATTGATGGCTGAGTTCGAATCTCCTACCTCGGTTATTTATTTTTATTTTTTTACTTCTACAGTTTGATCTAATAATACCACCTGTTTTAATCTGTACAGTGATGCCAGCATCATGTAGTAATGATTTTCGGAATCAACGAATCTGCGGTCGATGTTCTGAAATATTCAGTTTCTGAGATTTTCGTTTGCACAGGGCGGAGCATATATGAACATTCAAAAGTTTCCTGTTTCGTGTTATAGCGACACTGAAAATTTTAGTGCATGCACAATCTATAAATTGTTGTGAAAAGATGAACAGTTAATCTCAACTTCATTTGACGCTGAAACGTAATTTCCTTTCCGAAAACATAGTTTAGATGAATTGTAATCCAAAGTAGGCACTCATTTTTTCAGTGTCGCTTCAACATGAAAAAGGAAACTCATGAATATTCATGTATGCTCCACCCAGTGCAACCAAAAATCTTAGAAACCGAATATTTCAGAACACCTGTCATTCACATCTGGTGTAAAACGGAAAAAGGTCACCAGTTAACACGTAAACCCGTTGAACTGTAACACCGGGTTTTCAGAATCAATAGAATTGATTCCAGACTAATTTTGCTCGATCTTGAGAAAAAAATGGGAGGCAGAGTGCAATCTTACAAGAAACAATGCAAAGCATACTTTTACACCTTATAGTAATGATTTATTTGATCAAATGAATGACAAATGATCTATGAATCGATTTCCCTGAGCGGAGGCAACTCTTGATTCCCAATGCTTTGGAATCGAAGAATCAATTCTTTTTGGAATCGACTCTTCTTTTTTTCGTGTGACGCATGTGTGCAGGTGTGAAAAGAAGGATTCACCTCAAAACGACGCTTTCTCCTTCCAGCACGGTAATGTTGTCAGGCACATGGCTGAACTCGGTTGCCTGAGCGCTGCTGGGCCCTGCCAAAGAAAACGAGATGGTGAGCATACAGACAGCAGTTTATCCAACAACAGAAGGTCCACTCGCTCCCTGAGTCCCTCAGGTGGCACGGCGGGTGATGGGTACTGCATTGATCCTGGTCAGGCAGGATTTGTTTTTGTGCTTTTTGCTTAGTGTGAGGAGAGAATAATACGAGCGCATTCGACAGCGTTGAGCTGTCAGTGCTGACCGTTGGTGGGTTTGAATAATGATTGGGTTCTGCCCCGCGTGCTGCCTGGCCGTGCACTCATCGAACAGACCTGATAATGAGCCAGGGAAAGAGGATTCGCGCAGAGGCGACGAAGCGTGAAATGAAGGGACAGCCGCTGCAATGGCATGGATACAGACGCACAATCTCACTTACAAATACACACATACTTGTATACAAAAACATGAGTGTTTCTTCACCTACAGGTCAGGGTAGAGTTGCACCAGCCATTTGTAAGGTCATTTTTTTCATGAGTACTATTATGCTGCATTAACGTAACTATGGGCTACAGATTTCACTAGATCAAGATCTTATTTAACTGTAACGTTCACCTTCTCAGATTACAATGTTTGGTTCCTAGCGGTGACTAAACCTCCCTTCATTCTAGATACATTGGTTTACAGTCCTAAAAAATAGAACCTAAAGAGAACCTTCCTAGAAGGTTAGAAATTGTTTATACAGGACACAACAGTGTCAGTGAACAGCATGCATAAAATAAAATAAAAAAAGGGTAAATATCACTAATTTCCAGTCAAGTTGTAATTCTGTCAAATTATGCATAATGTAAAAATATTATTTGTGTGTATTTAGGATACATACAATTTGAACTATGAATTAATCTTAGCAAGACAAAGGAGTCAGTCATTGCATCTTCCAAAAAATGTTTAAAATGTAATTTTCACCACAAAATGTTAGCAGACAAAAAATATAATTTCAGAGGTGGCAGAAATGACATTCAATTGCACATTTGTAGACAAATAAAGTCCTCAAGGCAAAAAGTGCCCATAGTTGACAAAACACCCATACACAGGTGTTTTCATATACATAAATAAAACTTCACACAAAATCATATTGGAATATGAATTGACAGACATGCACTACTGTGACATGAAAACATCAGACGAAATGTGAATTTGCTTTGGCTGTTTGCAGGTGGCAACAGATGAAGTCAAGGGGACAAATTCCGTTTTATTTTTCAAATGGCATTCTTGTTCTTATCTATTCAGTGTTTGTTAAATATGCTCCAATTTCCCCTGCAAACAGAGATTAGTGCACCCCGAGCGTGCTATCGGAGCAGAGGCTTCTCTCTCGCTGTGGTTCCATCGCAAGACACGTCAACACTGCCAAATGCCAGCGTGGCACCAGCGCTGAGCTCCGTCTGCAAGTACTGCTCATCATCAGCCCATCATAGCCAGTACTGTCCTTAATATCTGCTGGCCAATATTTGGTTCTCCTGCCTGCAAGGTTTAATATACGAGAAACCACTGAAGTCAAGAGGCACCCGGAGGTTTTCGAATTTAATGCAGAGACGCCAGTAAACTGACAACTTGCCAAGGGTGAATCAGGAGTTTTGCATTTGAAAATCCATTTTATTTAAATACAATATCAAATTATTTCAAAATTCAGTTTAGTTTGACATAGTTTAAAAATGTATTCATAGTTTATATTTAGCTTTTATTTCATGGGCACATTTCTATTTCTATTAGCAGAAGTTTTAGCAATTGAAGTTAACCCTTCTGTTGTGTTCATGTGTGCTAAGATTGTTAATAAATCTCTCATATTGCAAATATTATCACAAGATAGTGCATTAGATCTTTTTGTGAACATCTTTTTTAGTAATTATGACAGGTTTTGTACTTATTTTTTGAACATATTTTAATACATATATATATTTTAATACATAATACAAATAATAAAAATAATAATTTTGAAATAAATGAATAACCACCTGCTTGGTCTAAAAATATATATATAGGTGTCATTTTAAAGCTTGGAGTCTGGACTTTCCAATACATATAGCTGATCTACCAAATCTTAAACAATTATTTTTAATTTGCTGACAAATTAGAACTGTTTTGTTCTCATAATTTGCAAATTTGTTATCATAACAATTATATTCAGAGTTGGTAAAAACATCAAAAGGATGAGATAGCCATGTGTTATATACAGTATCGTTGAAAAGGTCTAAATTAGTAGAATGCAGTGAGCAAATTTGTTTCACTCAGAGGCCAAACTGCAGTGAGTATTAGTGTATGAAATTCCCACAGACACATAAATATAATAAACAGGAATGTCTTTTTGTCATGTTTTTCCTTATTACTTCCTGAAACAGACTATGACATATCGTAACTTACAGCAGACTATCCCAATTCAAACGAGCACAAACACAACATAATATGATAAGCAGATCTTGAAATATTCCTCAAAGGGTGTACATGAAAAGACGATGCACAAACGAGTGCTCAACACACGTTGTGTGTGTGAGTGTGTGTGTTTGTGTGTGTGTGCACATGTCTGAGGACTTGCAAACAAACATCCATATATGCGCTCATGGGATGCTCCTGAACACTTAATATTTCTGTATTTTATAGTCTAATCCATTCATTTCCAATGGCCGGTCATTTTTGACCAGGAACACAACAAGTGTAACAAAGTGAAATAAACCAATACATTTTAAAGAAAATGGGCCACATTTTTTGTTTTTTCAGATACCATATGTGAACAAAGTCAAACAAATGTATATATTAAAAAAAATTAAAAAAACTTAAGGGTTAAAGGTGAAGTTTACTATCGGCACCACACAGCTTTGAAACAGAACTGTTTCTGTTTACAAAGATGTTTTTGAATCAATAATTTTTCATGTAATATTCAAGTTTTAGTTTTAGCATTCAATAACGCTCTGCTTTTTAAATCTGAGCGTGAGGCATGGCGGAGGCGCACAAAGTTGCACAGAGTAATGAAAAGAAGTGTGGGCTTCATTGTCATGCGTGACGTGCCATCATACACAAATTGCATAAAGCTGCTTTGCCATTTCCACTGAAATGACCAGCAATGACATTGCCAAATTAAGTTTTCCCTACTTGCGGCACACAAGGGCATGGGCTGATTTGAATCAGAGTAATTGCTTAATCATCTTCATTATTTTCAAAGACAGGTGCTTTTACATAATCTGTGTATGCACATGTGCATGCATATTTCAAACGGGCAAGGATAGGAGCTAACCAGTAAAGGATAGGAGCTAACCAGCAAAACTACAATGAGTGTGAGACTATTTGGAATAACATACTACCTTATTAATCATGTGTAGAGCCGAGGAGGGCGGGGCCGGGCTGGAATGACGCACGCCCGGTCCCCAATCAGCCTGATGGGGCGCGCGAGGGATAAAGGCTGTGTGTTTTTGTTTAAGTTTATTATTAAACTATTATTTTTATTCTCAAGCCAGTTCTCGCCGCCTCCTTTACACTGAACCCCCTTACATCATGGTAGTATGGTTTCTGCAGTATGCAGTATGTATACTAAGTGTGCACATTTCCTGCATGCATGGTAAACGTGCTACTAATTTTGTTAAAATATGCATACTATGTAGATTTAGGGCTAATGCATTCTAGATCACTGCTTACTGAATACTGTGTAGTATACACTGTATATGGCATGCTATTTTAATTAAAAATGTGATACAATAGTCAGTGCAGTGTTCTTAGTTGTGTACTGCACATTTTGCCAAATGTAATGGGTCCTCTCTAGGTATTGCATACAGGACATTTGCATACTGTGCACTGTATACATACTACATGCTGCAGAAATGCTAAGCTAAAACAGGCAAATGTTGGAGATATTAGGCCCAAGACATTCTTTTCCAACATTAAATTTAACATCATAATATCCATGTTGCTTATCAGTTGAAAAAATTATAATTGATTGGTTCATATTATGTATGCTACTTTATTCCATAATGCAATGAAATTGACATGACCTTCCATTTTTAGTGTGACGAACAAACTGGAATTCTTAAAACTGACGATCGTGTTTACTCTGCTTGATTCGAATGCAAAAATTTCCGAAATGTTTATACAAAGTTGAGTTAAAAATGCAAAATAACAATAAAATTATTTCTAACATGCTAACTGGACACCACACACAATAATGTGTGTTACAATAATGTATTATCACTGTATGCATGCTTTCACATACTATTTTTTCAAGAAACAGTAGGCAGTATACAGTACACACAGCACAGTATGCTGTTAGCAGCATGCTAGTATTCCATTCCAAACGTTACCACAGCGTCCCTGAAATTCTGTTGCTTTAAAGCACATTAGAAACAGTTGCTATGCACTTCAGATTAGTCAGGAGTCAGGACAAATTTTAAAAGCGAGGGTTGCGCATTTTTCTTGACATATGAAACAACCTTGTAGACATCCAGACGCATATTAGCACAGCTCAATGAATCTTACACGAAATGTACAGTTTTGAGGTTAATTCAGTTACTGACGCTCACACTCGCATACAATCTTTTCCTCATTTTCTGCACTTGAATACTCTGCATCTAAACAGATGATATGTGCACACGTGCTAAAACCCCAATGCATTATGAAGAGGTTATAAAACAGAGGGGGTTATTCCCTTTTCCCTTTTCAATTCCTGTCTTCGCTGCTCAATTGGCACCTTAGATTTTAATACCGGTTACCGGGCAACTCACGCTCCCTAGCTAGGTCAACACACACGTGAACGTACGCACGCACGCACGCACACAAATATGCTTGATTATTATGAGTTCCATGCATTTTTGCAGTGTTGTGCAAACCACAAAGGTCTTTTTCCAGGGTGTTTGCTGCAGAAATGGGAGTGTGGACTAGGTTTCAGCTGTGTACAGTATGCATAATAGGCTTAAAGAAAATTTAGGGGTAGTAAGGAATCTACCAGAGCAGCTAAGTGGGTCAATGATGCTTTTTTTTTTTTTTTTTTTTTTGCCCGAATCTATTAAGTTATTCCAAAATACATAAACAATTTCCACAAAATAATTACCTGAATACACCTCTACTATTTTGTAGTATGTTTTAAATGTATTAGTTTAAAGTATTTGCCCCCTTCCTGATTTCTTCTATTTTTGTGTATTTTTCATACTAAATTATTTTAGATCTTCAAACGAGATATAACATAAAACAAAGGCAAACTGAGTAAACACAAAATATAGTTTTCAAATATATATATATATATATATATATATATATATATATATATATATATATATATATATATATATTTTTTTTTATTGAAGCAAAAAAGTTATCCAACACCTATATCATCTATGTGAAAAATGAACTTCCCCCTTAAACTTAATAGCTGGTTGTGCCACCTTCAGCAGCAACAACTGCTTCCGATAACTGGAGATCAGTCTTTCACAACGCTTTGGGGGAATTTTGGCTCACTCTTCTTTGCAGAACTGCTTTAGTTCAGCCACATTGGAGGGTTTTCGAGCATGAACTGCCCGTTTAAGGTCCTCCCTCAGCATCTCAATCGGGTTCAAGTCAGGACTTTGATTAGGCCACTCCAAAACTTTAATTTAGCTTCTTTTGAGTCATTCAGAGGTGGACTCACTCCTATGCTTTGTATCATTATCTTGCATAATCCAGTTGCGCTTGAGCTTCAACTCACGGACTGATGACTGGACGTTCTCCTTTAGGATTTTCTGGTAGAGAGCAGAATTCATGTTTCTCTCAATTATTGCAAGTCGTCCTGAAGCAACAAAGCATCCCCACACCATCACACTACCACCACCATGCTTGACCGTAGGTATGATGTTCTTTTGGTGGAATTCTGTGTTTGATTTACACCAGATGTAACGGGACCCCTGTCTTCCAAACAGTTCCACTTTTGACTCATCGTACACAGAACATTCTCCCTAAAGGTTTGAGGATTCTCGTCACTCTTCCATGGATGACATTTTTGGCCAGTGTCTTTCTGATAGTGGAGTCGTGAACAGTGACCTTTAGTGATGCGAGAGAGGCCTGCAGTTCCTTGGATGTTGTCCTTGGCTTTTTTGTGACTTCCTGGATGAGTCGTCGCTGTGCTCTTGGAGGAATTTTGGAATCTCCATTTGGAGATAATGGCTCTCACTGTGGTTCTTTGGAGTCTCAGAGCCTTTGAAATAGCTTTGTAACCCTTCCCAGACTGATGTATTTCAATCACCTTTTTCCTCATCATTTCTGGAATTTCTTTGGACCTTGGCATAGTGTGTTACTGGGTGAGACCTTTTAGCCAACTTCATGCTGCTGAAAAAGTTCAGTTGATTTGAAGTGTTGATTTGATTGAACAGGGCTGGCAGTAATCAGGTCTGGGTGTGTCTAGTCCAGCTGAACCCCATTATGAATGCGGTTTCATAGATTTGGGGATTTAGTAACTAGGCCCAGTTGGTATTGCATAACTTTTTTGCTTCAATAAAGAACATTATCATTTAAAACTGTACTTTGTTTACTCAGCTTGCCTTTGTTTTATGTTAGATTTTGTAAGAATTTTTGAAACAATTTAGTATGAGATACACACAAAACAGAAGAAATCATATATATATATATACACTGCATGCTCAATTATTAGGCAAGTGAGTATTCTGATCTTATCATTGTTTCCATGCACATTTTCCAACTCCAAACCATATAAACTTGAATGCT
Organism: Myxocyprinus asiaticus; assembly: GCF_019703515.2. Lineage (NCBI taxonomy): Eukaryota > Metazoa > Chordata > Actinopteri > Cypriniformes > Catostomidae > Myxocyprinus > Myxocyprinus asiaticus. Next base: position 3,721,311 of record NC_059359.1, read on the forward strand.
TATTGGATTAAATCATTTTCAGGTGATATGTATTTGTGTAATGAGGGAGGGTGTGGCGAAAGTGACTAACACCTTATATCAAGGTGTGCATAATTATTAGGCAGCTTCATTACCTCAGGTAAAATGGGTCAAAAAAGAGATTTAACTGGCACTGAAAAGTCAAAAATTTTAAAATGCCTTTCAGATAAATGCAACACTCTTGAAATAGCTAAATTATTGAGGCGTGACCACCGGACAATCAAACGTTTTGTTGCGAATAGTTAACTGGGGTGCCAAAAACGCATGGAGAAGGCGCAAATTAACTGCAAAAGACTTGAGAAGAATTATATGTGGAGCTACCAGGAACCTATTATTCTCCAGTGCCACCATATTCCAGAACTGCAACCTACCTGGAGTGTCCAGAAGTACAAGGTGCCAAGTTCTCAGAGACATGGCCAAGGTCAAGAAGGCTGAAGCACGACCACCACTGAATATATTCAAGTTGAAGTGTCAAGATTGGGCAAAGAAATACATGAAGACAGATTTTTCAAAGGTTTTATGGACAGATGAAATGAGAATGATTCTTGATGGACCAGATGGATGGGCCCGTGGCTGGCTCACTAATGGACACAGGGCACCACTTCAAATCAGGTGCCAGCAAGTTGGAGGAGGGGTACTGGTATGGGCTGCTATCATCAAGGATGAGGTAGTTGGACCTTTTTAAGTTGAAGTTGAAGATGGACTGAAACTCAACTCCCAAACCTACTGCCAGTTTCTGGAAAGTACTTTCTTCAAGCAGTGGTACAGGAAGAAGTCCTCATCATTCAAGAAGGCCATGATCTTTATGCAGGACAATGCTCCATCACATGCATCCAAGTACACTGCTTGGCTAGCCAGCAAGGGCCTCAAAGATGCCCAAATAATGACTTGGCCCCTTCCTCACCTGACTTAAATCCTATTGAGAACTTGTGGGCCCTTCTCAAATGTGAGATTTACAGTGAGGGAAGACAATACACCTCTTTGAACAGCATTTGGGAGGCTGTGGTTGGTGCTTCAGTGAAAGTTGAACGTGAACAGATCAAGAAACTGACTCCATGAATGGAAGGCTCATGGCAGATATTGAAAAGAAGGGTGGATATATTGGTCCCTGAATATTTTTGAAAGGTCAAAAATGTTATTTAATTGTCATTTTGTGTTACTTATTGGTTGCACTTACTCTAAAAATTGAGAATAAACAATTGAGTTGGGAGAAACTCTTTTTTTAAATTTAGTTGCCTAGTAATTATGCACAGTTATATATTCCCCTGAGAAAGATAAAATTCACTTTTTCTTTGTTAAACATTCAGGTTTGAGGTGCAATAACATTTTGGATTGACTGAGAGCATTGTGTTTGTTCAGCAATAAAATTAATCCTGAGGAATATGATTTGCCTAATAATTGTGCATGCAGTGTATATATATATATATATATAATATATATATATATATATATATGTTGTTGTTGTTGATCTGCTCAGCGAGAAAGAAAACTTTCGAGATACTTCACAAACTATTTCAGTTCACCTGCTGGACAAGTTGACTGACAGTTTTATCATGTCAGTCTGAGAGATGATTAGATTAGAAAGTATCGAGTGTAAAAAATGGTTTAACGGTTAAAACATGTTATCATTTGGAACAATATTAATTATATGCCACTGTCACGCATACTCAATATACTTGTGTTAAGTACATTTATCTGAAATCACTGCGTAATGCACACTTATAATGACTGTTAAAATAAATGTTTAAAACAAAAGTTTGACAGTATCTTATTGCCATGTACATCTACTTGTGTTATATTTGCTAAAAACCCTGCATGTTACTAATTAAACGTGATGAAATTTTAACGCACCAAGAGTGAAAGCAATAAAACACAGATCTCACTCAACATCTTCAGCCTGACCCATTATTAGATACTTTAATATTGCAACAGACAGACGAGGGTGTTAACGACTTTTAAAAATAGCACAGCGATTACGATTTTGTTTTTGGTATTTAAAGCACTGCAAGTCACAGCAATAGTATTAATATTATTACTATTTTATTTGTATCTTTTTGGATTTTTCCCCTTTTTCACCCAATTTGTAATGCCCAATTCCCAATGCACTTTTTAAGTCCTCGTAGTCATGTAGTAATTCGCCTCAATCCGCATCTTATCACGTGGCTTGTTGAGCGCGTTGCCATAGAGACAGTGCGTGTAGAGGTTTCATGCCATCCACCGCAGCATCCATGCTCAACTCACCAAGTGCCCCACTGAGAACGAACCACCCCATGTGACTCTACCCTCCCTAGCAACTGGGTTGCTTAGGAGAACTGGCTGGAGTCACTTAGCACACCCTTGGATTCGAACTAGAGAACTAGTGAACTCCAAGGGTGTTAGCCAGCGTATTTTACCACTGAGCTACCCAGGCCCCCCAGTTTTAATATTATTATTATTTGGTAAAGAAAAACACTTATAGTCCATAAAGTTGTTTATTAAAAAAAGGTGATACAAAGGCAAAGATGGCGCGATATATATTGTATTAAAGATATAAGAGTACTCGTGAGATTAAATGCAAAAGCAAAACAATGCAGCAATATGGAATAAATTATGAAGACAATCCACATAAGATCAGAGTTTGTTTTAAAGGGGATGAAAGGCAGTGATGCAACAATATAATTGACATGTTAAGAGAACCCATATGAGAAAACAATGTTTCAAATGAAATACACATCCTCACTGCTGATTCAGTATTTCTTCCTCGAGTTACTTCAGCATTAAATGTTCTTGGTCAAAACAGCTTTCTGTGCTTTAGCGCCATTGATTCTGGTAACTGCAACGGCTTCTGACACGTGATCTAAAGTTTATATATTATTGGTCAGGGCAAAAAAAAACAAAACAAAAAAACAATCAACACACTCACCGTTAAAATAAGCTTAGCTTTGTCAAATTTTCAGCGATTCAGCACAAATGTTCGCTCCAGATGAGAATGGCTCATTAGGAATTTATTGTTTCAATTCAAAATGTTGATCACGGCGAGAAATCGCGCCGAAAATTTGCGTTTGATGTTCAAAGGCCTGTAGTCTGCATTTTTAGCTGATGGAAGTGATGTTTCAAACACAGGCAATGTGTTGCCGCTAGCTTTAGCGTGTTAGCCAAACTCAGTTTAAAGAGCACCTGTTATGGTTTTTCAAATATTATCTTTCATGTAGTGTGTTATATAGCTGTTTGTGAATGTAAAAAAGTCTGCAAAGTTTCAAAAATCAAAGTGCATGACAAATTGAGTTATTGACTCCCAAAAGAAAGAACCAATTCTGAACACCTGAAACGAGTCGCTAGTAATTCCAGACTTACTTCCTGTACTAACCTACGTAATTTGGTACAAAAAACCCGCCTCTGGTCTTCACTGGCTGCTTGCGAACAGCTTTGACCCGCCCTCAAACACTACACTAAGCGGTAGACCAATCACAACAGACTGGGACATCTGACCAATCAGAGCAGAGTAGGCTCTCTGAAAGGAGGAGTTTAGAATGAATCCTTTAGAAAGGATCATTGAACGAGTCGTTTTTGACACTGGGGGAAAAAGGTAGTGCTGCAATTTAAATTATGAGCAAATTAGTGTTTTTTGACCTTGGATGCATGTAAATCTATTGTATGAGACCTTTAAAACAAAATTAGGCACGTTTAAAAACCATAATAGGTGCTCTTTAACACCTGTATCTCAAATTACACACATCTTTATATATAAAGTATAATCGCACTTGGTAACAGATGCATGTAAATGCAAAAAATAGCATTTTAGCTTAGCATAAAGCTAAATGTTCACATGACAATTTACACAAGGTTAACTATTTCTGAAGCTCCAAACTTCAAATCCACACAGAGTATACACAACCACATCTTTTTCTGATCGTATGTGGATTCTGTTCATATATTGAGGCAGAAAATATATTATTTGTAGCTTTCTATACAATGTTAATATCTTAATACCCTAACCGCATTGACAAGGCATGTAATCGTGTATTTATTGGATTTATGTTTCATCTGTCAAGTGTTTCTAACTGTTTAAGCTGTTGAAACATGATGTAACTCCTCTATTAAGCTCCCAAGGAAAAGTCCCTAAATGACATCATATCCACCTTTTCACTCACAACAGTGTGAACTTGTATGAATGAAACAAATCAGAAGAAAGTGTTTCACCGCTGTTCAAACGTTCACCGGGCTTAAAACAGATGTACTGTATCATTTGCTGTGCTGGTGCAATGCAAGCCTTCGGGGGTTGATTCCTTTAGACCTGTGGGACTTTAATTCAAACATGATTTGTATCCCCTTGACTTGTCCATGCTCTCGTTTGTAATTGCACTTGCTTCTGGTGCACAGTTATTAACAAGATCACGCTGGAGTTTGATGGCAGAGACCCTCACATTCTTTGTACTGCACATCTTTTGCTCGCCGCCCTTGATGATCAAATAAACATGAAAAAAAAAAAATAATTCTGAAGGCCAACACATCATGAGCACCTGAAGGAAATAATAATCTCTGAAAACTGGGACTTGGGTTTAAAGATATGGTGGAGTTAAGGGGCCATACCATATTGTTTTGTTATTTTTTCCCTCATAATGTCAGTCATTGATAAACCCATATCAGTTGACCACTAGTAGATGGAATGGTTTGGGAGAAGCAGATGGACAACATTTTGGAAGAAGAAACAGTTGTGAGGGCGGAAACGGAAGAAGGGGTTTGTGGATTGAGGCGAGAAGTGGAGCGGCATGCTGCAACCAAATAAATATTTACAGAGGCACTTCCTGCCCACACCTTGATGAAGAAGAGAGGCGGCCTAAGAATGATCAGATGGTTGAAGCCCGAGGCTGCAGAGGATTAAACATTAACTGGCACTTAGATGCTTTTTTTCCACGCCTGATCCCATTAACTCCGGCTGGGCTGCGTGAAGCCACTGTATAAACCTCACTCAGTGCTCTCCTGCTCCGAGACGGGCCAATTCTGATCCAGGTTTTATTCCTGCCCTGCTGCAACCTGTCACATCCATACTGCCATGGCGCCACTGACTTCCAGCACCTGCTCACCAGATGGATTACTCCTGTTTTGCATTTACTGTAGGGACTGACAGCCAGGGTTATTTTTTTATCTTGGTCAGAATTTTTTGTCTTTTGACAAAAACGTACTTTAAATCTAGAAAATATTTCATAATTGAATATTTATTTACTTTACAATATTTTTCAGGCTAAAACGGCAAAGACAATAATGACGAAAATAAAATATTAGTTGGCGATAATGTGCAAATTTAATGACAAAATCATGTATCAAACTGTAACAGGCCAAACTTTAACCAAATATTCAAATATTTAGAAAACTTTATTAAAATAATTTAAACATATGGCATATCAAACATATTCGTATTTACGACGCAAGTTATGCATTTTGATAAGCACATAACTTTAAGGCTCCGTCCTCAATAATCAGTATAAATTTGAAAACGCTGTTTTCGAAACGCTCTCAATCCACACTGCTGTTTTCAAATGTTTTCCAAAAGTTGCTTGTCCTGAAAACTCTTAAATCCCCTTACTGTGCATGCGAAAACAAAAAACGTAAGAAATGTGGCTCTGCGTCATTTCCGTGTATGGCAGGAAACGCAATTGTCCTCATGTTCCGCCGCCAGACAGAAATTCAAAGTAAACTTCCTGTCACCTTTGAAGGAATGCAATGTAAAATTTGAACAAAGTAACATTCATCTTTACCAATGCTATCAAATTGGATAGCATGCGGAAACAACGGCGCTACAACATGGGCCGCCATTTTTGATTGTTTTGGGTTGAATGAAACACATGACTGCGTCACATGACAACAAATATGTCATCGTGTTCGGCTATCTCCGTTTACCCTGTCCACACTATAACGTGAAGACGGCGTTTTCAAATGTATCCGCTCGGGAAAGCGTTTTTGAAAAGCTCGATTTTCGCTGGACAAAAACACCATCTCAGTGTGGACGGAAGGCCAAAACGTAGTGAAATAAATCAGTTTTTTAAACTAAACGCATTAGTGTGGACGTGGTCTAAGTTAACCTGTTTATTCACTTTATTATCTGTGCAGATATAAGTTGTAATATTACGTTTACGTTGTGGATATAGTTGATTAATATCACCTATAAAGGATGCATTTGAGTGAGGTATTTAACAGATGTAGACTGATATTGGATCATGAGAAACATTTCAGTCAAGTATTTCAAAACTTTTGACCGGTGGGTGGGTGGATGGATGGATGGATGGATGACCGAGAGTTCCAAAAAGAAACTTTCGGCACCGATTAATCGGAAAAACGATATAACGGTCTACCTGCATTAATTAACCCATTAGTAAAGTTCTTTCTGTCATGGTCCTGTCATTTTGTCAGTCTGGGTTTTGGTCTGACAGGACCGTGGCATCATCGTCCCATGTCAGTCTTGAGTTTCGTTGTCTGTCTTTGTGTGAGAGTGAGGTTTCGGTTGTATTCCCTTGCTGTGCGCTCTTTGGTCCATCTTGTTTCATGTCGGGAGCACGGTGTCTGGATCGGTTTCGGTCTGTGTCGGGATCTGGACACTCGTGATCCACGTCTGTCCATTATTGATGTGGGTGCATCACGTTTATGTCATATCGGCAGCATGTTCTCACGTCAATAGCTTGTCTGGCTCTCACGAATGCGGGTGCGCCTCATGTCACGTTCGTGTTGCGTTGCGCACCCGAGTCATGAGCCGTCTTCACGTTGTGCTGAGGTTCGGTCACTTCGGTCTAAGGTGTCGGGTGTGTGTGTGTGTGTGGCAGAACTCTCGCACAGGTGTCCTGTCTTGTTTTTGTCACCTGTTGTGTGTATCGCGAGGCGTTTCGTTTAGTGTAAAAAGGCGTGGCATCGCTTTGTTTGCCGTTGCTACACATATTCTCATCTTGTTTGTCGGTTGGCATGGGCGTATACTGTCTCACTGTCTTGGCAATGTGCGCTCATGCCATTCGGGTGTTTTGTTGTCTTGTGAGAGCATGTAGCTTTGTTTTGTTTCTGTATCGCCGCGTGTCTCTCTGTCTTACGTCATACCCCGCCTCCTTGTTTGCCCATTATTAGTTTATAAGTCACACCTGCCCTGTTTTGTTAACCTGTTGATTTTTCTAATGTTTTAGTCTCCTCGTGTTTGCTGTCCAGTGCCAGTTTGTCTTGTTTCCCAGTCGGTCTTGTGTGTTCAGTCGGTTGGACTAGTTTATTCCCTGTCGGTCCTGTTTCCCTTACCTGGTTCCTGTTTCGGTTCGGTCGGTCCTGTTTCCCTCTGCCCCAGCTTCGATTACCCTTTTCTCCTTTGGGGTAGTTTATGTTTGTTTTTCCCCCTTGTGGGAACTTTTTTTTTATTTTTTATAAATAAATCCCCTTTTTAACTGCTTTTGGGTCCTGCCTCTGCATTCCTTGACACTTTCAGCTCACGCAGCTCAAGTGGGGAAATTGCATACTCTAATATTTAGTTGGACCACCTTTAGCTTTGATTATGGCGCGCATTCGTCGTGGCATTGTTTTGTCAACCTTATGCAATGTCACAACTTTTATTTCCATCCAGAGTTGCATTAATTTTTGGCCAAGATCTTGTATTGATGACAGGAGAGTCGAACCCCTCCGTAAAGTCTTGTCCATCACATCCCAAAGACTTTCAATGGAGTTATAGTCAGGACTCTGTGGTGGCCAATTCATGTGTGAAAATGATTCCTCATGCTCCCTGAACCTCTCTTTCACAATCTGAGCCTGATGAATCTTGGCATTGTTGTCCTGGAATATTCCCGTGCCATCAGAGAAGAAAAAATCCATTGATGGAATAACCTGGTCATTCAGTACATTCAGGTAGTCAGCTGACTTCTTTTTATTGCTGCATAATGTTACTGAGCCTCGACCTGACCAACTGAAGCAACCCCAGATCATCACACTGTCTCCAGAGACTTGTACAGTGGGCACTATGCATGATGGGTGCATCGCTTCTTGTGCTTCCCTTCTTACCCTGACGTGCCGATCGCTTTGGAATAGGGAAAATCTGGACTCAGACCACATGATCTTTTTCCATTGCTCCACAGTCCAATCTTTATGCTCCCTAGAAAATTAAGTTCCTTTTTCCGATTAGCCTCACTAACAAGTGGCTTTCTTGTGGTCACACAGCTGTTTAGTCCCAATCCTGTAAGTTCTCGTCACATTGTGCATGTGGAAATACTCTTACTTTCACTATTAAACATAGCCGTGAGCTCTACTGTCGATTATTTACGATGTGACTTCAAGCGTTTTAGTGATCTCTGTTCACGATCATTCAAGATTTTTTTTCTGACCACATTTCTTCCGTGAAGCTGACGGTTCACCACTGTCCTTCCAGGTTTTAATAATGCATTGAAATCTCCTTAGTTATTTTCTTTGCTGATGCAGGCCAATAATTTGCCCCTCCTGAAACACAGGAACATCTTTTCCACGACCACGGGATATGTCTTCTGACATGTTTAAGAAATGAGAAGCTACACACTGCATCAGTTAGGGTTAAAAGAATTGTTGCCATCTGAAACATATTATTTACTGCAATAATTAAGGCTCTTAAGTATCTGCTAATTTAAATCCAAACAGTGACGTGTTTTTTTTATTCTTTTTTGGCCAGGCAGTGTAAATAAACAGTTTTAGTGCATTATTAATATCTTGCACTAAATTCAGTTATATTTACTGTGAACAATATGTTTTATTTAAAACCATTTAATTATCGTAATGACGCTTCACTTTCATCACGTCATTGTTATTGCTGATAAAATGAAAAAAACTTTTAGTTGAGTGAGTAATTTCGGTTGTTTCAGCAGGGTTGTGAAGTGATCTTGAGGTTCCTTAAACAAGTATGCAAAATAGTTTGCAGCAGTTCATGGTTGGAATTTGTTCAAGCAGATCATTAATTCCACTTAGTTCGCATTGTGTATTGACTAAGCTGGTGTCATGAGATACAGATTTGGCTTCGTTTGCAAACAGATTAAGGGAATTTGTACCTCATTTTGCATACACTTTTGTATTGATTACACCTGCAGTAAGATGCATATAGACCTCACTGCGCAGTAAACATCGATCAAACACTGGTGGCTAAGTGCTTACTGGCAATATCACGCTTAAAGGGATAGTTCACATTCTGTCATTATTTATTCACTCTTATGTCATTTCAAACCTATATGCTGTTATTTTTCTGTGGAGCACAAAAGGAGAAATTTCGAAGAATCTTTACGTAGCTCTTTTCAATACAACGATACTTTATAGTGACCATGACTGTCAAGCTACAAAAGGACAAAATGATGCCTTAAAGGCATAGTTCACACAAAAATCATATACTTATCCTCATGCCATCCCAGATGTGTATGACTTTCTTTTTAGAAGAATATTTCAGCTCTGTAGGTCCAAACAATGCAAGTAAATGGTGACTGAAACTTTAAAGCTCCAAAAAGCACATAAAGGTAGCATAAAAGTAACCCATACAACTACAGTGGTTAAATCCATGTCTTCTCAAAATATTTTTTTTTTTTTACTGTATATCTTGCCAACACAGCCTCTAGGCACAATCTTAATTTCAAGCTCGATTACACTTCCTAGTGCCTGACACATGCGCAGAGCACTAGATGGCATTATAGGAAGTGTAATCGAGCTTAAAAATTACGATCGCCAAGGAGACAGCTGTGTTTTTTTGGAGCTTCAAAGGTTTGGTCACCATTCACTTGCATTGAATGGACCTACTGAGTTTGTGTTCAGCAGAAGAAAGACAGTCATACATATCTGTGTACATGTTTTCTGGGACTTAGTGTGGATCAAAAGCAATTTTTTGATGTTTTTTCTTGATATCGTATTACGGTGTGTATTTCCATTCACCGCCATTGCTTCCTCCCGCTGAGGATCACAAATGAAGATGCTGCAAGGAAAAAGTGATGTCACTGAAACAGGTCAATAATGGCCTCGTACTGCTCAATGCTCCAGATATGGTTCTTTCTCCAAGTATCCGTCAATTTTAAGCTCCACCACAAGGCGGAGAGACCGCATCGGTTCAATACAGTCAAGCAGAGATCTTTACCATTGAACATTACAGCTCTGCCAACTAAGCAAAAAGGCTCCTAAGTCCATATCCCGTAAGACCTGTCAGTTTTTAGCCCCATTCCTTTCTTGGATAAAAGCTCAAACCCCAAAGCTATCCAAGATCAATACAGAAATTAAACTGTTACTTACCCCGCAGAAAATCTCACAAGCTTTGGCCAGAAGACAAGGCCCCGTGGTACCGTGCAAATGTATCCCTGCTCGCGGTTTATTTGACGGATTTGTCAAAAAGGTTTTGAGTCTCTTTCAAAGAGCAGGCGTTAATGCGCAGTCGTCACATCCACGTGATTGAGGGTGCTTCCTGTAAAGAAAGCTAACCCGTCAAGCCGATCTGCCTGCATGAAAAATGGAGCAGACGAAATGGCCAAAAGAGTTTTTGAAATTAGACTTTCTCAGAACGTTAGAAAAAGCAAAGTGCTGAAAACGCTACGGCAAACTGAATGTTGAGCAAATCCGTATTCATCCTTGTGTTGGTATTTAGACCTCATTTGGCTTTTTGTTTACTTTTTGTACGCATAAGCCCTGTGGTGTATCACAGTGGAACACGCTTATTATTGCCTTACGAACATAATATGCTGAATGGTTCCCCATAACTGAATCTTTTGCTGTTTATTCCCACAAATTTTGGCCAGAGAAAAATAGCCACCACTCAAGTTGATTTTGTATAGTAAGGCTTTGCACAACCAATGGTAAGGTCATGGGTTCAATTCCCAGGGAACACAGATACTGATGAAATGAATACTGTATGTGACATTGGAAGTTGGTTTTTGAAAGCACCTACCAAGTGCAGAAATGTAAGGTAAAGTCAACATGAAATGCTATTTACTTCCTTAAACTGATATAACGGGACATGATTTTATAAATTTTTTTTAATCTGTTTTTTATTTGGAATAACATGCACCAAAGAATCATGCACAATAAGACTGGGAATGTTCATAACGGAAGTAAACAAGTCTGATCTCATGAAAAAAAGAACGTGACAGTGGCGACATTCTTGCAAAGTGATATTTTGTGGTTCATTACACATATCACGGAAGTTCTGAAGTGAAATGTCCACTGTGTGGTGCTAAAAGTGAGTTCAATGTTCTCCCAAACAGAAGAGGTTTTTAAGTTTAATGCTCTGTCGAGTTTTAAATCAACAAAGCCAACCTCCCAACCCTAAACCTTAAACCTAAGCCTAACCGATACGGTCAGAAAAAGCAAATGTGAGATGAAAAACATAACCACCTCATTTTGTGGTGCTTCTATGACACTTTCGGCTCACGTGTCAACTTGCGTGCTCTTCAGGACTTGTATCCCGATCCTTTACATCACAAATGTAATGCTCCATCAGTTGAGCCACTGCGCAATTTGATCGCCCTCGAATAAGCATGTAAATGTAGTTGGTCATGTAATGCAAATGTTAAAATGTATCGCCTTACTACATGTTTCAATATCGTAAGATTGCATTGTGTGATGAACAGGGCAAAAAGCAAGTGTTTATGAACTGATAATCTGCCGTTTTACTCGTGCTTTGTGTGAAAGTGAATAAAAGTCATTGTTTTTGTAGCGCATCTAGTGTTAATTTCACTAGGAAACTACTGCGATACGTACAACGAGCCACGTAAAATCATTTGGGAAAAAATAAGGTATAGTAACGTGACTCTATGAGACTGTGTAGAAGTAAAAAAGGTCCATTTCAATTTCACATTGACTTTAAAGTCACATGCTCTGTTCTTACATCACTAACAACAATACTTCCTGCTTCACCTCAACTAACCAAATACACCATATATATATATATATATATATATATATATATATATATATATATATACACTGTAACTGTCACTTTGGGTGTTCTGTTACCATCTTCACACTGACATTGATAAATTAAACTTTCTTTCAAAATTATCAATCTGACACTGTTGCCGAGCAAAGCTTCTTTCTGAATGCATGCTGCATCGCACGAGTCAGGGCTGGTTTGCAGTGCCATGTCACGGGGGAGAGAATGTGGGTGGAAGCTCACCGCTCCGGGCGTCTGGCAAGGAGCGAGGAGACCTGCTCCGGCTGGCAAGGGAGGGGCGATGGGGAGGTTATGCAAGGCTGCTACCCATGAGTCTGTTCTGTTAGGATAATTCTGCACTGGCGCTAAGAACAAAACCCACATTGCTCCAGGGAGAAGAAATAAACGTACACCTGCTTAGGAGAAAGAGAGCTCCGGGGTTTGTGGGAGGGGCAGAGAGCATGTGGAATTCAGCAACGGCATGCTGTTAGGTTTTACTTACAGAGATGGATAGAGATGTTTGGAATAGTATGCTAGAATGTACACAGGAATCATAATCGTGGGGAAACAAGCTCTAATCACGTGCTTGAATGTTGATTATTGGTTCACATGCATCCAAGACAGGCACTGGTTATAACATAAAAGCAGTGTAAAGACATTGTAGGAACCTTTACCTGGCTGTCTTAAATGCTTAAATTCATTTGTATTTTTTAACTGCTAACCCACAAACAGAAATCAAAAACTAAACCAAGATGTCAGGATCCTGACAAGTATTGCATTCCAAATACAAATATAGCGGCAAGCAGCAATTATGGGGCCAAGCACACCAATGGCAAACATTTGGACTGAATATAGAATTCTGGTGATGATTTTAAGCAGAGTGGTGAAAAAAGACATTTGTTTTATTACTTATAGTGTTGTACAAATGCTTATAAATTTGGACCAGTAGGTGGCGCTGTCACAAAATTGATATGGTATTGTAAGGGCTTGGTCATAATGCCATAAATGAAGTTTCATGTCAATGCACAGGGTTGGGAGGGTTACTTTTGAAATGTATTCCACTACAGATTACATAATACTTGCTGTAAAATGTCATTTGTAACGTATTCCGTTAGATTACTCAAGGTCAGTAACATATTCTAAATACTTTGGATTACTTCTTCAGCACTGGTAGATTTTTTCACTTGTTCTGACTATAAAAACTCTGCCAGTACAGTAAGACAAAATACACGTTAAAAATACATTCTCTGAAAAACCTAAATATCTTATGCAGTGTTGTTTCAAAAACAAGATTTTTACAGGAAAACAATACAAAAATTGTCGTCAAGAATATGACTTTTGCCCTAATATCAAAGGTCTTACTAGAAAAAAATTAATTATGATCTAACGTGAATTTTCTTGATAAAAAAATATGATCGTGTCTGGTAACATACATCTAAAATGGCTAGAAATAGCATTTTAGCTTTCACAAAGCTGACAGTTTACACAAGGTTTATTTCTATTTCTTGTGCTCCAAACTTACTTCTCTGTGTGCTCGTATGAATGTAACACATCATAAGAAAGTGTTTCACCGCTGTTCAAATGCACTTTGGATCACACATTATATGTATACATTTTTCCATCTGAAAGGACTAAATATTAAATGAAACAAATGACAATAAAATGCAAAGTAATCTCTTCAGTAATCAAAATACTTTTTGAATGTAACTGTATTCGAATTACCAATTATTTAAATTGTAACCGTAGTGGAATACAGTTACTTATATTTTGTAATTTAAATACGTAATTCCACTAAATGTATTCTGTTACTCCCCAACCCTGTCAATAAACCATGATGTTCAAGAGATATAGCCTCAGATCCTTATTGGCATCTTGCCATTAAATTCGTTGATGCGTAAAACGAGAACTGTTTGGTCTATAAAAAAGCTTTTCATGTCTTTTTGTCATGAGTGTCTCTAGATTAAAATGTAGTGAAAATGTGACTAACGTTCTAGGAGGAGTTAGAAAAAGTAGGTTTTACTTTAATAAAAAATGGCGGACAGGAAGTATGGCAGACAATGGCAAATTTGTTATTGACGTACTCGGCATGACCCAAGGAAGCTAACGACGCAAGTCTCATGACAATAGTTCAAATTGATCAAAAGTTATAAGCAATTATTTGTATCTTTTGACCACTAGGTGATGCTGTCACCAAACTTTTTGAGTACCTTCAGGACATGGCCCAAATAACACATACCAAATTTCCTAATGATATGCCAGTGCGTTTGTAATCTACAGCAAATTAAGACAAAAATTCAAAATGACCAATGCCCAATATGGCGGACATAGTAAAGTTGGGTATCATACAACTCAGTATGCCCCAAGGTATCTAAAAAGACCAGTCTCATAATGTTAGGCCAAACTATTCAGAAGTTATAAGCATAAATAGCAATTTTTTATATCTCCTGACCACTAGGTGGTGCTGTGCCGGAACTGTGCAGGTACCCTCAAGTCATGATGGCTATACCAAGTTTTGTTTCAACACGCCAACGCGTTGCGAATATCAAGCCTCACGTCAATTTTGATGTGCTCACGGTCAAATTCATTGAAGCGTTATAAGAGAACGGTTTGGTCTTTTATGATAACTTTTTCTCATGAGTGTGTCCAGATTTCGAGCCAATCGGACATACGATCTAGGAGGAGTTAGAAAAAGTAGTTTTTTTGCTGAAAATTTGAAATGGCAGAAAATCGATTAGATGGAGCTAAAATTTCTTTTCTAGGCCTTATGGTTCAAAAGCTATAGACGGAAACATAATTGCAACTTTGAACTGTTGGTGGCGCAAGAGGGTTTGAGTGAGAGAACCGAAATCTGAATCAGTTACATTTGAGATTGTCATCTATCAGTGTGCCAAATTTCAGAACTTTCCTATGTATTGTTCTATGGGCTACCATAGACTGTCAGCGTAATAATAATAATAAGAAGAAGAAGAACACTAACAGATACAATTAGTGCTTGGCCCTTAATTAGCATGATATTTCCATGTCCGATATCCTTTCACAAGTGGTTTAGATGATTTTAATACTGATCATGTCATATGCAGCAGAACAAATGTCTTGAAACTAATATTTATGTGAATGTTTGACTTTGATCTTTGACATATTTCTCTCCATAAAGCAGAAACTGTGCCACTCTAAAACCCCTCCTGAGCTCCGCGAGAGCTTCTTGGCTCCGTTCCACATGACACAAACAACCACAACTTGTTGTGGTTGTTTGCTTTTGCCTTCTGCTGGCTTTGTTTTGCATGGATGAAACGAAACTCTTGGCGTTGGGACAGCAGCTCAGTAACACAAACGCACGGTTCCCTCGACGACTGTGTTAGCTGAAGCAGCCTTTCTCATATGAGCTGGCACAATCCGTTTGGCCGGGTGGCCCTCGTAAGATACCAAACGAGAAGCGGCATATTTTTGTTTTTGCTGTAGAGGCGAAGGCGCATTAAGGGCCAGCAATCGATGGAGAGCAATTTAAGCTGCTCTCAGAGCCTGGCTTAGTGCGGTTTTGCAATTGGGAGATCACAGTGCTCGCTGCCTCTGTCTTTTGGACAAGTGGCATATCAGTGTCTCGCAGACTAGCCACAGATTGAATGAGAATCTGAGTGTTTTTGCTGGCAAGCGATGATGTCATTTTGCCGTGGGTCTGTGCATCAGGCTGTGAATGAAATGTGTAAATCTATTAAAATGCTAAAAAAGGCAAGACTCAAAGAATGAATAGTGAATTTTATACAATTGTGTGCTGGCTGCGAAAATAAATGTTTAAAGCTGCTGTGTGTCATTTCTTTTCAATATTAAAATACTTCTTCCTAAAATAGGGTGACTTCCTAATTTAAATAATTTTAACATCCAATTTTTTTTTTTTTTAATAATACTGACATGTATGTCATGACAATCGTAGACTCATAGCCAATCAGAAATGCTCTCTGCCTGTCAATCATTTTGTACATTCGGATTAACTGACATCTTGTTGGCCTACATGTCTCTGGAGGGCGGACATGCTGTTAGCAAAACAGCTGAAATCCCTTACATAATCATTAAAGGGATGTTCAATACAAGTTAAGCTCAATCGACAGCATTTTTGGCATAATGGTAAATGACCACAAAAATTATTTTCACTCGTCCCTCATTTATAAAAAAAGAAGCAAAAGTCGTTGTTATAATAAGGCACTTAATATGAAGTGAATGGGGCCACTCCATACTTTTTTAATGTGATAAAATAGGGGTGGGTAAAAATATCGATTTTCCAATGCATTGCGATCTTCATTTGAACGATCTTGATATCGATTCTTAAATCCCAAGATCGATCTTTTACTCTATGCTCATTCCTTACAACAATGAGAGGAAATCACTTGTATTTGCAACCAAATTTCATGCTAAAAATGTATATATTTGGCAACTGGCTGGTAAATGTTTACATTTCACTTACCAGTAATTGTGTAGTATAGTGGTGAAGTATTCAGCAGCGAGATCCTTTCACTGTGTGTTAGAGTAAAAGTTGCTCGGTGTAATGTGTGTGTCCAAAGATGAGATCCACGTGACCCATTTGTCATTTAATAATGTCTCTTTTAATAACCTTTCTATTGTTTACAGTCAGATGTTGATCAAAATCATGCATAGCACAGATAAGATAAAGCCGTTTGAGTCTCTCGTTAACATGCGCTCATCTACAGATGATGTTGACAGAAATGCCGGTTTTCTTAAAGAGACAGTACCGGTTTTAGGACGTGTTCAAACAAATCAATAACCATGTTTCCAATATCGGCCAAATGAGGGCGTGCTAGTGCGTGCCAGGGCCATTTGCGTTCCCACTGTCGCTTCCGGGGCTTCATCGTGGCTTTCTCAGTGTCTACAGCCAATTGCCTTTGGCCTGCCAATTACTCATGGGCCAAACAAGGCCAACCGGGGACTGAGGCGGGTTCAATGTCAAAGGCGAACTTCCCAGGTTATGTATCCAGCGCACAACGATACAGGTTTGAAAAAACAAATAAAAAAATGTGGGCACAGTACAAATCCGTTAAAATGCCCAATGGACAAAGCGGTGCCCAAATAAATGACTTTCCATGGTTCGGTGAACTTTCATAGATGGTGTGCTGGGACATCGTCCCACTGTTAGTGGAGTGACCATTCGGGACATCATGGCAGTTACAGTCGGTGAGTTGTCAATGCTAACTTATCTTGCTGTTTACATTCGATATAAACTTGATATTCTAGATAACTACATAACATAAAACCTCAGCTTGAGCTTCCCTCTTGCTTGTAAAATAGGCGGGGTGTGTGACGTTGGCACCTCAGCGGCGTATTAAGGGCGGGTTTTTGGACAATGCTGCAGAGTTATTGGCCTGATGGTGGGAACGCAGATCGATTTTGGTCTTGCGGCTCGAGGTCCGAGGCTGTTGCCAGCTGATAGCCCTAGCTTGCACTGGCCCGTTAGTGGAAAAGTGGCTAATGTAAATACTTGTAAATAGTACAAATTATGCAATTAAACAATAAACATATAACAAAATATATGAAATATAATATCTTATTAACTGACTGAATACATGGATTTGTTCATTTTTAAAAAGCCAAAATGTGACCAAAATGAAAAACAAAACATTAAATATAATTTGTAAAATGTATATTTTCGTAATGTACCTACTGTAGTACAATGTCCCCTGTATAATTAACAGGATTAGCTGGGAGAGAATATGTAAACAAAATAGGCATTATATTGAATCGGGAAATCTATATAAATACCCAGACTAAAATTAGAGATTTACCTGCGTTAAGGCATTTACCATATTACAGGGTTTACTGGCATTCTACCGTCATGACAACAAAGTTGGAATATTGTAAATAAATCTACAAAGAAAAGGTTAGTAAGCAATTTAATCATGCTAAAATTTAATCATGCTAAAATCATGTTTACGTAATGTTTACGTCTTGAGGTTATACTTTTGAAACAGTAAATGTTAATGTTTATAGACTGGCCATATTCACTTCCATTATAAGTGCCTCACTGTAACTGCGATTTTTGCCACAAATGCTGTCGATCGGCTGAACTTGTACTGAACCCAGAACAGTTCTTTAAGGTTCATTTCAGTCAGTGAAGCTATACTTGCAGACCTAAGTTTAATGAGCCGAAAGCATGACTAATATTAAGAAACTTTTCAGAGTCTTAAATCAAATCTCTCTCAAATGTTCCACTTCCAAATCTATTCTCGACTATTTTAGGTGAAAATTTGCTCAAAACGAGAGCTTGCAAACTCATCACTGCCACTTGATTTATGAGAACGTAATCTTTGCACTTTAAATTTGCATAAAGACGTCAAACTGTTTTGATGATAATTTTTTTTTCTCGTTAAGAGAAGACAATTGTAAAGCAAAGTCATTGCACTCGAGTGACATCTTCGAGGCGGCAATGAGGAAGAAGTTTGTATAAGTTTCTAAACCTCATCATCCTTCATTCTAATTGGAGAGTCAGTAAATAAAGTTTTGGAGGAAGTATTGAAGAAAATAACTAAAGAAAATAAAGTCCAAATAAACTACGCTTTATTTATTTAAATCTCAAAGCAAAAGCTGTGCAATATCAGGCTAATTTCTATGTCTGCATGACATTTTCGTTTCCTTGAGATTGCTTTCAGAGTCACAACATGCCATCAGAGTGGTTTTAAAAATAAATGATCAACACACAATGTGATTTATTTTAGTGTTGGCTCGAGGCAGACCAGTTAATGTGACCGTTCTGTCACAAATCAGTCGGTCCTTCTTCAGAAATATCTCCACAGATTTAAGGGAGGCCGGATTAACTTGCCATCTGACGCTTCCAATTAAACTCTGATATTACAAGCCCAAGGGCTGCCTGTGGGCGATTCATCAATTCTTAAGTCCGACATGTCGCCCTCAAACTAAAATTTGCTCGACTTTGGCGAGGACCATGTCCATGTCAACTCTCGTGTTGGGCAGTGGTGTAAGTGTTAGAATGTTAATAGAGGCTGTTGAGGTCTGTGGGAAAAAAGTACAATTCCTGTTCTTCCTTCTCTCTAGTGATGGGAAGTCCAATTCATTCCAGCAAATCAGTTCTTTCTAACAGATTGTACAAATAGATTCAGCTGTTCTTTCACACCATCACATGATTAAGTCATTGCGTTCCTTGACTTTTCAGTGTAGAAGGTAGTCCTCCTGGGAAGTTCCCATTTTCTGATTTTGAGTTTGGAATGTCCTCAATGTTCAGGGCTTTTACTGCAACATGAACACACGGGAAGTCTACATGATTTTTCACATCTCCTATCAGACAATGAGCCTGTTTACATGCACACCAATTCACTGATAATTCGTAAAAATCAGCTAATATAAAAAAATCAGACAAAGCAAGAAAACCGTGTTTTGCGTACATCGGATAATCCTTTAAGAACGCCAGTAAAGGTGTTTACATACAACACGAAATCTGGGTAATGGGCAAAAATCTACCCGTGTTGATCAGTTTATTCTTAAGCCATTTATGACCTTACACCGATAAAGAAGAGCTGTTTAAAGCATTTACATGACCACACACGTTGTAGGCTTATTAATCATAATTGGTGTAAGAGTGTGCATGTAAACGTGCTAATTTTTGCATCGGCTCAAGTGTGTTTAACTTCCCTTGAGGTGCGACCGGAAGCGTGAAGCAGCATGGGAGACCAGAGTTGGATCCCACGTTGAAACCAGGAAGTAATTGCGTTCGCATAATCAGTGACGAGTGTGATTCGGAGTTTGCATTTTTTCCCCTTACACTACATTTTTACTCCACTGATGTTTAGGTTTGGGGGTTTGGATTTGGGTTGGGGAGTACAGTTTATAAAATATGCATTTCTGTATTAAAGACTCTACAGCTGAAAACAACTCGCTTTTAGCGCCCCTCCATGGACATTTCACACAGAAAATTGAGCTCAGGCCCACAAACACTTACTGGTTTGACCACTGGGGGCATTGTTTTGAATTTCGGCAAGCACTGACCGATTTTAGCTAAAGAAAAGTTAACCTTCTGTTTCCAATTATTCTGTTTAATGCATGTGAAATACAACTATGACAAATATTGATTAGGTCTTGGACATGTTGCTTGCTTTATAGATTTGCACATAAAGCACCAAATACAAAAAAATTATGCAAGGAAATATAATTTAAAAACAATAGTAAAATTAATTTTAAAACCTTTTGGCTGAAATCTTTATTTGCAGTTTTTATAAAAAGCCATTTGTTAAAACCAATTAATTTTGCATGTGTGTTGATAAAACTGTCCAGCAATCAATATTTGTTTTGCCCCATCAGTGAAATCCTCGATACACTCCATATACTCTTAGTATCAGCTCAGTTATCGTTTCTCTGTTAATTACATGGCAGATGTGTCCAAAACAGTCTTTGTTTTTGGTTCATTGAGTCACTTCACTCAAAAAATATTTTTGCCTATTTTTAAGATTGACACATTTCAGTTTCACAACAAAATTCCATCAAATTAAATTGAGTAATCTTTAACTAAATAAAATGCATAAAAATTAAGTTTTAATAATAGATTAAATATGCATAATTACTGCAATGCATATGAACTAAAGGATATGATGTCACTAGGGCTTCAGTTTTCTACAAATATCAAATTATAAGTAACATAATTATAAATTCAAAATGTTTATAATGAACTCAGAAGATGTTCTCCACTGACCAGCAACACAGCAAACCATGTAGCTCTTTCAGATAACTGATTCATTAAAAAGATCCACTCAAAAGAACGATTCAATCACGAGTCGGACACCGCTACTTCTCCCATCTACTGACTGAACTGATGGCACCCCTGATCTTCTGATGTTAATTCCCCAGCTTATCTGAGCACACAAGTTCGACAGGTTCCCCCCCACAACGGTAGAAGATGAGAGACAGACAGGCCGCAAAGACAGAGAGAGACCCTCTGGGCCAGAGATAAAGACAGACAGGAACTGCCTGACGGAGATTTTGAAGCGATGTGTCACACAAATCCAGATCTTTAGTGTGTCTGTGACAGACTCAAAGACAGCATTGTAGATATGCCACACAGATCTCACTTTAACTGCTCCTGTCTCGCTGTCTCCTCCTCAGGTCCTCCCCTTTCTTGTCCCTACAGAGACAGTGTCTCCTCTCCTTCAGACCCTGAATACATATTAGGCATTTTGCAGCCACAGTAGCACAGGCAATCGTCAACTTCAAATCAGAGAAAGCGGTACGACACTTTCCAAAAATATGTACAATTCTCTTATTACTTTTTAAAAAACATTAGAGGCACAAATCCCTTGTGTTTTATTGTAATCGTTTATCTAAGGCCAAGTCCACACTAATATGTTCTTGATTGAAAACGCATTAATTTCACTACATTTTGGCCTTCCGTCCCCACACTTAGATGCCGTTTTTGTCCAGCGAAAATTTAGCTTTTTGAAAACGCTCTCCCAAGTGGATACATTTGAAAACGCCATATTCGTGTTGTAGTGTGAACAGGAAAAATGGAGATATTCGAAAACGATTATGTATTTGAATCATATGATCCATTCAACCCAAACCAATCAACATGGCGGCCCATGTTGTTCTAGATAAATGTTACTTTGTACAAATTTCACATTGCACTCCTTCAAAGGCATTGGGAAATTGGTAACACTTTCTATGAAGCCCATATTTATTATGCATTGTAAAGTCATTATAATGCATTAGTAATGTCTCATAATACATCTTATAATATGTTATAACTTCTCATAAATCACTGTAACCACAATTATAATACATTCTAATAATTACCTATTCATAGATATACACTATATGGCCAAAAATATGTGGACAACCCCTTCTAATTAAAGAGTTTGGTTACTCCGTTAATACCAGTGAAGATAAATCATAATTCTAGGGCATTCGGTGCTTCCAACTTTATGGCAACAGTTTGGGGAGAGCCCTTTTCTATTTCAGCATGAAAATGCCCCAGTGCACAAAGCAAAATCCATAAAGAAATGGTTTACTGTGTCTGATGTGGAAGAAATTGACTGGCCTGCACAAAGCCCAGACCTGAACCCCACTGAACACCTTTGGGGTGAATTGGAATGCCAACTGATTTGGTGCATAACATGGGACTTTCAACTATAAATAAGTCAGAAATTCACAGGGGACTCTTATTTTGAAATGACAGAGATTGGATACCTTACATTGCTTTATAAATATTTACCAAATTAAGCTTTTTATAGCCTATATATTCACCAGATGAAGAGTTTATTGATGAGGAATAAAAAAATGAGGAAAAAAAACATTTATAGGTTTTTCCAAAAAAGCAGCTAGTGACAACGATTAATCGGCAAAACCACTATATCGGTCTATCGCTATTATGCACACAAATCAGAGTTTTAAACTTTATTGAGACACGTTTCATATTTTGGTAAAAGGGTTGCAAATTGCAAACCTCATATAAAAAAAGATGGAAAATAAAACAGCCCATGTAATATTTCGTTGACCTTCTGACCTTTTTTAGACCCTATTTTGTACCCTATTTGTGGAAAGTGCGGTAAATAGAAGGCTTCTGCCAGCGCTGGTCTTTCAAACCTCGGTCCAAACTGCTCACCAAAGTCAAATTGACCGTTCTGCAATTCCATTATCCTACACACACTTCCATTAGCCTGTCCCTCAGGACCATTTTCTGCCCTTTGTCAAGCTTTGGCATTCCCTCTTACCCATTCTTACCCTTTATCCTGTTACTCTAGTTAATTGCAAAGTGCTGTTCGTCTCTCTCCTGTCTAAAAACAGGCTTCCCAGCGGATGTCCCTGAGTTAAAGGGACCATCAAGAGCTTCTTTTTACACCCATTGGCTTTATTTCTCTCTCTTGCTCTCTACCTCCATTTTTCATATTCATCTCAAAGCACATTTCCAAAATTTCATGCCTCTTTGCATCTGCTACTGGCTTAAAACTCAGTAAAATGAGTCTGGGTGGGTGTGGTTTCAGCCTTAGATGGCACACCAATGGATCGCCTACAGCCCTTAACTGCCCCCAGATGCATATTGCACTCAAAACTGGAAGCGATTATGAAAATCAACCTTCTTGATTAACCTCCAATCATACTGACTGACAATGTCACTTGTTTTTGTAGCTATAGTTTCAATGCCATATTTGTGTGCTCGATTCCCAGAAAACATATACTGATCTAATCACTGGATTTGCCTAAGTTTACCAGGTTAGTGGCACTGAATCTCTGAAAGACCTTCAGGGGCGAATTTACTAAACAGTTGCACCATTTTTGTGCATGGTCTTATTCACTAACCACCCACAATCTAGTTAAACCAGGCACAATCTGCACTGAAACTGCGGTGCGCCTTGATTATTTAAATTAAGTCATTTTCATTTCTTTTCATGCAAACACGCCTCCTTTCTGTGTAAATTAGGCTCATTATAGATTGCGCTTCATTCACAAAAATTGCATGCCTCAATTTAGATTGCACTATTACCGCCAAATGAAAGCAGGCGGTAAAATAAATTCTATTTTTGACCTTGTTTCCACCTGGTATTAAGATGCGTTTTGGGTGATCCGATCACGTGTTCAGCTCTAAATACAGGTCTAAATGAGGACTAAAACGTTTTGTGATCGGATCACAAAAACCACATACGAATGTGGTCAAAAACACATGTGACCACATAACATTTGAGGTGTAAACGCTATTCCGTCCTATCAGCATCCCGGCAGCAGTGAAGCGACACCCCTCACCACTGTGCTAAAACAACAGTTTAAACTTTGCCGTTTACGAGCGGCTTTA
The DNA here is from genome assembly GCF_019703515.2 of Myxocyprinus asiaticus. Taxonomy (NCBI): domain Eukaryota; kingdom Metazoa; phylum Chordata; class Actinopteri; order Cypriniformes; family Catostomidae; genus Myxocyprinus; species Myxocyprinus asiaticus. The sequence goes on from NC_059359.1 coordinate 3,744,980, forward strand.
AAAGGAAATAACCGTCCGATCAGAACATTTAAAAAAGCGGATACATACACGATCAAGAGAGCTTCACGGATCTTCTTAAGCGTGTCTGATATCAACACAGGTGACAATCACGAACACCTAAAGCTCCTTTAATACGGGTAATCCACTAAAATAACGGATAATTCTGCTTGACATGTTGCGTTTGTGCTTAGATTCAATTTCAAACGCATCTGGGAGAAACAGCGCGCCATTTTTTTTGCGATTTCTTTGTCTTTTCGGATGTTGTTGCGCTTTATTATCATGCAGTAACACACTGACATAGTGACTGATGTATGATGTTATGAAACAGAGACCCTCCCCACCAAATCTGAACACAAGTGGTCACAGGAGGCGCATTTAAGCGACCAGGTGTAAACAGTGATGTATCTCACCTGACCACATGTGATGGGATCACCTGAACTGTATCTTAACACCAGGTGAAAACGGGGTCTAAAAGGAATGTTTGTTTACATTTTCAACCAATCATATCAGCAGTAATTCTTCAAATAATGATCAAATGATGGAGAAAACTGGTATATATCCAGATGCGCTGTGTAAACAAACGCATTTTCGGCATGTTTAAAAGATGATTCTGGTATCTGGATTACATTAGTCAGTGATGCTGTTCAGACCTGGCAGGGTGTGTCAAATAACGGTGGTCTGCGACATCATCTGCTGTATAGCGTTCAGAATCGGCCCGCAAGATCAGAATTGCGTGTGCGCAAATTGAGTTCAGTAGCGATTTTGTAGGTGCTAATTCCTTTAGTGAATCAGCACAGTTAATCAGACAGCGTGTGCAAATAAAAGGCGCTTTTACTGGCCATTATTCATTCTCAGTTAATTCCCCCCCTCAGTATATAACGTACAAATCATATTGACTACTTTTATGGTCCTTTTTGGAGCTTAACACTGTAAACTGTCCACTTCCACTGTACTGAAAACAGCGACTGAAATATTCTTCAAAATATATCGTATTTGTATTCAGGGAAAGAAAAATCAGAGGCTTGGAACAACATCAGGGTCAGTAAATATTAGCACAATTTTAATTTTGGGCTGAACTTGTCCTTTAAGAGAACGAACGAGCATCATTGCAGCATTTGTGGGCGTCTTTCTGCCAATCTGCATGTTGTAAATTATTGATCAGGCCCTGAAAGAGATCTAGCTCTCTTTCTCTGTCTTCCCATATATCTTTCCTTGATTCTCATATATAAAGTACTTATTCTCTACAAAATTCTCACTCCTTTTAATCCTGTTCTCTCTTTCATTTTTGAAAGTCATCTTCATGTACCATTAGAAGCAGACAGGCTTTTATTTTTTGACTCATCTAGTCTTCTTCATGTACGGCTGCATATCACAGCATTTTTTTCTTTAAATAACGCCGTACAGTTGCTTGTCAATAGCACTCTACCTGTCTGAGACGGCTGCAGTTTTTTTTTCCATGACAACATAATCCTGCATGGCACTATCTCTGATTTATGAAGTTGAGCAAAAGCGATGCTGCAATAGCTCTCTCGCTCTGGAGAAGCATATACACACTGATGTGTACTTAGCGTGGACAAACCTGTATATGGGCAAAGGGAGGACCATGTCATCTGATTCCTCTATGGAGCCATTGCACCAAAGCGCTGCAGTGTCCATAAGTCACATGGGCGTGTGTATGCACATATTGTAATAATGTGTGCATGCACTGCAGTCCCGTAAATTCATTATAAACCAGTCACCCATACATAGTTACACACCAGCATGCAAATGTCTCAGGGTTCATTCACACAGAGCGTATTCTTGTGTTTAAAAAAAGCAATACGGTTGTTCATATAGGATGTGTTAATTTTTAAATTGTTGGTCTATGCATGCATGTGCTAGATGGACATTTTTGACAGTTCAATGACTTGTTACTATACCTACATTTTTGCAAATTGATTTTTATTTGGCTATCAACTGACAGAGCATTGCACTTGCGATGCAAAGGACCGGGGTACGAGTACTGAAGAGCTCGCGAGCCTACACGTGAGCTGAAAGTGCCATAGAAGCACCACAAAATTACGTGGTTGTGTTTTTCACTCCCTTTTGCTTTTATGACACTATCGGTTAGGTTTAGGTTTAAGGTTTAAGGTAGGGAGGTTGGTTTTGTGGATTTAAAACTCGATAGAGTATCAACTTTAAACACCGCATCTGTTAAGGAGAACATTTAACTCTCTTTTAGCGCCACCTAGTGGACAATTCACCCAGGAACTGCCGCAATACGTGTAATGAACCATGCTATATATTTTAGCAAAAAATTTCACCACAGTCCCTTAGTTTTCATAAGATAGGGCCCAAGAAGGCATGTCAATTCTGGCCGTTCTCTGTTGACCTCTCTCATCAAAAAGGCGTTTCCGTCCATAGAACTGCCGCTGACTGGATGTTTCTTGTTTTTGGCACCATTCTGAGTAAATTCTAGAGACTGTTGTGTGTGAAAATCCCAGGAGATCAGCAGTTACAGAAATACTCAAACCAGCCCATCTGGCACCAACGATCATGCCACGCTCCAAATCACTGAGATCACATTTTTTTCCCCATTCTGATGGTTGATGTGAACATTAACTGAAGCTCCTGACCCATATATGCATGATTTTATGCACTGCACTGCTGCCACACGATTGGCTGATTAGATAATCACATGGATGATTTTTGGTGCCAGATGGGCTGGTTTGAGTATTTCTGTAACTGCTGATCTCCTGGGATTTTCACACACAACAGTCTCTAGAATTTACTCAGAATGGTGCCAAAAACAAAAAACATCCAGTGAGTGTCAGTTCTGTGGATGGAAATGCCTTGTTGATGAGAGAGGTCAACAGAGAATGGCCAGACTGGTTCGAACTGACAAAATATTCTGTCTGAACATAAGCAAATGTTTGCCCCCCGTCTTGCACTGGTCATAAAAACAGACAGTCCAGGCCCAAATTCATGGTATTGGTTGAGCAAATACTGCTGTCATGCTGGTTGGAAATGCACATTTTAATGGGATCAAACAAATCACGGTTTGGCGATGAGTCTTACTCTAAAGACTATTGGCTTTAATAAAGTCCTTTAATTGGTTCCACCCCCTGTTGCATAGGAAACATGTCAACACGGGAAAGAAAATAACTATTTAATATGTTTTAATCTGCGTAAAGCTGCATTTCTCTTTTTAATCCTGCTAATGATCAGACCCTTAATTGTTAACTGTCGTCGCAAAGCCATAATGTTCAAATGCTTTACAAACACTCTAAAATTGTGTCTGGAAATAACTAAAGACTTTTTGAGGAGGAAAGAGTCAAATTGCCTGCAATTAAATTTTAATAAGGGGATAATTTCCTTTTCCTAAAGTCGTAACATGGGAAAGGAGAGACAGACCGAGCGAGTTAATGAGAAGAAAAAGAATAATGCCAGTGATGGATTGAACCTCTAAATCATGCCGATCACAAATCAGCACATCCCATTAAAATTCGATCAATCAATTTATGCTACACGAACCTGCAGTGCCTAAACAGTCACACCTAGAATAGAGCGACATCTTCGACTAGCGACCTGTACGCATGTTTATTTCCAACCTGGAGATCCGAGACGCATGTATATGTCAGTGGTGAGAGTTTCTTGGAAATAATTAGCTGCAAATCATTCTGTCACAATGAACTCATTGACCCAACGGCTCTCAGACAATTAACAATTCCTCGGCCAATCACTTTAAAGTTAATTATTCATAAAATCAAATTACTTAAAGAAATAGTTCATTGAAAAATGAAAATTATGTCACTCTCTTGTCATTCCAAGCCCAAATGCTGTTGTTTTTAACCGTGAAATGCAAAAGGAGAGTTTTTAAAGAATCTTGACGAACGCAGCTCTTGTCACACAAAAACAGTTAAAAGTAACCATGTCTGTGATGCTCCTAAAAGGACACACAATTGCACCATAAAAGTAGTCCATATGAACTGTTGCTCTCATGCCCTATCATGAACGTGCACGGGAGATCAACAGTCAGTGAACATTTTCACTAAATAATACATTTGATTTCAGTTTGTTTGTCTCACCAAACCTTATCGTATGCTTTCATACCAATCATGAGTCTCATGGAATAATTTATTAGACTTCTGAATTATACTTTTGTGTTCTTTTGAAGCTTGAAGAGGTGGTCACCATAAACTGCCATTGTATGACATCACTGAGCACAATATTTTTTTCACAATTACTCCCTTTGTGTTAAGAAAAAGAAAGAAAGTAATTTTGTGTTATAACACAGGGGGGAGTAAACAATGACTGAATTTTATCAAAAACGTAACCAAACAGCTGTCATATTAGATCATAGGCTAATGCACGTTGTGAAATGCGTGCAACTTTTCAGTGCATTTTATTTCTCGTAGATATTGCTTACCTGTTAATTATTTTCAACAATGTCAAGACCTTATGTATTATATGTATTATGTCCACACTATATGTATTATGTCCACATTATATGTATGACCTGTCCTGTTTTAATATGTTATGTAGCGTAACTTTTAGTTGGTTAGAACAGGCTTTTAGGGTTGCTCTATTGGTCTAGCAATATTCATTCAATTGTTTTCAATAAATCTGCCTGTATTCGCTAATGTTGATTCAATGAATAAGTGTCATGTTCTATTTTTAATGTACAATGATTATAATGCAAGGCAAACATGTTGCAGATAAATGATAGCGAAATTTAGTGTAGAATTTGGCTGTTGGAATAGATAAAGTATTTTAAATTGGTCGCATAAACACACAATGTTTGTTGACTGTTTTCTGGGGGCTTCTTACTTTTTAGACTAGTCGACTCCAAAATTTTCGTTTAAACATCAGTGAAATTAGTCGTTCTGCACATCCCTACTCTCAACATGCAATGAAAGGATCTTGCCGCTGAATACTCCATCACTATACTACACAATTACTGGTGAGTGAAATCTAAACATTTACCAGCCAATTGGCAAATATAAACATTTTAGTCGCATAGCTCGAAATTTGGTTGCAAATGCGAGTGATTTTATCTCATTGTAGTGGAGGGTTGTGCATAGAGTAAAAGATCGATCTTGGGATTTAAGAATCGATATCAAGATCGTTCAAATGAAGATCGCGATGCATCAGAAAATGTATATTTTTACCCACCCCTATACCTAATCCTAACCAAACCTAAACCTAACTAACCCTAACAAACCATAAAGTCTAACCCCTTACCTAAACCTAAGCCTTTCTCTAAACCCTAAACCTAACCATGATTTTAATAGGAAAATCACTTTTGTGAATCAGGGTTTAGATTGAGAGGAGGCAAGCATATTACAGGTTATTAACATTCATCAGTCATTTTTATTGCATAAATATAGAATGAGTAACCAAATTTATTTACATACTGTACGTTTCCTTTCTTAAAATAAAGTATTTGATAGGAGGCTAGCAAACATTTGTTGCCTGCTCGATTTGAAATTCTGTTTGTTGATTAATTGGTCTCTATGTGTATAAAAGTAATTCCTTTTCGATTTCGCCATCATGTACAAATTATTATTCAGTTTTCATGAGTATGTTTGAATGACATGAATGTAAATAAAACAGAATTTTCATTTTTGGGTGAACTTTTCCTTTCATATCCCCACATTTTCGACCTCAGATATATTGCCATACAAACCATAATATTCATTGGAGACGTTTCAGCTGAATCAAACCATCTAGCTATCCTCAAAGTCATCATGGCAAAACGCCCATCCCAGCAGCGGGTTTTGGTCAGCCCTATCTTCGAATCACTTCGGTTGTCTTTGTACCACTGTTGCACGGCACGAAGCTATGCACTCAAATCACCTTGACATCTGTGCATACAGTGGGCACATCTCGGGAGAAGGTAGATACGTGTCCATGTCATCCCGTCTCGCTTGGCCATTATTATTATTACTCTGTGCCCTGGCAGAATGGAGCACGGTGGTGCGTAAAGTGAAAATGTCATGGGGGACAGCCGAGGGAGTCCCGCTCAGGCCCGAGCTCGTCCTTTAGTATGGAGTGTGACGGCGAGAGACCAGCGCTCATGAATAAGACATGCCCGTCTGGGCCGTGGGGACTCGTGCTGTCCATTTGCCATTTGCACGCTTGGCCAAAGCCAAGGGAGAGGTGAAGGGGGAAGAGAATACAGTGTGCCGAAGGAGTTTGAGAGCGCAGGCCGGAGGGAACCAATGATTCAGAATGGAGAGTTTGATTAAATAGTTTCGAAGTCAAGCATTAACTGCTATACTTTTGCGGTCAAAGTTCATCATGAGGACTGGGACAAAACAGGCTACAAAATAGGAATTAGGAATTAATTTGGATTAATCTTTTAAATATGTTCTTAAGATTTATTCATTTGCGTTTGGATGAAACACCCTGAAGTGTGTTTTCATTACCTATGAGTCAACACTGTCAGAGACAAAAATTATATGTGCTGTCATGTCAAATCATTACTGTAAATATTGACAATTCTAGCTTTCAACTTTGATTGAGAATGAATTGAGAATACAGCATGGTTAAGAACTGCTGACAGTCAGTTCCATCTATTCAAGATAATCTAACGGGATTGTCAGCTCAGTGTTTTGACAGAGTAACCATATTTTGCATATCACAAATGCAAATGTATTCAATGTAAAACCATTTTGTTTTTTTCTGCTTTAACTGGACTAGCTAGTAATGCTGCGGTCATGATCACACACACACAGGATGAGCGCGGATGGCAGTCCAAAGTTACAAAGATTTTTTACTTCAAGGATTAACAAAGTGACGTTGATGAGTTTGCAGGTTAGTGAAACTGCGCAAACTGAACGATTAGAAATGGCGATGTTTATTATGCAATTTCTCTGTAAGCAGCCATGAATAGGTCTTTCATTCAAGCTGTCAAACCACAAAAAGACATACTTGTTACTGATAATACATTTTGTTGGCTCTATGAAAGATACTTATACACAATATATCATCCAGTTATACTAGAGTAAATAATATTTGTCCTTTGATAATTATTTGGGTTGAATTTAATGGAAAACTATGCAACTTCAGAATGTTGACACTGAGCATTGGAAGTGTGTTCGTATCTTTGTAGAAAATAAATTATTTTAGAACGCACCATGTCGTCCGCCAGATGCGTTCGGTGTGCGACCCCCTTTAATTAACCCTGCCGCTCACAGTATACCAAAGTTGTGTTGAGAAATATGTGTGAAGAGACAAAGACTATTGTGCAACGAGCAGCCCTATTTATAGCTGAAAAAAAAAAAAACAATCGATATACAGTACTGTGCAAAAGTTTTAGGCACTTGTGAAAAATGTTGCATAGTGAGGATGTCTTCAAAAATAGTTTTCATTTATCACTTAATGTCATACAAAGTCCAGTAAACATAAAAAAGCTAAATCAATATTCGGTGTGTCCACCTTTACCTTTAAAACAGCACCAATTCTCCTAGGTACACCTGGACACAGTTTCTCTTGGTTGTTGGCAGATAGGACGTTCCAAGCTTCTTGGAGAATTCACCACAGTTCTTCTATCTATTTAGACTGTCTCAGTTGCTTCTGTCTCTTTATGTAATCTCAGACTGACACGATGTTCAGTGGGGGGCTTTGTGGGGGCCATGACATCTGTTGCAGGGCTCCCTGTTCTTCTAATTTAATCTTTTCTATTGTTTGGGATTCTAACATTTATATTTCCTATTGACACACTAAAGCTGAAGATATAAATAACCATCTTAAGACAAATGTTTTGGTGAAACATCTTATGTGCCTAAGACTTTTGCACAGTACTCTATATCGATAATCATCGGGAAAATCTTCAGAATATCGATGTGTGAAAAAGGCATCGATCCAAAGCCTAATATATCTATCTATCTAACTATCTATCTATATATGTCAGAACTAACGCGTTAACACATGATTGATTAAAAAAGTTTAATGCGTTAATTTTTCATAATCACGATTAACGCATTTACCATAAATACAGCATAAACCAGCATAAACACTGGTGTGAAGGGCAGAACCTTTGTAATGTGTCCGCACGGAGTCATTACACTGACGCACATGCCACAAACAGACACACAACAGTGCCAGAGCCCTTCTACCAGCCTGCAAGCTTAGCATAAAATAGCATAACTACGACAGCGATACTGTCATAACACGCTAGTTGACTATTATGATCTCTCCTATGATAGAGCCGCAGAGGTTGTTATCTTAGTAAATACATAAATATCTGACAACGCTTCCCTGTCAGAGATAAAATGATGGAGAAAGGAGCTCTTAGCGCTATTTGATGTACAAAACAAGCCCAGATGGGACTCGTGATAGAAATCAAGTATTGTTCAGCCTAAAGAGCATTTAAATTACCACAGCAGCACACAAAATCTTAACTATCACCAAAATGCAGAATGAGACATGTTTGTTTGCAAGCACTTTTCATGGTGAGTTCAAAGTTGCACTCAACGCTGGCGTTGATGCACTGACGTGAATCATGAATGCAGCTTCACGATTGCTGTAACAAAGTGGATAGCCACAGTCTACCCGCAGATTAATATTGTGGCGGATTAGAGTTTTAGAGATTTAATGGCCATTGCAATGAATATGCAACCTATGTGGGGACTAGTTCTTTAAATTTGTCCACTTAGACTTTGGGAAACGTTTGATGTGACTTGAACTGGTGCTATTTTAGTGCATTTCTATCTTTATACCGTGGAAGGCTTTGTTTGGAAAATGTTAACAAAACATCATATTATTAAATATTCTTTCCTAAAATAGAAATAAATGCATTTTGACAAGAAAAGAAATATATGTGTCAAATTTCAGCACTTTTAAAATCTACGATTTATTGCTGTTAACTACAAAAAATTATGGGATTAATTGTGATTACAAATTTTAATTGACTGACAGCACTAATATATATATATATACATACACACACACACACACACACACACACAGATATATATACACACACACACATACACACCGATCAGCCAAAATATTAAAACCACCTGCCTAATACTGTGTAGATACCCCTCAAGCTGCCAAAATTTCTGAGATGATATTCTTCTCACCACAATTGTACAGAGTGGTTACCTGAGTTACTGTAGACTTTGTCAGTTCGAACCAGTCTGGCCATTCTCTGGTGACCTCTCTCATCAACAAGGCGTTTCCACAGAACTGCCGCTCACTGGATGTTTTTTTTGTTTTTTTGGTACCATTCTGAGTAAATTCTTTGGCACCAACATGGTCTAAGGACAGGTGGGCTACTGAGTGATAATGTAAAGTACATTTGTATTAAGAATATTCTAGTGGTCATCTCTGATTAATTTAAAAGTGGAAATGATGCTATCTTCAAAACTAATAGCAGCAAAACTATCTTCATCACTTCTAGTGAAATCTACATTAATATAGGAAACACACAGTATTTTAAATAGAGCAGGAAGAGCCGATTTCTACCCTGCGTGAGTCGTGTGGTTGTGCCGTCTGGATATTTTCTTGTCTTTAAGTTGCTCTGAGCTCGGAAATTGACATCTTGTAACGATGTGAAATAATGGGCAACAGCATAGGGTCACAGCATTTATGAATTCAGTAGGCTACTGAGGAAAAAAAAATCATTAAAATTTGCCTGTTGGGGGTTCATTTGAAAATATACAGTAGGAGATCAAACATTATGTGAGTATTTCTGCTCAAAATGAGAGTGTAGAATTGGTTAATGATCGCTCCGACACGAGTCCGATACCCCTGAGGGGGGTCATGCAAGCATCAATCCGTCTTCCCGCGCTCTTTTGACTTTCTTCTCCTGTTCGTCGTTTCTGTCAGAAGATGTCATGAAGAAATCAATAGGAAACAGATAGTGAATAAGTTGTTTTTAAAGCATTACCGAGTGAACTTTTACTTCAAAGAAAGTTCTGAAATGAGTTGGAAGGACAGGAGGTTTGGTGCTAACTTTGATGCTTAGGCGGCGGGATGCGTATCGTTAGATTGGGGTTAGGAGTCACAGGCGTGATGCAGAGCGGATTACAGGTCAAAAAACAAGACTGATACACAGTCACAAATGAAGGGTGCCTTTTTCTAAACCCCTTTGTGTTTTGTGAGAGGAGGAACCTAATGTCAGCCAAAGACGACACCGACCACCCACAGTCTGTTGGCTGAAATCATCAATTGGCTGATGTTTTGCTACTTCCAGGATTTGGAGACAAAGTTCTTTTTAAACAGTTTCATACAATGAGTACTTTTGGGGAAGAACTAGTCACTGGATTGGCCAAAAATTGCTAGGTTAGTGGCATCTAATCTTTGAAAGATTTAAAGACAGTTGAAAAATGACAATACTGTATATTCGCAATTACACTGAAAAAATGACTAGTATTTACTTAAATGAGTTGCTTCAATACATTTAGTGAAATTTAAATGGACATTTTATTGGAACATTTCACATTTTGAACTTTCTTTAGAAACACGTTTAATCATATACCACATGACTTGTGGTAGCCTACCACAGCGAAGCATAAGCATGCTATGTAGTCTACTGGACAACATCAACTTGCAATACTGGTGCAGATCTCAACATCTGGTGCACTAACAACAAAATCAACAATAAAAACAGTAGTAAATATACTTGCAAACAGTGAAATCATGCAAGCTCATTGTTTACTCAAATTAGCAAATAAATATGACATGGTTTTCTACTTTAGATTGATACATTGTAACAAACAATCATGAATGATATTTACTTATTATAAGCTGGAGCATTAATTTTTGACATGTTGGAATTGAGTAAAAATTAAGAATTTATTTAATATTTTTAAGTTCACACCTAAACTAATTTATTCAATGTAGAAAGTACTTTATTGCTATATTTCCTTCACTACAAAATCTTTGTGTGTGTGTGTGTCACCAGAACCTGTGTGGCCTTGCTGAACTCAAAGCAGGTGAAATATGGAGAGAAGACCTTCAGGATTAGGGCTGCACAATTAATCGAATACATAATCATTATTACAATTACAGCTGCCTACAGTTGGTCTAATGTTACGTCAAAATTTTCAATAAAATGTTCTATTTATCTTTAGGCACTGTCTTAATGCACTGGGTCCTATTTTAAGTGCACTAGCGCTAAGCGCTAAGCCTTAAGTCATGCGTGCAAAGTCAATGGGCATGGCCAGGATGTTTTGGTATTTTGTGCAAGCACGTGCTAAGTCTAGACGCAAGTGGGTTTCAGGGTTACCGCGGGTCCTTAAAAAGTCTTAAATTTACGTTTTTAAAATGTAAGGCCATAAAAAGTCTTAAATATCTTAAATAATTGACAAGAAGTCTTAAATTTCGTTTGCTGAGGTCTTAAATTTTGGGGCGTGAATAGAGGAGACGCTTAAATAGCAGAATCTGCGCGAGTCAAAATCATCTCTCTGGTGCATTTAGCAGCTGACGCTTGAGTTTAGTGTGAGCGCTCGTAGGGAAGCGCATTTTTACTGAACTTACGACGTTACACGTATAAACCTTCATAAACCCGTTAATCAGACATGCAAATGCCGTTATTTTGCGTCTCTGTAAGTGAGCGATCCGCTAACACTATCGCTCCTGCTTATAATCGACAAAGTAGTCAATGGTACAATTAGCAAACGTGCGAGGTTAGAGCGGTCTTTTGACGCCTTTTAAATCTCGGCGCTTCCTTATTTCACATCACCTTTGACAAGAATTGTAAAGCTAACAGAACTACTCAGCTGCAGAGTTACACCTGTTATATCTCTCACCTCTATCTCTCTTGAGCTCCATCTGACATATACAGGTATTTTCTCTGCCATCTTTTTTGATAATATACAAAACAATAATAATATAATTATATAAATTATAATATTAATAATATACATAATATGAAAATATATTATATATATTTAATATTTAGTATACAATCTGTTTTCAATATACATCTATATAATAACTAATTATGCAGCACAGTTCTCTTTCATAATTTAATCTGTTAACATTTTCAATACATATTGTCAACGTCCATTTTAAAGGTAACTGACGAGATATTTCACACAAAAATGAAAATTGTCATCGCATACCTTCATGCTGTTGCAAACCTGTATGACTTTCTTATTTCAGTGGATATCAAAAGGAGATATTAGGGAGTTTCAGTCACTATTCACTTACATTGAATGAAAAGCAGTGACAGTGAATGGTGACTGAGACTAAACGTTTTGCTTAACATCTCCTTTTTTGTTCCACGGCAGAGAAAAATTCATACAGACTCAAGGGAGACCAGTGATGATAGAAATTTCATTTTTAAATGAACTGCCCTTTAACTATCTGTTAAAGTATTTGGAAAATGTATCTGCCAAGAGAAAATGTATAAATGTTATTCAGCACATGCTAGACCTTATTCACAGCAGTGCCATATACATTTTTTGACGAGAATGACAATGAGGCTGTGAGGGATAAACGTACAGTCTCTTCCATGGGCTGTACTGCAGTTTAAAGCATTTTGGATCGTTCAGCAGACAAAATATTGGAAAAATATATTTAAGGACACTCAGCAAACAAAACTCCAGACAACTTGAGTTGTGGAAAAACAGATGGGATATTGGAGCTTTATACAGATTTATACCATGCATGCCATTGAAGAGATGGTAAGTCGATCCCTCACAGCTTCATTTCCATTCCCATTAAAAATCAAACATGGCGCTATTGTGAATAAGGTCTATAGACCAATCCTCTTGTTTACAAAAATGTCAGTGCATGTGAACTGTGGTGGCAGAAAGCCCACTGACTGTTAGATTTGACAGATTAGATGATTAAACGAAAGTATGATACAAAACCATCATAAATACAAACATATTCTTAGCGATACAATTGCTATAATAAAATGAGTTAATAACAAACATGTAATCACGTTCGCTATAAATGTATGCGGCAAAGTTGTGAGTTGAAATGATCTCCTCAGTCCAGTCAGCTCTGTTGATGATCTTGAAGAAACAGCAGTCAACGAGAGCCCTCTGAATCATTTTTTCAACAACGTAATCCGATATAAGTTTACTTTTTACACATGGTTTTTGCCATCACTTCCGTGTTTGACATAAGCAGTGACATTGCCAAAGCATTGGTCTATTGCGTCACATCTTGCTGGAAAGCAAGTGACTAAAGTGAAGGGTCAAAATATAGGCTACGTGAGAGTTTTAATGTTGTATTAACTTATTTAAAAAAAGAAAGCACATAAATGCACAATAAAATATAAAAAAAAAAAAAACATGTCCAGAGACATCCAAGTAGTCTCAGTCGTTTTGTATTTACCAGCTAATGAATTATTTCAACAAAAAAATTTTTTTTTTATTATTATTGCGAAAGTGGTCTTACATTTTTCTTATATTTGGCCTTAAAAAGTCTTACATTTCATTCCTTCGAACATGCAGAAACCCTGGCTTATGGGCTGGGTCAAGTGCAATTTAATTCTGAGGTTCTTCTCCGGTTATTGCATCATCTGCGTCCTATTATATAGTCCATTCCCTGTCAAGCACCAGCGATAAAAACAAAGACAGCACATTCATAAGAAGTTGGTAATCTAAATGGACTGTATGCAATGAATTAGAAGAATAGAAAACTTTCTTCTGTGCATTAACTGCGTCCTTGTTGAATGTTAGGCATATTTCTATGACAGTTTTCTATGACTTTTATACACATAGAAAATGTGCTTCTCGTCAGGATTTGGATGTATGCTCCGTTAAACTATAGAGAATGTAATTATTATTAATCATTTTCATTTACTAACACAAATCATGGCTAATTTTAACAGGGATTATATCGAAACACACTTCACTTCTACCGGTCGATTTTGATTTAAAAAATTGAAATTCATTTATTGAAAATATTTAACCAAAAAATTTTCTAAATTCAAATTACACTTCAAACTATATGAAAATATAATCAAAATAAAGAAAAAAATTAAAATGAAAAAAACTAGTAAAAACCAAACACAATGGTATTTTCTCTTATGCTATCTCAGTGGTGGTGGTAGAATTACAGAGTGCACATCAAGTTATATTTCATCACAAGAAACGATGCCAAAACCTGACTTCACTCGAATCTGGTATGTCTTCATGATTGACGTCTCAGTGTCTGAAAACCTACAGGCAATGAAGCGCTTTTAGGGGAGCTTTCAATTAGGAACGTGATGCAGCAGAGGAGAGGAAAGAGGAAACGCAATTCTGACCTGCAGGCAGCATGACGCATTTAGCAAAGCACTATCCATCAACACAAAGCCATATAAACAGGTACAGAGATACAAACATGCACGGTTACAAGTTAAGAGTTCTTAAGTCAAGTAAGCCAAGTGGGTGAAATGTGTCTACTTGGTACATTTTTCTTCTAACAAAAGACGCCTGGTGTTTCTTCATATTCGAGCACTTTTAGTACTAGTTCCAGCACATCTCAAATTCTGTATTGTGTTTAATAGAATTCTGTGGTGGAAATTAATTTTTTTATGTTTATGAAATAAAATGGCCAACTCCTTTGTCTTGCTAAGGCTAAGTTCATAGCTAACATTGTATGTATCCTAAAATACAAACAATTGTTTTGGCATAATTTGGCAAAATGACAGCTTGATTGGAAATGACGCCCAATTAAAAGTGATATTTCCCTTGATTTTTCTTTGTTTTGTCTCATATTTAATCTCAAGCACTGACACTTTTGTCCACTTGGTTAACAAGTACACTAACTTTTGAAAAAACGTTATTTGGAGCAAAAGTTTTGGTGTGGTGGAAATGATGCCACAACTGTGGAACAGTTGTAATTTTTGAAGAATTGAAAGAAATAATTTTCACACAAAAAAATACTGAAATGGTTTGTTTATTTCATTATTTGTTTAGATTATCATAGTTTTAAACAATGGATTATTGTATTTTTATTATAGTTTAATATTGAAAGTCTGGGTCTGGGACAAGGCTTAATCAATAAAATCATACATAAAAGGCATTTAAAAAGTACCAAAAATAAATTATGAATGCTGGGTAAAAAGTTTTAATATGACTTTTTAATACAAAAAGTTGAAATCTGACAATAAAAATCAACCTCTGAGGGCATGAAACTGTCCAACATTGAAGCAACACCCATTAGCCTTATTTTTATTACATTGGAGGGAACAAAATAGAAATATTTCAGAATTATTATTTTTTTCACAGGGGGAAAAAAGAGAAATTTGGAATGACATGAGGATGAGTAATTATTGATAGAATTTGCATTTTTGGGTGAATGCTTCATAAAAAATAAATAATAATAATAATAATAATAATAATAAAAAACAGCTAAATAATTCCTATATTTGAATAAAAAATAATGCAAAATACAGTTTCATGGCCTGTAATACAAATGTATGGCCATACATTTACTCAGTTCACACACCATTGGCAGCAGTTAATTTTAGATCTTGATTACTAGTGATATAGGGAACGGATTCCGACACACTCCATGATTTCAAAAGTAACGGGCTTCTAAAATAATAGTGGAGAACCGCCTTAATTAAAGCAGAGAACAACTGCTTAGAAAGCAGGGAGAAGATACCTGAGGGGATTGAGCGTATGGAAGGGATGACAGGAAAAAAAGACTAGCGTGATAATTGTAATTGTGTTGGGGAACAAAACGGGAAGGCCATGAAGCACAAGACAGACACGGGAGAGAGACAATCAGGCTGGGCTCTGTGGGACGCTGGACTGTGCCGGGTTTGGTAATTGGAGGTGATGGCAGCAGCGCTGCTGAGTGTCGAAAGTGTCGGAAAAGAAAAGGTAGGTGGTGGGTCCAGGCGCTTTAGAGGAGATACCCAACATTGATGTTGGTAATTGGTTGGCAGGTGGTTGGCAAGGGGGGAAGAAGCAAAATAAGGTATGGGATTTATTCAGTTCTTCTGAATTTCCAGGAAGCAAGACCCCAGAGGAAAATGTTAATTGTATTGCTCAGAGGTTGCTCTTTCTTGTCGCAGAGGACTTAATGGAGTTATCGGTTATGTTTCATTGAAGTATCAACTGATCACATGTTTCTCCAAAAATTCCTTTGGAGAAATAAGAATAGATACAAATGAGACAATTATTGACATACAGTAAGAATATAGAGCTTTAAAACTAATATGGATAACACTTAGAGTTAGGAATATTTGATGAGGAATATCTGAGTTCATTTTCACTTTGACTTTTGATTGCAGAATTTGGTATCTTGCCAAACATTCAATATAGAGCACAATAGTCTGGTTCCGGAAGTAAAAACTGATTATTAACAATAACTTATAAGCCTTTAAAGACAGACCTACCGTGAGCGTAGATGTTGTTAATGGTATATGCTTCTGTTGAAGCCATCGGTCCATGTTATTACAACTCAAACATTTTATTTAATAGTGAAATTTCTGGTGAATTACTATCCACCAATCAGAGAATCATGGCCAACAAAGTGTGGCAAAAGAGCTGTGCAGTGACCACCCACTTCTATGATGCTCTGTGAATGATGCAATCGAGTTCTCTTCCTTCACTCTCAAACTACCTATACACTGAACATTGTGAACATTATGACGCTGTTGATCCTCCGCGTGCCGCCAAAACAGCTCCAACCCACCAAGGCATGGACTCTACAAGACCTCTGAAATTGTATCTGGCACCAAGACATTAGCAGCAGATCCTTCAAGTCCTGTAAATTGCGAGGTGAAGCCACCATGGATCGGACTTGTTGGTCCAGCACATCCCATAGATGCTCAATCGGATTGAGATCTGGGGAATTTGGAGACTAGGGCAACACCTTGAACTCTTCATCATGTTCTTCAAACCATTCCCGAACAATCTGTGCAGTGTGGCAGGGCACATTATCCTGCTGAAAGAGGCCACTGCCATCATGGAATACCATTGCCATGAAGGGGTGTACCTGGCCTGCAACAATGTTTAGGTAAGTGGCACGTGGCAAATTGACGTCCACATAAATGGCCGGACACAGGGTTTCCCAGCAGAACATTCCCCAGAGCATCACACTCCCTCCACCGGCTTGTCGTCTTCCCACAGTGCATCCTGCTGCCATCTCTTCCCCATGTAAACGGTGCACATGTACACAGCCATCCACGTGATGTAAAAGAAAATGGGACTCATCGGACCGGGTGACCTTCTTCCACTGCTCCAAGGTCCAGTTCTGATGCATGCCCATTGTAGGCCCTTTCGATGGTGGACAGGGGTCATCATGGACTCTCTGACCGGTCTGCGACTCTGCAGCCCCATACGTTGCAGGGATGCGATGCACTTTGTGTTATGACACATTCCTCCCGTAACCATTATTACAATTTTCTGTCACTTGTGCCACAGTAGACCTTCTGTCAGTTCGGACCAGACGGGATGGCCTTCGTTGCCCTCATACATCGATGTGCCTTGGGAGCCCAACACCCTGTCACCGGTTTGTGGTTTGTCCCTCCTCAGACCACTGTCGGTAGGTCCTCACCACTGCTGACCAGGAGCACCACAAAAGCCTTGCCGTTTCAGAGATGCTCTGACCCAGTCATCTGGTCATAACAATTAGTCCTTTGTCAAAGTCGCTCAGGACTTTATTCCTGCCCATTTCTCCTGCATTCAACATGTTGACTACGAGAAACCGATTGTTCACTTACCATCTAATCAACCCAGACCTTGACATGTGGCCTTGTTAGGAGATGATCAATGTTATTCGCTTACACCTGTGAGTGGTCATAATGTTATGGCACATCAGTAGTATATTTGTATGAACTGCATGTATCTGAATTATTTGCAATAAAATCAAAATATATTGTTTCTAACAGCTTTAAATCAATATTTTTACATTTTTCCATCAATTTTAATTTGATTAAGTCATTCACAATTTCATGGGTTTGTAGTTCATTCATTATTAAAGACATTAAGTAAACAGTCTTGCAGCTTTTGTCTTTTTATAGATTTTCAAATTTTTAATTTTTTTGTTTCAAATCAAAGTTTGTAATGATGTGATTCACCTCAGAGCTGGTTGTTTGGTTCATAGAATAGAACTCTTTTTTTGAAGGATTTGATGAATTCCCGATGGAAAAAATAACTGGGAAAAATAATTCCGCAACCAAGACTAAAGCAAACATCTTCATTTATTCTCTATTTAATATCATTGCTGTCTAGAACAAACAATTGAGATACTATAGAGATCTTCCTCAAGCAGATTTGTTAGGTTCTGCAGAATCTCCGGGAGCCAAGACGGGACATAGAGAAGCTACAGGACACAAATAGATTAAATAAGGGACGGACAGAGGCAGAGAGATGGAAAGAAGGATATTGGACTTTGGAAAAGGAGAAGTGGAGAGGTTCACAAGACAAGAAGAGGCCAATAATGAGACATGGAGAGGCAGAGGAAGTGAGGGTGGCAGAGGAGGACAGCAGCAAATAGAAAAACACAGCGAGGGGAGCAACACTGACTCTTGAGGGATTACAGAAGATGTGGCAGAAGAAAAAAAGAAAAAACTCAATTAAAGAAACTGGGTCAGAGGAAACATGAGGCGGGTTTTGAAGTGTTGAGAGCAGAGTTTCAAAGCAATTGGTCCTTATGTAAGAGATGTGTAAATATGTGTGACCTTCTGTAGGCTGTCTCACTGTGGTACTCTGGACAAGTACACTGAGAAGTCTGTAATTCAGGGTGTATATGGGTCGAGTGGGACGCTTAAATGAATAGTTCAACCAAAATACTGTCATCATTTACCCATTACTCCAAACCCGTATGACTTTCCTTCTTTTGCGGAACACACTTGGAGAAATTTGTAAGATTTGTTCTCATCTCTGTAAAAAAAACAAGTCGATGTAATTACTATTAATAGGGCTTTCAAGCTTAAAAAATGACACAAGAGAACCATAAAAGTAGTCCATATGACTCTCGCTCTACAGTATGTTCTGAAGTCATACAATAGCTTTGTGTGCAGACCGAAATTTAGAGAGGTTAACCATTTTAATCATTAAAAAGATACAAAATAATGATTCGTTCACAAATCGGACATTGCTACACAGGGCCGGATCTAGGGGGGTGCTGGGCTGGGCTATGCCCCCCTGGGCTATCCCCTAACACCACCCCCCCCCCAAAACTGTGCTAAAATTGAAGACACGTGCATGTGCCATTATTAAAATCTCAACCCTGATCTTCCTCACATTCTCGTCACCTAGTGAACCGCATGATTAAGTGTGTAAACACGCAAATCTTTCGGGAGGGAGTCGCAGGAGATCCGTTGACACATTAAAGTCGTGTGTAAGTTTTTCTTTAGTTAAAAACACTTTCTGGATTTAAGTGTTTGGGGATCACCATTGATATGTCAATCAAGTTGATTTTTAAGTGCACTGCAGGGGTGTTGGGATCGGAGGATGAGGAAAATGTTGGAAGTGAGACCAAAAAGAAGCAAGCGGTTTCTGATGTCTCTCGCTCGTTCTACCTCCTCCTGAGACACGGGAATTGAGAATTAATGGGTTGGAATAGAAGGATGGAAATTTAGACAAGAATTGCTAACATTAAAGGGAGTGAGAAACTTGGAGCTTAGTTAATTCTTCCAAGACTTTGAGATAAAGACAGGGGAGAAGTTTCATCAACATTTATCGATCAATCAATCAGGTTTATAACAACCCATGTTGACCAAAGTGCTTTACACAAGAGAAATCAATAGCAGCATCATACAAATATCAGGCATACTCAATAACAACAAAACTAAATAGAGTTACACACTACTAGACACTTATAGGCAAGGGAGAAAATATGCATCTTCAAATGAGATTAAAAACATCAGTTGTGGCAACGGAATCGTTTAAAGGAATAATGGAATAGTTTACCCAAAAAATGAAAATTCTGTCATCATTTTCTGCACACTACTCACGCCAAACTCTTATGACTTTCTTTCTTCTGTACAACACAAAAGAATATCCTCCCCGCACTTTTATATACAACATCCATTACTCGTGTGTTATATTTCAAGATTTCTGAAACAGGGAACATCTACAGTAAGTACAGACCAAAAAAGCCCAAGTGTCAACATTTAGCCACAGTTAATGCACTTTCTCTGCACCTCAGTTGTAGTCGAGTTATATTTTTTTCTGGTCATCAAATAAATGCATTATCTGAGTAAATGAACATGTCCTGACTCCTTAATAAAACTATTTTCATGTCTTTGGAAAGCTGCTTATGGTCCTCTTTTATTCTCATTCGAGTCACTATTTTGATCAACACAGTCTCATGACAACTTGTAATAATTTGTATGAACTGGCTTGATTTTCCTATTAAAACTGTGGTTAGGTTAGGGTTTGGGTTAGGGGTTGAACTTCTAAATCATAATAACATTTTTCATTGGTTACTTTTCTAGTAAGTCTTTTTGTACGAGCCATCTCGTACCAGTCTCGTTGTGCACAATTCAGAGGAAAACTGTTTTGCTCAGAGGTTGCTCTTTCAGGTTAGGATGCTTTAAAAAAAAAAAAAAAATAGTTCAAAACTACAAAAGTAGTTTAACTCCAGGCAAGCTGTCCTCATAAAAAGTACATACAGTAGCTACAGTACACTGTGGCAGCGGGGGCGTGGTCAAGCGTATGCCCGGAGAGAGAGAAAGTGGTAAGGGCGCTTGCACCTGAGCTAGATTATGTCTAACACCTGTCTCTAATTCCAGTGAGCATGGGGAGAGTGGCATATAAGCAGCCACGCCACCAGCAGAGAGAGAGAGAGAGAGAGAGAGAGAGAGAGTCTGGGTCCAGAAATCTGTTTGTGAATCTAATGAGTTATTGTAAAGCTGATGAATTATTGTGAAGCTGTAAACTAGAAAGGTTGCCAATTAAAAGAGCGTTACATGTGACTGAAGAAACCTGGTTCCCCGTGTCCTCCTTCCCTCTTGTTGTGAAGTCCTTACATACACTACTACAAGCTACTAACAAAAAGTAGCTAACTTTTTTTTATTAATAATGTTTTAGTATTTTCTAAATCAATGGGGCGGCTGTGGCTCAGGTGGTAGAGCGGGTTGGCCACTAAACGCAGGGTTGGCGGTTCAATTCCTGGCCCACATGATTCCACATGCCGAAGTGTCCTTGGGCAAGACTCTGAACCCCAATTTACTCCCAATGGCAGGCTACCATTGGGAGCACCTTGCATGTCAGCTCTGCCATCATTGGTGTGTGAGTGTGTGTGAATGAGTCACAGTGTAAAGCACTTTGGAACCACTAAGGTTAAAAAAAAAAAAGCACTATAAAAGTGGAGACCATTTACTATTTTGATGCAACCTTTACACATGTAGATGTGTATACATTTTTAATAATTCAACAATTGGAGTCCACTTATACCGCAGACACCACATTTCCGCAAATCGGAATCACTGAATCCAATCATAAAAATGGCATTAGCTCTAAAATACAATGTCACGGAATTTGACAAAATTTGGACGAAAATTAATGTTTGAATGCATAATTAATCAAATTAAAATAACAATATGTCCTAGTGTGATGATTAAACCACAAAAGGTCGAGAATTCATTAAATAAATATATAATCTGCATGTGCTGCATGCTTCAAAATGAATGCTTGAAGCCGGTCGCTCAAATACTGACACACAGAGTCATGAGCATCATGCGCTCTCCGTGTGTTTTTAATAGATGCAGGGATGTACAGTGCAACAGTTTTGCTCACATAAAGAACATGTCCAATTTTACTGTCACATGTCGACTTTGCTATTGCGAAATCTCAAACGCTCGAACATTAGCGCATGGCCATGGACACGTTTTCAGGGTCAAGGTAATGTTCCCTTTGTGCGGCCACACTCAAGAACCACAACTTTAGGTGCTGCATGCAAAAACAAGAGCAGCAGAAACTGAGAGGCGATCAATTAAAATGCAAGACATTTTTCTGTTTGCCCGCAAGTCTGTATCTAGATGCTTGACTTACAGAGAACGAGCTTAAAGATGGTGAGCTTTTCACTCAGAAACACTGGATTCAGCAAGAATACACCTTGCCCTGGGCGCAATTTTGCGCAGTCTGCGGGGGCAAAATGCCACCCCGGGCGGCTGCCCATGTCGCCCATACATATTGTAAATCAGCCACTGGCTATTCATATTAGTGGTCGACAGATAAGGAGTTTTCAGTGGTCTAATCTCAAACCAGTACAATGCATGTCAGTAAAAACAGCAGAAAATAGCAGAAAATTAGAAAATGTGTATTCTGTGGTGTGTTAGAGTTTTAGAAATGGGTATCATTTATCTTAAACATAAAAATTTGTTTCAGAGCTTTTTTGGTTTAATAATCAAACTGGGCCACATAGTGAACTGCTTATCCGGAGCTGAGGATAAGTGTGATAAGAAACGCCAAAATAAAAGCTAGATTTAAATGGACTCGTGAAATGGGGGAAAAAAGACAATATATATACTACTGTATGTTAATTTAATGTTTACTGTTATTAAATAATAATAATTATTCATTAAAGCAATATCTCACATCTGTGATGTTCTGTTGTGCAGCACTTCATTTGACAAAAGTAATACGATGTTGTGTTTTTTCTTAAATATGGGTACAAAAAAATGTCCCGAACCACTGTCACATTACTGAAAAATTTAGCATAGTTAGTAGCATAGCTACTTTTAGTTAACGACTCCACAACAGGTGCATGTAAACTCTAAGTAGGACACTTCAACAAAAGCGGTCCAGGAGAGACAATTGAGGTATTAAAGAGATCTCATTGGTAGTTCTTGTACAGCAAAGTGCAGACGTTTATGAAGCAGTGTAAAGATGTAGGATAAAGTCAACAGGAGTCTGTGTCTGTGATCCGTTGACCTGCACAGAGCCCTGAAGCCATGGAGCAACTTACTATGTTTTTGTACCAATCAGCACCCCACAGTAGACCCGTGCAAACATGGGAGGGGGGCAGTTTGATGACTCTGCTTGTCCACACCTGCCCTCGTCCACACCCCGCTTATTATCGCCCACCCACTGTGCCTGCCCCCCTGGAGTCCGCTCACACTTCCTGTCAGATCCAAGTTTTCAGCTCCAGAAACCGGAGCTTGTTGCCATGGCAACAGCCACCGTAGGGAGAGGGAAAAAATCTGCCGCATTGCTGGCATGAGCGTCGAGTGTGTGTATGTACGTACGTCTGTGTTTACATGCTTAAGCATGCATCAGAACATGGACCGTTTAGTCTTATAATGGAAACGCCAATGCCACTGGCTCATTTGTAGGTGCACAGGTGTACAGTAGGTGCATGGTTTTATAGTTTATATTTATGGTAGACACCATATTAATTTTGATGCCAATGAAAATGTGATGGATAGCTCGTTCAGTTTGTCACATGATCTTTAACACTGCAAAAAAAGTTTTCTTTAATTAGTATTTTGGCTTGTTTATCAGTAAAATATCAAAACATACTTAAAACAAGAGAAATGTACTTGAGAAGCAAAACTTTTTAAGATAATAGTGTGCTTTGGACACTTTTAACACTGTAGACTTCTAGATAAGTCTTGTTAAAACATTTTTCCAACACTTACTGATTTATTTCACTTGTCTACCAACAATGTTCAACAGTGTATAATGTCATGAAAATTCCCACCACAGTGTCATTTCCTGCACATCTCAAATTCTGTATTGTGTTTAATAAAATTCGGTGTTGGAAATTATGCTGAAGGAAATGGCATTTTTAATGCTTTTGAAATAAATTGACTGACTCCTTTGTCTTGCTAATGCTAACTTAATAGCTTACATTTTATGCATCAAAAATACACACAATTAAATATTAATATCGCACTTTTTGCAGCTTGCTTGTAAATGACGGCCATAAAAATATTCTACTCATAAGTGATATTTACACTGATTTTTCTTTTTCTTCAAGCATCACTTGTCTCATATTTCATATCAAGTATGCTCTTCACTGACACTTTTGTCCACTTGGTAAACAAGTACACTAACTTTTTAACATTATTAGGGGCAAAAAAAATGTCGTTGTAATTTTTGAAAAATTTATAGAAATAATTTTCACACAAATGCATATTGAAATGGTTTGTTCATTTCACTCTTCGTTTAGATGATCCTAATTTGAAACATGTACTGATTTGAACATTATTGCAGTGATTAATTAATATGTTTCAGATGGCAACAATTCTTTTAACACTAACTGATGCAGTGTGTAGCTTCTCATTTCTTAAACAACCATGTCAGAAGACATATCCCGTGGTCGTGGAAAAGATGTTACTGTGTTTCAGAAGGGGCAACTTATTGGCCTGCATCAAGCAAAGAAAATAACTAAGGAGATTTTTGAAATCACTGGAATTGTGTTAAGAACTGTCCAACGCATTATTAAAACCTGGAAGGATAGTGGTGAACCGTCAGCTTCACGGAAGAAATGTGGTCAGAAAAAAAATCTTGAATGGTCGTGATCTGAGATTACTATAAACGCTTGGTGAAGTCACATCGTAAAAAATCGACAGTAGAACTCACGGCTATGTTTAATAGTGAAAGTAAGAGCATTTCCACATGCACAATGTGACGAGAACTTACAGGATTGGGACTAAACAGCTGTGTGACCACAAGAAAGCCACTTGTTAGTGAGGCTAATCGGAAAAAGGAACTTCAATTTGCTAGAGAGCATAAAGATTGGACTGTGGAGCAATGGAAAAAAACGTCATGTGGTCTGATGAGTTGTGACATTGCATAAGGTTGTCGAAACAATGCCATGACGAATGTGCGCCGTAATCAAAGCTAAAGGCAATCCAGCGTAATATTAGAGTATGTTAATTTTTTGGCCAGGCAGTGTATTTCGTTGGAATGCCTTTAGCTTTGATTACGGTGTGCATTCAATGTGACATTGTTTCGACAACCTTATGCAACGTCACAACATTTATTTCAGTCTATTAATTTTTGGCCGAGATTTTGTTTTGATGACTGGTGAGTCGAACCCCTCCGTAAAGTCTTCTCTAGCATATCCAAAAGACTTTCAATGGAGTTATGGTCAGGACTCTGTGGTGGCCAATTCATGTGTGAAAAGTATTCCTCATGCTCCCTGAACCTCTCTTTCACAATTTGAGCCTGATGAATCTTGGCATTGTCGTCCTGGAATATCCCGTGGCGTCAGAGAAGAAAAAATCCATTGTTGGGATAACCTGGTCATTCAGTACATTCAGGTAGTCAGCTGACTTCATTTTATTGCCGTGTAATGTTGCTGAGCTTCGACCTGACCAATTGAAGCAACCCCAGATCATAACTGTCTCCAGAGGCTTGTACAGTGGGCACTATGCATGATGGGTGCATCGCTTCATGTGCTTCCCTTCTTACCCTGAAGTGCCCATTGCTTTGGAATAGGGAAAATCTGGACTCATCAGACCACATGACCTTTTTCCATTGCTCCACAGTCCAATATTTATGCTCCCTAGAAAATTACATTTTTTTTTTTTTTTTTTTTTTCCAGTGTAGAAAACTCATGTTTTCTGGAGTTTTTGTATATAAGAAATTGTTTTGGAAAGATTTTTGTTTCAATCTTATTAATCAACATCAGTACACAACACTACAACCAGCTGTACCGACTCCGCATCTACAGTATACAGCCTCATTTTCATTTGTGTTGATTCTGCTGAATTAAATATGGGATCATCCCTGACTAAGGTCCATAATGCTAAATTTGTATGAGTAAATGAGTGAGTCGTGAAATTCGCTAGCAGTAAATAAAGTACCTGTGTGCAATCAAACCACGTCAATAAATGCCCTCACACCCAAGCAACGTCCCATTAGAAAAGACTCAATTTTAGAATGGTCAATTGACCATCTGCTTGTGAGGGTATATGGGCGCAAGCAGATGGGCAAAGTTTGGCCTCTCATTCCAAATAGGCCTTTGTAGCGATGAGACATGCATTTTAAACATGCAAAAATGGGTCTTAGGTATGTTGCTATGGGGTCACAGACAACAGGAAAACAATGCTAAATGTAAATACAACATATGCATTGTTAGGATAGCTAAATTAAGAGACTAAAAAGGAAGTAAACTCATCAGTCCACATTAGCCACGTTTCCACTATCGGACCAAATGAGGGCGTGTAAATGCGTGTCAGGGACAGTTGCGTTCCCACTATCACTTCTGGGGCTTCATCGTGCCTCCTCGTGGCTTTCTCAGTGCCAGCAGCCAACAGCCTTTGGCCCCACATTTTAAATTTGGGCCAAACAAGGCCAACCAGAGATTGAGGTGGGTTCAATGTCAAAGGCGGAATTTCGCCGAACTTCCCAGGTTGTTTATCCAGCGTAGAACGGTACAGGTTCCGGAACAAACTAAATAAAAAAACGCGGGCACAGTGCAAATCTGTTAAAACGGCCAATGGACAAAGCGGTGCCCAAAGAAATTACTTTCCATGGTACGGTGAACTTTCATAGATGGTGTGCTGGGACATCGTCCCGCTGTTAGTCAAGAGACCACTCGGGACGTCATGGCAGTTACAGTCGGCGAGTTGTCAATGCTAACTTATCTTGCTGTTTGCATTCGATATAAACTCAATATTCTAGATAACTAGAAAACATGATACCTCAACTTGAGCTTCCCTCTTGCTTGTGAAATGGGCGGGGTGTGTGACGTTGGCACCGCAGTGGTGTATTAAGGGCGGGTTTTTGGGAAAAACTGAAGAGTTATTGGTCCGATGGTGGGAATGCAGATCGATCCTTATGAGAAAAGATCCACCAATCAGAGAACTGAGGTGCACAAAGTGCACCAAAAGAGCTCTGCAGTGACCGCCCACTATCATTAATTGACACACTGTGAATGTTGCAATCGAATCGCACTCTCTACACTCTCAAACTACTTATATATTTGCAAGTATCCAAATAGTTTATATACTTATAATCAACAAGTTTATATCAATTGTTTTATATTTTTCCATTGTTTTTAATCCGATTACGTCGTTCACACTGCTTCATGGGATTATAGTTCACTCCCTCATGAAAGATGGTAAATAAGCATTCTTATACCTTTGTGTTTTTATGCGATTTTCAAATATTTTTTTTTATTCAAATTAAAGTTTGTGATGTTGTAATTCACCTCGGAGCTGGTTGATTTGGTTCATGGCTAAGAACTCTTTTATGAAGGCTTTTATGAAATCTCTCTGGAAAAAAAAATGAATGTGGAAAACACTTCTGGAACAAAGATGGGTGAAAGCAACCCAAAAAAAAACTGAAATGCAATCCAAACTACTAACACACAGTTTGACTTGAATTGGGCGTTGTGTATTTGTGCCCAATAGCACAAATATATAACAGGGACAGAAACCCTGCCCTTGTGTAATCCGCCTATTTTCCTTTTTGTAATCATGTCACAAACGCATTACAGATGTGACTGACACCGTTCTCCAAAGCATTTCTCTCTGGCAATCATATTTACAGATTCTCTTCTGCCCGTTCATCCATCCCACTGATGTCTGAATGTTGAAATGGTTATAATTTATTTGTCTGCCTTGTTTCCTTAAAAAAGAAAAATAATAAACCGGCAGACAGAATTCATCTGGAATTTAATTGAGTAGGTCAGAGGCTTTGGGAAGCATTATTAAGGATGAAACAACACAAAGCCAGTATCTGTGGCTCAGCGCAGAGTAACAGCTTTAAAGGGATCGGTGCGCTTGTTATGCTCATCCTTTACTCTCAGTTTGTTGGACATCTAAACTGTCTGTCAAAACAATTTTCAATGGCTTTCAATGGAAAAAGATGCTTTTTTTGCTCCATAATGGTGTAGTTATGGCACCTACCAGCATGAGCAAAAGTGACCATGCTAACCAACCTAATCTTGACCCCTTGGCGTAGACATTTTTTCATCGTTGGTCACTTCCAGTTTAGACCCAATGTGAGACAAGAGTCGGTCTCTAATGTGACTGGCAGTGTGTTTATTTTTATGCACGTACAATATTTTTGATAAGAAGTTTAGAACAAGTTAAAGGAGGGAAAACAGACACACCACTCTCAATTTATCCTCTGATGTTTGACTGCCTTTACCTGTCACTGTTTATCCTTATCAGTCCCTGGTCACTTTAAATGAGATGTTTTAGTCTTTAAATAGAAAGCCTGCCAAGGGAATAGATAATGGATTTGTTTTTTCCAGCAACTTGCCACTAATCTGAATATGAAGACGTTCAATTAAAATGGCCTTTTAAAGTGCAGACGTCTTTGGCGATGAAAGCGGGGCAAAGCGCTACGCAACATAGATGCCACTGGCTGTACAAATTAGTCGATGATGCATCCTGATGATAAATAATGTAACTGTCAATATGATAAACGACCGTGGTGATGCGGACAGAAGCGGGCTTTTTTATGTTGAAAATCAAGCATGACGCAAACATAAGTCCATCTACTGCAAATATCACCAGTGACAAATTCTATCACGACGGCAGAATGCATAAATCTGCCAGGAGTCCGAAAGCAGTTTAATGGTTTGGCTGGTTAGTTATAATGTCATTGGTGTTGTCTTTTGATCAGTATAATAATATAAACCACAAAGACACTTTCAATGCATTTGTTACAGCATCATGACTGCAATATTAAGTGAGAGGGCTGAATGCACAAGTGCATGACGTGTTGCCTCGGCCTCATGAGGCGGCAAATACGAGACAAAAAGGGGTCCTCCTCAAGAGGTGATTGATGGCTCAAAGTCAAATCCTCCATTAGGCCCCATTCAAACTTTCTGTCTTATTGGAATCATAGAGTGAAGTCTAAAAGTCTCTACTGAAAAACGTAAAATTCATAATTACAAGCTCCAATTTGACCATTGTGACATCATGTAAAGAACTAATATGGCAGCGGCTTTAACAGTTAAAAGGTAGTGAACACACATTTCTGATTGATATGCCATTTTAATATGCCATCGTAACCTGCACAGAAGTATTTTTTATTTTTTTTTTAGCGAAAAATATCGAAACGGGGGCCTGGGTAGCTCAGTGAGTATTGACTCTGACTACCATCCCTGGAATCACGAGTTCGAATCCAGGGTGTGCTGAGTGACTCCAGCCAGGTCTCCTAAGCAACCAAATTTGCTCAGTTGCTAGGGAGGGTAGAGTCACATGGGGTAACCTCGTGGTCACGAATACTGGTTCTCGCTCTCAATGGGTAATGTAGTAATGTAGTGATAAATATTTTGCTGTAACCAAAAACATCAACCATTTTGGCATTATAAGTGTCGCCATAGAAAAATGATATAACCGATATAACTAAATATAGTTAAGTGCTTGGACACAATGGTGGTGGCTGTGGGGATCGAACCAGCAACCTACTGCTTACCAGTTGTGTGCTTTAGCCCACTACACCACCACCACTCATTTCACTTTTGGATTTGTAACTAGTAGCACCTAATAAACAAACAAAAATAAGCAAATAGTTTTCCTAAAAGTGTATGTCCACATGTTAAAATAAAATGATACATTATAAATTCTGAATCTATGTACTGATTATCATTGTCACATGTCTGTCAAACATGTTGAGTGGTCCAAACATCATCTGCAGCCTGAAACTGAACTTTTGGTCAGATTTAAGGAACGAATACAATTAGCTACATAAAGAGCTATAGGATGCTCCCTTGCTCCCTATTTAGTAAATGACTTAACTCCAGTGTGCTGTCTGTCTGCACTGATCTCAGAACAGTTTGAAATGCACCTTATTTTCATCCTAACTCCATATAAAGCCTATGAAAGCAAAATTTTTAAGCTTTTAGATGAACACCTTAATTCTCAATGTGATAAAGTACACATTAGTGTGCACCTCAGTGTGGCGTTTCGCAATAAATCATTTTTTTTTTTCAAAATGGCATATCGGATGAAACTAGGGACTCTAATCTTGTGACCTAAACATATTTCAATGTAAAAAATTTGGTTTCTTACCAGTCGAGTTTTGTTGCTGTTTTTTCCCCAAAGACAAACTCCGCTGTGATCAGCAACATGTTGTTTTGTCACACGCATCAATAGTTTAACCCTTTATTGACAGCACAGGGTCTCCTGAACTGAGATCAGTCGGTTTAAATGAATTTAAAATATGTATTGCGTATAGCGAATCTAAAATACAGCACTCGACCATGTGAATACGGGGTCGCGAATGAGGATAATAATCTAAACAAAGAGTGAAATAAACAAACCATTTCAATATGTTTTGTGTGAAAATTATTTCTATAAATATTTTTTTTAATTATGATGAAAAAAAAATGTCTCCTAATAATGTTTTTTTTTTTTTTTTTAGTTAGTGTACTTGTTAACCAAGCGGACAAAAGTGTCAGTGAAGAGCATGCTTAAGATGAAATATGAAATATGAGAAGTGATGCTTGAAGAAACAAATAAAAATCAAGATAAATATCACAAAAATTATATTGACATTTTCAGACTCCAATTGTTATGCTCATAATTTAATTTTTGGATTGCAAAACAGAAGCGTTTTCACAAGTGGTCTCAGACTTTTGGTCTCAGACTTTTGCAACCCACTTTATTTTCCCGATGTGTTCATCCTATTCTTCACCCCCTTCTTTTATTATAATCAGTGAGAATCGGCCGGCCTGTCTTAGGTAATCAACATCAGGGGCCGTGAACTGCTTTTAATTGAATGGAATCCTCATTGTCATGCATGAATGTGTGCTCTTCTCCTCTCGTCTCTTGTCTTCCTACCCTATACAGCTCTCTTCCCCTAATACGAGTCCTCTTGTGGCCCTCAATTGCCTGTCCAGGCTTTCCCACAGATTCAGGAAGAAAACAGGCCTTGTTTGGAGTAGAGAAGAAGGTTGCAAAATACCAAGGGCTCAGGGTTTGGCTGGTAAGCAAGGTTAATAGTTAGGCCCCGCTGTTAGATGCTGTAACTATATCTTATGGTGGTAAAAAGTATCTTCTTCCATTGATGGCCATTCAAAAAAAGAAACATTGGTTTGCACAAAACATGTACTGCGGTGTAAAGCGCAAAATTAAGTTATGACCGAAATTGTCTCTCTTAAGGCCAAAGAATACTTTGGTTTTCAGCACGACGTGACAGCACCCAAAAAACAAAGAGGACCAGTTCATGCCAAAGGCTTTTTTGCTTGCATTTACACTATTTTTCAAGTGTTTTTCTATGTATACATGCACTAGAAGTACGTCTTTGCACTGTGCCTCACACTAAAGCAGCTTTTAGCTTTTTTATGCTGTGTCAGGTTAAAAAGATTGTCATGAGACACCTGCATTCACTTCCATTTGTTGCACTCCAGCTAGCTTTTTAGACTTTTAGGTGCAATGCTGTTTTATTCATGATTTGTGTGAAAGTGAATAAAAATCATTGTGGTTGCAGTGTCTCTAGTGTTCACTGCACCAGAAAACTGCCGCAATACGAACAACAAGCAAAGATAAAAATCATTTTGCACAATAGTAACGTGATTCTATGCAACTAGGTAGGGCATCACAGCTCAAGATAGCTTTCTCCAGGCATTATAGACTGCCTTGGGATATAAAGCCCCTTGGTGGGCAACAGGAATGACATCAGACAAGGCAAAGCAAGCAAACAGTTACATTACAATGATTCAAATTGAGTTAGTAATATTTTTATAATTCTGTTAAATCTTAAAACTACCAATGCACTTATTTGCCCTTTCATAAACAGATGTTAGAATGATCCGCTGTGCTTAAGATCAGAAGAAAGGATAGCGGAGATAAACAGAGCACCGGGACGAGACGAAGAAGATAAACACTACAACAGAAAGGGATATGATTGAGCATGCATTCCAATTGCTGCCCTGGTTGCATCGACAACATAGGCATCAGTATGAATAATGCAACATAAAAGAGAGTGACATACATCGCCTCCACTTGCATCCACTTAGTGTGACCCATTTATCATTGATGGGGTTGCACAAGCTTCTAATTAATTCTCGCACAATGCCTAACTAATGGGAACACTGAACTCATCTCCTCTGAAAATTACACCTCTGACCCCTCCATGCCAAGGTCATTGCATCTAGCGGATCCGCAAAATGGTTTGGAGGCATGGGAGTCACTTTGTATTAAAACATGGTCGGGAAATTTTAGGATTTTGAGTAATGTAAACGGAAAAGTTGTGATCAAGAAATATTTAAGATTCTACTATATTAAAGCTCACTAATCCAACGTTAGAAAATGTGTCACACCAACCATGTTAAAGGGCCAGTTCCACCAAAAAATGAAAATTCTGTCATCATTTACTCAAACTCATGTTGTTCTATATAGTAAATTATACACGTAAACATAATTTTTCCTGCCATTTAGAATTTTCTAAAATACCTACTTTTTCGAACTACTCCTTGGCCTTTTGTCCAATTCACCAAAGAATTTACATACATCATCTAGGGACCCTCATGACCGAAATGGTTCGAAGAAATTGATTATGTGGCCCAGATTCACTCATCAACCTCTATCTTCTGAACTCAAAGTCCAAACATAACACAACTTGGTATACCTTGACAACAGAACATTTTGAGGTTGCATGCCAAATTTCATCCAATTCTGCCAATGGAGGGAACAACAACTAAAAATATCTGTTCTACATCCGCAACCATTTTATTGAGGAAGTTGACATTTGGCATGCATCTTCTTTGTAAAAATGCAAACATATCCTTAAAATATCAGTCAAATCAACAAAATGGCTGCCAACAGCTAATCAGAATTCAGTAACCAACTATTTAATTCCACCATTTTAAATTTTTTGGAAAATTTTACTTTTTCAAACTCATCCTTGGCCATCTGTCCGATTCACATGAAATGTAACGTGTAACATCTAGAGACTGTCCCAACAAAAAGTTGTTCAAAGTACTTTAATTAATTCTGTCATTCAGAAGCGATAAGTCAATATATTTTAAGGTGTGCACCATAATTACTAACTGTATCTTATGAGTGCAATGTAGAAACGTAACAAAATTTGGTTCACATGGACAACAGGACACTCTGAGGACAAATGCCAAATTTGGTCAATTTCCGATGCTAGTGGCACTATAAATGAAGAAAATCTCTAAACTGTTGACACTTACAACCAATATAACTAAATCTAGAGGAACAGCAGGATCTGTTTTTTTCAAATTTGGCAATCTTGAAAAGTCATTTTATAGTTTGCACACAGTGTGTTGGAAACATTCCACCTTAGATTACGCCTATGCTCAGAACACAACATACAACCGGGAACGAGCCATGGCAACCATCCACCCACTGCACCTCAGAGGGCCACCGTTTTCATCTTTTTGTGCCATTTTCACCTGGGTGCTTCACAAAACGTTAATCATTCCCCAGACCCGCTCGGCCCCTCTCAAACGCCCCCCTCGTGTGACAGCTGCAGCTCAGCGACACATCTGGAGAAGCCCAGGTGAGCCCTCATCAACCCCCGGTCCAGCACACACCAAAAGAAACAGCACGACCAAAAGCCTCGACCTTTATGGCTCATAAATCATCTTTCAGAGCATCAGCATTGGGTTATTGATCTGAGAAAGACAAACACACCCCTCTGAGCCAAGTTCCAGCTCCATTCTCTCCCATTGATAATGTGGCATGTCGTGAACTAGCACGCGAGGCAAATCCCTCTGTGTGTTTGGGTTCCAATGTAAATTCATATAGTGCTCCTGAAGCTCGACTAATGCCTAGCCAACCAAGTGCGGAAATTTGGCTTGAACATTGGGGGGGCTTACAGTGTGAAGAATTTACATGTTTCTATTGATCATTGTATAGATATTGGGGGGGTTGTACTAGCTTGTTTTGATTCTTGGGGGGTTACATGAAGCTGTTGCCACGATAACGTAATGGTGTAAACCCTGTAACCTGGTAAACACATTTTTATCACATTAAAATCATGTTAACACTAGGGATGTGCAAAACTACCAGTTTTCATAATCAGCTAGTTGGTTGTTTGAACGATTAGTCGACTAGTCGTGACCATTATGTTCATGTGACCGCTTCAGAGGTATATAGGGACGGTAAGCCCAGCACTTTTTAACAAATTAAAAGGCTAAGTATCTATAACATCTTACATCCAAAAACCTATCCAAAAAACTATTAAAGTAAGGAAAGTAAGAAATTAGAAAGGCTCCAATAAAGAACGGCACAAAACCTCCCTAAATTTCACCCAAAAATCTCCAATAAAAATATTAATGTTAGTAGTCGGCCCCACTAATCGACTAGTCAGTTGTTGGATGATTAGTCGATTAGTCAACCACCGTAGCTCATCCCTAGATAACACGTACTGTATAATGTTTATGTCATGGTTCTTCCCTTAGTTTTGCGTTGTTTTCCCTTTGTGGCAGAGCCCTGCCATGTACGTGTTCTTTGTTTTGTGTATTGTGTCTGGATTCAGCCACTTCGGTTGGTTCAGTTTATTCACTCTGTGTCTGAGTCCAGGCACTTGTGTTTTGTCTCGTGCTGTGTGAATGCACTTTGGTTTGTGTTTTCTCATTCCCTTGTGCATTCGTGTCTGTCTTCAGTGATAACCCCATGTGGAGGTGGGGGCGTGGTTGAGCGCCGGCTTGTGAGAGCGAGATCAGGAGATGAGAACGGTAAGGATCATCCCCTGACAATGACTGTCTCTAACAGATGTTTGTCATTGCAGTGAGAGTGAAGACGGGTTTTAAGAGCGAGCCAGACGCCAGTGAGTGGAGAGAGCTACCCACACGCACGCACACACACACACACACACACACACACACACACACACACACACAGAGAGAGCTTGTGCTGACAGTCTGCTGAAAAGTGAGTTTTGTTGAGTTGAAAAATAAAATGACCTTTTTGAGTGGAATTTCGCCATCTCCTGCTTCCTCCTTGCACCCCATCACGAACTTTGCTACACCCCGCCCTCTCTTTTGCCTTGTTATCTGTCTTATTATTAGTTTATTTGTTTCACCTGCCCTCCTCGTTATCTCCTTGTTTTCTCCTCTATTTAAGCTCCTCTCGTGTTCTGTCCTGTGCCTGATTGTTTTGTGTGTTGGTCCTTGCTACTCTGTCTGTCTAGCTCTGGTTCCTGATTCGGCCAGTCATCGTTGTTCGCTGCCAGTTTTTTTCAGTTTCTCTGTTTTGATTAATTTATCTCCATTGCGAGTTTTTGGTTTGTATTTTGTTTATTTTTTATAATAAAGCCCATTGAATTGCCTCCTGCATTTGGGTACTCCCCTCATCACATATCAAAATAAGAGTCCTTGGAAACATAACGGAGACACACTGTGACATCAGGCTGGTCAGTTGGCTTTAGAGGTGTTTTAGGCCATTTTCAGCTGGTATGATGGGAGACCAAACTTTTTTCAGTAGGGATTCAATCTGATTCACTGTGAATCACTGCTCTTTTGTTTTTTTTTTTTTTTTTTTTTTGAAAACTCCAGCTTTGCATCTCTGCAAGTCACTCACAGTCAAGACAGAGCAAATTCTGAGTGTGACCAGGCAGGGCTTTTTTTCTTTTTTCTCTTATCTATATTTCTAATGAGATGCCTTGTAGTGTTAAGTCAATGTGCAGAAGCAGCGAGGGATCAGTCAACAAGCAAGTGCGAATCAGCAGAGGTGTCAGGCAGGTTAAGTGCAACACAGTACAGTCTGTATCTCCCATCAAGAGTCACAAAAGACATTCACACAGATTAAATCAAAGCTTCTGTTCAACTAAGCAACCAGAGCTGTTTATGACTCACAAATT
Organism: Myxocyprinus asiaticus; assembly: GCF_019703515.2. Lineage (NCBI taxonomy): Eukaryota > Metazoa > Chordata > Actinopteri > Cypriniformes > Catostomidae > Myxocyprinus > Myxocyprinus asiaticus. The sequence continues at coordinate 3,780,565 of NC_059359.1, forward strand.
TGACGGCCCTATCAGTGTTGCCGATGATGTGCCCTTTAAATTCCCAAAGGGCCAGCAAAATTCTGCGCCTGACAAACAGAAATCAGACAGCTCTTTTTTTCCTGCTTGTAGTGGCGTTTGGAGCAGACTGACAACACTGCAAACAATTATTGTTTTAAAGCTAAAGTGTGTCATTTCTTTTTTTAACAGAAATGCAAAAAGAATTTCCCCTCTGCCGATTGGTCGAGACAATGTTGCTGTGTTGGTCTGGATTGACCGCTCAAATCAAACAAACCCATTTTTCATAGCACCAAAGAGAGACAGTGTTTACAGTTTTCGAGGAAATCAACCAACAAAAAGCTTACTTATGATTGTCTCTGCATAATAAGAAGGGAAAGAAGAACGTTTTTTAACTTCGGAAAAGTTACACGCTTCGGCTTTAATCAGTATTTTTGTCTTGTTTTTCAGTAAAAAAAAATACCTAAACATCCTAAAAAGATGTTTACATTACAAGTAAAAAGACTAGAGCAAAATGTAATGTGGTTTATGCTTAAAACAAGAAAAACAGTAATAATAATAATAATAATAATTGCCAAAAGCAGTATGAAAAATTAACTTTTCTCTTTTTAGAAAATGTTTTCTTACTCCACTGGCAAATAGTTTTATCTTGTTTTAAGCATGAATCTAACATAATTTAGTGAGGTTTATGCATAAAACAAGAACTGCCATACTTAACTATAATACTATACTTAATTCAATATACTGTATATTCTCTGATGTATTTTAATAATCTCGTCAAAACCAACAACGTCATACACAATTTTGCTTATCAAATTAATTTAGCTTCTTTTAAAGATATACAGTTCACCTAAAAATGAAACTTCTGTTACCATTTACTCGCCGACATGAGGGTGAGTAAATTATGACAGAATTGTAATTTTTGTGTGAACGATCCCTTAAAGATTTTTTATATATTTTTTCCTAAAAAATAAGACAAAAATATGGATTTAAAAAGTTTTGCAGTTAATCTAGTTCAGCCAGGTGCTATGCATATTTAAAAGTCATTGTGATTTTATTTAGCACAGACACAATCTATAATGAGGGTCATTGACAAATAAGGTTGTTCGAGATTATAAAAATGAGAAAGACATCTTTTAAAAATCTAGCTTAAAAAACATGCGTTAAGTTTGTAGAAATATCCGTTTTGGCTTCATACATTTTCAAAAACATTTCATGCATTTTCTTAAAAAAATAAAATAAAATAAAAACGTTTTAATGACTTAAAAATATTCAAGTGGTGTAACCATTAAGTAAAAGTTATTAAAATACTTTCCTTGTGGACAACTAAGTCATTAATTTAAAAAACACATTTTTCAAGTTAATTTTGAGTCACGAATATCAAGAAGTTTTCTCTTTGACCTGAACAAGATGTGCCTTTTCATAAAAATATATTTTTTAATGATATTATTATTTTCTTTTAAATTCACACAAAGTCATGACAAAATTTCACATGTTAAAAATACATCCTCTGAAAAACCTAAGTATCTTATGCAGTGTTGTTTCTAAAACAAAATAAATCTAATTGATCTTGTTTTAAGAATTTTTAGATATTTTTACAGGAAAACAATACAAAAATTATTATCAAGAATAAGATTTTTGTCCTAATATCAAAGGTCTTACTAGAAAAAAGAAATTATGATCTAACGTAAATTTGTCTGGTAACGTGCATGTAAAATGGCTAGAAATAGCATTTTAGCTTAGCGTAAAGCTAACAATTTACACAAGGTTTATTTCTATTTCTTGTGCTCCACAATTACTTCAAACTTACTTCTCTGTGTGCTCGTATGAATGTAACACATCATAAGAAAGTGTTTCACCGCTGTTCAAATGCACTTTGGATTGCATCATTTATATGAATACATTTTTTCCATCTGAAATGACTAAATATTAAATGAAACAAATGACAATAAAAGTCAAAGTAATCTCTTCAGTAATCAAAATACTTTTTGAATGTAACTGTATTCTAAATACCAATGATTTAAACTGTAACTGTAGTGGAATACAGTTACTTATAACAACATAATCCCATTACATGTATTTTGTTACTCCCCAACACTACATGTTGGTTACACCATCTTACTTTGATTTTTGTTGGGCAAAAGTTTTTCAAATGTTCATATTTTAAATTTCACTGCTTTTAAAAAAAAAAAATACTTATGGCAAAAAAAAAAAAAAAAAGAAAGAAAAAAAAATTCCCCAAGAATTCCAGCTTTTAATTTTTATTATATCACAGAGATATTTTTTCCTTATATAAATAAAAATAAAATAAAAATGACTTACTTTAACAAAGAAATTTAAAACATGTTCATCATATTAGAGGTGTAGTCAAGTAATTGTTTTATGTGAATTGCGTTTTTATGTATTATTTAATAATAATAGAAAATAAGCTAACATCGACACATACAGTAGATTGCGCCATATTTACAAAAGTAAGTGCTATTCGCATGACACAATCAACATTGCACTATTACCGCCCGTGGAAAGCAGGCGGTAAACGGAATTTTGTTAAAAAGAGACGTTTGTGCAGGGATGGGAAAGTTACTTTTAAAAAGTATTCCGCTACAGATTACAGAATACATACTTTAAAACTGAATTTGTAACGTATTCCTTTAGATTACTTAAGGCCAGTAACGTAATCTAAATACTTTGGATTACTTCTTCGGCACTGGCAGATTTTTTCACTTGTTTTGACTATAAACAAGTCAATAAAGTAAGAAAATACTTTACTGTAAAAATACATTCTCTAAAAAAAAAAAAAGCCTAAATATTTTATGCAGTTTTGCTACTCAAGAAAATGTATCTTGTTTTTAGGATTTTTATATTTTTACAGAAATACAATATTTAAATTCTAATTAAGAATTACGTTTTTGCAGTAAATCTTTGCATTAATGTCAAAGGTATTACTAGAGAAAGAAAGTTATTCTCTAACGTGAATTTTCTTCACAGAATTTATTATAAAATATAATCGTGCTGGCTAATAGATGCATGTAAAGGCAAGAAATAGCATTTTACGACATTTAACGACATTCTTTTCTGATTCTAGATTCTGTTCATATAATGATGCAGAAAATATATTATTTGTAGCTTTCTGTACGATGTTAAAGGCTACATTGGTAAGCACTTCCAGTAAAAATATCCTAACTGCATAAAAAACATTGACAAGTCATGTAATCGTGTATTTATGTTTCATCTGTCAAAGCGTTTCTAACTGTTTGATAAGCTGTAGAAACACGATGTAGCTCCTCTATTAAGCTCACAAGGGAAAGTTCCTCAATGACTGTCACGTCTAGAGGTGTTCATGTTTCCATGTCATGTTTTGTGTTAATATCTTTTATTTTGAAATGTAGTTCCATGTCATGTGATCTTGTCATGTGTTTCCCATGTTCATGTGTCTTGTTCCTATTGGTTCATAGTCTTGTTATTAGCTCTGTTACACTACCGGTGAAAAGTTTTGAAACACTTGACTGAAATGTTTCTCATGATCTTAAAAATCTTTTGATCTGAAGGCGTATGCTTAAATGTTTGAAATAAGTTTTGTAGACAAAAATATAATTGTGCCACCATATTCATTTATTCATTATAAAACTACAATTTGATTTAAAAAAAAAAAATTTTTTTTTGAAATTGATGACTTGGACCGAATAATAAAGAAAAGCAGCCAATAAGTGCCCAACATAGATGGGAACTCCTTCAATACTGTTTAAAACGCATCTCAGGGTGATACCTCAAGAAGTTGGTTGAGAAAATGTCAAGAGTTCATGTCTGCAAATTCTAGGCAAAGGGTGACTACTTTGAAGATGCTAAAATATTACACAGTTTTGATTTATTTTGGATTTTGTTTAGTCACAACATAATTCCCATAGTTCCATTTATGTTATTCCATAGCTTTGATGACTTTACTATTATTCTAAAATGTGAATAATAATAATAATAACAAAGAATGACTAAGTGACCCTAAACTTTTGAACGGTAGTGTATGTCATTGGTTCATAGTCATTGTCTTGTTATCTTGTTTATAGTTCTGTCTGTTCATTGATTGATGTTTCCCTTGTCCATGTATTTAAGTCTATTGTTTCCATTGTTCAGGGTCAGATATTCTGTAACGTCGGCTGGCAATGACAGGCAGGTGAAGACGACGATGATGATGATGATGATGATGATGATGCGAAGGACCCAAGTGCAGTTTATTCATAAACGTGAAAACCAAAAACCGTGAACAGAAACATAAACATGAACTAGACTTGACTTGACATGGCTTAACTTGACTTGACCTGACAACCAACCAACGATACATTAACACAAACATGACATGGAAACATGAACACCTCTAGACGTGACAATGACGTCATATCCACCTTTTCAATCACAACAGTGTGAAAGCGCTTGTATGAATGAAACAAATCATAAGAAAGTGTTTCACTTCTGTTCAAAAGCTCCTCGCATCGCATCATTTATATGAATAAATGTTTTTCATCTGAAAGGACTAAATATTAAATGAAACACTATGATACACTAAAAGACAAAGTAATCTCTTCAGTAATCAAATTACTTTTTGAATGTAACTGTATTCTGATTACCAATGATTTAAATTGTAACTGTAGAGGAATAGAGTTACTTGTATTTTAAATACGTAATCCCGTTACATGTATTCCGTTACTCCCCAACTCTGCATTTGTGTACATTTTCTAGTGTTCACTGTAGCATTAATTCATTAAATAAATGGCGTTAAACCATGAATATATCCAGTCATACAGTGCAGTCGATCGCACTTTTAGCATTTTAAAGCGTCAACTCGGGTATCTGTATCACAGTGGTGGAGTGATGCAGTAAAGTCTTCCAGATCATGGTAATCTGCTGTATTTTCCACAATCTAACACTCAGAACTAGCTTCCAAGATTGGGCCATTGCAGCATGCAAATTGTGTTCAGCACTCCTTGTTTGGGGCGTGTTTGCGCTGTTACCTGATTTGCATAATTTCTTTAGTGACTCAGGTGCTAAAACAAGACAGACAGCAAATGCACAACACTATCAGCGGGCACATTTTATTGTCAGTGATTTCTCCTATTTCTTTCATCATGTGTGCACCGCCTTTGTTTGCTCTCAGCACGTGGTTGCCATAAGCGGTTCCTGGGGAGAATAGCTTGATTAGATTACGCAGATAGTCTTGTAAGCAATCTCCAAGTGCTGGGCTACTCTGTTATTTGGTAGTTTGTTCATAACCGTACTTAGCCTGTATCTAAATTGCTATCCTGATGATTGGGTAACATTCAGTAAGGGATTCTGATGCCCATGTGGACGTTCTGCCCTCCAAACACTTCTAATTAAATACAGGTGTGGCCGTTTCCTCGGAGACCGACCACCACTCATTCCGTCTCGCTCTTTCACATGTCTTAATTACTCAATTCGACTTCTTATTTGGATAATCATTGCAACCAGATGTTTTTTCTCCATCCAGTCTTAATGAGTTGCTAATTAAATGCTACCCAAAGGAGCTCACCCCTGGAGAAACACAAGAGCTTAAATCCGCTCACTCGCCCTATCTACTATCAGACGAAGCCAGCCCTTATCACAGTGAGTGCTGGCGGGCACCTCTGAGGTGGGCTTTACCCAGCATCACCCAAGGGGAAAGTGCCATCTTGATGTAATCAGCTGGTTTACTCTCCGTCAGTCCCGAGTGCTTTTTTGTTCATCGTTGCTTCCTTTCTAGAGTGCTAGTGACAGGAAAAGTGGGAAATAACAACATAAGCAACATGTTTTCCTCTCAAAGGAGATTATAAAAGCTTCTCAAAAGATTTTAAAGGAAGTGGTAATGGATTACATCCTGTGTTTAAGTGTAGAAAGTTTGGTTGTATAGTAGTCTTGCATATAGCCAGACATAAAGTCTGGTCCACATTGCAACTTATTTTTGCCAAGAACCGGCAACTTTAAAAGAAAGAAACTGTTTGACTGACATGCAAACGACACCACTGTTCATTTAGATTTTATGTACTGTTTCAAGACAGGTTTATCTGAAAAAAAAATTATAAGCATTTTGTAAAAAATGTATTCAAATGATGGTGCGACAGTCTCCGCCAAGGGTTGTAAAGAAAACATAAGAAGTTTCACAGACATAACTCAGAAAACAAAGCATGATCCAGTAGGATATCATCATGATGGCGCCGCAGATGGCCGCCTCGGTGTGGAGCTCCTCAGTTCTTTTGTTGTTTTTGTTCGTTTGTCCTGTGCTTAGTAATGTTTTCCAGTCAGTTTTACCAGAGACGAACTGCTGAACAATCTTTTCCCAGTTTTCGAATATTCAGACGTTTTGCTAGACATTTTAGTTGGAGGCGCAGCTCTGCTGTTCAAGAGACGCAGGCGAGGAAGACGAGGAAACTCCGTCGGCACGGATTTCGAACAGCGCTGCCGAGTATACACTTAGCGAATCTCCGCTTTCTTCCTAACAAAACGGACGAACTACATCTCCTCACCTGCACAAACAAGGACTTTTCAAACTCTGCTGCCTTGTGCTTCACAGAAACCTGGCTGAGTGAAGACATTCCGGACAGCACGTTACATCTGCCGGGCTTCCAGCTGTTCAGAGCGGATCGCATCGCGGAGTTAACGGGGAAAATGAGAGGTGGTGGAACATGCTTTTATATCAGTGAAAGTTGGTGTACAGATGTAACAACGTTAAAGAGGATGTGCTGTCCTAATTTGGAAGCACTCTTTATTAACTGTAAGCCTTTCTACTCGCCGCGGGAGTTTTCCTCGTTTATTCTGTTGAGTGTGTATAAAAAAATCTTAATTTAATGGTAAAATTCTACAGTAAAAAACTGTTAACTGGTTCAGTAGTTACCTTAGTACGGGGAAAATAATATATCATTTAACAAGACAATTCATGCACTGTAATTTTACAGTAAAATATTGTTAAAATTACAGTGAAAAACAATTGGTTGTTTAAGGAATTTTTATTTAACAAGACAAATGTCATTTTTCAGTAAAATATTAAAAACATGTTTTTTTTTTAGAAGTTAAAAGTAAAATGTACCTTCTAGTTAACGCTGAAAATGTACTTTATATCATGTTAAAACAAGACCATACATGTAATTTTACAGTAAAATATTATAAAAACTGGTTTTTAGAAGTAATAAGTATAATTTACATTTTAGTTAATGTAAAAAAAAAAAAAAAAAATTATGCAAGATAATATATGTTTTTTTTTTTTTTTTTTTACAGTAAGCGTTTGTTAAAATTACAGTGAAAAACAATAATTGGTCATTTACAGAATTTTTATTTACCAAATGTAATTTTTTTGTAAAATATTGTATTTGTTTTTTTTTTTTGTTTTTTTTTAAAGTTAAAAGTAAGATTTACCTTAATGGTGAAAATGTACTTTATATCATGTTAAAACAAGACAATACATGTAATTTTACAGTAAAATATGATAAAAGCTGGTTTTTAGAAGTTAAAAATATTATTTACCTTTTAGTTAACAGTAAAAATAATAATAAGACAATACATGTTTGTATGTTTTTTACAGTAAACTATTGTTAAAATTACAGTGAAAAACAATAATTGGGCATTTCAAGAATATTTTATTTAACAATACATGCAATTTTTCCGTAACTGTACATAATTATATATATATATATATATATTAAAGTAAAATGTATGATTTACCCTGCATTTAATGGTAAAAATGTTGTTACATTTAACAAGACAATACATGTAATTTTACAGTAAAATATTCTGAAAACTATGATTTACATTTTAGTTTACGGTGAAAATGTATGTTTAACAAGACAATACATTTTTTTTTTTTTTTACAGTAATATTCTTAGTTACAGTGCAAAATAATTTCCAGAACATTTAACCAGACAATACATTTAAATATACAGCATGTGTTTTTAGATGTAAAACGTATGATTTAACTTATAGTTAAAAGTAAAAATGTGTAATATGTTTAACAAGACAATACATGTTGTTGTTTTTACAGTAAACTATTGTTAAAATTAGGGTAGAAAATAAAACATAATTGGGTGTTTCCAGAAATTTTTATTAATTAGAGAAAACATGTAATTTTTCAGTATAATATTGTAAAAATATATATTTTTAGAAATAAAACATATGATTTACCTTGTAGTTAACTGTGAAATTTTATATTATGTTTACCAAGACAATATATATATATATATATATTTTTTAAGTAATCTATTGTGACTAAATTTGTTAAAAACAATAATTGCCCGTTCCATGAAATCCCTGCGTGGCCCATCATATCTAAATAGATTTTATTGAAATATCTACGTTTGTTGTCATTTTTGATATCAGTTATGCATGTGTACACTGGGGTGTTATGTTACATTTTATATTTTTAATGTTTATTGCATTATTTTAATGCCACATGTGTTGTCCTGATGGTGTTTTGTGTTTGTGTGTGACACTGTGCACCGTCTAGAAATATTTATAGGTCATTTAAAACATCATGTTATTATAGTGGTTAACAGTACATTTAAAATGTGCAAGGCCAATTTTTGTACTTCCATTTGGTTGGTATATTAACAATATATCATTTAATGAAATACGATAGTAAACTTTAAAATATGCAGGCACCAAAACGACATCCTGCAACGCCTGAAACGTGGTCACTGAATTTTTTTATGGTTAATCTCCGGTAACAACTGCTGCCAGTTGTTTTTTCCACCATAAATGAAATAATATTATTATTATTATAAATGTTTTTTTTTTTTTTTTTTTTTTTTTTTTTTTACAGTTTTCTTGCTACTAAGTGCCTCAAACTAAGCCCTGAATGTTTTAAGTAATTGATAACAATAAACTGGAAAGATTCAATTCCAAATCCTGGCAAATCCAGTGACAGGTTACTCCACAAAGAAGAAACTGGCGATTTCAGCCAGTGCAACCAGTTTTTGTCTGCAATACGCATCAGACAGTCAGTGTACGAACTGTGTGCATGCCGTTTGAGGCTGAACCTAGGATGAATATCTGCGCTTTCTTATGACATCAAAGTACGTTGGCTTGTTAATGTTACTGATCTGCAACGGTCTGTTCACAGCGACATGATGACAGCAGCTTACTGACCCAGAAACACCAGAGTCCCGCGGACAGACTACAAGGCTGATCTACAGAGCATGCTTTAATTAGCTTACTGCACTTTATTAGCACGACTTCATGGAGATAAAGAGCCACAGGGGCTGAGCAGGACATTTGCTAACTAGCTGAATTTAAGAGAGAGGGCTGATAAAAGTGCAAGTTGATTTTACAGACCATGTTCCCTATTGCTCCTCTCCAAGATGTTGAGAATATGAGGATTAACTGTTTAAGGAGTTACTGTAACATGCACATGCACAGAGAGTTCAAATCAAAGTAGCAGGAGATGTACACTGAAAACCCTAATACATTGACTTTACTCGACTGATTAAGTAAACTTAAACTTGTTCCCTCAATTGAATTGAGCAAGTCTCCAAAACATGTCATTTAGTTCATTAAAGGAATATTTTGGGTTCGATACAAATTAAGCTCAATCGACAGCATTTGTGGCATAATGCTGACTACCACAAAAAAACAATTTCGACCCGCCCAACCTTTTCTTTAAAAAAAAAAAATACAATAAAATAAAATAAATCGAGGTTACAGTGAGGCACTTACAATGGAAGTGAATGGTGTGTGTTTGTCTTATGTTCTATGTTGTTTTAAGTTAATTTATATCATTAAACTTTCCGTTGACTGTTCAGCCGGTTCCCGCCTGTCCTTTAACTGTTACACTGCTTTTGTTTTGTTCCCAATCATGTCGACTGTGTCTGAGAAAAAATGTGTGTTGGTACGACAAAGCAATCAAAAGTTATAGTATTACAAAAATGATTTATCCTAGTGTCCAAAAGCCTCTCCAAAAAATAAAACATAACAACTGTAGAACTAATTACACATGCAAACAATGACTAAAGGTTTGTATAGCATGCAGACATGATTTTAGTAATGCGATTTCACTGAATGAGTTTCATTCTGTGCCATTTGAGTCATCATTGAGTCTGTGTCGTGTACTTGGCGCCATCTCCTGGTGGCAATATGTAACACTGTGCTTCATGTGGATTATCTAATGATCTGTGCATCAGATTACCTTCTGTGTGGGCTCGTTTGAACGATAATCACCTACTCTAAATAATGGTATGTGATATATCATGTTTCATTTATGTTGCGTGAAGTTATAAGTGAAAACACTGCATACAAGCAACACTAACATAATTGTCAAAGACATATACTTAGCTTTTACTCGCTATATTTCTGTCTATGAGTAAAACAAGGCTAGTTGTATTCTACTCTTTGAGAGCTTTCCAACAATATATGACACACGGCTATTTGATGAGTTTGATGCTTTTACTGATTGCTATGTGTACAGTGTCATTTAAAAAAAAATACATTATCAAAACTGAACACTTCTGATTTGTCTGCAAATTTAAAAGCACTTGTTTAGTTTTGGTCATATTGCCTGCAGAAAGTAGAGCTTCTGAACTTTTAAACGAGACCTATTTTGTGTTGGTCAAGACTGTAGTTAATATTTTGACAATTATTTATTTTCCTCACGGGACTGCTTAAAGGGTTAAATCGTCATTTTTACAGTTGTTTTAGGGTTTTAAGATTTGTTGACATTACATCATTATGGCATCAAAGTTGTAAAATTGGCTATAATTTACACAGACAAGGTTAGTAAGTGATTTTATCACCATATAAACACGCATATTATTTATGTCTTGTGGCTATACTTTGAAAACAGTGAGTATTTTAATGTTTACAGTTTGGCCCCATTGACTTCCATTGTAAGTGCCTCGCTGTAACCCAGATTTTTGCTTGTTTTAAAGGAAAGGAGGGATGAGTAGAAATACATTTTTGTGGTGATCAATACAAGTTAAACTCAATCGACTGCTTTTGAGGCATAATACTGAACACGGAATATACCTTTAACTTGGTGTTCATATATAGTAGAATGAACTTAGCTTTTTAAGTACCTAAGGTAACTAGATGCAAGTCATTCGTTCGGGAATCTGACTACACAGGATGCTCTGTATGTTTGGTGCTGTAATTTCGAAAGTACCGGCTCAAATGAGCCATTCGTTCATGAATTGGACTACACTGGTCATGCTATATGTTTCACAGGAATCTATGCTATGCAAAGATGTTGCAAAAACAAAATAATGAAAAGTATAAAGGCAGCAGAGAGTTAGGTTTTATATAGAGTTGATGGTTAGTAGAACAGACAATACTTGATCGTAGAGATGTGCGAGTGCTGACAGTAGAACTGGACAATTCCACAGGGCATGCTCATCCATTCTTTTCTTACTTCCTACGATTCTCTCTCTCTCTCTCTCTCTCTCTCTCTCTGTGAGTGACTGGATGTGTGGAGTGTAAGCCACTCTCAGTGCCACACATCAGAGCTAATTAAACTCAGTGATCTGTGAACCAGACCCCAACGCAACCCAGCATCAGTGCTCCATGGACTCAGTGAGGCATTCCACACAATAGAAAGCTTTTCCCATGAGCTGGATTTCTGTATACACTGTAAAAATCTTTCATCAGGTAATCTAAAAAATGCATCATGTGGTAGCATCGAAATTAACTGGTTTTATTCACGTCATACAAGACTAAACAATATTTTGTTGTGGTATCGAAAATGGTGTTGAGAATCATCGCATTGCTGTCATATAGAAACTAAATAGACATTATAACTGAAATATACCTATACAAATTGAAATCGGAGTTGAATTGAATCAGGAAATCTGAATCGATATCCGGCACTTTTAAATAATATTGGCATATGTACATTTATTATAAAGCCAAAGTCAGACAATAAGACATTAAGACACTGACATTCTCAAAATGGCCAAATAGCATCTACAGTAAATTGTAAGCCTAGACAATATATTGGTCTATCACTAATTTGTCTACAACAGTGTAAAGCGAAAAGCCCTAGGTACTACTGTATATCCCAGAAGATCTCATTTACTCAGTAATTTCTCGCCCTCATCACAATTCACCATTCTTTTAACCTTATTGTTACGTTCCCCACCAATCCTGAAATGATTCGGAGCTAGCTAGTTTGATTCTTTTATTTCCCCGTAGACTCCTTTGAGTAGCTTCTGTTTTGCACATCTTGTTATAGACGGATATATTCCCAGTCAATTAGACAACACAGTGCACACTGCTCAACGGAAAACTACAGTTTTACAGCTATTTGCAGATGTGCTGTCATTACAAAAAGAAGCCCCAGAGAAGGCGAGCCATCTGAATTGAGCTTATATAACAGACTGCTCGTTGTGAAAAACCCAAGTGTGCGTGGGTGCTCGGCTTATAGTCAAGTGCAAACATTTTGGCCTTGAGAGAGGCATCTGCCAGTGATGAGGCGTTATTTACGCCTCTGTCTCTCCCCACGCAGGCAGGAAGCCAGAACGCCTCAGAATGCTGGTTGGTTGAGAGCATGACTCGTCAGGCATTTTTCCATCTGTCCACCCAATGATTCCCCCACATATCTTATGGAAACCTCTTGAGTCTAGCATTGTCACCATCCACTGTTGAATGCACAAAAAAAGACCAACCACTTTGTTTATGTTGTTCTGGCTTCTGATGTCTGGTTTGTGAACAAATTGTTCTTTTTCAGCCAGTTCTTTTCAACGAACCGGTTCGCAAATCTGACTGAAATATATTCTAGAATGATCAACTCACTCAATTTAGAGGATGCATGAGTTAGCCAAACACCAATTATGTACGAGGTAAATATCTGAAACACAAATTTACCCAAACATGAGAGGCATGGATTACATCAGAAGAATGTAAAAGATTTAATACACCAATATAAGACAGTAAATACAGCAAATAAATCAAATTATTTGAAGAAAAAGTGCTATATTTGCCTAAATAGAAACATTTATTAAAGCATGTATAATCTTGTGTGACCCACGTACACATGCGTGGACATTTTGGCTTAGCTATACTCAACGCATAATTAAAATTGATTTAAACCGACTGATCTCAGTTCAGGAGACTCTGGGCTCAGTAAAGGGTTAAACTTTAGACGCATGAGTCATGTGGCAAAACAACATGGTGCTGACCACAGCAGAGTCTGTCTTTGGAAGAAGTGGCAACAAAACTAGATCTGGTAAGAAATCTAATTAATTTTTTACATTAAAACCTGTTTGAGTCAAAAGATTAGAGTCTCTAGTTTCATCCGATATGCTTGAGTGATTTATCGCGAAACACCACACTGCTAAACACAATGTACACTAATGTATACTTTAGTGCATTTTTTCCTTAGGAATCGTATATTTACTGTGCATCACATTGAGAATTAATGGGTTCATCCAAAAAAATGAAAAATGTTGCTTTCAGAGGCTTTATATGGAGTTAGGATGAAAATAAGGTGCATTTCGAACTGTTCTGAGACCAGTGCAGACAGACAGCACACTGGAGGTTAAGTCATTCACTAAATTGGGAGCAAGGGAGCATCCTATAGCTTTCACTCCTAAAATCCCATCAAAAGTTGCAGATGATGTTTGGATCACTCAACACATTTGACAGACATGAGACAATGATAATCAGTACATAGATTCAGAATTTATAATGTATCATTTTATTTGAACACGGTTGGCAGTGATTGGATGATGCTGGGCATTACTTTGAATCAGAATTAATTATGCTAATTTCTGATGTAATGTCTGTAACGTCTCAAAAACACGCATAATCAACACTCTTGGAAACATAATAAACAATTTTATTTAAAAAATCTGACTTTCTATAGCTTGGTATTATTTAAAATTTCACAAATAAATTTTTAGTTAAACTATTTGCTCTTTTTTTGCATGTTTATGAGGGGCTACTAGTTACAAATCAAAAAGGGAAAAGGAAAAGGCAGTCATGTTTGAAATGTTGGTTAAAGCATATTAAAGGAATGTTCCGGGTTAAATTCAAGTTAACCTCAGTAAACAGCATTTCTGGCATAATGTTAATTACCACAAAAGATTATTTTGACATCCATTTTTTATTGAAATAAATAAATAAAATAAAAAAAGCGGTTATAGAAAGTGAATGGGGCCTATCCATAAACATTAAAATACTCACCGTTTCAAAAGTATAACCACAAAACGTAAAGATTATATTTGTTAACATGATTTTTGTGTGAAAATCACATACTAACATTTATGTGTAAAGTTCTATAAAAAAATTACAGCTTTGTTGTCATGATTGTCAGGGGTGAGTGTAGGAGTGTGGACGCAGACGCAGGAATGAGGTAAATAAAATATTTAAACAAACAATCAAAAACAGAACAAAACTCATGAGGGAGACAAAGACTGAACTGGGTAAAAAAGCAAAACTACACAAAAACAAAAAAATCTCATGGGGGAGAAAATAACAGGAGAAAGCAAAAACTGGCAGGAATGAAAAATAAATACAAGACTGACCAAAAGGCAGGAACAAACAGGATACAGGACTTGATCAACCAACTAAAGTTCACAAGACAAACAAAACAATCTGACAACACAAGACAGAAGAGGGCACAATATATAGAGGAACACAGGTGGAGGCAATCAACATAGCAAGGACTAGACTAACAAGCGGGTGTGGCTAGGGGAACCAGGCAAGCAGGGAGAACACATGGCTGGCAAACACACACGGCCAAGTGCTCACAAAACAAACAGAGACAAACACAGAACAGTCCAGCAGGGTTCATGACTAGTGGTCGGCCAATATGGGTTTTTTAATGGCCGATGCTGATTTCCAGAGTGCAGGGTGGCCGATAGGCCGATACAATGCTGCTATTTTAAACAATTTAATAGTAAATAACATTAACATACAATTGCTAAAAATAATAACAAACTCTTATTTAGCATTATATTTATTCAATTCACACAAAACTTGAACTTTGTAAAAAATAATCTAAAAACATAATATTGAATTTTAAATGGAAGATAGCAGTTTCTTCTGATTTCTGTTTAGTCATCAAATTTTAGTAATTTATTTGCACATGAAGAAATTGTTAATATATTAGGAAGAAGGACATAACAGTACACACAGTAGCCCAGCAACCATAGATGACATGTCCACGTTAGCATTAGCATGAACTCATAAATTCAGTGCATATTGAATAAGACATTTACTTATTGCACACGTGAAGCACTTTTACCTTGAAGTTGCACCAGCGTCTATTTAGCAGAGATGGGCCACTTCTATTAAAAATGAATGGGAGAAATCAGAACGCCCAACGGTCGACGGATGTAGATAGGAAGTCCCGCCTTATAGGTAAAAGAGCCAATCACCTTTTAGATACAGACATCGCCTGTCACTCAACTCGAGAACGCGCATTAGCTATAAAAGCTGTGAAAATTGCTTTTTAGCATAATCTGAGGTAAAGAAGCACCATTTATGATACCTGTGCTGTCAGATTTTACTGATGATTTGAAATATGTACTTTGATAGTAATCTTGATCAACCGTTTTTGAGATTTTGGTCTTTCTCCATTCAAGTAGATAGGAGTTGCACTTTCATGACTGGAAATAGTCTCCCGAGAGCGTTCCAAACATGGCCGACAGTGGACTGACTTACTAGAAAGACTCACGTGCTTGTGCAGATCCAGTGAGCAGCAGCAATCTCCTGACAGTTTAAATGGCCTGGATCTCCTGCTTGGATTGTCACGGACTGACCGTCATGATTTGTGAATCAGAGGAACTTTTGATCCTGATCCTGAAGTTTTGATTCTGGCTGATAGAATATGCGCTTCAGAGGAAGATATTAGATGAGCGCTCGACAGGAAGAAAACGCTGGATTTTTGTGAGGTTTGTTTATTACATCTGTTTAAATGAGATATGCACATATTTGCAGAGGTTTATGATAGAAGTTTCATTGATATTTGCCTTTTATCATTAGAAAAGTTACAGGGAACTGTTGAGGAGTGACTGTTAGAATACGTACTTTAGAGGAAGATTCCACAGGATGCTGGATCTGCTGAATTTGTGTGAGGTTGGTTTATTACATCTGTTTAAATGAGATATGCACATATTTGCAGATGGTATATTAGTTTTATTGATATTTGCCTTTTATCATTAGACAAGACAGTTAAAAGTTACAGGGAACTGTTGAGGAGAGAGAGGGAGAATGAAACAGGCGAGCACTTTAACTTTATGAGCTCAAACGCATCTGTCGCGGCTCTGATATGCGGACTGTTTAAATGAGACTGTCTATTATTGTAGTAACACGATGGCACATAACAACAAAATGAACTGTGACTGGTCGTTTACATGTCTCAGTCTCTTCACATGCAAGCAGGCGATTCCCGGCGCCCTCAAGAAACAAATCGGCCAAACTGTAAAATTTATCGGCTGATGTGATAATGAGAAAAGTCAGAATATCGTCCTATTTATCGGCCTCGACGATATATCGGTCAACCACTAGTCATGAAAATTATAATGTAATCCGTAATTTGGTAAACACCATAACACTAGTAAATCCCTGATTTTACTATACAAAAATCATGCTAAAATTTATATTATTTACATCTTGTGTCTATACTTTTGAAACAGTGAGTATTTTAGCATTTACATACTGGCTTGACTTCCATTGTAAATGTCCATTTAAAATGTCATGGGACGCCTGGGAAGATGTGATGAGAATGTAAAAGAACATATGAATCATTGTCTTTTTAACCAGCTCATAGAAAACAAAATGTTCGAAAGAACCGTTTTGCGGAAATGAGTCAATCAAATTTCCTAATGCTAATTCTGCCGTGGGAAGCAAATCTTTCATCTATTTACTGCACCATTTCTGGTTCCATAAGACCCAACCTCGTCTTGGCAGATCTGCCTCAGCATGCCAGCGTGAGCGAGTGAAGTCTGTGCCAAGCAAAAGTGGGTTTAGTTTTTAACCTGATGATGAAACATCTTCCCATTTCATCAGACAGAGTAAGTAATTGGTCCGTGTCTTAAAGCACTGGGATACGCTCACACCCACTGCCCATTTACCTTTCCAAGCCTTTCCAAGCCTCAGCTTTAAAAGACTGTCAGTCTCAATATATCTTCTCCCATCAATTTTGTCCCCAGCTACAAGAGATGATGGAAGAAATGCTGAAGCTGTTCAGTAATGACGTCAATTTGTAGGCCGGCCCAGAAGGTTAATTTGCCATGAATTCCCTTGGGAATATCCAATGGGTTTTTAGAAAAAAAAAAAATTCTAATAATGAATAAGGTCTGTGGTTAACATTACTTGAAGAGACTTTTACATTTTGTTCTACAAAAATTACACACATACCTCAAATGTGAATTTTAAAGCCAATGCGTGCTTTAAAAAGGTAGGTTGCTAAAAACTACAACGGTTGAACTCATATCTACAGCTGTACGACTATCAAAATAAAACCAAAATTGCAATGACCTAGTGCGATTATTAAAGGGCTGAGATTTAATACTATAAATAGTCTGCATGTGCTGCCTGCTGCATTTATGTGCGCAGTTCTGTTCTGTCAGTAGTGTTTTAGTGTATTACACATATTTTGTGCACAAGTGAGCGTCATGACACAGTGGTTTCAGAGTGGGTCTGTGCTCGGCACACACACAAATTCTGTTTTGGGCAAATTCACTTTAGTTGCACATTTGGGTGAAATACTATACATCTCTAAACTTACTATACAAATTTTAAGTAGCCCAGTGACACCAGAGTTTTGTGGATAGGAGAGGATATGAGAGCATTTCACCAAATTTGAAATGAAGATTGCATTAATAGGTTGTCAAATCAACTTAAACAGAAACAGTTTTACGCCACCGGACCGCATACTATTGTAATATTGTAAAGTATTATTATAAGCATTATTATACAATAGTAATATATATTTGTACAATTTACAAACTTAATAACAACAACAATAATAGTAATACTATTATTATTATTATTATTATTATTATTATTATTATTATTATTATTATACAATAGTATTATATTTCTGTAACAATTTCCTAACTTAATAATAATAATAATAATAATATTAATAATAATAATAAAAGTTAGTAATAATAGAATACTACTACTAATAATAGTTATAATAATAATATAATTATTTATATTATTATTATCATCACAACTATTATTATTATACAATAGTAATATATTTAACAATTTTTAACTAAATAATAATAATAATATAGTAATTATAATAATAATAATAATATCACTATTATTATTATTATTATTATACAATAGTAATATATATTTGTACAATTTACAAACTAAACAATAACAACAATAACAGTAATAATAATATTATTATTACTATTATTATTATTATATTAAACAATAGTTCTATATTTCTGTAACAATTTCCTAACTTAATAATAGTAATAATAATAATAATAATAATAAAAATAATAACAATAATAGTAATAATATAATACTACTAATAATATAGTTAAAATAATAATATAATTATTATTTATATTATTATTAGCATAACTATTATTATTATACAATAGTAATATATTTATTTAAAACAATAACTAAATAATAATAATAATAATAAATAATAATAATATAGTAATTATAAGAGTAATAATATAATAATAATAATAATAATAATAATAATCACTATTATTAATTATTATTATTATTATTATTATACTGTAGTAATATATTTATATTTATAAACTTAATATTAATAACAATAGTAATTCAATAATAATAATAATAATAATAATAATAAAGTTCTAAAAAATAATTATTTGCTGAGACACTGTCACAAAAACATGTACAGAGTGGACAGGTGCAAAGTGAATGCCAAGAAGACTGTCCTGTGTGTTTTACTGCTTTATTTATTTGTTTACTTGTTTTTGTCTGAAGTGAAAGAGTTTGGTTCTTTTTAAGAGTTTTTTGCAACTTGTTAGCAACTTATGTTTTATGGGGCTTTTGACTATGAAATACATGTTTAAATTAGGAAGTCTCTTCAATGTTACTCATAAATCAAATCTGCAATTCTAAAAACCCATTGAAAATTTCCAAGGGAACCCATGACTTAAAAATGCTAATTATCTTCTGGCTTTAAGGAGTACAAACTAAACAGCTTTTTATGGAAGTGGAAATACGACAAACTGGCAAAAAGAGCATGCCGTTATTCGTACCACCCTATCTGCTTAAATGAGATGCTAATCACAGTTATGCTGTTGATGGGCCAAACCGTTTACTGTTTTGATTATGCTGCCACTCGTAATTGATTAATTACTGTAGTTGAGCTAATTGAAAGTCACCTCTCTCTCCTGGTGCTGCAGTTGGATATTACGGACCAGCTGAGGGTTTCGGTTGATAGAGGGGTGGTATGCAAACTCATGTGCAGTGTCTTTATCTATTGTTATGTTCTCAGCCTTTCCATTCAGATTGGATCTCACTTTGCTACTAAGTAACAGCCAAAACACACTTTCTGCCTGAATGCGATGCAACTAATAAACCAGTTAACATATTAGAGGCTCATTTACGGCTGTATTTGGTGACATGGCCAGTCATTTCTTGAATAAATGAAGGTTTAAGAGTCTTTCTGTTAACCTGGATGCTTAATGAAAGCATGCATTTTTTATCAGGCAGCTATCGGTGATTTATTTGTTTAAACTCTGCAGAATCTGGATCTTTACAATGCATATGTGACTAATAACCATTCATTACAGTTTTTATTTTTATTTTTTTATTTGCTTGTAAAAACAAACAAACTTGAACTTGAAAATAATAATAATAATTCAGATCAACTAGTCATGTTATGGTCAATGATGGATTATGATTTAAAGTGCAATTTGAAAACGATAAAAATATTGCAGATTTTAAACAAAAACATGGAATTTAATTAGTGTATTTTTATTTTATTTTTTTGCCAAGTTTACCTGTTCTTGTCCCTAAAAAATGTCATGTGGTGCGACCGTAATATTTATTTAAAGTAATATATATTACCTGTACATGCATAATATTTTATTAGGGTTATTAGTAGTACAGTGAATTGTTTTGAAAAGTATTATTATATTTTTTTAACCTATTAGTGATATTTTCATATTTATCGTTTCCAAGCAGTCTCAGGTCAATTTTGTCATTACAATCCATAAAATGTATGGATAAAGTATAACAAAACTATCTACTTTAGCACACTGTATAAGTGATTAATATTTCAGACACAGATCAAATTTTGAATTTAATATTTTTTACTGCCAAACTGGTTATTCCACATGATGTATGGACGCACTGAATGATGACAAAACTGCAAGAGGATAAATATGAGTTTAAAAATGACAATCAATCAATCAAGTAGTTATTGAAATCCTATAAACACAGTCTGACCACATGACATTTTATTAAACGATCATCATCAAACAACGTTAATTTATTTATAATGATGGAAATAACAATGAAAATTGAGTTTTGTTTAGTGAGAACCATCATGAAATTATGGCAAAAATATCACTCAAAAACGTTTTGAGTGATTTTAAATAGATTTTCAAAATAAAAGTTATAGCTTGACTGTTGCACCACATGACATTTTAATACTCAAAATGTGAATAATTACCTTAAAAGTAGAGGTAAACCAATAGTGTTGGGTTCAAGTCCACCTTAGTCAAGACAGAGTCCATAACAGGCCGAGTCCGAGTCGAGTCAGAATGAATTTGTTCAGGAATCTGAATTAAAATTGTAACCGTAAACTAAACATCAATATTTTAAGCTTATTTTAACCTTTACAACTTAGAAAAACAATTTGTCAATATAAATGCAAATTGTCAAAGTGGTTTCAGAATGAAAGCGTATGCTTTAGGTATATGAAGACAAAACTGTCCTTCAACACACTTCTTATTGCGTTCTGTTGACATTTCAATTATATGTTGCTTTTTCCCTCCACTCAAACACACCAAAGAAAGTGAGACTTTTTTGCCATTGAAACGCAAGTGCCATCTTTACAGGTATCACACAGAGGTTGCACTACAAATATGTGACTGAGTTGTACAATTTCCATCATATTAGTTTAAATGTCTCTGATACGCAGTAAATTTGATTTTGGCTCGATATAATGTTCGTCATTTTCAGTTAGAAATGGCTTTGCGTAGTAAGCATGAGTCTGATAAAACATGTGTTCTATTTAATAATTTACTTTTTAAAGTGTACTTACTTTATTGATATTTTTGGATGAGAGTGGCAGAGCACGTGTGGCTAATGGTGATCTCTTTCCCGCACACACATACAGCACGTGCGCACGGGCGGGCGAGAGAGAGAGAGAGAGAGAGAGAGAGAGAGCGAGCTTTGAAAAAGGGCGCTGCTGCTCTCAGCCAGAATAATCACACATAAGGACATATATGGTGAAAACTGATGTGCAGTATCAAATACACAGAAAGTATGATAGTACTAACTGTAGAGAACACATCGATACGAAGACAAAGCCAAATCCCGGACATTTAGAGGCAATTTTGAAATTCTGGTCGGACGCTTTTTTCAGGTCTGAAAAAGAAGAAATGTCTGGGGAAAAGAGGACATATGGTCACCCTATGTTATGTTATTTTTTTGTTTGCTTGTTTTTCATTGCATCACAAATGCCATGGACTCGGAAAAAAATCCCAAGTCTGGGAGGCTCGAGTCCGAGTCAAGTCTGAGTAAAAATGCATCTGAGTCCGTGACAAGTCCAAGTCCATTAAAATTGAACTCGTGACTCGTACTCCAGTCCAAACTTGTGTACCCCAATTCTACAGATCGATTAATCTGTGCCAATAGTTGCTTTTTGGAACTATCCGTTATCTGCAAAAATCTACGGCAATAGTTGCAATATTATATATATATATATATATATATATATATCTGTGTTCCTCTGTGTCTGGCACTAACTACAGTTAGTATGGGTTGGTTCTACAGTATAACAGTGGCCTTTAAAAGTGAAATAAAAACAATCACGGTGGGATTTGTTCTGTTGAATAGATAGTCAAGTGTTCTAAATTGAAGCGGTGGAATGCAAAAAAAAAATTGTGACTATATGGAAACGTTCCCCGTCGGTACATACAACGTGTTTTCAACTTCATATCTTGTGAATAATAAACTGGCCCAAAAGTTGTTGGGGGGTGGGTGGGGGTTTGGTCGCTGTCCTTCTCTGCATATCACTAACCCCTTTGGCACATTGTGGAGCCGTTTTGTGGCCTGTTCTGCAAAACGCGGCAGCCCATTTCACCTTAGCGCTCCATTTCGCGGACGGCCCATTGGGGAAAGTCATGGTTCTCCCAATGGCCAGTCTGCCCCTGGTAAATATAAAACCCTATATATATATATATATATATATATATATATATATATATATATATATATATATAAAGGCTATAAAATGCCTATATATTTGGTAAATATTTAAGAATAGAGCATTGTAACTGAGCCAAGTCTCTGACATTTCAAAATAAGAGTCGTTGCTGTGTTAAAAGTCCCATGTTACGCACCATATCTTAATTTCTTTTTCCTGGTTACTATTGGGATTTTGGTTGCCCAATAAACTGCATATGGAATTTTAACAATTTTGGACTCTTGTAGCCTGTATGTCTGTGTCCATCAGAGTAAGGAAAGACTAAGAACATTTTGTAACATTCTATATATTGATTTTAAAAACTATCGACCGATTAATCTGTTATCGGCATTTTATATATCCTCAGTTATCGGTCCACAATCTATCTACTTAAAAGCATGGAAAAATAAGTTAAAAGTATTTATATACAGTATTTTAAAGGTATTAGAAATTCATACTACTTTTAAAAAAACATTTTATTAATTTATATCATACCTAGACAGACAGAAATAAAAAAACAGCACAAATGCCATGTGAGAACGTTTAGGGCATTTCTGTCACATTTTCGCTTATTACTTCATGGAAAAAGTACACATGCAAAAACAGTAAAACATTAATGGTTAAAATGGTAATAATGATTGTTTCATTTGAACAGTTATCAGCGAATTCTATATAGCATACCCGGTTCTGTGCTGTTTGTTGCTCCTGTGACATCTGCTGAATTCTATACATAAATGTATACATCTATACACTGTAATCCTCTCAAACAGCAATCTAGTTCACGACCGAGCACTATCAAGCCACCAGGAGCGCCCTCAAACATGCAGTAATGGAAATGCTCCATACATTAAAGATAATAAGCGATGGCATCCATTACCGGCAGATCTTCTGAACTGACAGCAGAAATAGACGATTTTCTTTCACCTCATACCTGCTCCAGAAGTTCAAGTTTCTGTCATAAAAACACTAATGGTAATTTTCTGGGTTGAATTTCCTATTTTTGTAGTTCCGTATGTCTGTTTGATGATTAATTTATGTCGATAAAGGAGAAATACTGAACAGTGGTATGAAAAGTGCTCTGAATACAAACTTTCTGCTCAGATGGAGAGCCGATCTGACCTGAATACACAATCAGGAACTGAGAGAAATCAATGCATGATATCAGACTGATTTAAATGGATACTCATCCTTCATTTACTCATTTACCCTTGTGTTGTTCCAAACCTGTTTCTTTCTTCCATGGAACACAAAAGAACTGAGGAACTTTAACAGGGTTTGAAATGACATTTTTTCCCTTTTGGGTGAACTATCCATTTAAGCACCCCAACATATATCCGATGAAATGCCTGAGGTAAATCCTCCGGTTTTAGACAGCTCTGTTTTGGGACCAGTGCAAAATCCCACTGAACTTGAGCTGTAATCCCCCCCATCAATCCGCATGCTCTTCAGACAGTGAGGAAAACGGGGGAGGAGGCATGGAAAATGAGGATGAAAGAGAAGAGAATTTGAGGCAGATAAAACAAGCTAAAGATACGAGGACACATGAAGTGGTTAAAATGGAGGGCTGTAAGCAAAATGGCCAGAGATGCAAAGCAACAAATGGGAAAAAAATCGTTTTTGTGTAGTTTTTGTGTAGAGTGCCTACAACTTCAGAAGTATTAAAGATATCTTAACATCCTTTCAGATTCTGGCTCAGAACTAACTTTCCTTTTTGTAATTTCATTTTTAAGGTCCTCTATGGTTCAGTCCCAAAGATATAAGGCTCTCAATGTGGCTCAGTGCGTAAACTGTTACATTTTACCCATTTTCAATGGTCGAAAAGCAAAAGTGGGTGACATGGTTTGAAGCTAGATTTTCTTGTCCAACAAAACAAAGGTCTGAAGTACAAATAATGTTGAAACTAGAAATGTTCCATTATATTTTCCACATAAAAACAATAATGTCATAAGGGTTATTACATGCCAAATCAACCAAATTTTAGAAACTTTCCCTGGCTCAATTTTTTATTTAATTTTTTTGGTTAATGAAAGAAATACATAAATGATGAGGAAAGCCAAAATATTACATTCCATCGATCAATATTTGAGAATACGGAGTAATCAATTATTTTGTAGAGGGGAGCCAAAATAACAACTTTCATCTATGATTTTGGAGCAAAACTGCAGGTCATAACAGTAATCGTAGAAATGTGGCAGCATCATTATTTTATCTTTACACAGAGATTGGTAGATCTGTTACCAAATCAGTTGACCTCAGCACCCCTTGTTGCATTATATGCCAATGGTGTGAGTCCAAAAATGATCTAGAGCAATCCATTTTCCTAAAAATTTATGTCCACATATGTGGACAGGAGGACTAAGTTGTGAAATTTTAAATAACTCTAAGCTATAGAAAGTCAGATTTTTTTTCCACCAAATTGTTTATGTTTCCAGGAGTGTTGGTTATTCATGTTTTTGAGATGTTATAGACATTACAGCTGATTTTCTGTAAAGCTGAATAAATAATTCTGATTCAAAGTATTGGCCAGTGTCATTCAATCACTGCCAACCATGTTAAAATAAAATGATACATTATAAATTCTGAATCTATGTACTGATTATCATTGTCCCATGTCTGCCAAACATGTTGAGTGATCCAAACATCATCTGCACCCTATTAAAATAAAGCGAACTGACCCAGAGATGTGTTAGAGTTGAAAGTTATTCAAAATAAATAACGTGTTTTTTCTACTTTTGAGGAAATGTGGTGCCAGTGTCCACATATGTGGACATCATGTTTATCAGCGCGCTGATGCGTAAAAAATGTACAGATTTTTTAAAGTGGCATATCATATGAAACTAGAGACTGCTCTTTACAACCAAACATGTGTCAATGAAAAAACTTAAAGAGATTTCTTACCAGAGGCACTTTTGTTGGCACTGCATCCGTAGGAGCGCTTCAAGGAAATCAACATCATGTTGTTGTGTCACGTGACTCGGTACGACAGACGTTAACCCTTTAAATGACAGTGCTAAGTGTTGTGAACAGTATTCAGTCTGTTTTTATTCATTGAAATACAACATCCACACATGTGGACGCGGGGTCGTACGAGGTTATTTGTGTTGTTTTATAAGGTCTGGAGTGCCTATACCTGCAGAAGTCTTCAAAATCGAAATTATCCACACACAAAAAAAAAAAAAAAAAAAATTTATTCTGTAGACAAGCGTCATGTGGGTGATTATGGGCCACACCCCAAAATGTATTCGCTCATTGCTTATAAATTAAATTGTAATTTTTTTTCCTCTCTAGATGATACATACCAAATTTCATGGACATTTTGTGGGGCTGTATGGGAAAACTGAAATCTGTTTGATGGCTATGTTAATTGTTTTGACAATATTTTCTCATCAAAGTTTAAAGAAACTTGTCTAATCAGTTGCGATTTTTTGTTTAACATTCCTCTGTAACCTTCTGTTCGGTGTGGTCAATTGAATTCAAATTCACACTCATGAATTTAAAGGCAGCCAAAACTCTTGTATTCTGACTTTTGACCGACCCTGCTAGATAAGAATGGCCTGGAGACAGAGCAGAGGGGTGCAAAACACCAAACTGCATAATTTCTGACCTCATGTTTTTCCAAACAGAAAAAATATTAAGAGATGGCGAGGAGAGAGAGAGAGGGATGACGGCCCTTTTTTTTCCTTTCACTCCCTCCATTTATTTGCACACAGTCAGCAGGTTTGGCTTGAGACTGCAGGGAGTCAATCGATGCGGGTTTCTATAGCCCGAATACTCTCATACATCTCTGACACTGTGATAGTGTGTTGATGGACCATAGAGAGAGAGAGAGAAAGAGAGAGAGAGAGAGGCTTACACTGCATTACATATGCATCCAAAAGTGTAGTCTTGAGATTAAAGGGAAATCACAATAATAATCATCTTTATTTATTTACAACAGTTTAATTATTAAACATAAAGAGAGCTCAGTAAGAAAAATCCATTGCTTTAAATAATGAAGCCAAATATAAGGAGTCTAAGGAAAGAAATAGTTTTTCAAAGACTTTAAAGTCGTACTGTATAAGACTCAACACTTGGGCCACTTTAGTGTGCAGTAAAACCAGTATCTTAGTCACAAACCACCCGAAATCCATCTTAATCAGGCACTAAAAGTCACTGTCATTCTTTGTCGGCACAAAAATGCCTGCTTTGTGCAAATTAGACTTATTATAGATTGCGCTGTATTGACATAAGTCAGTCTGTTTTTGGCTGGTTGCAATTATCATCGCCAGCCGTTTACAATTTCAACGATTCCTGTTCCAATTCCTGTTTACGAATCCGGTTCTTTAACATTTCCATTAGTGATTATTTTAGTACTTCTGAGGGGGAAAAATTGGAAATAAATGCAATTCTTTCTGAATTTACTGCCCACAGCTGCCTGTTTCCAAATGATGGGATCATTTCATATTTTAAGACTTTTATTTTTTGTTCCTTTTTTTATACCGTATACCACAAATTCAACAAAACTCATAATGTGCATCTTTAACTACATATTGTCATTTCAACAACCATCCAGTAATTACTCTGATTTGAGACTCATGAGCCTCAAGTACACATACAGCAACAATTCTTGGTTCATTTCGAGTCGAACATGATGAAATGAATAACTTTCATTTCGTTAGGTTTTCCTTCTCTAACATGAACCGGCTGATCAGAGTAATTCGTTTGGGATGTAGCACTGTATGTGCAGTACAGTTCATTCACATACAGAGTCATTTGTTCGGAATCGGACTATACTGGTCGCACTGTATATTTCGTGCTGTAGATTCAAAAGAACTGACTCAAAATAATTATTTGTTCGGGAATCGGACTTCACTGGTCGTGCTGTATGTTTTGCACTATAGATTCAAAAGAACTAACTCATAGGAGTCATTTGTTTGGAATCGGACTATACTGGTCGCACTGTATGTTTCGCACTATAGATTCAAAAGAACTGACTCATGAGAGTCATTTGTTCGGAATCGGACTATACTGGTCGCACTGTATGTTTCGCACTATAGATTCAAAAGAACTGACTCATATGAGTCATTTGTTCGTAATCGGACTATACTGGTCGCACTGTATGTTTCGCACTATAGATTCAAAAGAACTGACTCATGAGAGTCATTTGTTCGGAATCGGACTATACTGGTCGCACTGTATGTTTCACACTATAGATTCAAAAGAACTGACTCATATGAGTCATTTGTTCGGAATCGGACTATACTGGTCGCACTGTATGTTTCGCACTATAGATTCAAAAGAACTGACTCATGAGAGTCATTTGTTCGGAATCGGACTATACTGGTCGCACTGTATGTTTCGCACTATAGATTCAAAAGAACTGACTCATATGAGTCATTTGTTCGTAATCGGACTATACTGGTTGCACTGTATATTTCGTGCTATAGATTCAAAAGCACTGACTCAAAAGAATTATTTGTTCGGGAATCGGACTTCACCGGTCGTGCTGTATGTTTCGCACTATAGATTCAAAAGAACTGACTTATAAGGAGTCATTTGTTCGGGAATTAGACTTTATTGGTCGCACTGTATGTTTCGCGCCGTATATTCAAAAGAACTGACTCAAAAGAATAATTTGTTCGGGATTCGGACTACATTGGTCGCGCTGTATGTTTTGCGCTGTAGATTCAAAAGAACTGACTCGTCAGACTAATTTGTTCGGGCATCGGACTACACTGGTCGCACTGTATATTTTGTGCTGTAGATTCAAAAGAACTGACTCATAAGGAGTCATTTGTTCGGGAATCAGACTTTAGTGGTCGCACTGTACGTTTCGTGCCGTATATTCAAAAGAACTGACTCATAAGGGTAATTTGTTCGGGATTCGGACTACACTGGTCATGCTGTATGTTTCACGCTGTAGATGAAAATACCTGAATCATAAGAGTAATTTGTTTGGGAATCGGATTTCACTAGTCGCGCTGTATGAGTCGCGCTGTCGATTCAAAAGAACCGGCTCATCAGACTAATTTGTTCGGGATTCGGACTACACTGGTTGCGCTGTACGTTTCGCGCTGTAGATTCAAAAGAACTGACTCAAGAGTCATTTGTTTGATGTGATGAGTACGGCAGTCAGTTCATGCTGTTTGTTTTGCGCTGTTGATTTAACAATAATGTAGCAGTGCTGCTGAATGGTAGCACAGGAAACACCATCAGAGTATTTTAGCACGGTGTTGCATCTGCATCGTTGGAAGAATGCATGTTCAAAAAATCGTTAACGGAACTGAAAGTCATGAAAACCTTTCGGTTTCAGTGAAAAATTCTCAGTGCCCAACCCTATAAATGATGCTTTCATAGGGTGCAATCAATTCTTAATCACTGTAAAATTCAGCACCATGGACAGCTCTTCCAATGAAAACTCAATTTTAACTCAAACATTCAGATGATCAGGACATGAGCTTTCATGGGGATTCCAGGAAAGATATGTGGATCTCTAAAGAGTAATGAAAAATGTATTTGTACCTGCGACTTAATTTAATTGAGTTAATAATGCATGAGTGATTTGAAGAAGAAAAAAATCACTCACTGTCACTGAACATTTTGTGAAACATAATGTATATATGTTAACTTGCTAGAAAGACTTGCTGGACTGGCCTTGTCTTTAAACAGCTTAATGGTTGCACATGCTTCCGCAGTCTTGGGAGAGCAGAAGCAGGCAAGGAAATGCCAAAAACTGTGAGATGAACCTGTAAAATGAGAGTGTCATAGATGCCCTTGAGCAAGGTCCACACACCACTCTACTCAGGCGGGACTAAAGCACTAATATGCGCTCTATAAAAAATGTAAGTGGCGTAAATCGCATTAGATTAGGCGACCCGCTGAGTGAATAAATGACAGAATAAAACAATGAGTCTCCATGGGTGAGGGCAGTAGGGAACGCTGTGTAACTGAGAGCTGTTGCGATCTTCCTCAATGTGCCACTGGCAGCCTCCAGGACTCGAGCCATGACCAGATGCACCAGATTTCATGCTTGTTACAGACTTTCCTGTGTTAAAACTGAGCTAATTTAAAGCCATGAGAACCCCTCATCACCCCTTCTAATATCTTGTGATTTGGCTGGCAATTTTCTTGAGGGCCCACCCGGAGCTGAACCTCAAATGAGTCAAATGTAACATATTTTGTTTCTGTTTGCCTTTGCTTGCCCAGGTTTTGCAGTGAAACTGTGGCCTAATACATCAGTGGATCTCAGCTGATGGGTTGCAGGTCTGTTCTGATAGGGTTGTAGACAGCAGGGGAAAACAATGCTAAATGCAAATAATAAAATGCAACTAGGTTATTCCAGTTCAAATGATATGATAATTGCTGAAACGCTTGATTTTGTTAATACTTTATCTAAAGGAAGATACGCATAAATGATGATCAGTATGGAGTAATTCATCATTTTGTAGGGGGGTCAAAACGACACATTTTGCGTATGATTTTGGAGCAAAAGTAGAGGTCCAAAAAATAACCTTAGAAAGGTTGCAGCATCATTATTACATTTTTACACAGAGATTGGTAGGTCTGTAACTAAAAACATTTGACTTCAGCACTCCTTTTTGCATGATATGCCACTGGTGTAAGTCCAAAAATGTGGAATTTTTTATTTTTTTTTTTTGCATTGTTTATCCAAAGTTGTAGAAGCTGTAACTCCAAAAGTATTAAATATCTTTTAATATCCTTTCCGATTCTGGTTCAGAACAAACTTTCCTTTTGGTATGTTCATATTTAGGGCCCTAAATGGTTAAATCCCAGATACATGGGGCTCAAATGCTACCATTTTCAGTGGTCAAAAAAATACATTAAAAACAATAAATAAATAAATAGTGGGTCACATGGTTGGCTGATATTTTGGATCTTGTCATTTTTTTTATTTTTTTTTTATTTTTTTATGAAATATACACACAAAAGTTTGTCAAATCCAAAATACTAAATGCCATGGATCAATATTTATGGAGTAATTCATCACTTTGTAGAAGAGGTCAAAACGACAGTTTTCAACTATGATTTTGGAGCAAAACTACAGGTAAAAAAACAACCTTAGAAAAGGTTGCAGCATCTTTATTTTATCTTTACACGGCGATTGGTAGGTCTATTACTAAAGTCAGTTGACTTCAGCACTCCTTGTTGCATTATATGCCAATGGTGTGAGTCCAGAAATGGGGAAAACACACTTTTAGTGTTGTTTTATCCAAAGTTGTACAGTAGTAGCTATAACTCCAGAAGTATTAAATATATCATAATATCCTTTTAGATTCTGTTCAAAACAAACTTTCATTTTGGTATCTTCATAATTAATCCCAGATATATGGGGCTTAAATGTTACCCATTTTCAGTGGTCGAAAACCAAATGTTGGTCACATGATTGGCTGAAATTTTGATTTTAAAAAAATACACATAAATGATGATCAAATCCAAAATACTAAATTACATGGATCAATATTTATGGAGTAATCCATCATTTTGTAGAGGGGGCTCAAAATGAATTTTCACCTATGATTTGAGCAAAACTAAATATAAAAAAAATAACCTTAGAAATGTGGCAGTGTCATTATTTTATTTTACCACAGAGATTGGTAGGTTTATTACTAAAATCAGTTGACTTCAGCACCCCTTGTTGCATTATATGCCAATGGTGTGAGTCAAGAAATGGGGGGAAAAAACGTTTTTATGTTGTTTTTCCAAAACTTGGAGTGCCTACAACTCCAAAATTATTGAAGATATCTTAATATACTTTCAGATTCTGGTTCAGAACAAACTTTCCTTTTTATATCTTCATTTTTAAGGCCCTATATGGTTAAATCCCAGTGGCTCCATCCAAAAGTAAAATTTTTAAGCCATTTTCAAATGGTCAAAACCCAAATGTTGGTCACATGGTATGAAGCTAGTTGTTGTTGTCCAACAAAACAAAGGTCTAAAGTACAAATAATGTTGAAACTAGAAATGTAACTTTATTTATTCACATAAAAACAATGTGGCTCTAAAGTAAGAGCAATACATATATTTAGGATTGGATTTTACTTGAATGAACATGTAAAGCTCTACTGTAATTGTACTGATTCTCATATTAGTCTTTTCTCTCTCTCTTTTTTTTTTTTTTTTTTTGCCTAGGCATTTTTACTAGAAATCAAGACAAAAATACTGAATAAGAAAATGATTAATTGTAGTTGTTGGGTCACTATTTGATGTCCAATGTAAAATCTGGGTCCTGAAGCAAAACCAGTTGAGAAGCACTGCTATATTTCATGCAACGGCATGTCATCGAACAATGTGTGTCATGCCCTCTCTGTCCCTCTGAGACTCATGTTGAGCCTCAACCTCATCTGTAAAGGGCCAATAGGAAGTCATCGAGGACAAGGAGACCATTACGAAGACATGAAAAAAAAAAAAATACATGTGGTATGACTGGGAATATCACAGCGTGGCAGTGTGGATGTGAATTGTGCTGGTGTTAAAAGTGGGTCAGGTTCTGCGGCTAGCGTTAACCTTGAGGCGCTGTAAGTTCCCAAACATTCACGCCAACCCCCCTACCAGCAGCCTCAGGCTGTTCGTTAACAACCAAGGCAAGCCTGCTAATATATTATTCAATATTCATATGAAATTAGCAAGGGTGCTTTCTCAGAGGAGGCATGGATGAGAAAATAATCAATTACAAAAATAAAATAACACACTTACATATATATATATATATATATATATATATATAATTGTGTAAATCACTCAGGGCTGTACAGTGCGACGTTTTGGTTCTGATTTCGATAAAAATTATAATATGCGACATCAAATTTGAACCCATTTACCCATGTGCAATAAGTATTATTTTTGCCTACGAGGAGCATTGCAACAAAGAACATGATAGTCTGATGTCTATTTTTCTATTAACAAATCTTGAGCGCTGAAACTTTAGCAGACTCCTATAGACGTGTTGTTGCTGTCGCGGTAATGTTCCTAATTGCTAAATTTAGCGAAAAGTCACAACGTCTCCACAGCGCTATGATTGGTTGATTATTTTTTTGTCCAGCCTTTCAAATTCACAACTGGACGTAAATTTGCCTAAATGGATGATGGAAATGGACGGACTAGTTACAAAGTAAACAACTTGCCCGGTTGGACATCGGCACTTTTGGTCGGATCTGAACTAAATTGAACTGGATATCATTTGAAACATGAAATTATCGGAGTAAGACCTTTTAGTTTGGTTAAAGTTTTGTTAACATAATGTGTTGACTAATAGTTCGAAAAGAAGGTGACTACTGTAAATACTAATAGTTCTCACAAATTGTAAAAATAAATGTTTACTCAGTCTATTTTTTTTTACTAGTACTTCTTACTAGTTTTAATTAAGTTACCGTAACTCACTAAACCCTAAAATTGTCATTAATACATACATGCTCCAAACATGTAAGTGGTCCTAATTAAACAGGACTTGAAATGTCACATTTTGTAATAATATTTCAAATATATACATTCTTTAAACTTTTACTTCGAGTACTACTAACTCAAAATGATCAAGTTCAAAATTGCGGCTGTGTGGAATACCCATAAGCCCTTGTGCTTGAATAAATTGTGTTTGTTTGGTCAAAACAAAGGAACTTGTATAGAAAAATAATAATTGTTATTTAAAAAAAATGTATTTAGTTGTAATTCTTATGAATATTTTTTATTGTTTTGTTGTTGCTGGTTGATAGTGATTTGTGTGAAGTCACCATGAGAGTGACCATGAGAGCCTGTTCAATTTAAGTCATCCTTTTTTACTCAACTGCACTTTACAAAAGTGCAGATGTTTGTGCACTAATAAGTACTGAGGAGAATCCAATGTGCTATATGGGTCATGATTTCCCTTTTACTGTATAAGATGCGTTAGGACTCAATTTAAATAAATAAAAACAATGATACTTTAATCACAGATGAGTTAGGTTTACTTATAACTAGTTAAAGTTACTCAAAAAATTAACTCGAGCCAAATAAGTGTTTACTTAAAAAAACACATGCAACCAGATTGCCTTAAACAATCTAAGTTAAGGTCAACTAATCAGATTTTACAGTGTGGGTTCAATTCAAGTTTAGCTCAAACAAAAGCATTTGTGTCATAATGTTACCACAGAAAAAATAAATAGTTTTGACCCTCATTTATTAAAACTAAGCAAAAATCTGTGTTACAGTGAGACACTTACAATGGAAGTGAATGGTGAAAATGCATAAACGTTAACATACACAAAAGTATAGTCACAAGACGTAAATAATATGCATGTTAGCATGATTTGGGTGTGATAAAATCAGGAACTTACCAGCATTACAGCATCTACCAGATTACAGGGTTTACGGGCGTTACATCACCATGACAATGAAATTGTAATATTGGACATAACGTTACACTGATAAGACTACAAAACAATGTTATCCCACTAAAATCATGTTAACACTTAGAATGTTTACGTCTTGTGGCAGTACTTTTGAAACAGTGTGAACTTCTGTTTCTGTTTTACTGTAAACACTTCTTTTTTTTTTCAATGCACGAGGGATGAGTCAAGATATTTTTTATTTATTTTTTTGATAATCAACATTATGCCACAAATGCTGTCGATTGAGCTTAACTTGTATTGAACCTAGAACACTCCTTTAAATAATAACAATAATAATAACAATAATAGCAGAACTACGGTTAAAAGTAACAAATAAAAAATACACAAGCTTTTTTAGTGTATTATTGTAGTTATTATTTTTTTAAAGCCATGTAAAAAAATATTTAAAAAAAAAAAACATTTGAAGATACTTTTATGTGACTTTTGTTTAATAAATAGTATGTTAATATAAACATACAAAATCATTAGTACCGATTAGGGATGCACTGATATGAAACTTTTTGGCCGATACTGATTTGAACAAAAAAAACCTATTGGCCGATACCGATGCCGATATTTTGCCACTTACCTTATTTTGTCATCATATCACTGTTTTGCTCAGGAATTATGTTTTTAAAATGTACAAAAAGGTACAAAAGCTTTTGTTCAAACAATAAACAATTTCCATTGAACATGGATTGGATTTGTTGAACACATGACAGGCCAAAATTTAAACAAATTGTCACAATAAATGATAAATAGAAGATAAAAAAGTAAAAAATAACTAAATATTATAACATGTCTGTTTCTGCAGTTCACAACAACAGAACTCACATTTTACATGTATGTACTGTATATGATAGAACATCACAAATTCGTATTATGCATATGTTGGCAATTTCACAGAAAGTTCAACCACATCATGGAAAAATAAAGTTACCAAAGGAACAAAACACCCTTTTAAGTTCTATTGTGGTATAATGGATAATGGAAAAATGCCATCCAGACCGCTAGAGGGCGCCGCTTGCTTACACAATGCTGAATTAAATGCAGCCTTTTAAGGTTTTTTTAAGACCATATTGTGATTTCAATCTTAACTCAATCAATCGTGCAGCCTTATTGGATACAATCTCAATGTCTCAGAAGTCAAAGTTTGCTGGTTTCAATGCATTTTGAATGGTTTTACCTAATCATGTATCGGTAAGTGCCACTTTCACAACTGTCACATCTGTAACTATGTTTTTTCCTCATTAATGTGAGAAAGAAAAAGAAAGAAAATTAAATAGTACATGCTTTTATAAGAACCAACCCTTCTACATTCTGTGGCTATCATTATTTCTGGGTTGTACATTTGAATTTACAAAGTGTAATGATAAACACTAATAAATTAACCATCAGTTTTTATATCGGCATTTTCATGCTTAAAACCGATTTGCCGATGGTTTTAATTATTGGCCGATAAACATCACTGGCCGATACATTGGTGCATCCCTAGTGTTGATTGCTTGTAAATGATGAAATGTAAATGGTGTTTTATGCCTTTAGGGAAATATAACATGAATTTACATTAGACTAAAAAACAAACAAAATCATCTTCATTTTAGAAGTCCACCCAACATCAATGTTAAAAACCCATCTGATGGTGAATGTTGCATTTATGTTGCATGATGTTTTGTGAAGAGAGAATTTGAGGCGTCCCTCAACAGTTTTATGGTGTGGAATTTTATCAGTGCTTTTTAGAAGTAGCATCACTCCTCTTTAACTCCCAAGTCATTTGTAGGCCACTCACTGTCTGCTTCCTAATGACGACGCTCTTATTTGTAGTCGTTTCAGCAAACTCAATGACCTACTTGCAGGGGTCATGCACAAAATGAACAAGACAAGCATCTTTGAAGATTATGATAATAGATTCGAGGGCAGAAATCTGGATTGTCTTAAAATTCACTTGCATGCAGCCTCATCTCATTACCCTCTCGCGTGGCAGCCCATATCAAAAGCGTGATAAAAATACACAGTAGAAACTTTAGCATTGGATATTTCCATGCATAATATCCTTTGTAAAGCTTGTTTTTTTGGCTACAGAAAAATAGCACATTGCCCTCATCTTTGAAATGCAGACAGAATAACACGGAGGGAACAAACTCTGCCAAATAATTTCACAGAATTCCTGAAGAATAATGCTGCCATGGATCTAGACTCACTGATGCATTGGATGGAAAATTATATATATATTTATTTACTTTTTTGCAGGGAACTGGACAAACTGCGGGGGGTGTGCGATGCTTGGGAAAAGCAAATTCATGCATTTCAAGAGTTTATCTGCGAGCAGTCGAAAAGTGCATTCAAAGGGGTGTTTACAACTAACAAATTGGAATGTCGAGTTAGTGCTGTTCCCGTGCAGTTCCAGACAGACACTCTATTTTTTTTTTCCCCCCCAAGAAAAATCTGAAAGAAATTCCAAGCTTGTCTGCAAGGGAAAAAGAAACAAGTTGTGAATAATTTATGAGCATTTATTTGGAGTGCCGTCACTGTTTGTAGAAGCTAGCTAATGCCGAGGTGGTCTAACGGAGGGTTGCGACCAAAACAAATAAACACTTTCATTAGGAAACACTCTGTATGGTCCTTGATCCGATGAAAATTATCGCTGAGTGGGGAGTTTTATGGGAAAAGCACACAGCTGTTGCCTTATCACCACACTTAAACATTTAATGCCTTATTGTTTCCTGTCACTGCAGTCAAAAGGCAATTATAAAATGTATTGAAAATCTATTAATTATTTGGAAATTACCTGTCTTTACATAAAAAAAGACAAATAATATATCAGTGCTCTTGACAATTTACCCTCTTAAAAAAAAATTGTTTTCCCCCTATGGAATACAAAAGAAGAGTTGATTAAGAGTCTTTAAGCAGCTCTTTTCCATACAATAACAGTTCATAGTCACAAAACACCAAAAAGTAATATAAAAGTAGTGCATATGACTTATACGATGTAACAGCTTTGTGGAGGAAAAGACCCACTATCGAGTGAAAATGTAATTGAAAGCTGAAGTGTTTACATTTTTTCTCCTGTCCCACCCTATTATGCAGAGACAACTATACTGTAAGTAAGCCATTCATAGCATGATTTCATCAAAAACTGTAAACACCGCCTCTTTGACGCTATAAAACTTGCTCTTTTTGTTTTGAGCGTCCCATCCAGCCCAACAGCAACACTGACTACACCAAAGGTTTCAGTTTGGGGTGGGACTATCTGCTTGTTGGTGTTTGCAAAAGCTGTTTGAAAACAATCTTTATTTTTGCAACTCCGTTTGGTGACGCTAGTGGCGCAGAAATCACACACTTCAGCTTTAAAGATGCGCTTTTCACGTCATTATGTTAGACCAAAATATCTAACACCAACTCCTCCTAAAGCTTTCAAGGTCGTACTCCAAACTTGGTACAGACCTTCAGACTGTTCTGGAATAGTGTGCTATGTCTTTTCTAACTGATAGGAATTACAGTTTTTGCACAGCTGACAATCAAAAATGGGGGAAAAAATCCATAGATTTATATTGATGGAATGTTCAAATGGAAATTTTAATTCATTTAAAATCCAAATGTAAAAATTTCAAATGTAAACAAACCCACACAAGGCCTTCAATCTGCTTTAAGTTGCATCAGAGACTATTTATTTATTATAGATGGTCACTACTATTCAAATGACTGGGAGAAATTGGAACACCCAACGGTCAATGGATATATAAAGGAAGTCCCGCCTTACAGGTAAAAGAGCCAATCACCTTTTAGATACAGACACCGGCTGTCAATCAACTCGAGAATGCGCATGCGCAGTAGCTAAGCAAGTCGTGACATTTTTTTTTTTTTTTTTTTCATAATCTGAGGTAAAAAAGCACAATTTATGATTCCAGTGTTGTCATATTTAACTGCTGATTTGAAATATGTGCTTTGATCATAATCTGTCTGACAGTCTACAGTATCCATCCATCCATATATCCAATCCATCATCCATCTATCTAACTGACGGTTTATCTTTCTATCTCTCTAACAGTCTACAGTTTCCATTCATCCATCTATCCATCCATCAATCATACATCCATCCATCCAACGGTTTATTTTACTATCTATCTGACAATCTACAGTATCCATCCATCCATCCATCCAATGGTTTATCTTACTATCTATCTGACAATCTACAGTATCCATCCATCCATCTATCTATCTATCTGGCGGTTTATCTCACACAATTTTGATTCTCAAGTAAATGTATCATGTTTTAAGGCAGAAAAACAAGACAAAAAAAAAAAAAAAAATTCCTAAAAAACATAGTTCAAAATCAAACTTGTGCTGCAGTGGGTTCTAATGCTCTTTAAGGTCTGTTGTCAGTGTGGCATCTGTGGACTGCAGAATAGATGAGCCTCCAGCATATGAAGATATTTACAGTTCCCAGAGTCAGGCAGGTAGGTGTCTGCATTGCGCAGGAGAGCCTGAGCTCACCTCTGAGGGGGCGTAAAGTGCCCAGGTGCTGTGAAGCGTGATGCTCGAGCACCCAGCGGAAGATTAAAGGCGGGTGTAAGAGCCATCAAACCTTGCCCAGCTCCGGTCTGTGTCCGGGGGCAGAGCATAGACAGAGCTGTCAGAAAAGATGAGCCACATCACAGTGATGCTGCCTTTGAACGCATTACGCCATCACAGCGTGCTGCCACAGCAAAGCACCAGTCCGAAAATTACGCGAATACCCAACCAGTGTTCCCTCTAATTTTTTATCTTGCTGAGAAAAACCTGGTCAGAACTAACAGAACTAATTATTTTTAAGAAATCTTTCTTAAAGCCTTTTCCAAGATTTTTGAATCTGAGTTTGCCTTTCATGCAGATATTCGTTTTGTCTGCGCTGACCTTAGACAGAACGTTGTCCTAAACTCCCCTAGAGACACCTCGATAGGGAATTGTCAAGAAAGACTTACTGTACTTAAAGACATTCAAGCTGAGAAATGCTGAGCTTCTTCCAGGATACAGATCCCAGATAATGCTAATGATGTCCTGTGGGATACGGCATTACCAGAACTTCACATCTTGATCCTTGGGGAACCCTATTCACTTTGTATTCTTCTATGGCCGCAGATAACATACGGCAATCATGTTCTCATAATGGCATTCATTTCAAGATAAGATTACTAAAGTAAAATGGCTATCTCGCAGGCTTTACTGTGAACAGTTTCTTTTCGAATGTGTGAATTAATTTGGCAAAATGGACCTAAATAAACTGGACCGCAAATCAAAAGTCTAGATACACAAGACTAACCTGCTCCTAACTTGTGATACAGTTAATCTGTTAATTCTTCTCAAAAATGTCATACAAAAAAGGAAGTGAAAAATATGCATGGCCTCTTTATTGCAGTCTGAGTTGTCTTTAAGCAGCATAAATTAAATCTCAAAACACAGATGGCTGCTTCTCATGTTTACATTAACAGCCAATTAAATACATTAGCATCTTTGTTGCAACATGAAAGTTTGCCTTGAATGGAAATTGCATTACTGGAACTTTACTGACAAATCACAAATATTTCAAAACTGCCTGTAAGAAAAGAAAATCCTGAATGAGATCTCTTAAATATCTAAATTCTTTCTCATAGACCAGGAGCTTTCAAATTGGGGTTTGGGGACCCCCAGGGGACAGCATTTTTTTTTCATGTATAAATTTGACATTACCGTTAGAGGTCGACCGATAATGGATTTTGCCAATACCAATAACTAAGGTGTTGGGAAAGGCAGATAACCGATTAATCGGGCGATAGTTTTTAAAATTAATCTATAAAATGTCCAAAAAAAATCTCTCTTTCTTTCTTTACTATGGCAGGCAAAGAGAAAGAGTCCAAAATGAATAAAATCCCAGATGCAGTTTATTCACAAAAATATTGTGTGTATAACATGGGCTTTTAAGTATAAACAAGCCCGAAACACATCGAGGACTCTTAATTTGAAATGATGAAAAAACTATCGGCAACTATCCGATATATTGGGCTAACTCTAATAACGGTTTCATTCAGTTTTCTGAGGATTAAAGATGAAAGATGAAAAAAGTAAAAATTTTCCATATACTATTCTGAATCATTGCTATTGACTTAACTACTATGACAATAAAAAAGCCAATTATTTAATTTTGTGTTTTATCACACTTAATATTTTTCCTCACCTGTATAAGTGAGCTCTTACACATGAAAATACTGTATATAGCTGCCCGTAAGGGGATCATCATATTTGGAGGTCATTGGCATCAAAACGTTTGAAAAACCCTTTGGCACACTGCAAGTCTCTATTACCAGAGAAGCAGGTGAGACAAAGAACAACAGATTCTGTAAAGATCTACGTATTGACTGGTGCTTTGGAGTGCATCCTGGAGTATTATACCACAGCTGTGGCGAGGCTCCAGGCAGCTGTCGGAGCACAACTCCCCTGAGACGGGAAACCCAACTGCTCTACTGCCTCAAACAATCATGAGAGCCCAGCGATGGGACTAAACGCAATGAGGAGAGACACGTGACAAAGAGAGCACAGCAAATCGGGGTATTTTTTTGGCCATTAGTGTCTCTACCTTTTAACACTTGTGTTGTGTTCATTTTGTGTTAATACAGTTTGTGTTCTCGGTCAAAAATGACCAGCCCACTAGGATTGTTTATAAATATCTCATATTGCAAATAGTATCACAATATATTGAATTAGATCTTTTTATCAACTTATTTTTTAGTAATTATGACAGGTTTTCCTTATTACTTGAAACAGACTATGACATATCGTAACTTATAGCAGACCATCCGATTCAAACGAGCCCAAACACAACATATTATGATGAGTAGATCTTGAAATATTCCTCAAAGAGTGTACATGAAAAGACGATGCACAAAAGGGTGCGTGTGTGTGCACATGTCCGAGGACTTTGTGTGCTCATCTAACAGACTGAGATGCTCCTGAACACTTAATATTTCTGTATTTTGTAGTCTAATCCATTCATTTCCAATGGCCGGTCATTTTTGACCAGGAACACAACAAGTGTATAAAAGTGAAATAAAACCACAAAAAAATAAAAAGAAAAAAAATATGTAACGAAAATGGTCCAATTTTTTATTTTATTTTTGGACCATCTTGCTCTTCCTCAAAATTTGATTATTAAAAAACTTCTTAAAATAATAATAATAATAATAATAATAATAATAATAATAATAACAACTAGATAGGTAAAGTTTGTCAAGACAATTCACAGATGGAGTTTGAATTAACGAGCATTCCGTTGGACCATTCAAACATTCCGTCAATGCAAGTCAATGGGATTTTTCGGATATTTGATCATCCGCTGTGCGAAAACCGTTATTCCTGTCAGAGAGAAAAGTTAAAGCTTTGCTAGTCAGAACAGTCTGAAGGTCTGAGCCAAATTTAGTGGATATAGCATGAAAGATGTAGGAGGAGTTGCAATTGATAATTTGGTCTTGGTGTAAGGATTTTGGAAAAACCCTACACAAAGTCTGTAGAATAACAGTATAGTAAGTGTTGCTATTATATCTATTATAATTTTCTTTTGCTTCTTTTTTTCAATGCAAGTCTGTCAAAGTCTTTGATATTTTTTTAGCAGATTTTCACAGACATTATTTTAAGATATACCATTTTTAAATCACACTACTGCACAATGTAAACAGTTTCTTTAAAACAACAGCAGAAAATAATACCTTGTGGGGCTCTATTTTCATGAGTGTGCTGCGCTTAAAATAGGGCCCGTGATGTTATACTTCATTCCAGCCCACATAGCAATAATAAGCATTCAATTTACCAGTTTACAAGCACATGTACTGAAAATAACACAATTTAAATCTCTGAAGGCTCTGTAAAGCTCATCTTAACGTGCAATAGTAGGCTAACCGAGAGTTAAAGAAAACCCATCAGAAGACGAGAAAAATGTCCTTAAATCACAAAGCAAACAAATATATTACATTTTGCAATACCAATTTTAAGATTTATATTGAAACCCTTTCAAATATGAAAACACAAACTTCCCTTTTATATATATATTTTTTACTTTTTGTTATATTATTGTTTTATTACATACAAATGTTTCTATTTTATTAAATATTCTCTAGACTGCTGTATTATCTATTTATTTTAACATGTTGTTACTGGTGCAAAAACTAAAAAATGTAATACTAACCGAAGGGGCGGAGCTTAGCGAAGGGTCAACTGTCTCCAGGGTCTGAGGTTTGTCGGAGCTCTACACCTTTAGCATCTCATTTGAGGATGGAAGCACAATGTGGTCTGAATGTCACCGTCTCCTTGGACTAATCAATGGAGGCGATCAGATAGCTCACACCTGAGGGATGCTCCAGTGGCATGGTACGGCAAGGGCGGCCAAGGACTGAACCGCCCGTACGCTTTGTGATTAGCTTGAGCGCTGCGTCCTCACCTTTGCATTGTCCAAGGTGCAATCAATAGCTTGCTTTTCATCGTGAGCGGTTGCTAAGCAGAGTTTGTCTTCAGGCCACCTGTGTTTTTATAATCCTCTGTAATGCAAGATGCATAGAAAAGATAAACATAGCTAACTGAAATAGTTTGCTTACTATTTTCTAAGGCAGTATTTCTATTCTGACAGTGTGATAGCTTCGCTAAAGGTTAGCTACTCACAGTGTTTTGTGTGTGGAATCTTTAAATTCTTTACAATTGCCAAACCTAACAGAGTTAATTTTAACACATTTTGCCATGTTTAAATCCATTTCATATATTTCTTTAAACCTAAAATCAGTAGCAAGTAAGATTCCGTAAAAAAAAAAAAAAGCATGTTCCGTCTTGGCCCGGTAACAAGCCATCTTTTCTTCAAAGCACTTCATAAATGCTAGAACACAGCATGTGAAATGTTAATATTCTGTGCAAAGAAGTCATGAATAAATTAAGCATGGTGTGATTATTGTTAATGAAACAAGAGAGGAATATTTAATCGGAATTCTTGCATGAATTAATAATCATAACTCTTACATATCCGGTTAAAAATTTGGTTAGCTTTGTGGCCATTACCTCAAACCTTTTAATTGGTGAATTATGAAACCCATATATGAAAGAAAACTCACAAACGAGATCTCGTTAACATCTCAATTCCTTCTAGAAGCAAATGAAGATTTTGCTTAAAGGGATAGTTCACCCAAAAATGAAAATTCAGTCATTGTTTACTCACCCCTGTGTTGTTATAACCCTATATGACTTTCTTTCTTTTTCTTAACACAAAGGGTAAATTGTGAAAAAAAATAAAATAAATTGTGCTCAATGATGTCATACAATGGCAGTTTATGGTGACCACCTCCTCAAGCTTCAAAAGAACGCAAAAGTATGATTCAGAAGTCTAATAAATTATTCCATGAGACTCATGATTGTTATGAAAGCATACAATGAGATTTGGTAAGAAACAAACTAAAATAAAATTTATTATTTAGAGAAAATGTTCACTGACCGTTGATCTCCCGTGCGCATGTTCATGATAGGGCACGAGAGCAACAGTTCACACAGCCCCCTCGTGACATTGGGATGTTCAAGCGAAAACTCGTTCATCTAAAAACAGGTCTGCCACAGTGATAGTGATGAGAGAACATAACACAGCTGCATACAAAACAGAGAAAAGAACTTAACATGTCAGAAGAATTTGTAGTCAAATAATTGATGCATTTCTATGCCCAGCCTTATTTTTTTTTAAAAGTTTTTGGACCGGTGCCATTTCACAGCGGATGGAGTTACTTGTACAATGCCGAAAATAGAAAACAAGTGATCGATAGAAGGTACCGCCGCTCTGCAATGCTGGTTAGGATAAAAACTCTGATAAACATAGGAAAGATACCTTTTATCTCATATCGTTTGCCATCAGGTTAGGACACGGTGTGACTGTGGCTGCCTGTAGCCTCTTCTATATTTCTGTTTGATTTTCGAGTAAAATAATGTTGGGCATAGAAATGCATCAATTCTTCGACTACAAACTCTTCAGACATGTTTAGTAAGTTCTGTTTTGTGTGCAGATGTGTTGTGTTCTGTTGTCACTATTGCTGTGGAGGACCTGTTTTTAGACAAACACAATGAGTTTTCACATGAACGCCCCAA
Source organism: Myxocyprinus asiaticus (assembly GCF_019703515.2). NCBI lineage: Eukaryota > Metazoa > Chordata > Actinopteri > Cypriniformes > Catostomidae > Myxocyprinus > Myxocyprinus asiaticus. The sequence continues at coordinate 3,824,377 of NC_059359.1, forward strand.
TGTCCCGAGGGGGCTGTGTGAACTGTTTGTCTCTTGCCCTATCATGAACATGCACACAGGAGATCAATGGTTAGTGAAAATTTTCACTAAATAATACATTACACTTCAGTTTGTTTCTCAACAAACCTTATCGCATTCTTTAATACCAATCATGAGTCTCATGGAATAATTTATTAGACTTCTGATTTATACTTTTGTGTTCTTTTGAAGCTTGAAGAGGTGGTCACCATAAACTGCCCTTGTATGACATCACTGAGCAGAACATTTTTTTCTCACAATTTTTCCCTTTGTATTAAGAAAAAGAAAGTAAGTCATGTAGGGTTATAACAACATGGATGAATAAACAATGACTGAATTTTCATTTTTGGGCGAACTAATCCTTTAAGTCTCCTGCTTCTAAGATGTTTCTCTTCAAAAAAAGACCCCAGTAATCTCATGTGTCTCCTACGTACAGTGCATTCAGAAAGTATTCAGACCCCTTCATTTTTTTTTTTTTTTTTCACATTTTGTTATGTTGCAGCCTTACGCTAAAATGCTTTAAATATTTTTTTTGTTCACATCAATCTACACTCCATACCCCATAACGACAAAGCAAAAAACTGATTTTTGGTCACTTGCAAATCTATTATAATGAAAAAAAATTAAATATCACATTGACCTAAGTATTCAGATCCTTTGCTATGAACCTTGACATTTAGCTCAGGTGCATCCGATTTCTCTGAATCATCTTTGAAATGTTTCAACACTTTGATTGGAGTGCACCTGTGGCAAATTCAATTGATTGGACATGATTTAGAAAAGGCACACACCTGTCTATATAAGGTCTCACAGCTAAAAATGCATGTCAGAGCAAAAACCAAGCCATGAGGTCAAAGGAACTGCCTGCAGAGCTCAGAGACAGGATTGTGTCAAATCACAGATCTGGGGAAGGCTACAAAAACTTTTTCGGCTGCACTGAAGGTTCCCAAGAGTACAGTGGCCTCCATAATTCTTAAATGGAAGAAGTTTGGAACAACCAGGACTCTTCCTAGAGCTGGCCGCCTGGCCAAACTGAGCAATCGGGGGAGAAGGTCCTTGATAAGAGAGGTGACCAAGAACCCGATGGTCACTCTGGTTGAGCTCCTGAGACCATGTGTGGAGATGGGAGAAACTTTCAGATGGACAACCATCACTGCAACACTCCAACGGTCTGGGCTTTATGGCAAAGTGGCAAGACGAAGCCTCTCCTCAGTGCAAGACACATAAGAAAGCACCTAAAGGACTCTCAGACTGTGAGAAACAAGACTCTCTGGTCTGATGAAATGAAGATTGAACTGTTTGGCCTTAATTCCAAACATCATGTCTTGAGGAAACCAGGCACTGCTCATTACCTGCGCAATACCATCCCAACGGTGAAGCATGGTGGTGGCAGCATCATGCTGTGGGGGTGTTATTCAGCAGCAGGGACTAGGGGACTGGTCAGGGTTGAAGGAAAGGTGAAAGCAGAAAATACAGAGATTTCCTTAATGAAAACCTGGTCCAGAGTGCCCAGGACCTCAGACTGTGCCAAAGGTTCACCTTCCAACAGGACAATAACCCTAAGCACACAGCCAAGATAATGCAAGAGTGGTTTATGGACAACTCTGTGAATGTCCTTTAGTGGCCCAGCCAGAGTCCGGACTTGAACCCAATCTCTGGAGAGACCTGAAAATGGCTGTCCACCGACGGACCCCATCCAACCTGACAGAGCTTGAGAGTATCTGCAGAGAAGAATGACAGAAAATCCCCAAATCCAGGTGTGCAAAGCTTGTCGCATCATACCCAAAAAGACTTGAGGCTATAATCACTGCCAAAGGCGCTTCAACTAAGTACTGAGTTAAGGGTCTGAATACTTATGTCAATGTGATATTTAAGTTTTTTTCTTTTTAATAAATTGGCAAAGTTATCAAAAATCTGTTTTTTTGCTTTGTCATTATGGGGTATGGAGTGTAGATTGATTCGATTTCAGAGGAGATCTCAACAAAATCTCAGACTGTGCTTAGATTTGCCAAGATACCAAAGTGCGATCAAATGTCAGACCTCAAAATGAACTTCTTCCAAAACCAATTAATCGGAACAATGCTATCCACATTAATTTTATAGCTCTAAACTCCTACAAAAGACAACCTTTGTCTTTTGTATCTAGATTTATTTCTCCAAAAGTATTTTAGAAAAAAATATCTGAGACAAAGTTGATACTTGAAATATAACTGAGAATTCCATGAAGTCTACTGAGCTTCAAAAGAGCAATCACAATTCCTCTGGGTCATTCCGTTAGGTCATGACCCAAAGTAACATGCAAAAAGTACAGACTTATTCACTGAAAATTACTGTGTCTATCCACATAAACACAAGATGTAATAACCAAAGCTCATGAACAAGGGCTGCAACACGCTAGTCATTTCTCAAGCGAGGTTCATTTGACATGGGTGTGGGTTCTGATTTATTCTAGACCTCTGCCAAAAGCTGACACGCTACACCTGCATGTCTTGTGCTGGACAAACGACTTGTCATCCAATAGAAAAAGAACAGTCCACATCATCTTTCTCCGCATCTGCAGCATTCACCCTGATGAAAACAACATGTTAAACCAGCCTATTGTGTTTTTCTGGTCTTAGCTGGTTTAGTTGGCATCTCAGCCTGGCCAAGCTGTTGTTTAGCTAGTCAGTCAGCTGGTCTTCCAGTCTGATCCGCTGATAAGTGCCCAAAACCCCTCTAAAACCATCAAACTAGACCAGCCAGACCACTGGAAACTGTGTTTTGTTACCTTGTTGGTGACCAGCAAATAAGCCTAGTCTGGTTTAAGATGTTTATCAGCAGGGCAGTGACATAATCATGTGTTGATCGATGGCCAAAATGATAAGAAAGTATGTTTTTACTTGACTTTTAAATCATTAATGTAATATTCCCCCCACCCCCCACCATCTTGGTCACTGCGCTTTCAAAAACTAAAGAAACGTGCTATAAAGGAATTTTAAAGGAATATTCCGGGTTCAATAAAAGTAAGCTCAATCGCTAGCATTTGTGGCATAATGTTGATAACCAAAAAAAAAAAACTATTTTGACATGTCCCTCCTTTTCTTAAAACTGGGTTCCAGTGAGAGACATACAATGGGAGTCAATGGGGCCAATCTGTAAGCGTTAAAATACTCACTGTTTTAAAAGTATAGCCACAAGATGCGTGTTAACATGATTTTAGTGTGATAAAATTGCTTACCTTTTCTATGTAAAGTTATATCCAATTTTATGACTTTGTTGCCATGACGATGACATTACACCGTAAACCCTAAGACAACTGTAAAAATTACAATTTAAACATTTTTACAGCTCAAATAATGCACAAGTTTTTACAGAAAAATGTATTGTAAGTGCTTTTCTAAAACTATAAGATTCACAATTCTGCCTATAAACCCTCCAAAAATTGGCCCCATTCACTTCCTTTGTAAGTGCCTCACTGTAACCTAAATTTAGCTTTTTTCTTCAAATTTCCAGCAAAAATGACTATATCGTCATGTAAGAAAATAGAAAGTATTACAGAACACCTGTACACCTCCTTATTCATGCAATTATCTAATCAACCAATTGTGTCGCAGCAGTGCAATGCATAAAATCATGCAGATACGGGTCAGGAGCTTCAGTTAATGTTCACATCAACCATCAGAATGAGGGAAAAAATATGATCTCTAGTGATTTGGAGTGTGGCATGATTGTTGGTGCCAGATGGGCTGGTTTGAGTATTTCTGTAACTGCTGATCTCCTGGGATTTTCACACAACAGTCTCTAGAGTTTACTCCGAATGATGCCAAAAACAAAAAACATCCAGTGAGCGGCAGTTCTGCAGACGGAAATGCCTTGTTAATGAGAGAGGACAACAGAGAATGGACTAGTTCTGACCTTGAGGCGGATGGGTTATAACAGCAGAAGGCCACGTTGGGCATATGAATTTTCTCATACCATGTGATATAAGATTTTGGTCATACTGCTCACCACTAACATGCTATATGTATCTGTTTAGGGCATGTGAGTATTTTCAGTCATTATAAGTGAGCCATTTATTTTGTTGGAGGGGTTACATTTTGTTTTGTTGCGTTCATGCTAATAACTGGAGGGGGGAAGGTTGGTGACTCATATGTTTAACAGCACTGTCAACATCCTCTCATTTTAAAGCCCCCACTTTCTCCATCTCTCCTCTCTAACACTATCTCTCGACTGTCCCTTCCCCCGCTCAATCAACACAGGTCAGCAGTAATGTACGAGTCAAGCCAGGCTTCTCTCTCTCGTTCACACGCTCTGTAGTTTACAATCGCTGGCTGCTTTTAATCATCATACTTCCACTTTGCACTTTTTAAGAGGATCCTTGCGACCACCTGGATGTATTTCTTGACATTTAATTTATTTCTGTAGCTTGAAGCACCAAAAGTGAAAAGTGTTTTACATCTATATACTGTAGAATTCTGTCATCATTTACTCACCCCTCATATTGTTCCAAACCTGTATGACAGGGCTTGTCAACTTGTGGCCCTCCGATTATTTTAACACATCTTTACATTATGCCTTCCGAATGATTTTGATATGCACTCTTAGCCAAAACTCAGCAGTGAGTTTAACAACTTTCAGGAGGCACTTTCAACAGCATTCAGCTGTGAATTTATAACGCTCATTGGCGTTTCAATTGCATGTATTTATGTAAATAGCTGTAGAGTGTGGTCAAATCTACAGATGTAAAAAATGATCTCAGCAGTTGTTACAGAGGTGGTGTCAGCTCATATGCACATCTTAGTCAACAAAAGACAAATCGATGATGAAAACCGAATCTTCAAATGTAAAGCCACAGAAAAGTTTGCTTTTATTCTCCTGCTTAAAGTATTAAACGGCCAGGTCTCATGGTCAGTGTTGCTCATAAAATGTGATAACGTGAAGCGCCACTGAACCTGCATACATATCCTGAGTATACTCTTAATCCTGAAAATCATCAAATCAGGTTTTTCTCAGTTTACCAATAACTATGTGTTCATCCAAGGGTTTTTTTGGAACAAAAGGTGTAGCGCATCAAAAAGTTTACCAATATTGCTGATGGAAACGCAAATTATCGCTAAAATTTCACAAATGTCTACATAATACATTTCCGTTTAGCTCTAGCACATAAACTCTATGTTGATATTTCAAATGTCATGAAAAACTGGTTTGGAAACACTTTTTGTTGTTAAAATTGGCATTAACGCAAAAATATAGTGTCACATGACAGAATTTACTCCAATTGTTAGCCTGTGTTAAAGGTGCAATATGTAACAATTTTTTTTTTGCCAATGTGCGAACGGCTTGTAACACAACTTAAAAAAATGAGCCCTTCCCAGACTTCCTAGGTTGCCTATTAAAGCCTGTAGACTGATTTTCATGCGAAGGGAGCGGGTCAATTTTGCCGGGAAAATCCAAAGTATGTGACGTTTATGCAGGCAGCCGAGAGCCTTGCCTCAGTGCTTCTCTTCCGCTATTCAACAGCGACAACCAACTGCAACACTAGGTAACGTTATCTTAGAGAACGGCCGGCTCCCAGCACAACACCAACTCCTTTTGAACATTTTAAAACGTTTAAATATTTTAAATCTAACCCTCCTTACCTCGGATCGCATTTGCTGAGCTTCTTCATAATTGCATTATGATGCTAAAATTAATTTGATATGACAATCAAGTTCAGTTGTTCGTTAAAAGATTCTGGACAAATATGCAGGACATAATGCAGTTGTGATGGCAATGCTTTAGTTTAGATGATTGTTTTAAATAGCCCATTGAATATCAGGAATGTATCACATGTAAACCCTGATATTACACCGCATCAATTTTTCTTTAATAGCTGTGCACACAGCATTTACACGTCGATGGATGGTCCTTATACTAAGACCGAAAATTTCCCCCACTACTTGGTGCAGGCTGCCAGCTTGAACAGCACCATGACGATTCTCTTTCGGGTCAGAACCAGTTGCAAACTGTGATGGACGCAACATCAGGACCAATATTACAGTCCTATCAGAAGAGCAACTGTTCCCTTTTGGTTGCAATTGTCGATAATAAAACAGCGTAAAAATTGGATGGAACTAGGTTAATGATAATCTGTACAAATAACTGGGTAGCTCAGCAAGTACTGACATTTACTACCACCCCTGGAGTTGCGAGTTCGAATCCAGGGTGTGCTGAGTGACTCCAGCCAGGTCTCCTAAGCAACCAAATTGGCCCGGTTGCTAGGGAGGGTAGAGTCACATGGGGTAACCTCCTCGTGGTTGCGATTAGGGGTTCTCGCTCTCAATGGGGCATGTGGTAAGTTGTGTGTGGATCACGGAGAGTAGCATGAGCCTCCACATGCTGCGAGTCTCCGCGGTGTCATGCACAACGAGTCACGTGATAAGATGTGCGGATTGACAGTCTCAGAAGCGGAGGCAACTGAGACTTGTCCTCCGCCACCCGGACTGAGGGGAGTAACCGCGCCACCACGAGGACCTACTAAGTAGTGGGAATTGGTTTTAAAATTGTGGAAGGCTTTGTTTGGAAAATGTTAATAAAGCATTATATTGCTACATATTGTTTTGTTCTCTTTCCTAAGATGGAAATAAGTACATTTTGACAAGAAAAGAAATACACATAGGCTACATCTACATTAATCCAGATAAATTTAAAAATGCATTTTCATTTACAAAACACACTATGTCCACACTGCCGTTTCAAACGTTTTTCAAAAACTGCTCCTCCACATTGAAACGTATGAAAACTGTTAAATCCCCTTACAGTGCATGCAAAAAATTGCCGTTCCATGTACGGTCTGAAACGCAATTGTTCTTGTGTTCCGTCGCCGGACAGCAATTCAGAGTACACTTCCCGTCTCCTTTGAAGGAATGCAATGTGAAGGTTGTACAAAAAATAACCTTTAACAATGCTATCAAATTGGATAGCATGTACAATAACACCGCTACAATGGGCTGCCATATTGATTGTTTTGGGTTGAATAGATCACAAGACTGTCAAATGACAACAAATACGTCATCGTGTTCAGCTATCTCCATCTTCCCTGTCCACACTACAACGCGAAGACAGCATTTTCAAATGTATCCGCTTGGGAGAGCATTTTCAAAAAGCTCAGTTTTCGCTGACAAAAACGCAATCTCAGTGTGGACGGAAGGTTAAAACAGAGAAAAAGATGCATTTTCCAACAAAAACATCTTAGTGTGGACGTAGCCATAGTGTCAAATTTCAGCACTTTCACAATCTTTGATTAATCGCAATTAACTACAAAAAATTATGCGATTAGTCACGATTAAAAAAATATTATCGACCAACAGCTAGTAAATATAGAACAATCAAATTATATTATGCAATTCTGCAATCAGAAATAAATTAATATAAAATAAAAAATATAATACAAATATAATATAAAATATAATAATAATATAATATAAAATATAATAACATATTAATATAAATATATAATGTAAAATAAAATAAATAATATCACCTGATAGTTTTATATTTAATTAGGGTGACATTAAAAAAATAGGGTGACATCATTACATTGAAGATATACATTTATCCTTAATATAAACTAATAAAACTGGAAAACACCCTATTTTATTAAACTTAGTCGAAATATAGTAATACACATTTAGCAATTAACTACCGGTAAATATTTTGCTTTAAAAAGAGGACAGCAACATCTGATAGAGGCATATTGTAAGTTAATCATTTATCCGAACGAACCAACTTACTGTACAAGAATGAATTGGAGTTCCCAAAGCTAAATATAAGGTAATCGTTTGAATTAACCAGTTGATTTACAAAACCTTCCGAAAGAACCGCTTCACTTAAATTATTTGGATTCTCCAGCGCTGCCTCGGCTCCATTGCTATGTTCAAATTCAAAGTGACAAATGTAGCGTTTTGAAAAACTACAGTGTTATTCGCCGGAAAATGTAGGTTGTTACTGGAAAAGCTACACGATTGTGAAAGTAGCTGAATTACTGTCACGCTAATGAAAAATTTAGTTAAGTTACTCCACTGCTGGGGCCTGGGTAGCTCAGCGAGTAAAGACGCTGACTACCACCCCTGGAGTTTGCGAGTTCGAATCCCATGGCGTGCTGAGTGACTCCGGCAAGGTCTCATAAGCAACCAAATTGGCCCGGTTGCTAGGGAGGCTAGAGTCAAATAGGGTAACCTCCTCGTGGTTGCTCTCTGTAGGGCGCATGGATGCTGTGGTGGAGCCTCCACACGCGCTAGGTCTACGCGGTAACTCGCTCAACAAGCCACGTAATAAATGCGCAGGTTGATGGTCTCAGATGCGGAGGCAACTGAGATTCGTCCTCCGCCACCCGGATTGAGGCGGGTCACTACGCCACCACGAGGACTTAGAGTGCATTGGGAATTGGGCATTCCAAATTGGGGAGAAAAGGGGGAGAAAAAAAAAGAAAGTTACTCCACTGCCATTCACGTTAATTGCTAACATTCTGCCTCTTGCGTATTGATTCCACTGAGATTTGAGAGCTATAATAAAAAATAAAAGAGCTGTGTGATGATTCTTTCAAATTAAATTACTCAATTTAATAGTAAACAATGACAAAACATTCATTTTTGGGTGAACTATCCCTTTAAAGAACATTTCCATAAAGTTAACTGAACTTTCTCTGTATTTTTGCCTCGTTCCGTCTCACCTCTCTGCCTCTATCTCCCTTTATCTCTTCCACACCCACCCACTCTATACTAATAATACAGCAAGCGGGTGTTCAAGACAGCAGTCATTCTCTGCCTTTCTATGGCACTGCATGAAGTCTGAGATGGGCACACAACTCGTGGTGCCCCCAGCGCGATAGCTAACTCATCCTTAGAGGTATTACACCACTGTTGAAGTGTCGTACGTGTCTCTTAATTAAAAAATACAGCAAAGAACCCAGGAAACCTGGTCCGGAACGCACACACCTCCCCTGATAATGACTGCAGAGAGTGCATCTATTAGCGCCTGCCCTGCTGTTTTAAAGTGTTGTTGGTTATGAGTATGAACGAGATGCTGTATTAGTGGTGAAACAGATTTAATTAAGCATGACGAATGAAGTGTTGTAGCACTTCATGCAAAGACAGAGCAAGACGGATTAGAAAGACATGCTGGGGGGGGGGATTACAGGACTGACACTTCAGGTCAACTACGTTTTAAAGGGATAGTTCATGCAAAAATTAAAATTCTGTGATATTTTACTCAACCTTACTCTGTTCCAAAACCCGTATGGCTTTCTTTCGTCTGTGGAACACAAGGAAGGAGATGTTAGCCTGAGTCACCATTTATTTTCATTGTATCACAAAAAATATGCAATGAAAGTGAGGCTAATGTTCTGCCTAACATCTCTTTCTGTGCTCCACGGAAGAAAGAAAATCCTACGAGTTAGTACATTGGAAGAATTACACACATCAACTTTAACATTTACCATGCACTTACCATCAACAACGCATACCTTGGGTCTTTAGAGACCCGGGACCTCATTCCGCCCCCATACCTCAATAATTTTTTGGAGTTGTGCTCACATCTCATTAGTATTCCTCAATCTCTCTCTTATAAATAGTGTAGCACACACACACACACAGTATAAGTGTATAAATTAATTTCTGTATAAGTTTACTATCATAGGACATCTATTTCAAATGAGTACTATATTCATACAAACAAACACTATATCACGTTGATTTTCTGTGTGACAACAAATTAACAACTACAGTGAATTATCAGTATTTCATACGCGTGTACGCATACATATTACACATGCTATTTCTTACTCAAGGTGGCGCTGATGCTTCAGTGATTGATTTACATTTGACATTGCAATTTGTCAAATGTGACTATTGTCATTTGGGTGTACTACTGAAATTATGTAAACTGTGCATCTATTTAGACTCAATAAGTGCCTGAGAATATACTTACGTGTAGTTTATGTGTAGATTATGTATAGCTCAATATGTTTTTTTTACATTGACGGCTTTTCTTTCATCTGTTCTTCAAAATATCATTAAGTGTCTTTCTTCAAGCATGTAACTTTGTGTCTAATGCCATTTCTTGTTGTATGTCACTCCGAGACGACTTACAGGTCGCCCGCCACATTGGCGGATAGATGATTGTGGCATGGGGTGGCGTGGCCATGTGTTGGTCTGCGGGAGAGGGAGAGTGGTAAGGCTCGTCACCTGGGTTATGAGTACTCCAACACCTGTCTCTAATTAAAGTGATGGCGGAGGGAGACCTGAAAAGGCACACCAGAGCGTCAGTGTGGGAGAGAGAGTGACCGGAAAGCACGACAGCCCGGACTAAGGGAGAGTCATTAATTGAGAGTGCTTTCATTTATTTACGAGTTATTTTATGTTATGGTTACCATCGATTGTGTGCTTGAAACAAACAATTAAAAAGACTGACCTTGAACCTGCTTCGTTGTCTCCTGACTCCTTCATTGCCCACAAACGTAACGTATCACAATGAGCAAAATTACCGGCTAATGCGCAAGAAACACCCGCTTTTGGCAGGTGGGGGGGTGCTAATTTCATGACCTAGAAATATCACTTATGAGCGGAATATTTTTATTGAGCATTCTTTCCAATCAAGCTGCAATTTTGCCAAATTATGCAAAACCTTTTTTTAAATATTATTTAATTTTGTGTATTTAGGATACATACAATTTTAGCTATGAACTTAGCCTTGGCAAGACAAAAGAGTTGGCCATTTTATTTCAAAAATGTTAAAAATGTCATTTCCATCATTTTTCATGACTTTCAGAATTTATTTTTATTTATTTATATATACATATAAATCTCCTCTGATGCATGTAGATTCACTGTTGGACATTGTTAGTAGACAAATTAAATAGTAGAGTGCGAAAAACATTTTTAAATGAGACGTTACTTTCTAGAAGTTAATAGTGATAAAAGTGCACGAAGATGAAAAAACACCAGTTAAGATTTGATTTATAAAACAAATCAGCCTGTAATGAACTCAAAGTGCATTTTTTGTAGAGCAAGCACTGGCAAAATCATCATATCACAGAAATGACACTTTTTGCATTATGTTTTTGCATTAATATTACATTAGAAAATTAGTTGCAGAGTATAAGTGTGGACGTTGTACTGTTAGCAGTTGGCGAAGGATTGATTGATTTTTTTTGCATGCTCGCTGTCTGTATTGTGTTTGGAGACAGATAGAGTTCAACTGGCTTCCGAGACCTGCTAAAGATGTTTGGAACTCTATTACAAGCTCTTTCTATAACTATGGCTCCAAAAAATTGAAGGACAGAGGGAAAAGAGAATTGTTGAGCAACTGAGTGTAAACGACAACACTTTCAATATGGAAGGTCAGCAAACAAATAAACAAAACTTCGGACAGTTTCTCAAGCTGCATTTTAACTGCAGGGCCTAATGCACAGATACGATCTGTTTACAATCAGTTTAGACATAAATACAATCAGCAAGGACCTGGCAATACAATATTATATCGATATCTGGGTCTCAATATGCTAATATTATGCTTCTTTATTGTATTGCTAAATAAAAGAGCTATGAATATGAGGGAAGGTTATTGTAATAATATGCTATTTTTGGGTGAAATTTAAGTGTCCAAATACAATTTTTGAGCCACTGTACTCTCTCCATGAAACTGTGTTAGTATTCAGCACAAGCTTTTTCAACATTCAGCATTCTCCCGCCGGCTCACAGGGGTTCGCAAATAAAGCATCTTGTTATTGATCCAAACCATGTTCCGTCTTTATCATCTGCCACCCAATCAGATGGCTGCTGCTGCTATGATGGGGCCACTGTCATAGCGCCGCATAAATTCTTAGGCCCATTTGCGCCGGCAATGGATAAATGGATGTGAAATCATACCATAAAAAAGGCAGCATGGCATGGCAGGGAATTTCACTGGGAACTCATTAGGAAAACACGTTTTCTGTGCTGGAATGAAGAGGCGTGCTGATTACATTTTTCCTGCGTGCTATATTCACGGATGACATTTAATCGCAAGCATTTGGGGTATTGCTGCTTTTCGCTTAATGCCTCTCTCTCTGTCAAGTGTTAGGTGAGAGCAGAACTGGATGGTATACATAAAAAAAATTATATGCTGATCATTTCAACCTTATGTTGGTTTTTGATATAGATCTCTATTTCTTCTAAAACAGGGATTTTTTTATTAATTTTTTTCAATCAGAAACTGCCATTGAGCGTGTTTTCATGCACGATTTAAGAGCAAATACTGTATGCTTAACAAGCAAACAACATTTAAGGTCATGTTAAAGTGGTTTTCCTTTATGGGGGTAAGGTCATAAACAGTTTAGGCAAAAATCAATCGGCACATGTGCATTTTAGGCCACTACACCGATTTCGTAGTGTATGTAAACACTGTAACCGGCTTATCGACTGTTTTGAAGTCGAAAGCAGAAAATAATCTGATTATTTCAAGTCTAAATGTTGTTGGATTTTTTAAATAAGCAGATTTTTGGTGGTTATCAGCGTATTTATGTGCAAACGCACTCATTGTAACTATTAAGATTCAAACTGTTTAACCAAGAATAATACAAATCTAGTTAAAATAATCAAGGTTCGTTTTCCACACAGTTTTTCACTAAATTAACACATAAAGGAAGAATTATACATGTATGTATTATATATCACAACACACAGTAGGCTAATAGATAGCGATATGTACCTAAAGAGTCAATTTTATTTTAAATAAAATAAAATAATACAGTACATATAAAAATGGCAACTTCTGTGAGTATTTCTAAAGGATCATACAAACGAATCATTAAAACAGAGTTTTGAACCAATTCACTGAAATGGACAGTTTGAATTAAATCGAACTCCTAAGCTGTTTAAATTAGATATGTTTAAGGATGCGGCTGCCAATATTTTTCAGCCAATTATTGCCCAAATTAAAACCATCAGTATATCTGTAATAAGCATAAATGAAAAAAATAAATACAAAAAAAAAAACGCTGATATGAAAAACCGATGGTTGATTTATAATTAAACGCACTTTGTAAAAACTCTGAATTCAAATGCACAGTCCAGAAATAATAATAGCCACAATATGTAGAAGGGTTGGCACTCCTTAGAGCATGTAATATTTGATTTTTTCTCATCCTCACGTTAATGCGTAAAAAACGGCATAAATGGACGTGACGGTTGTGAAAGCGGCACTTACCTTATGAGGCAAACCATTCAAAATGCTTTGAAACCAGCAGACTTTGACTTCTGAGATATCTGTAATTATGTATATTGGAAATTATTTATTGTTAGAATAGTAAAAAGCTTTTGCAAGTCTTTATACATTTTGTAAGCATTCATAAGTAAAACAGTGATCTGATGACAAAATAAGCTAAGTGGCAAAATATCGGTATGGTTATAGGCCTGTAGTTTTTTGTTAAAATCGGCATCAGTATCAGCCAAATTGTTTTTTATATCAGTGCATCCATATCATCCAGCCCTACTTTTGAGTACAGTACAAAGAGTGGGTGTGAAACAGGCCTACTGGTATGGACTGAAACAAATAATTGGCCAAATCAAACGTGCATTAAAACCATGTCACTTAATTCAATATCATCATCAAAATCATTGTGAATATATCATGAATATTATATATATATACACACACACACACACACACACACACACACACACACACACGTTTCTCCACGGCTAAGACACATAAATATAAGCTGGTCAGCACTTGCTGAAGTCTTTAGTCAGAGAGCGATTATTGTGTTTGGTACTGTAGGCCTGTGGTAGATGGATTACATTTGTTGGGCAATACAGGGCGTGATCAAAACCCCATCCTGCAGATCGGGCGGATGGAGAGCAGTGGGGTGTCCTGACACAAGCGTGACCGGTGGCACTGGCGGGCTAATACACATCCACCTGGATGCCAGCACATATCAGAGAGAGTGAGGGAGATCAGAGCATGTCTGCTGCAGGACAATATAAGATACACTCCCCCTATCAGACCTGCAACAGAGCGAGTCATGAGCGTGGGTGAGCGTTGGAGTGGTTTGCTATCTCTTCTTTCCTTCTCGTGACAGCGAGGTAAGTTTCAAACATGAACAAACATACCTGCAGCTACCCGCAGGTTATGTAAATTAATCGGGCTTTTATATTTCAATTCGTGCACGTGTGACCTTGGAGAGGCAATGTATATCCTGTATATTTACATTTTATAAAAGTGAAATACAGACCCCATTTACAACTGGTATAAAAATCTGTTTCAGGTGACCTGATATAAGGGGACAGAACTTTGTGTAAACGGCATCCAAAATGTTTTCTGAACCGATCATTCAAACCACATTCAGATGAAGTCGACAGAATGACCACATCGCATATGTAGTGTAAAAGCTAATTCAACAGCAAAGAACCACCTACTTAATTTAAACGCTATCAACCAATGCACTAATATAAGAACATTTTGTGTGGTCTGCGCTTAAAACAAGGAAAAACTATTTGCCAAGGTGGTTATTTTTCAAATTCATGTTCTCATTTTTTTTTTTTATTAGAAAGACTGTGATTGGTTCATGGTTGCATGGGAAAATGTAAGGGGTTTTAAGATTTTTTTATTTTTTTGTTAGAAGACGAATTAATTTCATTTTATAATTATTATTTTTTTTGTTAAAGGATTAGTTCACCCAAAAATGAAAATACAGTCATTGTTTACTCACCCCTGTGTTGTTATAACCCCATATGGCTTTCTTTCTTTTTCTTAAAGGTGCTGTAAGCGATTTTAGCCGTTCTACTTCCACGAGACTGAGCCGTTGGATTAGCCACGCTCCCCTTTCCAAAACCCTGCACTCCAAAGATACCAAATTAGCTTTATTGAGACCGACATTGTACAGAAACGGTTGTTAAAAACAACAGCAACAAAATAGCACCCTCAACTGACAACTATTATGAACAACATGGCTTAAAAATGGCAGTAAGTCTCAATAATTTGCTACAACTACAATATGTTTGTACATATGCAAAATACAAAATGATTGACAGGTGGAAAGCATCATTGTTCGCGACCTGCGGACACATTTTTGTTTGCTGTATACAGAGTCTAGAGCTGTTACAAAGACCGGTGAGATATCTCATGACACTTATTTCAGTAATATCTCTCAGGGAGTAGGACATTTGTTTTGCATACCTTTCAATGAAAAAAATCATTTACAGCAATTTTAACACAAAGGGAGAAATTGTGAAAAAGTTGTGCTCATTGAAAAGAACACAAAAGTATAATTCAGAAGTCAGAAGAAGAAGAAATTATTCCATGCGACTCATGATTGTTATGAAAGCATACGATAAGATTTGGTGAGACAAATCGAAATCTAATGTATTATTTAGTGAAAATGTTCACTGACCGTTGATCTCCTGTGCGCATTCATGATAAGAGAGCAACAGTTCACGCAGCCTCCTGACAACATTGTGGCGTTCAAGCGAAAACTAGTTTTGCTTATCTAAAAACAGGTCCTCCACAGCGATAGTGACAACAGAACACAACACAGATGCACACAAAACAGAGAACAGAACTTACTAAACATGTCTGAAGAGACTGTAGTTGAAGAATTGATGCATTTCTATGCCCAGCCTTATTTTATTGAACAGAGTACTCGGAAATCAAACAGAAACATAGAGGAGGCTACAGGCAAATGACAAGAGTTCAGAGTTTTTGTCCTAACCAGCAGTGACAAGCGCCGGTACATTCTATCAATCATTGTTTTCTAGTTTCTGCATCGCACGTGCGTATCTCCAACCACTGTGAACGGTCACTGGTCCCAAAACTTAACAAATAAATAAATAAGGCTGGGCATAGAAATGCATCAATTCTTTGACTACAAACTCTTCAGACATGTTTAGTAAGTTCTGTTCTCTGTTTTGTGTGCAGCTGTGTTGTGTTCTGTTGTCCCTATTGCTGTGGAGGACCTGTTTTAGATAAACAAAACAGATTTTCGCTTGAACGCCCCAATGTCGCAAGGGGGCTGTGGACTGTTGCTCTTGTGCCCTAGCAAGAACGCGCACAGGAGATCAACGGTCAGTGAACATTTTCACTAAATAATACATTAGATTTCAGTTTGTTTATCTCACTAAATCTTATCATATGCTTTCATACCAATCATGAGTCTCATGGAATAATTTATTAGACTTCTGATTTATACTTTTGTGTTCTTTTGAAGCTTGAAGAGGTGGTCACCATAAACTGCCATTGTATGACATCACTGAGCACACATTTTTTTCACAATCTCACCTTTTGTGTTAAGAAAATAAAGTCATATGGAGTTATAAAAACACAGAGATGAGTAAACAATGACTGAATTTTTATTTTTGGGTGAACTAATCCTTTAATGAATTAACGTCAGAACTGACAACATTGTTTTTTTCGTTTTGTACATCGTCGATATTGCAAAATATGCTTCAAAAACAAGGTTTAATATCTCATGAAATTTTACTTCTCGAATAATCTATTTTTAAAAGTGCACTCAGTAAAGTTTATGTTGTGCTTAAAACAAGAAAAAACAAATAAACTTAATTCAAGATATATTCTCTGAAAACTAGTCTTCAAAGAAGTATTCTGGGTTAAGCTCAAATCAACAGCATTTGTTGCATAATGTTGATTACTACAATAAATAATTTCAACTTGTCCCTCCTTTTTTGAAAAAAGGAAAAATCAAGGTTACAGTGAGGCACTAACAATGGAAGTGAATGGGTCCAATTTTTGGAGGGTTTAAAGGCAGAAATGCGAAGCTTATAATTTTATAAAAGCACTTACATTAATTCTGTTAAAACTCATGTATTATTTGAGCAGTAAAGTTGTTTAAATCGCCATTTTACAGTCATTTTAAGGTTTAAGGGTTTGTTGACATTACATCGTCATGGCAACAAAGTTGTAAAATTGGATATAACTTTACACAGAAAAGGTTAGTAAGTGATTTTATCACACTAAAATCATGTTAACATGTACTGTATATTGTTTGTCTTGTGGCTATACTTTAAAAAAATTGAGTATTTTAATGTTTACGGATTGGTCCCATTCACTTCCATTGTAAGTGCCTCACTGGAACACATTTAGCTTTTTTTTTTTTTTTTTTAAAGAAAAGGAGTGAAAAGTCTTTTTGTGTGTGTGTGTGTGCATGTGTGGTAATCAATATTATGCCACAAATGCAAACGATTAAGCTTAACTTGTATTGAACATGAAATATTCCTTTAATACATTATGGAAATTTGAATCTTGGATAATCTTTTTTTAAAGGCACACTACGTAATATTCATATTTATGTTGCTGCAGCACAACGGCGTAGATACAGCATCACGCAGAAACTGAAGTTCTGTAACTGATGTCATTAGCATTCGCAGTCAGCGATGATTAATATGTTTCACAAGTGAAAGCGTCCAATTACTGGGGATTATTAAAATAAAGAAGTAATATGCGGCTTGTCGTGTGATCTCAACATGGCGGCGCTCAAAACCATATGTAGAATAAAGGTGCTTTTTCTCAAAGACTGATATGACTCGAGTCTTCATCTCATGTGAGTGTACGTCATTTTTTCAAAAATATGACTCTACTATACTACTTTTTTTTTTACTTAAGCAACATTCAGCAATACTCTGACATAGTAAGTGATACTGTATAGTATGTGACGAAATCCAATCATAAGTGGTCACATGACACGCATTTGAGATGCATGCTAATACCAGGTATAAACGATTGTGTCTTGCCTGAACACTTGTGATCGGATCACCCCGGATGAAGGTTAATAACAGGTGTAAACAGGGCCATAATTTACCAACATAAACGCACAATGTTCCACCAGTTAGTGGCTCATGAATCTGCAACACGTTGTAAACTCTGAGCTTCTTATTAGGGCCCTCGTGGACAACAGATGCTTGGCAAGCACTTGCCCTGAATGGAGCTTGTGTGATGAGCTTCCAAATGGCATTGAGAGGAAGACATGGCTGCCTAAACAAGCAGCGCGCTGGCAGCGTTTACGGATCGTGCAGTGTCAGGAATGATACAGGGATGAGAGATAGTTGAGTAGTTGCTCTCACTGTAGTCTCATAGTCTCATTAGAAATCTTACAAGATGGCGAAATCGTAAGATATGAAAGGAAGGACTTGTATTCCCACAGATACCAACCAATCAACAAAGGCATAACATTTTAGCTAGCCTCCTAATCGAACACTTTTTTTTTTTTTTTTAAGAAAAGAAACGTCAGTGAACAAATTTGGTTACTGATTCCATATGTATTTAATATATTGATGTACTGTATGTCAATGACCTGTATAAATCTTCCCTTGTTTTAATTCACACCCTGTTTTGGGTTTGGGTAAGGAGTTAAGACTTTGTGGTTAAGCTTAGGTTTGGGTTAGGGGTTAAAGGAATATTCCGGGTTCAATCGACCTGTTTCAAGTGACTTTACTGTATGACCGCGCCGCCATGTTTGTGACCAAATTCCAAAATAGCCTAAATTTAATTTTTCTTTCAATTAAGTGTTACCTTTTAAGTGACACGGCTTCATTTCGCCAATATCAAACAGTTGATGAAGGGGTAGAGTGGCGATAAAAACACTTGTGGGTCTTTGCTCATTTATTCAGACATGTCAGCTGTCTGAACATGTGTCAATTATATTTATAACATCATCAATTAGGATACAATAAAACTGGAAATGCACACAGGACTATGTTATTCATAACACCCAGACTGTATTAAAGTATGTCATAATTGTACAATGTAATAAATAAAAAAGCACTATAAATGTGAATATATAGAATATGTTTAATGTTAGTCAGTAAACAACACATTATAAGATCATGAAGCACAGACTTTATTCACACCACCAGACTACAATGTAAACTTACGGTGATGTACCGGTAGGCGTGTGTAATCGCCAGTCACACATTCGCTGGTGAACGGAGACGAATCATGAATAATATATATTTATTTATTTATTTTCCTCATGGTGGTGTAGTGACTCACCTCAATCCGGGTGGCGGAGGATGAATCTCATTTGTCTCCTCGTCTGAGACGTCAATCTGCACATCTTATCACGTGGCTTGTTGAGCGCGTTACTGCGGAGACGTAGCACATGTGGAGTCTTCACGCTATTCTCCGCGGCATCCACGCGCTCCACCGAGAGCGAGAACCACACATTATAGCGACCACGAGGAGGTTACCCCATGTGACTCTACCCTCCCTAGCAACCGGGCCAATTTGGTTGCTTAGGAGACCTGGCTGGAGTCACTCAGCACACCCTGGATTTGAACTAGCGACTCCAGGTGTGGTAGTCAACGTCTTTACTTGCTGAGCTGCCCAAGCCCCCATGGATAAAATATATTAATTTCAGCAAAAGTCAAATTTGGCAATATTTGTGCAGACCTCAGACCTGTATACACCTTTTCTGGAACTTGGCATGGATCAAAAGTATTTTTTTAGGTTTTTTTTTTTTTTTATATCGTTTTACCGGTGTTTTTCCATTCACCAACATGGTTTTCTCCCGCTGATGGTCACAAATATGGCGGCTGCGAGGAAAAAGTGAGGTCACTGAAACAGGTCAATACAAGTTAAGCTCAACTCGACTGCATTTGTAGCATAATGTTAATTACCACAAAAATTTATTTTAACTTGTTTCTCCTTCTCTTTAGAAAAAGCAAAATTCGAGGTTACAGCGAGACACTTACAATGAAAGTGAATGGGGCCAATTTTTGGCGGGGTTAAGAACAGAAATGTGAAGCTTATAATTGGATAAAACCATTTACATTAATTATTCTGTTCAAACTCGTGCTGTTTGAGCTGTAAAGTTGTTTATATCATTGTTTTTGCGGTTGTTTTAGGGTTTTAGTGTTTACGCCGTTACGTCGTAATGGCAAGAAAGTTGAAAAATTGGCTATAACTTTACAAAGAAAAGTTTAGCAAGCAATTTTAACACACTGAAATCATGTTAACATGCATATTGTTTACATGATATGGCAAAAACTGAAAATCTGCCAGTTCCAATCTGATTGGCTGATGCCACCATTTTGCCTGGAAATCAAGTTGTTTACAAGGTAACATGTTGATACAATATGCACTTTTGAGGTGGAACTAATCACTATATTTGCCAAAATTTGCCAGGTTAATGGCATCAAATCTTTGCAAGATTCTAAGAGGTTTGTCTGAGGCACTTAGAAGCATGTAAACTAGATGTCAGTGAGCAAAACTGTACATTCCACTTTGTTTTATGAATCGTCTGATAAATAATTTGTTTTGGACATACATAATCCTGTTACACTCACCCCCCTAAACCTCACTCCCATCCGGGTCATGGCACCATTGTAACCGGTCCTGCTCGACCTGCTCCGAGCGGGATTCGAACCGGCGTCGCCGATATGGGAGGCGGGCGCACTATCGAGGAGGCTAAAAAGGCTACAGCCTCTAACGTCAGTTGCTAGTGTGCCTCTTGAGGCCAGGGGAGTGAGGATTACACACTGCACAGCTATCTACCAGCTGGATACCGTTACACTCGCAATCAAATTTTCACTTTGAAAAGCACTCAGTTCATTTGATCCTTAAGTCTACAGTTGTTGCCCAGAATAAGCTGCAATGTGGACCAGACTTCATGTCGATAATAACAACAAAAAAAAAAAACTCTGTGTAAACAGACATAATTCTCTAAAAATTGTAACTCTGATTCACACTTCACTGTCTCTCTTTCTGCATCATGTTTAGATCTCATTGTGTGAAGACAGCGAGGGAGCCGGTAGTCTTTGAAGAATGAAGTAGGTCACCTTTTTTTTAAAACCGCAGTCCTTGAATTAGGAATGTTGTCGGAGTGTTTGCTCCCCGCGGCTCCTTAAAAAGACTAGAAATAACCCAAACAGCCCTCCACATTTATCAGGATGACATGTCTCTGTTGCCGTATGATTTCGGAGGGTGGACACAATAAATCTCGGCAGATTTGGAGGTTGGTCCTCAGGGCTCTCCTATGCTTTCTCCCGCGGCTTGTTCCATTCCTGTTCCCAAATCATGCCTGATGCACCTGCAACCCTTGAGCAAGGAGTGATTACACCTTACAACCTGGAAATTGAACTTTAACGCTAAGCACCTGCTCTGGATGGAAGCCGCACACAAACAACAGCAAATCTTGAAAGGAAAGGATTTAAAATCCTGAATTAGGGGCATGACCTTACACTTTGAGAACAAACAGACTTAAAATGTATAATTGCTGCGTGACTAGTGTCATCAAATGGAACTACAATTGGTTTGTAATCTCACATGTTTCCTCTAGATTTTCAGATGAGATCACAACGAGCTTATTTACATGGATAAAGTGTTTTATTGCAAGAAAGCTGGTAAAAGCCAGAAACATACTTTACGCAAGAATATGTATGCAAATGAAAGCATGCTTAGCATGTGCTCTTGCGTTACTGTGGTGGTAACAAACCTCAGTACTCAAGATAGAGTTACCTTCAAACGTCTGAGCCATTAAACTGAATGTGTTATTATTCAGGTAAGTAGCTATAAATATACTGACTTCAACTAACTTTCTCAGAAATATTCTCTTCAAACTGCTGCTTCGCCGTGACTTTATTTGACTTGAAAGAGAAAACTCTGTGCCAAGATATCTGCCAAGTTACCAAAGTCTGTAATAAATCTAGATATCATGTTAAAAATATCATATTTTTTCATAACAATCATGAGTCTCATGGAATAATTTATTAGACTTCTGAATTATACTTTTGTGTTCTTTTGAAGCTTGATGAGGTGGTCACCATAAACTTCCACTGTATGACATCACTGAGCAAAATGTTTCTCTCACAATTTCTCCCTTTGTGTTCAGAAAAAGAAAGAAAGTCATATAGGGTTATAACAACACAGGGGTGAGTAAGAACTCTGGGTAAACAAACTAACAGATTTGAACTTTATTCTTTTTGTAATATGAAGGTCACTTTAAAAATGATTTGGAAACTTTTGCCTTCATTAGTTGTTTTTGATACTTTTCACATGCCTTTTAAATATAGATTTCACTGTTTTAGTCTTGTTCCAAACCTTCAATATAATTACTATCTATGAAAATTAATTATAAAAATACAGATTACTAAATGTTTAAAACTGTGATGATATAAACAAAGAATTTCAATATTTATTCTGGTAAAATTTAATTCTAATTTTATTAGATTTTTTAATTTAAATTTTTATTATTTCACCAAAAATGTTGACCACAATAAAGGTTTTTCAAAAGTTTGTGTATTTGTTAACCAAGTGGACATGCTTGAGCTGAAATATGAGACAAGTGATGTTTAAAGAAAATGCATTTCCAATTTAAGTTGTAATTTTGGCAAATTATGCAAAAAGTGTAAAATACATTATTTAATTGTGTGTATTTAGGATATATAAAATATCAGCCTGAAAAGACAAAGTTGCTGGCCATTTTATTTCCAAAACATTTAAAATGTCATTTTCACCACAGTATTTAAACACAATACAAAATGAGATGGGAATTTTGGTGTCATTTTGGTGTAAATGTCATAAATCTCACGTGATGTGTGCACATACACTGTTCAACATTGTTAGCAGACAAATAAAACATTTTGTGAGAATGTAAAACATGTTTTAACGAGAAGTCCACAGTGCTAAAAGTGCCTGAAGTTGAAAAACACCCATATAGCTACACAGACTGTTTGGCCAACCAATGGCAGATGGAGGTAGTGTTCAGGAAATCTGTTCGTAAACAGTCATTATTTTTGCAATTTTGTTTGGTGACATTACAGTACATATAGACACTCTTGAACATGGGCAAAGCATGACAAATCCTAACATTTCTTATTCGCTTACGTTTCACTGCTAAATAACGGGTTGTCAGCGGCCGGCTGGCACATTTGAAACTCTCGCACGGTGCTACAGCTGTGTTCGCTTTCAAAAGATAATGTAAATATGACAAAGACTGACATTTTAGTTCGTCTTAGGACAAAGAATATATGGTTTCGAGATAAACGGACAGAGAAATGGCGAGAGGTGAGGTGGGATGATGGGAGAAAGAGACAGAGAGAGAGAGAGAGACATAAAGCCCTACACTTTCCTCCTTATTTACACGTAGCTGCAGCTATGACAGGTAATTTGGCCAAATTCTCCACAGACCTTGCAGCAGACGGAAAGGGGATAAAAAGGAGTGTTGGGGGGAGTAAGGCACAGTGGAGGTGATGGTGGAAATGTGCCGAAGAGGACGTGTGCCGACTGCCTGACGCGGTCTTGCTACAGGAGAAATAGAAGAAAGCAAATGGGTTTCCAGATTTCAATCTACAGTAGTGGTGTGTGTGTGTGTGTGTGTGTGTGTGTGTGTGTGTGTATGAGGGAGTCAAGCTGTTGACAGATTCCGACAATTTTATTTATCAAAAGCACAGAAAATATGCAAGAAGCAGTTTTTAATTAAATTTCTCCATTCCCATTTAGCTCATCACGCAAAAATGGGTCACAGGTCTGTTCTGATAGGGTTAAAAGGAGATGATAGGAGAAAACACTTCTCTTTTCTTCTGTTGTTGACATCAAAGAACATGTCTCTAATCAAACACTACAGTATTTTGGTGCAAATTTATCAGTTAATTGTTAATATGGCTCATACTTAGGGCTGGGCGAAGCATCAAATATTCACGATATAACTGCTGTGATTTTGCTGCCAATTTAAAATTAAGCAATACTGTGAATATCGCAATGATTTTAATGCACTTTTAAGCCACCACGTTCCCTAAAGGGTGCATCATTAGACTAATTTCACCATCCTTCAGGGCTGTGCAATTAATCAAAATTACATCAAAATCGCTATAAGATCATATGTAAACTGCTGGAATTTAATCAAATTAATGCGTGGTATGTGTGTGCTTCAGAGTGTACTGGCGGCGCTCTGTTCTGTGTGCATGCACGGGGCTCGTGATACTCCTTTTTAGCGGTCTCAGAGCGGCTCGCGTGAATTATAAAAGCAAAGAACTGCAGGTTCACACATTTGCGCAATTCCAAACATTTGTAACCTCCACAAGTTATTATACAAATGCGACACGGTATCACAGTAAAAGAGGAGATGACAGCATTTTACCATACTTGCAATGAGGAACATTGTAAACTATCAAATATACGAATGCACTTTCAGTTTTCTGTCAAAATAAAAGCTCCAGGTAAAGGTGTAAAAAAATAAAAACACAACAGAAAATTATTGCTACTGAATTAAACAAATCTAAATGTCATAATAATAATAAATATAATATTTTAAAAATAAACTTATTATAATAGTATTATTATAATATTTAGATGGGTTCCAAAGAAATTAGTAAGTAATTGTTTTGTTTTTGCACACCCTGTTCATTCACTAAAATATTTAAATAGGAAAAATATACTGTATGTTGGTAAATAATGCTTTCTATTACTATATATTGTTGCATGCAAATCAAAATTATTTAATATCAATCTTCTTTGTGTTCATTTAGTGAAAAACTGGAAAACATGCCTTCATTATTTTTAACTATTTATTTATTTTACTTAATGCGTTAAACATTTTTAATCTACTTGACTACAATGGCTGTTTGGCCAAAACTAATATATTACACACACACACACACACACACACACACACACACACACACACACACACACACACACACACACACACACACACACACACACACACACACACACACACACACACACACACACACACACACACACACACACACACACACACACACACACACACACACACACACACACACACACACACACACACACACACACACAGCCAAAAGTTTGGAATAATGTACAGATTGGTCTAGACAGGCCCCATTTCCAGCAGCCATCACTCCAACACCTTATCCTTGAGTAATCATGCTAAATTGATCATTTGGTACTAGAAAATCACTTGCCATATCAAACACAGCTGAAAGTTATTTGGTTCATGAAATGAAGCTTAACATTGTCTTTGTGTTTGTTTTTGAGTTGCCACAGTATGCAATAGACTGGCATGTCTTAAGGTCAATATTAGGTCAAAAATGGCAAAAAAGAAACAGCTTTCTCTAGAAACTCGTCAGTCAATCATTGTTTTGGGGAATGAAGGCTATACAATGCTTGAAATTGCCAAAAAACTGAAGATTTCAAAGGTGTACACTACAGTCTTCAAAGATAAAGGACAACTGGCTCTTACAAGGACAGAAAGAGATGTGGAAGACCAGATGTACAACTAAACAAGAGGATAAGTACATCAGAGTCTCTAGTTTGAGAAATAGACGCCTCACATGTCCTCAGCTGACAGCTTCATTGAATTCTACCCGCTCAACACCA
This sequence comes from Myxocyprinus asiaticus, assembly GCF_019703515.2. Taxonomy (NCBI): domain Eukaryota; kingdom Metazoa; phylum Chordata; class Actinopteri; order Cypriniformes; family Catostomidae; genus Myxocyprinus; species Myxocyprinus asiaticus. The sequence continues at coordinate 3,849,715 of NC_059359.1, forward strand.
GTTTCATGTACAACAGTAAAGAGAAGACTCAGGGGTGCAGGCCTTATGGGAAGAATTGCAAAGAAAAAGACACTTTTGAAACAGAAAAACAAAAAGAAAAGTTTAGAGTGGGCAAAGAAACACAGACATTGGACAACAGATAATTGGAAAAGAGTGTTATGGATCTTAACCCCATTGAGCTTTTGTGGGATCAGCTAGACTGTAAGGTGTGTGAGAAGTGCCCGACAAGACAGACACATCTATGGCAAGTGCTACAGGAAGTGTGGGGTGAAATGTCACCTGAGTATCTGGACAAACTGACAGCTAGAATGTCAAGGATCTACAAAGCTGTCATTGCTGCACATGGAGGATTTTTTAATGAGAACTCTTTGAAGTAGTTTAAGAAGTTCTGAACATTGTTTTCAAATTGTAATAGTAATTTTTCACGTTATTAATGTCCTGACTATACATTGTGAACAGTTGAATGCCACTTTGGTGAATAAAAGTACCAATTTCTTTCCATAAGAGCAAAATTTAGCAAAACCTTTTTAAGCATACACCGATTTTTACCCATTACATCGATTCTGTGTTGCTTGTAATCTCCTTTGCCGGTGTTCTTACCAGCTCATCCAATGTGCGCAAGTGTTGTGCGCATGACTGACTACATTTTGATGTCAAAAACAGAAAAATAATCAGATAATTTCAAATCATGTAAATGCGGGTTTCTTACATCATTGTTGTGGGTTTTTTTTTTTCGGACCCTCCGTTTTGATGTTGCTTGTGAAATGTCTCTAGAGATGCTCTGGATGTTTAAAAGGTCATTTTAGGACAGTCGCCAGTTCAGTGGAGTTGCGACACTGAAGTTACATTAGTGTGCACACTAACAGCACTAGCCTCAGGCCTGTCTCTCATCTCACATGTCTCTGGTCTGCCATAGAGACAAGAGGAATAAAGTCATCACGCCTCCACAGAAAACCAACCAGCGCCCTATTAACAACTCCAATCTAATTGGCTGAGATTTCTGACAGGCGGTCGACTGCAGTATGAGAAGAGGAATATTCTATAAATATATTGCAGCAGGATATCGCTGCCCTAAACACAGCAGACACATGCCAGATGGATACAAACAACTGAAGGGAGCAGAAGCTGCATAAACCAACCGTCACACGTTTCAAATTTCTTTGTTTTTCAACGGGTTTTACTTTATGACCCAGCTTTTACATTGGACACAAAGTGGCGACTCACAGTAGTAAAATTGTGTAACATACAAAATGTGAACAAAAAGGTCCTTAAAGATTACGTGTAATTTTTTCTATGTTAAAATACTTTCTACTCTATTCCAGTTTAATATACATAGACAATTTTAAGTGAGCTTTTTGTAGAATGATTCCCCTAAAAAAAGTGTAAACAAACATTACCGAAACTGTGAACAAAGCCCCTTTCAGTTGATCCAGAGAGAAAACGTTATTTTCATGAAACCAAAGACCAAAGGGTTTATCGTAGTAGATTTTCAATATATATATATATATATATATATATATATATATATATATATATATATATATATATATATATATATATAAAAAATACAGTTTCTGCTCAGCATGAACCAAAATAAAAAACATGTTGTTTTTAATCTCTGCTCATTATATTATTATTTTATTGCATTTAGTGGTGAAGATATTACACTCTTTTGCTTAAATATATATATAAAAAAAGCAAACTTAATAAAAATGAAATAAGCTATTTGCAATTTACAATTTTGTAAATGCGTAAACAATAGCAAAAGTGCGATTTACCAGCCTACTATATGGAACAAACACTGGGCCGAATATTGCATTAGTATGAGTAGGGCTGGGCGATATGGCAAAAAATATGTATTTTTTTTATATATGTATTTTGTAGTCTGTTGACTATATTCAATATACAGTACATCTCGATAATTAAGTATTTGCTCTGAAAGTGATTTAAAGTTTATATATATATATATATACACACATACACAGACACACACACACACACACACACACGCAGCCAAAAGTTTGGAATAATGTACAGATTTTGCTCTTATGGAAAGAAATTGGTACTTTTATTCACCAAAGTGGCATTCAACTGATCACAATGTATAGTCAGGACATTAATAATGTGAAAAATTACTATTACAATTTGAAAACAATGTTCAGAACTTCTTAAACTACTTCAAAGAGTTCTCATCAAAAAAATCCTCCATGTGCAGCAATGACAGCTTTGTAGATCCTTGACATTCTATCTGTCAGTTTGTCCAGATACTCAGGTGACATTTCACCCCACACTTCCTGTAGCACTTGCCATAGATGTGACTGTCTTGTCGGGCACTTCTCACGCACCTTACAGTCTAGCTGATCCCACAAAAGCTCAATGTGGTTAAGATCCAGAACACTCTTTTCCAATGATCTGTTGTCCAATGTCTGTGTTTCTTTGCCGACTCTAAACTTTTCTTTTTGTTTTTCTGTTTCAAAAGTGGCTTTTTCTTTGCAATTCTTCCCATAAGGCCTGCACCCCTGAGTCTTCTCTTTACTGTTGTACATGAAACTGGTGTTGAGCGGGTAGAATTCAATGAAGCTGTCAGCTGAGGACATGTGAGGCGTCTATTTCTCAAACTAGAGACTCTGATGTACTTATCCTCTTGTTTAGTTGTACATCTGGTCTTCCACATCTCTTTCTGTCCTTGTTAGAGCCAGTTGTCCTTTGTCTTTGAAGACTGTAGTGTACACCTTTGAAATCTTCAGTTTTTTGGCAATTTCAAGCATTGTATAGCCTTCATTCCTCAAAACAATGAATGACTGATGAGTTTCTAGAGAAAGCTGTTTCTTTTTTGCCATTTTTGACCTAATATTGACCTTAAAACATGCCAGTCTATTGCATACTGTTGCAACTCAAAAACAAACACAAAGACAATGTTAAGCTTAATTTAATGAATCAAATAGCTTTCAACTGTGTTTGATATAATGGCAAGTGATTTTCTAGTACCAAATGATCAATTTAGCATGATTACTCAAAGATAAGGTGTTGGAGTGATGGCTGCTGTCTAGATTTGATCAAAAATGACTTTTTTCAAATAGTGATGGTGCTGTTTTTTACATCAGTAATGTCCTGACTATACTTTGTGATCAGTTGAATGCCACTTTGGTGAATTAAAGTACCAATTTCCTTCCAAAACAGCAAAATTTGTACATTATTCCAAACTTTTGGCCGCCAGTGTGTGTGTGTGAGATATATATATATATAAAAACAATAAAATTATTGGTGGTGTTAAAGTTGTGGGCTGTGAATTTAGCATTAGCACAGTATAATTCCAATATATGCTATATAATAAATGAAATGTATTTTTCAATAGGCTAAATTGAAGTCTTTGCTTCATAGGTATTGGTCAATCGACCAACTTCCTGAAAAATAAAATAAAAATATTTGTTATTGTATAGTATATTTCTTAGCCCTTAAAATTGGCAGGGGGAATTCAGCAAATTACCATGTTACCGTTGACCTGTTGAGTCAGTAGTTGTAGGCTAACACAGAGTGGTTCAACTGAAACCCTGCTCATACGTGTAATAAAATGTAAATATATTTTAATTATCTTTAGGTGTCACAAGCGTTTAAAGTTAAACGAGATCCAGATTATCATTTATACAATTTGATTTAATTGCATGTATTATTCTGAAATAAGTAGAATGGTTTATAAATTATATAATTAGTTACATTTTACTACTTCCATATACTTTGGATTTTTCCTGCTGTCCGCAACTCTATCAGAACAGACCTGTGACCCATTTTTTGGGTTGCGACCCACCAGTAGAGTAGCACACTTCATTTCAAAACACACACACATCTACCGACACAATTTCGGTGCCCCTTTTTTCATGTACCTCCATTTGCACTCCAAAAACTCCATGCTGTGCAGCGCTGCCAGCTCTTCTCTCGGCCTCACCGTGACCAATGTGGCCTGGGAGAGGCTGAAAGAGAGTTGAAAGATATGCAGGCAAAGAAAAATACATAGGGTGCTTGTGAAGAGACAAAAAAACATACTGGTCATTCCTGTTATGCCGTACATTTCATGTTCATATGATATGTGTTAGCAGATTGGAAACAAATATTAAACTAACACATTTTAAAGATGGAAAACATACTAACTGGTTTATTGCATCACAATATCATAATTAAAGGAATATTCCAGGTTCAGTACAAGTTAAGCTCAATAGACGGCATTTGTGAAATAATGTTGATTACCACAAAAGTTTTTTTTTTTTTTTTTAACTCATCCCTCCTGTTCTTTAAAAATCATGGTCACAGTGAGGCACTTACAATGGAAGTGAATGGGGACAATCCGTAAAATGTTAAAATACTCACTGTTTCACAAGTAAAAACAAGACATAAACAATGAGTGTTTAAATGATTTTATTGTGATAAAATCACTTACTAACATTTTCTGTGTAAAGTTAAAACCAATTTTACAACTACATTGACATTTTAAGTTTATGCCATAACCACTACAACCCTAAAACGACTGTAAAAATGAAGATTTAATATAATACATGAGTTTTAACAGAAGAATTAATGTAAGTGCTTTTATAAAATTATAAGCTTCACATTTCTGCCTTTAAACCCTCCAAAATTTGGCCCCATTGACTTCCATTGTAAGTGTTTTATTTTTGCTTTTTTAAAAGAAAAGGAGAAATTAGTTTTGTGGTAATCATCATTATGTCACAAAAGCTGTCGAGTGAGCTTAACTTCTATTGAACTCTGAATATTAATTTAATTATAAGAGTGAATTTCATATAATTTCTCTACTTTGGTTGGTTGCTATTTTTGCTATATCCCAACTTATAACATGAAAAACTTGCCATTTATAAAAGAAATATTCCAGTTGTACCTTTATTTCATCATTCATTTCAATAAAAGTAGAAAGAATTGTTGCACTAAAATAAACTTGTATAACTTCAGATGCATGGAGACAAAAAAAGTATTAAAAAAAAAGTATAAAAATATCTGCACACTGAGTGAAAATCAGACTGAAAAAGTTCTAACAAATATTACAACTACATACTTTTATTATTATTACTTTAAAAGTTGCATTGTGAGTTAAAAGACGACTCGTTACATTCGGATTTTTACACAGCAAAAAATGATTTACTTACTGAATATTTTTGTCTTATTTTCCAGGGAAAATATCCTAAAACAAGATTAAATGACTTGAGTAGCAGAATGGCATATTAAGTCTTGTTTTCAGATAAATCTAACAAACATTTGGAGGGGGTTATGCTTAAAATAAGAAAAAAGTATTAGCCAGTGGGGTAAGAAGAATTAACCTGTTTTCCCTTTTCCCTGAATCAAATGGGGGAAAAACAATACTTTTTCTTGCTATAAGCATAAATGTTACCAATTATTATTATTATTTATTTTTATCGATTTAAATGAAAACAAGACAAATTATTTTGTCATTTTGCTTCTCAAGTAAATTTCTCTTGTTTTAAGAATGTTTCGATATTTTTACTGGAAAACAAGACAAAACTTTTTTTGCAGTGCATTCATGTGCAAACAGTAACTTGTGTTTTTTCCCCTTTCTCTAATCAAAATGATTTAAACGAAACTTGGTTTTCTTGGGAATATTGCTTTAATTGGTGATCAATTCACAGGTTCTTCTTGTGTCCTCAATATCGCTTTAGTAATATCGCAAAAGAAAAAAAAAAGCCAGCTCCTTAAAGGAATATTCTGGTTTAATTACTAGTTAAGCTCAGCATTTGGTGCATAATATTGATTCCCACAAAAAATTATTTTGACTCCTTTTCTTAAAATAAAAAACAAAAATCGAGGTTACAGTGAGACACTTACAATGGAAGTCAATGGGGTCATTTTTTGGAGGGTTTAAAAGGCAGAAATGTGAAGCTTATAAGTTTATTAAAGCACTTACATTACTTCTGTTAAAACTCATGTATTACTTGAGTCATTTTTACAGTTATTTTAGGGTTTTACATCATCATGGCAATGAAGTTGTAAAATTGGCAATAACTTTACACAGAAAAGTTTAGCAAGTGATTTTATCACACTAAAACCATGTTAACATAAATACTGTTTACGTCTTGTGACTACACTTTTGAAACAGTGAGTATTTTAACGTTTACAAATTGGCCCCATTCACTTTCATTGTAAATGCCTCACTGGAACCGTGATTTTTGCTGTTTTTAAAGCTAAATAATTTTTGTGGCAATCAGCATTATGTCATAAATGCTGTCGATTGAGCTTGACTTGAATTGAACCCGGAATATTCCTTTAATGACATCATCCACCAGAAAGTGACATTTTTCCAATGACAAAAGCATAAACATCAGTGAGTAATAGCAATGGATTTGACGAATTCTGTGATGTTTTGTGCTATTAGCTGGTTTGTCTCACTCTGAAATATTCCATCTTGTTTCATGTAATTTTACCTAGTTTACTTCTATCACTATAGCAAAATTAAGTGAACATGTGGTGTTAAATCGATATAATTTTACTACTTTGGTTTGAGCGAAAGTTGCCATTTTTGCAATTTTGCTGATTATGAAATATTCAAGGTGTTTAATTTTTTCCTTTCTCTAAACAACTGGTGATTTCAAAGAGGTAGCAACCTGGAGTTAAGTGCCTTGCTCAAAGACACAATGGTGGTGGCTGTGGGGATTGAACTGGCAACCTTCTGCTTACCAGCACAGTGCTTTAGCCCACTACACCACCACCACTCCACTCCACATTAAACATGTAAGCTAATCCCTCATTGAGCAGTAGCTCTTGGATCCTGTTATTATTTCCATCCTGTTATAATTGTGTAAATAATCAAGTTATAATGAATATTAAATATACATTTAAGCGCCTGAGCTTGACCACACCATATTTCTGAAAGTCTGCTCTTGGCAAAATCTCTCTGGTCTGCCCAGCGATGGTAAAGATGATTCGGCCAGGGATGACGATAAATGAAAAACGACTGTGATAAAACCTAATCAGAGACACAGAGCGGATCACCTCCTCTGCTTCAGTGAAGTATGTAATTGTGCTGTAGTATACTACAGCCAGCCTGCAACAAAACACAACGCAGTCGTAACTGAGCGTAAGCCATGGCAGGGAGCGAAAAATATGGATTTGTACTTTAGTAGTCCAATTATAGGCAGTAAAAGAAGTAGACAAGAAAAGAGATGTTTAAATGGCAGAAAAGGGAGTTGTTATTATTATTGGGGTGGCTTTGCGAAAATGACTGCTATGAGTTTCAAACTCTTTTGTCGATGTTTTCGCCCAGTTAGATGCCATTGTTTATTGCTATCATATGTATTTGGAATCATTCATACACTGGGGCTTTTGAGAGTTAGTGTTTGCGTTTAGAAGAGTCTTGCTTTTAACTGTCTAGATCTTTTAAATTCTGATCAGGATGCGTTATGTAAGGTTCACATGAGCACTGCATAACAACTCCCAGGAAATGTGGTTAATGCTACATGCTTAAAAAAAAAATGGATAAAAGCTAGTCGTTTTACAGATTTAGTTAAAAAGCTCTGTTTTTATCCTTGGTAATGGAAACTTTGCTTGTGATTGACTTGTGCTACTTTAAGTCTAATTTACTCTAGTTTTGCATCGCCAGACTTTTGACTTTTTGCATAAAGTTTGGCCCACAATGAAGATTATTCTGGCCATTTGACACTTAAAGTGACCAATCACATTTTGTTTTAGCTGTCATTTAGGGGTGGGCTTATGTGAAACAGTTGATACAATAACAATAAATTGCCATGGGAAAACTAAAGTTTTAAAAATAATAGCAACCAATCGATTATACAGGAAACACCAGTCTAATCCGATCTAATACGGTTCTGCTTGTGAATAAAACTGGTTAATGCTAAATTAATTCAACTACATTTACGCCTTTCATCCACACAAGAAAAGCTTTTTCCTCAACCGAAAATGGAACGTTTCAAAACGACTCTCCATTATTGCTTACTTTGGAAAACTATGATGTTAGAAAACTTAAAATCGAGTTTTCAAATGAAAACAGATCAATGTGGATGTGTCTATTTTACTCTCATTTTGCGTAGCCAGACCTTTTACTTTTGGCATAAAGTTTGGTCTACATTGAAGAATATTCTCGCCAAGAATCGCCCATATCTGACTGACACAAAGGGACCAATCACATTTTGTTTTAGTTGTCATTTAGGGGTGGGTTTATCTGAAATAGTTGATTCAATAATAATAAAACTCAAATTTAAAAAAATAATTGCACCATAGAGATGTACCCAATCGATTACACAGGAAACGCCAATCAAATTCAAAAGTAATAAATAACGATTATTTTCCAGACAAAGCAAAACAAAGTGGAAAATGCAGATCTGCTTGTGAATATATAATTTACTTGTTAATTTAGTGCCTCAAACAAAACTTCCAAAAAAATGGAGTGTCTATTTCTTCCTCAAAAGCACCGAATCAGCCTGGTACCTTGTTAACACAACTTTGTTCTGAGACTGGAAATGAACCAGCCTGATCTCACATAAAATTCGGCAAGTGTGTGCCAATTTTTCTTTAGCCGAAATAGGCATACGCTGACTGAATTTGAAAACACTGCCTCCAGAGGCTAAAGCGGTGTTTCAGAGCATATAAACAAGTGTGACATCCATTTCTATCCAGGAGAGGTTGCCAGAAGCCATTTGTAAAAATAATTGTTTTCAGCTGAACAGGGTGTAAAACAGTGAAGAGAAATTAATTTAATTAAAATTTAATCTACCCCCCAACCAAAACCCAAATATAACCATAACCATTAGTAGAGACAAAATGCAATGTTAGGGATAAAAATGCAACCTCCTGATCACTCTCGTGATTGTTTATACAAACATGATTACTTCCTCGTTTGAATGGGGATTGAACTCTGGTCTCCCATGCAACTGACGCAATGCCCTAACAGTCATGCCACGAGGGAAAATAATTGTTGTTGAGCCATTTCAAATATGTCCGAAGGGACATAGGGCATGTCAGTGAGTTGACCGAGCATGCCGAATTCCCGTGTAATCATGTTGAAGGAACTGGTGATTTTCAGCTGGTATATGCAATATGCCTGTAGGCATGCTATCTGAGGCTGAGACTATATTTACACCAACTGATTAACTAGTTAAGTCAGTACAGCTAACTTACAACAGAGCAAACCACTTGAGTTAGCTCATAATACTCCTACGCCACCTTCGCACAATCGCACACCGTTTTCAGACTCCGTAGCAATTGGCAACTCTAAATGCTGCAGATTTTATTTAATTCTATAGGAAAGTCAATTAGAGTAAAGTTCTGGAAATAAGTACAATATACATTAGCCCTTCAACTGGACCTAACATTCACTCACATCTCAAATATTGTAGGCGGTTAAACAGAGGCGTCAAACATCAGGTGATTAGCCGTCTTCGCCGCCAACACGTTTAATAATTGGCTCCGCAGTACAGGATGACATGAACCTATGTTATTCTTAACCAAAGCCAACAAATTCATGCAAACACAGCCAAGGACGGCGAGAGAAGAAAAAAGACCAAGAAAATCAATTTTCATGAATATTGGATTTCATTAAAGAAACCCAAGTGATTGCACTTTAATGACCCAAAATCCACACAAATGAGTTTTTAAGCAGCGGCTGGTACTGTGATACGTCTGGAGGAGTGCGGAGAGAAAGCGAGGAAAGGAGTCGCAGCGGAGGTCCTTGGGGGGGGGGGGGGTTACAATATGCATCTGAAGAAGAGGAGGAACTTTGGTCCAGTCCAAAAGATATGAGACCCACCATGGTCTGGTGCTGAAGTGCAATGTTGGTGAAGCGACTCTGAAAATGTAGTGTGTTAAGTTACATTTACTCATAATTTAAAATAGTTCTACTATAGTCAAGCTGCCCTTTTGAAAAAGTAGTTCACTTCATGTGACAAGGAGGGTGTGGCCAGGCCGTAAGGATGGATGCCTGGTGCTGAATTGCCCCAATCAGCCGGGAGAGGGATAAAGAGGAGTCGGAGATGCTAGTTAAAGAGAGAGAGAGAGAGAGAGAGAGAGAGAGAGAGAGAGAGAGAGAGAGAGAGAGATGCATGCAGCCGGCGAACGTGTGTATTCTGCATTGGGCTAGGAAGTCCAACAGTGTGAGCGACACATGGAGCTGTGTGTGTGTGTGTGTGTGTGTGTGTGTGTGTGTGTGTGTGTGTGTGTATGCCGGCGAGTGTGTGCTGAAAAGCAGTTTTATGTTGTGTCCAAGTGAAAGTGTGTCCAATTAAAGTCTTCCATGAACTGTTCACCCGGCCCCCACTTCCTCCTAGGGAAGGAAGAGATCTGCCATACTTCATTACAAGCTACTAACAAAAAGTAATTGCATTGAAGCAAGTTAAGGGGACAATATCTTTTAAAATACATAACTCAGAGTGCGTCTCAATTAACTCCCCATTTCAGTAGTCAGGGCAAGATCAGGGAGTCGGCCATTTCTAGGGCTGTCTCAATCGTAAAATTGTTCCAGTGCACTGAAACTTTCGCTCCCAAAAAATTCCCACAATGCACCGTAAATCCGGGGAGCATCGCTGCTCACTTTGTTTCTTTACAGGAAACGTCATCATGTCTTTTGAAGTCTTTCAAGTCATTAGAAGATGAGCACAACTGTAAAACTATAAAGTCAAAACCTTATTTTCTCTTTTAAAGAGATGCTATTTATATAATGTCTTTCATCCATAATGATAATTACAAAAAAATTGTTTTTTTTTTAATTAGAGTTGTTAGAAAAAGGTTAAAAACACACTCCTTCATATTTATATTTCTTTATGTCATTTATCTTTTATAATAACACTGTACTTTTGAATATTTACTACGAAAACGCAAAATTGAGTCATAGAGTGATGTTGTTGATAAATACCAGCTCTGTTTTAATGCGCAAGCTCGTTATCGTGTCGCAGGTCATTTACAGAGTCATAAGTGTCCCAATGTTCAGTGGATGAACACCCTTGCCAGTGTGCGAATTCGTGTTCACGATATACTGATTCACAACATAGGGAGCTAGGGAGCAGACTGAGACACACCCTCAGATTATGTAATTTATCAAGTTAACTTGTGTGGCCAGGTTACTCGTGAATGTGAAGAAGAGGGACTATGTTTCCCTATTATTGCTTCATTGGCTGCCAGTCCAGCTCAGGATAAAATATAAGGTCCTGCTGTATGTTTTTAAAGCTGTGCATGGAATGGCTCCTGCTTATGTTTCTGATCTTATCACTCCTTACCGGTCTTCTAGATTGTTAAGATCAGCTAACAAATCACTTCTTACTATTCCATCGTCACACTTAAAGCTTAAAGGTGATCAAGCATTTTGTGTCGCAGGTTTGAAACTGTGGAACAGCTTGCCAGATGAAATTTGAGCCACCTCCACTATTTCTACTTTTAAAGCTCTTTTAAAAACAGTTTTCTTTGGCTTTTCATTTGGATTGGTTAGTGTGATGTGTTTTTAAGTTTTATGTTTTATGTTGTTAGGCTATTTTTTCTCTGATTGTTCAGCGCTTTGGTCTACAAGCGTAGTTGGAAAGTGCTTTATAAATAAATTAAATGAATGACATGAAAATAAAGTAATTCATATTAATTAATAATTTTCTGGCTCAAAATAAGATTTTTTTTTTTTTTCCTTTTCTTTTTGACACCAGATAATTTTACACTACACAACTAAAATGTACTATCTGGTCTCATTGAATCACATGACTATACCTACATACTGTATTTCTTGGGGGAAATGACCACTAGAGGCGCTACAACAGTGACTTTTATTCATTTTCACACAAATCACAGGCAAAATGGCAGGTTATTAGTTGAGATTGTTGAGAAAACTTAAAAAAAAAAAAAAAAAAAAAAAAAAAATCAATGCAACATGATCCAGCAAGATTTTGTTTTCTCAACAACTGTCTTGGTAATTGTCCTCAGTAAAACTGCTTTGTTTTTTTTTTTATTTTCTCCCCAATTGGGAATGCCCAATTCCCAATGCGCTCTAAGTCCTCGTGGTGGCGTAGTGACTCGCCTCAATCCGGGTGGCGGAGGATGAATCTCAGTTGCCTCCGCGTCTGAGACCGTCAATATGTGCATCTTATCACGTGGCTTGTTGAGCGCGTTACCGTGGAGATATAGGGAGTGTGGAGGCCCATGCTATTCTCGGCGGCATCCACACACAACTCACCACGCGCCCCACCGAGAGCGAGAACCACATTATAGCGACCACGAAGGGGTTTCCCCATGTGACTCTACCCTCCCTAGCAACCGGACCAATTTGGTTGCTTAGGAATCCTGGCTGGAGTCAATCAGCACGCCCTGGATTCGAACTCACGACTCCAGGGATGGAAGTCAGCATCAATACTCGCTGAGCTACCCAGGCCCCCAAAGTAACATTGCTTTGTTTAGCCAATGTGAATTTGTTTGTTCATTTAAATGCAAAAATTCTTGAGAGAACTACTTATTTCTTGTTCAGCCAACTATCAATTCACAATACGAGAACTTTCATTTCAATTGATTGGCCGCGGTCTCTAATGCTTTCTGCCTGTCAATAATGTTTCGCATTCTCATAGTGTTGTGGTTGCAGCGAATTTTTGAATTTCAATTTTATGGCATGTTGCTCATAACAGTTGTCAGCTGAGGGCGCTATACTGCTGCTGTTGTTTTTTAAAACTGTTTCTGCTTGATATCTGTCTCAATAAAGCTCATTTGGTATTTTTGGAGTGCGGGGTTTTGGAAAGAAGGGGCGTGGCTAATCCAACAGCATTAGTGGAAATTCTAGAACGGCTAAAATCGCTTACAGCATTTTTAAGCTAAAAGATGAGCTACTAACGTTACCACACAACAATTGACTAACAATGTCAAAAAACAACAACAGCATAAATAATCAATAAACAGCAAAAAATAAACCTATAACACTAACCGCATAATTTATTCATGTTGCAATGCATGCTGAGAACTCGCAAATCATCAAAATTCTTTAACAGGAAAATGTTTGTTCAGACAACTTTCTTAGGCTAGTTGGGACAACATTTGGGGGAGTATAGTGGGTAGAGGTAGACCGATATCAGTTTTACAGATTAATCAGTGCTGATAGTTGCTTTTTGTAACTATCGGTTATCGACAAAAATCTATGCCAATAGTTGTCAATTGTTTTTTTATTTCTCCATGTTCCTCTGATAATTACGTTTTTCAATTGAAGTTAGGGCATGCAAAGAAAAACACGACTATATGGAAACGTCCTTCGTCAGTGTCTCCAACTTCATATATTGTGAATAATAATAATAATATTATATAGGCTATAAAAGGCTTAATTTGGTAAATATAAAATATAGACCACTGTAACGGAGTCAAGTCTCCGTCATTTCAAAATAAGAGTCTCCGGTGTGTATCAGGCTTGTTTAGTTTTAAAAGTCCCATGTTATGCACCCAATCTTGGGATTTTGGTTGAAAAATAAACTGGGATTTTCCACCACCTTAGTTATCAGTATCGGCAAAATCCACTATCGGTCGACCCCTAATTGTGGGACTTTTTTTTTTTTATGACATGGTTGCTTCAACAATAACATTTTTTATCTCACATTTGCTTTTTATGACAATATCGGTTAGGTTTAAGGTTTAGCGCATTTAAAAGTCGATAGAGCGTTAACCTTAAAAACCTCATCTAACTCGCTTTTAGCGCCACACAGTGGACATTTTGACCTCAGAACTGCCACGGTATGAGTTAGGAGCCAGATAATATAATTTTGCAAAACTGTCTCCACAGTTACGTAACTTCCAAGAAATCAGGCCCCTTCTTTGTCTAGTTTTCCATAAAAATGATCTACACATCCTTAAAACAAGATGAATCTGCATGATAATCAAATATGCATTTTTAATTGTTTACGCCTAAAAGGGTTAGGGTTAGGTTAGGGTTAGGTTTCTGCCAGTGCACAAGACAAACTACACTTATATTCAAGATTAATCTTGTTTTAAGGATGTTTAGGTATTTTTCCTAGAAAATGAGACAAAGATACTCGTTAAGAATGTTTTTGCACTGCACCTGTTTGTGAATACAGCTGTCAATACCAAACACTGACTGTAACATATCCGATGTTTACACCCTTTAGGAAGGCAACCTAAAAATGGCTTGTATATTGTTGTTTTGGCACATTAAACTGGAATAGGGGGAAAATTATTCACATCACCTTTAAGCAAACACCTCCAATCAGTTATTCTAGTATCATCACTGATTAGCATGCCGGTCTAAGTTTCCTTTATTAATTCTCCTTCATGTAGAGGCATCACAGTTTTACAAGTGCTGACATTGTCATCTGTAATGTGCAAACGTCGTTTCGATTTTGACAGCATCTTTTGTTGGAGTGGACCGTATGTTCATTATGTATTAAAGGTGAGGGTGGATGTTAGTGACCTGACCAACAGTATGACCTCAGTACCTGCCTTCGAAAGTACTCCTCTCATGTCAAATTCAAATACATCTCACAGGCATTGCAATACTGGTGGTATTAATATTCGTGTCATTCTCATTAACCTCTATGAGAAGGGGATGTCGTTTGGAGACAGACAGCTCTTATTACATGGCCAGATGGGAGGATAAGAGTCTCGTCTCCAACAGAACATCCCCACATCAGTAACCCTCCCAGAAGTTTCTATGCAGCCACCAGAAACCAATAGAAGGCCAAAACATACTCTATGTAAGTGAACGCAGACGCTTCTAACTATGCAAGCTTGATTTTTTTGCATTGCTGCTTTCTAAAATGTTTTAGACCACAATTTATAGCACAATGCAAGTATATGTTGCAGTCTCAACGTTGCCGCAATGGGCACCATAGAGGACGTTAGTCTGAACTGAACTTTCTCTTTTACGCCAACTACTGTCATGACGGAGCAACAGTTTTAAGAGAATATTGCTGAGCAAGTAAGTTAAAATTATCAGCCTTATCCAGCCTTATTTTTTTGAACGGAGTACTCAGAAATCAAACAGAAACACAGAGGAGGCTACAGACAGCCACAGTCACATCGTCACATCCTAACCTGACGGCAAACGACATGTGATAAAAGGTATCTTTCCTATGTTCATTTTTTTATGTTGAGTTTTTGTCCTAACAAGCAGTCAAGTGTAACGGTACATTCTATCGATCGCTTGTTTTCTATTTTCGGCATTGCGTGGATAAGTCCGTCCACTGTGAACTGGCACAGGTCCAAAAACTTTTTACAAAATAAGGCTGAGCATAGAAATGCATCAATTCTTCAACTACAAACTCTTCAGACATGTTTAGTAAGTTCTGCTCTCTGTTTTGTGTACAGCAGTGATGTGTTCTGTTGTCGCTATCGTGGACCTGTTTTTAAATTAACAAATCAATTTCCTTGAACGCCCCAATGTCACGAGGGGGCTGCATGAACTGTTGCTCTCATGCCCTATCATGAACATGCGCACGGGAGATCAACTGTCAGTGAACATTTTCACTTAATAATACATTAGATTTCAGTTTGTTTCTCACCAAATCTTATCGTATGCTTTCATAACAATCATGAGTCTCATGGAATAATTTATTAGACTTCTGAATTATACTTTTGTATTCTTTTGAAACTTGAAGAGGTGGTCACCATAAACTGCCATTGTATGACATCACTGAGCACAACATTTTATCACAATTTCTCCCTTTGTGTTAAGAAAAAGAAAGAAAGTCATATAGGGTAATAACAACTCAGGGGTGAGTAAACAATGACTGATTTTTTTTTTTTTTTTTTTTTTAAATATTATATACACCGTAAATGTTATAAAATATAACTCATAGTGTGAGGACTTGGGTTAAGTTTGAATGTATGCTCAGAGCACTAAATGTGTTTGATAGCATTTGTGCGCTGTTGGTTGCCACAATGGTACGCAGGTGGGAGACAATCAGGCTGCAAAAGCAACCTGAGGCGCCATGTTTACCCGACTAGACTGTACACACACACAAACACATCAAATCACCCAACAGAGGGCTATCAAAACAGCTCAGGCCAACTGGTGCAACCTCGCAATTTAATAAACATGCAGTCGCCCTGCAATGAGGCATAACATTAGCGCCGAGAGCCCAGCACGGCAACTCCTTAAGTGTATTACACAACACTGACGCCACTCGAATATGACACTAACTTGGGTGCGAAAGTGCTTTGACTCCGGCGTAATGAAAGAGCTCAGGGATAAAACCTCAGACGCCACCGTGATTAAAGCTTCCACACCATCAAACACAGAGACAGCGGGAATGGTCTGAGTAAGCACACTTATCACTCCAGCGATCCACTTTAGGAGACCATCATGGTATGGCCCGAGCAATGAAAGTGAGATTTGGTATTAAAGAACTACTAGTCAGTTTCTGATACAAATTTGAAAATGTCACTTACACATGCATTGGCAAATACTGACTGAATCAAATCAACAAACAAATTTGTAATAAGGTAGATTATAATTTTTAAATGCAACATAGTTTTAGTATGGGAACCAAATTTTGTGACTTTGTCAAGACTATCAAAATACACATAATAATTTTTTTCAGATTTTTTTAATAAAAATGGTTTGAGATAGAACCATTTTTGTTTAAAAAAACAAAATGTTACATATTTTGCATTCACGGGTCAGTTTTGACCCGGGCATCAATTGTAGCTTTAGACTAGATTTTTCTGTACATCTATGAATTATATTTTTCTTATAAACACTTCACTTACATTTTGCCTCTTTCCCAAACTCTCTCACACACTTTTTTCTTCACACACAAACACACAGTCACACACAGACACACACACATTCCTGTACAAATCATACATGACAGATGTAACAAACAAAAGTTCATGCACACATTAATCTAAATAGGGCTTGAAAGAGGAAATTATTCACATTATTACTCTGCAGCCATCTGATGACAAACCAGCAGTAAATAGAATAGATTTTGCTTAAAAACATTATGTAGTATTAATGTTGTATACTTGAGTTGTACAGTTGTTTTGATTATGTTTAGTTGAAAAAATACATTGCATTCATAACTTTTGACCACCAAGTTGTATTATGAAGTTATGAGTATTAGGAAATTCATTCAAATTTCTAATAATTCTCACATTAGATGTTACTATAAATTGTATATTATGCTATATTTAGATAAAATTTCACAGAAATGTTGATAAAAAAATATGTCTTCACATGTATCACACTAGTTTTGCTGTAGTTAATGTACATTTTGAAAAGCCAAAGGATTTCTACTTTTTATTATTTTAAAAAAATGGCATATTAATTAATAACTTTTACATTTGTCAGTTAACATGCCAAAAATATCAGTCTTTTTACATGTATGAACTGTTAAGAACTTATTAATGAGATTCTGAATGCAATAGTAGTGTTAAAAATGTATTTATGTTGAAATTAACATTAACCAATATTAATAACTGCTGTAAAAGCATTGTTCATTGTTAGTTTACAGTATGTGAACTGATTAACTTTGTTAGTTAACATGAACTAACTATGATCATTACAGCACTTATTAAAGTTGGTTAATGTTAATTTCAACATATACTAATGAATTTGTTTTATTTATTTTTTTACATTTTAAAGTTCTATATGTTAACATTAGTTAATGTATTATGAACTAAAAATGAGCAAAAGTATATTTCAAAATTAACATTAAAAAAAGATATAATACAATAATATACAATATTACAATAAAATACAATAAATACAATAAAACTAGTACAGTCCATTGTTTGTTCACAATAACCTAATTCATTTACTAATGTTAAGGAATAGTACCATCATAAACTAACAACAGTATTTTTTGACAGCATTTATTAATCTTAGTTAATGGTAATTAAAAAAAAACAAACAATTGTTCATTGTTAGTTCATAATGCATTAACTAATGTTAACGTATATAATTTTCAACTTTAAAAATGTAATAACATTTAATTTTACAAAATGTATTAGTATATGTTGAAATTAACATTAACCAACATTAAAAAAAAAATGCTGTAAAAATATTGTTCCTTGATAGTTCAGGTTCACAAATGTAGTTAAGTTAACAAATGGAATCTTATTGTAAAGTGTTACCAAAAAAATACAGTAAACTTCATGCAATCCAACTCATTAATCATCAAATGATTTATGAAAGATTATCGATCATTCCAGGCTGTGTAGCGATAAAATAGCAGTCCAAGGAATCGATACAATCTCCAGAACACGTGTACAGATTTCAATCATTTAAAGAGAAAACAAAGACAACATCTGTCGGCCTCAACTTTATAAATGGTGACCACAAATGAACGATTATCTTTCAGTACTAAAAGAAAACAATATGTATTAGAGCTGCACAGTTAATCAAAAAATAATCAAGATTACAATTACAGCTGCCTCAATTAACCCATCAACAGTTTAGTTGACTGTCTAGTCACTGTCTTGATTTACTGATGTATAAAACAGCAATAAAGTAATTCATGAACAAGTTCTCAGCTTGTTTTGGATGTGCAGACTACACAATGAACGTGGCATGCAGATGCCCCACACAAAGATAAGAATTTTATTCTATTAATCAAAATGACTGAATTACAATATCAAGGGAAATAATTGACAATTATGAGTTTTGTCATTATCATGCAGCCCTCATATGGATTTAAATTCACAACCTGTTGTTATGTCTGTTTGTTTTGAAGCAGCATTTGAAATCCCAGCCAGGAAGCAGCAGGACTTTCTGGCATTTGAATGCACGGTTTGAACATCGCCAGTAAACAAACTACATCCATTTTCGTTGAGATGTCGGCATATTAAAGCTAGACACATCTAAAGCTAGTTTTCGGCAGTTCTGACCAGACAGGGAAATATATATAAGCAAAAATCAAGGTTACAGTGAGACACTTACAACAGAAGTGAATGGGGCCAATTTTTGGAGGGTTTAAAGGCAGAAATGTGAAGCTATTTTATCAGTTTTATAAAAGCATTTACATTAATTCTTCTGTTAATCTCATCAACAGAATATATGGTAAACTGGAATATAAACCTACTTATTGACACATGAAGCAACATTAAATAATGAAGTGAACGACTCGCTCATTGTTTGAAAATGCAACATACTGAATCCAGATGATTTAAGCAGTTTATATAGCTATACTTTGGGGTCTGATTTCCTTGTATAGTAATTACCATTTGGATGTAAATGTAGTCCCCCTCCTCATGTAAATTAGATTTCATGACAATCAAGTTTGCATTAATTCTCAGTGGCTCACTCCCAATAACCATTTTATAATTTATGGCCGTCATGAAAAGAAATACTCAATGTAGTACCCAATCACTATTTTCCATAAAAATACAAAGAAAAGTCTTAATTAGTATATTTGTCTTGTTTCCCTGTAAAAAAAATATTTAAGCAAACTAAAAACAAGATACGTTTTCCTTGCAAAGCAAAATTGTGTAGGATAAGATGACTTATTTTTAGGAGTCTCCTGAGTTAAGTATTTTACACACCGTTGGCAAATAGTATTTTTTATTTTATTTTGATTTTTTTTTTTTTTAAGCATATAACAAACCATTATAAGGTCTATGCTTTACTAGTGAATTAAATGCACTCAAAAAAAATTATTTTTTTTTTTACTGCTTGTTCAATTTTCTTAATTATAATGAACTAAATCAACACAATTCTAACATTTTGTGGCAAGTTGATTTCATTGCGTTCTATCCATTTAAATTTGTAAAATGGAAGTTTCCTTAATCCATTTGAGTTGGGACTACATGAATACTTTTTGTGGTGTTAATGTAGCATTGATGCAAATGGGCAGGGCATTTTCCAGTATGCGTTCTTGTTCCTAGAATATCAAAATCCACAAAAGGAGGTAGATCCTTTTCCTATTTGGCTCCTAAACTATGGAATAGCCTCCCTAACAATGTTCGGGACACAGACACACTCACTCAGTTTAAGTCTAGACTAAAGACTCATCTGTTTAGCCAGACATACGCCTAATTTATTCTTCAACTCACAATTAGACTCCTTTAGTTAGGTCTACCGGAACCAGAAACATTTCTCAGAAACATTTCTCATAATCTATAACTCGAATGGCATCTACGCTAATATTATTCTATTTGTTTCCCTGTCTCAACCTTGGGATTCATATCCCGAGGTTACCAGAGCTGGCCAGATCCAGCACCGTTCCTGCTTGGGGTTGGACTCCACTGCTACGTGTTGCTGAGTGATGATGACAAACCACAGCCGGTGCTAGCCAAACATCACTTCAGTCTTTTACGATGGACTTCAGAGGATGAACTGATGCCAACTCCAACCATAAGACATGGGATACTTTATATGCTACTGCATGAACCTTGGACTTAGGATAGACCTCACTGAAATTACCGGCAGCGATGCACCTCACTGATCTCTGCCTGCATCACCTTGGTCTAATGATGGACTACACCCTTGAAATGGAATACATAGATTATCAATAAATTGCCAACAAAAGCCTTCATCAGCTAACTAACAAAGGACAATGCATCTATGTGAAGTTCTGCAGTTAATCCAGGATGAACTTCAAAGACATTAGTCATTAATCTTACAGTTCATATAAAATATTTGTTTAAACACTGGCCCTTAACACTTACTTAGTTTACTCATTTTAAACCATGACTTACACTGCACATAAATAACTAATATTGGCATTATATTCATGCTGGTTAGCCAGAGGGGAACTGGCCCCCACAGTGAGTCTGGTTTCTCTTAAGGTTATTTTTCTCCATTAACAACATCTTATGGAGTTTTGTGTTCCTTGCCACAGTCGCCTTCAGCTTGCTCACTGGTGTTCTAAATACAATTATTATTTAATTATTTATTTTTATACACAATTTACAATCATATTTAATCAAACTACACGATGTTGACTCTAAGACTTTATAGATATTACAGTTTCATTTTCTGTAAAGCTGCTTTGAAATGATGTGTGTTGTGAAAAGCGCAATACAAATAAAAATGACTTGAATTTGCATGGGACTCGATGGGGAGAGTAAATGTTTAAATTAAGTGTTATTTATTTTTTGAATTTTTTGTTATTATTATTATTATTATTATTATTATTTATTATTATTTTTTTGTGTGCAAAATTAATATAAAGGTGGATACTTCTTATTGTTTAATTTTTTTATGTTGAAAATTAGAAGAGTTTCTGTTATGTTGGAGTTTTGGGGGTTACCATTATGGCTCCACTCAGCTTGAGCTTACAACAGGTAGATGTTGCACATGAAATTGATTGCTGTGCTAACCATAGGATAGTTACTAAACTAAACTCTATAGTGCTTCCAACTAGCAAGTATTTAGCATGCTAACATTCACTTTCACTAGTTAGTACATAAAGAAATAAGAGATTTATTTGAGTTACACTGACACATCTAATTTTGTTGGGTTTACCCAATTCAACTAGGTTCTTCTACACACAGTGTGTTGAAACTACATAGTAATTTTAAGTTAAGAAAACGAATTTCAAACACGTAGAACCAATGTCCACAACTGAATCAAGTTCAGCCAAAGAGCTATTTTTGACTGTACTTTAAAAATGGTACGTCGTCTGATTTGATTATTTTCCTGTTTTTTTTGGAAATTAATGGACACAAACAAGACAATAAAAACTGGGGTAACACACACTGTATATACTCTGTGAAAACAAGTCTTATCTTAGACAATTTTGCTTCACACGTAAATGTATCCTGTTTTATGGATGTTTAGATATTGCCATAAATACTAATTAAGAAAATTATCCTTGCATTTTTCAGCAGCAGAAACTCTGTTGTTGTGAAAGCACAACATGCGCTTTCTGTTACATTAATGCTGCTGTTTTGTTTATGCGCTGTAGTCGCAGGAAGTGTGCAACAGGCCTGGAATCATCAGTAGTAGCTGAAACACTATGGATCGAATCTCTATTTTTACTGCAGAGTGCTTCATAATGTCATTGTGTCAATGTAAGCTAAGCGTGATGGATCAGGCCTCTATCTCTCAACTCTACCCGATTGAATCGATACATATATCAATTTCACATCGTCCATGTCTGAATTAAGAGACCTGCGGTAAACAGATCGATTTTCATTGAGGGTTTTGATGGGCAATGTAGAGACAGATTAGAAATGAAACAGAAAATTCAATGTGGCCTCTGTGTTATAATTAGGAGTGGGCGGCATGACCAAAATCATAGACTTTGGTATGATTGATGGTGTGAATAATTTTTTATCACAATATTTCTGCTGGAAATTCAATGAAAAGCGATCTGTATATATATTAATACATTTGGTGATGCCTCTTTTTAGATAATCAAGGCAATTAAATACTTTACAAATGAAAGGTACTTCATTTTGTTTGGAATTTGATGGATGTAAACCAAAAGATAATATCACTCATAACAAATGAGTGAAAAGTCTGGCTTCAGTGCAAAAACAGCTTCACATTATGGAACAACTGAGTTAAAAACAAAAGACTCAAAACGGTAAAACTAATATAATGAAATGCATAGTTCCGACTGTAAATTCTGATTGGATGAGCAACATTTGAAGCTGTTGGGGCATGTTGTCACAAAGCCCTAGTCATAATCATGCGAATAAACCCCAAATCTCAGTAAAAGCTGAAATATCTCTCTGCAAATATTTTAAGCACATTGTATTCACTGCATCATTGACTTGTCAGCAAAATCGTGACTGCATCATGACAGCTTTTCTCAACATTAGGCAGCTAATTGGCCTTTGTAAAGTTCTCATTATTGGCTAATGGATGTGAACGTGTGTGGCTCTTACAAAGGTCATGAGAGAGCGAGTGTCACTGCTAGTTTCTGCTAGTTATTGTAGCTTTGACACTCTCTGAGTTGGTGTAGGAGCTGTCAAACATCAGAAGAGTATTCTTGAGGAAAAACAATGTCACGCTGTATATTCATATATTAATTTTATTTGACATAAAACACTGCACATAAAAATAATTTTATTTTTTACATAAAAAAAAATGACTTCTAAAGATTTTTCTTTTTTCATTTTGTCATTATTTACATGACAATTAAACATTTAACCACAACTTATTACCGTAATGCATCCAAATGTTTTGTGAGGTATTTTATTTATTTATTTATTTATTTTTGTCATTACTGCAGTGCACTAGAGGTCAGCCGATAGTGGATTTTGCCGATATCTGAAGATGTTGAAAATGGATTAATCGGCCGATAGTTTTTAAAATCAATTTATAGAATGATTTAAAAACATTTTCTTAGTCTTTTCTTACTATGACGGGCACAGACACAGAGGCTACAACAGTCCAAAATAAATAAAATCCCAGATATAGTTTATAGTTGGACAAAAATCCCAATAATAATCAGAAACAAATGAATATCTGGTGCATAATGTGGGACTTTTAACTATAAACAAACCCTAAACACACTGGGGACTCTTATTTTGAAATGGCGGAGACTTGGCTGTGATAAAAGCTCCGTATTTAAGTATTCACCAAATTAAGCTTTTTATAACCTATATATTCACCAGATGAAGGGGTTTGCAAATACAGTATATACTAGCAGATGAGGTTTAATGAGGAATAAGGTTTATTATTATTCACAAGATATGAAGTTCAAGACAAGATGTATATGTTGACGGGACACGTTTCCATATAGTCAAATATTTCTTAGCATGCCATTGCCTCAATTTAGATACTTGATTATCTAATCAAAATAAAAAATATGCATTGATTAGGGCTGAAACGATTAGTCGACAACAAAAAATTGTCAACAAAAATTTCCGTTGTCGAATAGTCGTTTGATCTCATTTAACGTAACATGAGATCACATTAAGCTCTAATGATGATGCACGAGATCAGCACTGCAGTTTGCGCCTGATGTTTCCAACCAGCTTCAGGTGATGTAGATCGCGAAGTACAAGGGAATTATAATGCAAAAATGCAAAATAAGTAAATACAGAAGCACTCTCATTGAGGAATAAGCGGAGTTGGAGCTC
The DNA here is from genome assembly GCF_019703515.2 of Myxocyprinus asiaticus. NCBI lineage: Eukaryota > Metazoa > Chordata > Actinopteri > Cypriniformes > Catostomidae > Myxocyprinus > Myxocyprinus asiaticus. The sequence continues at coordinate 3,873,685 of NC_059359.1, forward strand.
TTTAAAGGAAACATCCCGGCGTTACATCTTTAATGCAGTTATATTTAATGCGTTATGCTTTATTAAAGATCAAATAATACGGAAGGCCTTCCACATCTCTTTATGTCCTTGTTAGAGACAGTTGTCCTTTGTCTTTGAAGACTGTAGTGAACACCTTTGTATGAAATCTTCAGTTTTTTGGCAATTTCAAGCATTGTATAGCCTTCATTCCTCAAAACAATGATTGACTGATGAGTTTCTAGAGAAAACTGTTTCTTTTTTGCCATTTTTGACCTAATATTGACCTTAAGACATGCCAGTCTATTGCATACTGTGGCAACTCAAAAACAAAGACAAAGACAATGTTAAGCTTCATTTAATGAACCAAATAGCTTTCAACTGTGTTTGATATAATAGCAAGTGATTTTCTAGTACCAAATTAGCAATTTAGCATGATTACTCAAGGATAAGGTGTTGGAGTGGTGGCTGCTGTCTAGATTTGATCAAAAATGACTTTTTTCAAATAGTGATGGTGCTGTTTTTTACATCAGTAATGTCCTGACTATACTTTGTGATGAGTTGAATGCCACTTTGGTGAATTAAAGTACCAATTTCCTTCTGAAACAGCAAAATCTGTCCATTATTCCAAACTTTTGGCCACCAGTGTGTGTGTGTGTGTGTGTGTATGTGTGTGTGTGTATATCATTTTTTTCATGAGGTACTTATTCTGACAGGTTTTGTGAGATTCACCTAATATCAAAAATGGTCCAATTCTAATAAATATAGAATTATAGACTGTAATTATTAAGACTTGATTATACGCAAATCACAGAAATATAGCAGCAAATAATTAACTAATTGGAGGGTGCAATTTAAACAATTAATTTAAAATTGTGAAAAGTTGTGTGCGCAGGCAGGACTCCAAACACAGTGCAGCACGTGGTGCGGTTTAATTCGGAAATGAAAGAATTTCATTAACCATGAATATCTCACTCACACAAACAGGACATAATGCAACAGAATTCATTAAGACATTAATTAAATGCTGAAAAATTTCCCTTTTGGTTAATGTTATTCAAATCGAACATTTGTGAAAGGCACGTGATATGAATTTGCAAAGTCATGCAGCAAACATCTTCCCATTAAAGAGCTCGGAGACGTCAGGCTTTCTAAACTGACACCAGAGACGTTATTGCACTGCTAAAGACGCCCTTCACATATTCTCGGTCTTGGCTTCATCTTGTCATGTTTATAAGGAACTTAATCGGCACCAGTTGATAATGAACACGAGACAATGACAGAGAAATATCCTCCAACACCACATTAGTGGCACGATAACACACTGCCGTCTAACTGCGAACCAAATTAGGGTAATACAGGCGCTCAATCAAGTCGTGAGATCTCGTCCTCTCTCACAATTTAAGAACATGTCACACTGCCGCCCCCAAAACAAATTCCTCCACATCTCTCAGCTTCTTTAACAGCATAAATAAACACGGTGCACGCCTTTAAATTTGATCCCATTTGGGGGAAATTCCCCAATTCACATGAACAAAAGCTGTAAGGTGCTAGTGTGACAAAGGCAAAAGTCTTTTAGCAGGTTTTCGTGGGCTAATCCTCAAAATCTGAGCCTAAGTCAGTCTTTATCATCCGAATATAATGTTAAAGGAACAGTTCACCTTAAATGCTAAATTCTGTCATTATTTACACACTCTTAAGTTGTTTCATACCCATTTGTTTTGTTGCTTTTTTTCAAATGGAGAACTAAATAAGCATTCTGATTAATCTTCACACAGCTTTTTTCTTCTAAACAAAATAGTGGACATGCATGTAAATCTCTAAAAAGAACAACAACAAAAAAACACCATAAAAGTATCATAAAAGTTTTCCATACTATTATTATTATTATTATTATTATTATTATTATTTTAACCCCTTTTCTCCCAATTTGGAATGCCCAATTCCCACTACTTAGTAGGTCCTCGTGGTGGCGCAGTTACTCACCTCAATCCGGGTGGTGGAGGACAAGTCTCAGTTGCCTCCACTTCTGAGACAGTCAATCCACTTGCTGTGCATGACACCGCGGGGACTCAGCATGTGGAGGTTCATGCTACCCTTCGCGATCCACGCACAACTTACCACGCACCCCATTGTGAGCGAGAACCACTAATCACGACCACGAGGAGGTTACCCCATGTGACTCTACCCTCCCTAGCAACCGGGCCAATTTGGTTGCTTAGGAGACCTGGCTGGAGTCACTCAGCATGAACTGCATTCGAACTCGCGACTCCAGGTGTGGTAGTCAGAGTCAATACTCACTGAGCTACCCAGGCCCCCTTCCATACAATTATTACTATATTAGCACTATATTCTAAGCATAAACCTCACTAAATTTTTTGCCAGGTTTCTCTTAAAACAAGACATAATATCTTATGTCAATTTGCTTGCCAAGTAAATGTATCTTGTTTCAAGGATGATCACAAATTGTTCTGGACAAAGCCAAAAAATATTGAGAAGGAAAATGATTTTTTGCAGTGTAGCTGGATTCAGTAATCCAGTGGCATATATTTCTTACCCTATCGACAAATATTGCTTTTCTTCTTTTTTAATGCATAAATCCAACAACATTTGGTGAGGTTTATGCATACAGCAAGAAAAAAAAAAACTATTTGTCAATATAAGTAACCTTAATTCAGGATATACCATCTAAATACAAATCCTATTATCAACTTAGCTTCTCAAGTTAATTTGTCTTGTTTTAAGGATGATCTGATATTTTTACTGGCAAACAAGACAAAAATATGAACAAGAAAAATGTTTTTTTTTTGCAGTAAAACCCCCTCCATTTGCAGGCAGTTGTCAAAGACTCTACCACAATAAGTTCACCCACATGCAGCTTTCAACTTCTGTTGAGAAACTAGAAAGTTCAACACGGTAAATAAGGGATTTGTGTCGAAGATTTGAGTCCCACCTTCATATCTGACAGCTGGCAGCGATGAACCTTGTTGCATTGCTTTGAAGGAGGGCAAGAGACACAGACAAAAATAAATAAAGCAGAGAGACAAGAGAAAAAATAATTCAGATCAATAAATATTTTAACAGCTGCGCCCCTGAAAGGCTTTTCCTCAAGCCAAGATTTTCTATGAAGGGAAATGGAACAGTGCAGTTACTAAAAGAAAGAACAACATGTGGGCAGGTGGAAACATTTCCACAACCACCATCTCAAAGTGAATGAGGGATGCAAGAGCACAAACATGGAATGGACAGAGTGGAGAGAGACTTTGTAAACAAAAACTGATTACGAGAACAGACAGATGGCGAGTGGGGGGCGGAGGTGGTGAAAAGTGGCAAAGACTAGCAACAGACTGAGTGCAAGATTGATTGATCTAGAAGTAAAATCATTACGGCGAATTACAGATGGGCGGTATGACAGTATACACTGTGCGACTGTAGAAATGTGCCTGGTCGAGATTTTGCTCTGCTGCGCAAATGTCAGTGAGAAGGACTGCTTTACGTTATTTACACAAGAGAGCATTTTAACGTTTGCATTACATAATCAACTACATTGACAAGCTTGTTCGAGTGTGGTCAAATTGCGTGGTAGCTCAAGTGATAGAGCATGGCAGTTGCGATCCAAAGGACTGGGTTACGAGTCCTGAAGAGCACACGAGTCGAAAGTGTGACAGAAGCAGCACAAAATGACATGTTTTTCCTCTTTGCTTTTCATGACACTATCGGTAAGGTTTAGGGTTGGGAGGTAGGTTTGTCTGTTTAAAACTCGATAAAGCACTAACCTTAAAAACCTCATCTGTTTAGGAGAACATTTAACTTGCTTTTAGCGCCACTCAGTGGATATTTCACCTCGGAACATCCGCGGTACACTTTAAGAACCACGTAATATCACGGGTGTGCAAATATCTGCTATTTTACAATTATTTTAGAAAGTGACTCATTCAATCAAAATGTCGAGTCAGAACTATACTACGTTTTAAAGCTATTTTTACATCTTTCCTCTGGTAAAATCGGTGTAAATTTGCAGGCACATGTACCATTGCAAGGCGAAATTCCGTTAGCGAATTACATTCATTTCAATGGGAATCCGCGCAATTGCACAAAGAATTTCCCCTAGCGGATTTTACCTGGAGTTCAAGTTTGGTGACAACCAATAGGAAGTTGTTTGTTTTGGCAGTGACCTCTGTGTGGATGATGCTTCATACACACCTACACTGAATATTCACAATAGACAAGGAAATCAGCTAAGCAACGAGTTTCTTTTTAACTTCATTCTCACGGATTATAAAGTGCAACATTAAAAGAGGCAACCTGGCAAGTAGTTTAAAGTCCACCCACGTCTTCTTCGCCCACAGAATTCCGCCATGTGAAGGTATGTGTGAACGCGCCTTAAAGGGGTAGTTCACCCAAAAATGAAAATTCAGTTAGGACAATTCGAGTAGATTTGAAAAAATAGTCTATTGTGTAAATGGTATTGAGAGTAGGTTTGGTCTTGGCAGACTAGATCTGCTTATGCATGCAGCTGCTGCTGCTGCTTAACATGGTCAATACACTGCTGCTGTTGAGATATGCTGCTACTGCTGAACACGACAGTTACCCCCCCGAAATAGCATTCTTGAATATAGATGAGCACAAGCCTGAGGAGATGATGATGGAATATTGCTTCACTGCAGGTGAACCATGACTCGTCATAGGTTATCCGTCAACCATTAGGAAGAGAGGGTCATAAAAGGAGGCAGAGTTCTGGTCTCAGGTCCAGAGACAGGTGGAGAGAGGGCAGAACTGTGTTAGTTTGGGTAAGGCAATAGGAGATCCTTATTAAAGTACAGGAGAAGTAAATATGTGATTTATTTATTTATTTATTTATTGTAGATGCTGCAGTTGCGGCACCTGAACAGCACGTTGTGCTCAGCAGGCCGAGTAGATGACAAGCATAATGAATTATGATTGGACACCACTGATTATGAATTAAGAAGTGTAAGCCACAGAGGGAATATCCTTCTATTTAATATCTTATACTGAACGGTAGGTGTGACCATGCGATACAGTCTCAGACCCTGTTGGATACTGGTATGAATTTGCTGCTGAGCGGTATGTCTTCAAAGCTTATAATAACACCTGTCGTGCGCGAGTGACCCTAGATTATACATACCGATTTGCAGACAGGAAAATGCTGCGCATGCAAATAAAGTCAACATATCAACGGGATCTTATGACATTACTTGTTGTTTAAAATGCCAAAGCATGCAATATACAGCCTTACGTCCAATTACTGCATGCCTGCTGATTTCATTTTATTGATAGACTGAATCCATTTGTGGAAGGAAGCTTCCATAATAATCGGTCTGATTTTACCATGAGAGGGTCTGAACAGTATCCCTCCATCCGAATATCCATACTTCCCTACTATATAGTATGCCAAAAACAGTATGCCCGAATCCATAGTATTCAAAAGACAGTAAGCGAGAAATGCCCGGATGACCTACTACTTCCGGTGGAAATCTGAAGTGTGTATCGGTTGAACACTTTCCTATCCCACAATGCATCGGGAGCTGAGGAGACATCACATTCAAACAAATGGTGGAGAACCGTGGGGCGGAAGGCTGTTTTCAACAGTAAGTGCTGTACACACAAAGAACGTTGCTCATTGTGCTTAAATGGCGCTTGTTTAACCGAACATGAGTGGATTATTTTCACGGTTGTTGTCACGTCATATATTCTGGTCACCGCACCATGTGTACGTTCCCGGATGTATGTCCAAATTCTATTCATTCTGCCTCTCGCATACCTAAAGAGTGTACTGTTTTACTGGCCGAGAAGTGCGTTTCTTATCAAATACAGTACATACTGTGACAGTATGTGGTTTCAAACGCAGGGTATGTCTCTGGAAGATGCCTAGCAGCAGGGGTTTCTGCAAGGGAAGACTAGACAGACACTGAAAAGGTGGAATAGAAGCTGCATCTAAAATAGTTGTTCTCAGCCGGGGCTGGGGACCCACTAAGGGTCCTCTGCACACTTCCAGGGGCCTCAAGATCTTTAAGTTATTTAGATAGGAAGATTATTATGATTTAAATATTTATTACATTATAAAACTTACTGAAAATGCTACAATTAATACTCCCTTAAACATCTTGCTTTAATGAAGAATATACAGTTCTAGATGTTCTGGAGTACAAATTATAATGATTAATAGTTTATTCTATTGTCGATAGTAGTTTATTTAATTAAAACTTGAAAATAGGCTTGTCATTATTACAGTAGAAATAGCGGAAATATCTTATAATAAATACCTTACATGGAAGGCCTTCGAATATTTTCTCTGACAGTGGGGGGAGTCAAAGGGTGGAGAACCACTAATCAAAATACATTCAGGTAAATTTTCAAACAGATTAATGGTATTTAGTGGGCGTGCATGCATTTATACATCAATTACGGTGAAACAGCTGAGATGACAATTATGCTTTAAAATATAAAATCAAATATACTTATATGACAAGTTTAAAGCTGCTCTGAAGCTGTCATCATTTATGCAAAACCAGCGTACAAACTTACTAGTGATGGGAAGATCGGATCATTTTACTGACTTCTTTGAGTCTCGTTCAGCAAAATGAACAAATTTTTATTCAAGCCATTTCGTTCACTTCGTTCATTTGAGCAGAATTAAATTAAAATGTTACATTTTCAATAGCCAAATCCCTCCAACACGTCTTCCTACGCAAACTTTGATTATAGTCCCAATAAGGAAAAATGTATAATGCAGCCAAGGACAAATTACGAGAAACAGAAATGATTAGCTGACCTCTGAGAGTTAAAAGGTGATCTAATTATTTCTGTTTCCTGTAGAGCACCTATGCTGTTTTCACGTAACAAACGAACGGAGGTTGCGCAATGCGTATGCGCGGCCAACACAAAATGAACGAATCACTCTGAGACTACTCGTTCTTCTGAGTCACATAAAAGATTTGTTCAAAATGAACAAATCGTTCATGAACGACCCTTCACTAAAACTTACACCGAGGCTGAGTTTGTAGAGTAGCGAGATTTATGCAGGGTTCAGAATGGCACACCACCCCCACTACCTCCGCCACATGTGTCAATGGCAGAAATAGCATGAGATGTACGGTAGTATGCAATTTCGAACCCCGCCCTAGTCTGGTTTCAATGCAGCACTGCGTTCAAGCTAGACAGATAACTTTCTGCTGAAATACTAATCCAAAGCGTTTAAAACAAACGATTGAAAGCAATTCTGATCACTTAACATTGATTTGTGCAGGTGCAGAGCAGGCTTAACACAGCTATGTAAAGCTACCTTTAAAAGCTTGAATTCTCTTCTAGAAAAACAAATATGAAATTGATCTCATTACCTGCTAAAATCTCCTATGAAGGATGGTGATATGCTGCTGCAGAAGGAATCATACAGCTGTAGATAAAGGATTTGCTGCTGCCAAAAGAACGGTGGGATATCACGATCAGCCGAAGGACCCCCGCGGTCCCTGCAGGTGATATATCTTTTATATACTCTTGACGACAAATCCAAAGAAAGATCTAAGGGCTCTGATGATAGCTGCCTTTAGAATAACATTCTGAAATAATGCTGTCTTGCTCAACTATGAGGTCTTTCGATAACATAATCGCTTCATCGGCTACAGTTTATATGTTGCGTTAGCGGTAGCGTGGGTAGATCGGCGTCATCTCTGAGATGTTAACACTCAGTCTAGTTGACTCGGGCATGCTCGGAAAATGACATTTCCTTTGGTGTGTTTGCCGATAGGGATTCCAGGATCTCATATGATACTCAATCAGCTCCCCGACCTTCTAGGGAAAAGGTACTCTCTGGGTCTGAAGCTCGAGATGAGGCATGGAGGTGGGAAAACAAGGAGAAAATAGCGAAAATGACAACTGCAGGAGGCTTGAGAAACGCTGCGTCTTACCATGCTGCTGCCGCCGTGAATACCATATACCACTGCACTGTTGGACTGTAGTCAAAGCTGTAGAGGTGAGTGCCTGCTTATAAATGATTTGATAGAGGGTTAACAACTCCTGATTGTTTAAGGAAGAGGCATGTCGTGAACCGGACATATCGACCTGCGCCACATAGAGTTTCCTAACTGAACTAATAGGATATTTCTCTCATCATTTACTCACCCTCATGCCATTCCAGATGTGTATGACTTTCCTTCTTCTGCAGAACACATCTGAAGAAAAACTGGAAAATATCTTAGCTTAGTAAGTCCTTAAAATGGAAGTGGATGGTGATCTGACCTTTGAATCTCCAGAAAGAACAGACAAATCAGCATAAACGTCATCCATATGACTCCACTGGTTAAATTAATGTCTTTTAAAGCAAAATGATTGCTTTTGCAGTATTTAAGTACTTTTTAACTATAAAGCATCGCTTCCAGTCAGCAGCCCTATGTGCATTCACGAGACGGTGGAGTTCATGTGGTCTTGTTATGGATGTAATTAGGGCTGCAACAACTAATCGAATTTCATTATCGATTAATTGGACATTTACAGTAAGCACGGAGAAGCCTCATCAGTGACGTCACTTCACAACAAAGTGAAAAAATGTGTTGCGTGATGTAACTCCTTTGAAAAACAGCGGAGACAATTTGAAGCGGACAAAACACAACCCAAACTGTCCAGCGCATGAGAGCACTTTATAAACACTTCAAAGAAGTTCATAATAAAGCAAACAGTTTAATGTGGAGCGGTTGCTGCGTCAGTGAGTGTTTGTGCTGGTTGAAGCACGAGAGTTGTTTCTCTCCAGCACATGACTTACATTTTACTACCATCTATGTTTTATAATGTAAACATGTTATGAATTCAAAATCAGACATGTATTTCGCAAAACTGTTTGTTCTTACCACAAGAGAATCTCCGTTAAACTCTAATGAGCAAGCGAGCGTACGCATCCTCGTCAATCAAACCGATTTCAGTTTCAGTGTAATCAATTGTGCAGCTTTCATGGATATCAGACTGAAGTCTCAGCAGTCAAGGTGTGCTGATTTTTAAAGTGTTTTCTCCTGCCCATGTAAACGCATGTAATACAGGATGAGTCTTTTTGTCACGAGAGTGCATTTGCACAGGGTTTACACATGATTGTACTATATCAATCTATGTAATGCTCAATGTAATGTATAATAATGCTAAGGATCCTGATATTTGAAAGTCTTCCTGATAATGCCACATGTAATGTCTGATTTCACTAGTAAATTTATACTATGACAAAAATTATTTTACTGGATAAGTATACAGAGTTTTTTTAAAAGAATAATTTAGAAACATGTAATCAGTGAAAATAATATTTTAAAATCTATAAAATTGAAATACTTAAATGTATATAATCAGTGACAGCGTACAAGCATACTATATCAAACATAATTATGTATTTTTCAGTTGGGCAAAATTATTAATATTTCTATTCTCGTGTCACTATTGCCTTCTGCTGGGCTGAGTTTTTATCCCACTCCATCTCTGATGGATAATTTTACTCTTTAATGATGAACACTTTTTGTTAAGTTTTACAAGTAAAGGAACTGTTTCGCATATGTTCTGAAAGTAATAATGGTAATACATTTAAACGTAACTTTTCATGATTCAAGCTTTGTTCAAAGTTTTGTGAGAGTATAGAATCGTGAATTCAGTAATGTAAATCAAACCAAATCTGTATGGTCTTTATCATATCAGTTTTTGAAAAATAATATTTTAATAAAATACAGGAAATACAATTTAATTTTTTATCCGATTAATCGGTTAATTGTAGAAATAATCGAAGATTAATCGATTATCAAAATAATCGTTAGTTGCAGCCCTAGAATCACGTGGTTTTCTCGGTTGAGACATCCAGGATGAGCACACAAATGCCCCATTGTACGTAAACAAACTGATACAAATCTAAACCAAAACCAATGAAGCGTCTGTACAACATTCCTCCTAATCAGTTGTAAACAGTGCTGCTCTTCCGGGTGTGTTGCATGTGCGTCTGTTCTCGTGTGAACATACTAACCCGATTATGTCACACACGCGTACTGTTGCTGACTGGAAGTGATGATTTATAGTTAATAGGTACTTAAATATTTATCTTTTTCACAGCAAAAGTGATCGTTTGCTTTAGAAGACATTAATTTAAACAGTGGAGTCATATGGATGACGTTTATGCAGACTATCTGTTGAAGCTCCAAAAGGAAAGGTCTGATCACCATTCACTTGCATTATAAGGACCTACTGAGCTAGTATATTTTTCTGTTTTTCTTCAAATGTGTTTTGATGAAGAAATAAAGTCATACACACCTGGGATGGCATGAGGGTGAGTAAATGATGAGAGAACTTTCATTATTGGGTGAACTAACCCTTAACGCATTTATTCGAGTGGCTTCTTGCTGTTATAATTTGGCATAACAGCAATACGATTATAGACGTCAAAGACATTTAAAAGTTGATAAGTCCTTTTTTTTTTCTAACAAACACGGTTATACGTTTAGTTAACTTTAGTTTAACTATTCTTACGTAAAGTGTATATGTTATATTGTTAAAGAGTGGTTACGTTTAGGGGTAAAGTTAAGGGATCTAAAATATCTATAAAATAGTACAAATGTAGCAATACAAATACATTTAAAATATAAAGGATCCGTAAATATTTTACGTCTCTAAAACTGTAAAACGTGAAAACAAGTATGATTTATGTATGTATATTAAAAATGTATGTATAAATGTTACCTTCAAGTATATCAATAAATTATGAGATCAGGCTGGGTTAGTTGCATTTTATTATTAGCATTTAGCAATGTTTTCCACCTGTAGTCCATGACCCTATCAGAACAGACCTGTGAACATTTTTGGGTTACAACGACCAACCAGTTGAGAGCTACTGATATAGGGTATAAAGCTATGAGTGGTTTTGCAGTACATAATCTCAAGGTCAGTGTTGCGAGTTGGCTGCATTATTAAAGATCCTGGCAATATGCTGTATCCCTCTCATTACAACGCCATTCCAGTTAGACCTTCCACTAATAAGCAGGCTCTTATGTGTGTTACCGTGGTAATGAGTGGTTTTTAGCTTGGCTATGCCTTGCTTATAAAAACGCAGCCCTTAACTCCTTGGTGTGTTCCATGAAAAAAGACTCAATTTGAGGTTACAGAGAGATCAGAATCTTATCAGTGCCACACCATTACATGTGACGGCAACATACACGTAAATTGCATCAGCCCAGATAGACATACGGCATTAGCTAGAAGCTACAGGCGTTGCAGGGAAAGTCACCAATAAAGGTTTCAACCACAGTTTTTGCCATCCTTTTTATTATTTTGTTTTGCCACTTATTAGATATTGCAGCTGTGAAGGTGCAGATGTGATTTGAGCAATCAGAAAATGATCTTAAAAGGAATATTTCAAACCAAAATTTTAAATTATATAATTATTTATTCACCCTCATGTACTTCCTGTATGCTATTTTTTGTGTGGAACACAAAAGGGGAATTTTAGAAGAATCTTCACAGAGTTGTTTTCCATACAAGGACAGAACTGTCATAATTATTATTTTCTTAATTATCATTTTCAGCCAATAACAGCTTTAACTACATTCTGTTCCTCACACAAAGCTATGGTATGGCTTCAGAAAACTTGAAATATAGTGCATGAGTTGTATGGACTACTTTTATGATACTTTAATGGTGTTTTTTGTCCTTCTTTTTGAGCATGACAGATATGGCCACTGTTATTTTAAGGTAAAAAGCTGCATAAAGATTCTTAAAGAATTAGTTCACCCAAAAATGAAAATTCAGTCATCATTTACTCACCCCTGTGTTGTTACCTGTGTTTGAAAAGTTTGTAGTCGAAGAATTTATGCATTTCTATGTCCAGCCTTGTTTTTTTGAACAGAGTACTCGAAATCAAACAGAAGCATAGAGGAGGCTATAGGCAGCCCAGTCACACCACACCGTGTCCTTACCTGATGGCAAACAACACGCAATAAAAGGTTTCTTTCATATGTTAATCAGAGTTTTTGTCCTAACCAGCAGTGATGAGGAACGGTACATTTAACGATCGCTTGTTTTCTATTTTCGTCATCCCGCAGGTAACTCCGTTCGCTGTGAACATGTAACGGTCCAAAAACGTTCAAAAAAAATAAGGCTGGGCATAGAAATGCATAAATTCTTTGACTACAAACTCTTTATACATGTTTACTGAGTTCTGTTCTCTGTTTTGTGTGCAGTTGTGTTGTGTTTTGTTGTTGCTATCACTGTGGAGTAGTGTTGTCAAAAAGTACCAGTACTTCGGTAACAAGTCGGTACTAAAATATAAAAGATGTAATAATACCAGTATTTCTACTGTACCGGTAGTACCGACTTAATTCGGTACCCATCTTAATGACAAACGACTGCTTTCAAATGCTCACATGCTTATTTGAGCGTGTGCTCTGTTACTCCTTTTACACTGAAATGCACAACTAATCAATTTAACATTGTGTTTATTAAACAGCGAAATGCTGCAATTTTAGTCTGTAGGAGCTGCATGAGCTTTAAATGAATGTGTGAAGCAGACCGCTCATACACTGGAAACTCTACAGACTATGACAATCATTCACGTTGTATGAGAGATGACAGAGCAGAGCACTAATCCACTCTGAAGCGTTATTTTTATATAATTAAATCACAGCATTTGCACTTTAATGATCACACTGGGCCATGTAGTGAACTGAACACAATTTTTGTTAGGCAAATCAATTTTTTTTCTTGTTATAAGCACATAAACACTACTAAATTTGATTAGATTTTTCTGAAAACAGCACAAAATATGTCATTTTGCTTCTCAAATAAATGAATCTTGTTTAGATATTTTAACAGGAAAACAAGACAAAAACACTTAGTAAGAAAACAATTTTTTTTAAAGTAACAAATGGGTTTAGAATGACAAAACTGTTCTTCTAACCACTTTTTAATCTCCAAAGAACCATTTAGCAACTGTAGAACTATACAAAACGAAAAATGCCACTTTGTTGAACCATTGAAAAATGTTCCAAATTTGGGTAGTCGTAACACATACACCTAATATAAAGAAGTACAGTAGAAGCAGCTAAAGGAAACAGTTCAGTCCTCATACCCTGCTGTTATGAAAATCACCATAATTTTTCTTTTATTATTGGTCTGCAATGGCATAATAACTCAGTATTAAAAATTACCGCCATTAACTTTGTGCACTGAGGGACTCACTGTATTGTCTGCAGCATGCACATAGACACGGTCTAATGACTACTTTCACTGTGGCGTAACACAGTACAAACTAGCTCACAGACACACATGTGCCTTTTACGAGGTACGGATGGCATTAGTGTCTAAGCCTTTGTCATTGATTCGACCGAGCTCCTTGTCTGCCATAATGAGGACAGGGAAAGTGCAAGGACCCTTGTTCCTACAGCTACCACAGGACAAAGAGCTCACTCTAATCTCGGTTCTGTCTCCATCTACGCTCACACATTCACCAAATGGCTCTCTACGCATAGCACTGACTACATCTCAAAGACCCTAATTACATTCTCTCAATGTTTCTTCATCAATACTATTTCTATTAAAGATCTCACTGTATGTTTACAGAGTGGTATGAATATAAATTAGGGCCATCAATGGCTTACAAATGTAATGTAACTGAATCAATTACATGATATGGTGATTCTTCTTCTTTCAGCTGCTCCAGTTAGGGGGTCGCAAAAACGGACCATCTGTTATCCGCATATTTGACTTGTCACAGGTTTTACGCCGGATGTCCGCAACCCCCAGTGGCGGACTCTGCATGATATGGTGATTAATTAATAAAATTAATTGCAAATAATCACATATATCATCCACAGCAATCAAGTTTGTCAATCTGTCCGAGGTAGACACACAATTCCGTTTTTGTTGGAAAACTTATAGTTTTCATTTTTTTAACATCATCGTTTTCTAAATGCTTCATTTCGGTGAAGGAAAACAAATTTCTAGTGTGGACGAGGCCTTATAGTTCACACAGAACACGTCTGTTCATTCCATCTGCGCTATTTTTTCAGAAAGTGGCATGAGTGGTGTGTTTTTAAGATGCCATGTCAAATTAAAAGTAGCTATACCACGGGTCTGATGAATGCTTGATTCTGACTGGTTGACAGACATTCTAAGGTGTGCAATTATTTTCCAGTAAACTCACGACTATGAAGTAGTTCCAGTTCTTAACCACATAACAGTTCCATATCACTTCGCCAAATTATAATATTCAAATTTTATTTCAATTTCTGTTGAAAGGCGCCCTTGCGCTCTCTCTCTCTCTCTCTCTCTCTCTCTCTCTCTCTCTCTCTCTCTCCTCATCCACACAAACACACTCACTGACACACATGCATACGTACACACACACACACACACACACACAGATGCTGGAGTCGCGACCAACAAACAGAGCCTTGATGTAAACTGTCAAAACAACTTTTAATATCTATGGAAAGCACTCTCGCTCTCCCTCTCTCTCTCTCTCACCCACACACAGACGCACACTTTTTCCCCCACTTACATACTTGCGAGCCTGACACACAGCGATGTCAACAAACCCCCACAACTTAATAAAACAGTTGTGTAGCAATGGGAAAGCTGTATACATGAATGGCGACACTGAGAACTTAAACTTATATCTTGGCGATTTGAAGCGATGTTTCAGCTGACGAGGTGCCGCAAACACAGATAATCCAACACGCGATCTCTCCCTTTTCTTTTTCCTCTCGCTTTTGCTCTCACACACACACACACACACACACACACACACACACACACGCACAAACGCACAAACGCTCTACCTTGTTACTTTGCTACGCTCCATTAAAGCAGCACAAGCATCGCAATCCTTCATTGCTAGTTCTAAAATGACATTTTGGAACTAGCAACGGAGGCTCGGGCTATATCAAAACAAGACGCTGAATCCGTAACCGAATTACCACCTTGGCATGTGCATTATTTTTCAATAATTCAATGGTCCGTCATCAATAATTCCTTACTTAAACTTTAAATTTCTTTTAAAAAACTTTTAAGTTTCTTTTTATTTTATTGGTTGTGTTGCGAGACGTATGGGTCAGGGCATGATTATGCATTCATTTTTAACCACACAATTTTTTCAAATACTTAATTGCAACAATTATCACATTAAATTTACTGATCTTATATAAACGTTTTTTCTCAAAGCTAAGTTTTTCCTGAATTATGGCAAGCACCTTCTGCTTTAGAAATGTTCTAATTCATCTTGCTTGTGGTGCAAATATGAGTAAAAATATTCCGTACCTTTATCAATACTATTTCTACTAAAGATATTTTTGTTTATTAAGTAGTACGAATATGAATTGTGCTGTCCTTTGTTTAAAAAAATGCAATCGAATTTAATCGAGTTTGTCAATCTGTCCGAGGTAACCGTTTACACTGAACATGTTTTTGCATCTGCCTGCGGTGTTTTTCAATCGTTTTTCTATGTAAACAATCAAAGACATCTATCTAGCGCATGTTGCACAAGTATACATAGAATACAATCATGCATTCCATCTGTGCTATTTTTCAAAGAGTGCCATGAGTGGCAGGATTTTAAGATGCCATTTCAAGTTAAAAGTAGTTCAACTTTTTTGTTTTTTTTGGTAGTTTAATTTTCTGTTCAGAGGCTCAAAAACAGTTTGCGGTGTATGGTGACGTATGGGTCAGGGGGCGATTAAGCTTTAATTTTTTATCACATAACGTTTTTTAATAATTAATTGCACTACATTTACATTTATTCATTTGGCAGACACTTTTATCCAAAGCGACTTACAAAAGAGGAATACATTATAAGCGAATCATCTTAAGGAGACAGTGGTACGAAAAGTACTACATTTCAGTTTCACTAGCATCAGAATAGTATTCAAGACAGATTAAAGTGCAACAAGAATTGTTTTTATTTAGTGACTGGTTAAGTGCGGTTTTTTTTGAAGACAGAAAGTGTGTCAGCTTCACGGATGGAGTTGGGAAGGTCATTCCACCAACATGGTTAGATGAAACCGAAAATCCAGGAAAGTGCTTTGGTGCCTCTTTGTGTTGGTACAACAAGGCGCCATTCCTTAGCCGACCACTGGCTTCTAGTGGGCACGTAGCTCTGCAGAAATGATTTTAGGAATGCTGGAGCAGACCCAGTGACTGTTCTGTATGCCAGCATCAGAGCCTTGAATTTGATACGTGCATCAACCGGCAGCCAGTGAAGAGAGACCAGGAGTGGTGTAACATGCGCTCTCTTTGGATCATTAAAGACCAGACGTGCTGCTGCATTCTGGATAATTTGCATGGGTCTAATTGCACATGCAGGGAGGCCTGCAATGAGAGCATTACAGTAGTCCAGACTAGTTATGACAAGTGACTAAACAAAAAGTTGTGTGGCATGTTCAGAGAGGAAGGGTCTTATCTTTCTGGTATTGTAGAGTGTACATCTACATGAGTGTAAATCTACGCATTAAATTAACAGACCAAATATAAACTTTTTTTCTTCAGGGCTAATGGAGTTTTTCCTGAATTACAGCTAGCTCTTTAATATTGTAGGTGGCACAAATAAGAGTAAAATAGTTGCGTACCTGTGCTTGCACGCAGCATGCATGTGGACATGTATTCATGCCACACATGGCTGCTCGTGTGCCAAGAATATTTTTGAGTGCAGCAGATGCCATGTGAGCGTGACTCTAACCCCACTTACTTCTGCCTCTACATCCTCTCTGCCACCACTTGAATGATCTCTCCTCTGCTATGTTAAATAAAACATGGGGCTTTTTTCATTATTATTAGAGTGAGGCCATTTCTTTCCGGACATATTCATGTGTGAGGCGTGCATGGGGTTGAGCTGGGAATTGGAGAAGGGCAAGGGAAGGAAGAGAGATGATAATTAAACATGGTCGGAGAAGCTATCCTACACTACCAGAAACCCATTTCATTTCCATGTCTCTTAGGTTCATTGTAATGATGATAATTTTCATAATGTAGACAGTATGCAGTAATTATTATTTATTGCAGCTGATCTAAATGCCTGCACAGTATTTCTGGTTGAAGGATTTCTATGAAGCCAAAGGTGACTAAAAGGGACAGATTGCCTAAAATGGAAAATTCTTTCATAATTTACTCACAATCACATCGTTCTAAACCTGTATGACTTACTATGTACTGTGGAACACAAATGGAGAAATTGAGGAATGTACATGGCACTAGTTTCCATATAATGACATCGAACAATTTGTCTTAGTGTAATATCAACAGGGCTGTGTATCGCCTGGAATACACAAATAGTTTAATATGAATATTGATACATGGATCTTAAGTATCGATACAATATCATATATCATGAGAAAAAGTATCACGATATATCGATATTTGATTGTATCGACACAGCCCCAAATATCATGTTGTACTGACTACTTCTGTGGAGATTTTTTTGTCATTTTTTGGAGCTTGACAGTCATAGTCATGAACTATGAACCGTCACTGTGTAAAAAAGAGCTGCATTACGATTTATCTGAAATTCTCCTTTTGTGTTCCACAGAATATAACATAATATTATAACTAGAGCTGTCCAAATTAATGCATAAACGCATGTGATTAATTTAAAAGGTTTAACTTGTTAATTTGTCTTAATCGCAATTAACACATTTACCATTAATACAGCATAAACCAGCATAAACACTGGTTAGAAGGGCGGAACCTTTGCGATGAGTCTGCCCGGAGTCATTACACTGACGCACACTTCACAACATATACAATAGCCGTGTCAGTGATCAAATGATGGATAAAGGAGCTCTTAGCACTCTTTGATGTACATAACAAGCTCAGATGGGACTTGTAATAGAAATCAAGTATTTTTCAGCTATTAAGGTGCATTTTAATTACCACAGAAGCATGCCAAGTCTTAACAAATACCAAAACATAGAATGAGACGTTTTTGTTTGCAAGCGCTTTTCATGTGGAGTCCAAAGCGACACTTGATGCGGTCATTGACGCGAATCATGAACGTGGCTTCACGATTGCTGTAGCAAAGTGGATAGCCACAGTCTACCGGCAGATTAATATTGTGGTGGATGAGAGTTTGAGAGATTTAATGCCCATTGCAATGAATATGCAACCTATGTTGGGACTAGTACTTTCAATTTGTCAAACTACCACTTAGACTTTGGGAAACGTTTAAATGTTACTTGAATTGGTGCTATTTTAGTGCATTTCTATCTTTATACTGTGGAAGGTTTTGTTTGGAAAATGTTAATAAAACATTATAATGTTACATATTGTTTTGCTTTCTTTCATAAGTAGTAGGTAAATGCGATTAATTGCGAATAATTGCGAATAAACATGTTAATGTACTGACAGCACTAATTATAACATAATAGTACAAATATTATTAAAGTAACATAATATTTTATATTTAATTATATTTTTGTCATGATGGAGCTTGATAGCCCCAGTCCCCATTAACTTTCATTAAAAAAAAAAAGTTGCTAATATATTCTTCAATATTTCTCGTTTTGTTTGGCAAGATATCCATACAGATTTCATGATTTGATTTGATTCTGATTCACAAGCTCTTGATTCAATTCTGATTCATTTTGGTACTCTCATAAAAAATGTTAAGCCTATTTTTTATATTTACAAATTTAAATTTCATAACAAATGTTTAACAAATTGAAATGTGTAATCCTTAACACAATTAAATCACCATTTTATTAATTTCATTTACTATTACTCAATTCAATTATAACGAAATTTATTATGTATAAATCGTTAAAAACAAATTCACCTTTACACGTATCGATAACACTATGTAACACCATTTTTGTTCCTGGGTATTAAGTGTTATTTCCTAATTGCTTATGCCTCAAAAGTATAGAAAATGGCTATTATTCCCCACAAACTTTGCTTTTATGACCAGGACAGTGATGTTTTGAAATTTACCAATTTCCAATGAGAAAACAGGCGAATGTGTGTCTTTTCGATCACATAAAGTCAGAAAAAAACAACATATGAATCCAAATGAACATATATTTATACTAAAGTAATATTAAAAACCGTGCTGCTCCATAATGGTAACAAGTACCCGTCTTTTCCCCTGGCTCACTCGGTGCACTTCAAAGAGGATTACAACAGCATCAAGACCTTGCTGGACGCCTTGAAGTATGATGAGTACGGCTGGGAGGTCATAGGAGACTTCAAAATGGTGGCATTCCTGATGGGTCTCCAAGGCGGTTTTACCAAGTTTCCCTGCTATCTTTGTCTTTGGGACAGCAGGGACACCAAGGCGCACTACCACAGGCGGGACTGGCCACAGCGGACCGAGTTCTCTGTGGGGAGGAACAACGTCAACTGGGAGCCACTGGTGGACCCCTGAAAGATGCTGATGCCACCACTGCACAACAAATTGGACCGTATGAAACAATTTGTCAGAACTCTAGATAAGGAGTTGGTACCTTCAAGACTTCTTCCCTAAGCTGTCTGAGGCAAAGGTCAAAGCCAGTGTCTTTGTCGGACCACAGATAAAGAAGGATTTTGGATTCATATGTTGTTGTTTTTTCTGACTTTATGGTGAACGAAAAGACACAAATTCGCCCGTTTTCTCATTGGAAATAGGTACATTTCAAAATATCACTGTCCTGGTCACAAAAGCAAAGTTTGTGGGGAATAATAGCCATTTTCTATACTTTTCAGGCATAAGCAATTAGGAAATAACACTTAAAAAAAATAATTGTTACAGTGTAATCATCAATGTTCCAGATGATTATATATATATATATATATATATATATATATATATATATATATATATATATATATATATTTGGCATTTTTTTCAGATTTAAATAGGGTTGCTCATTACAAAATAGTCTTTGTCTCAAACATATGACACACCTACGACTCCCAGCTACTCGGGAGGTTGCTTAAAATTCTACAGCGCCACAGAGAGAAATTGGCATAGTTTTCCATTAAATTCGACCCAAATCATTATAAAAGGACAAAGATTATTTACTCTAGCCATCACTGGATGATATATATGGTGTAAATGTATCTTTCATATAGCCTATACGATGTATTGTCAGTTACAAGTAGGTCTTTTTGTGGTTTGAAAGCTTGAATGAAACCTCTTCAAGGTTACATACAGAGAAATTGCATAATAACTTCTTCAGTTCCGCAATTACACCAGTTTCATGCACTAACCTGCAAACTCATCAACGTCACTTTTGTAAATTTCTGAAGTACAAGAACCTTTGTAACTTTTGTGTATGGTGACTAGATTGGTGTATGGTGATCCCTTTGCCTTGTCCTACCAATGACGTGGCTTCAGTAAATGTTATATCACCCCCTTGTGGTCTCCCAATGCTATTACGCCAGACTACATAAACGAAAGACCATTTGACAGTCAATCGGAAAGCACACAAATTAAGCTTCTAATTTAAATGTCGGCTAATGTTAATATATCAATCCCTTAAAATAACGTGCCGATCAATAACATGCCTATTTGTCAATTTTGCTTGCATGTGAGAGAAATTCTCTCTCAGCTAATGCTGTACATTTTACAGGGAAACTTCCAACTTGGTCCACTGCGAAAATATTGCTTTTAAATACAAGCAACAGGGCCCAAACTATGCAGTTGAATTGCTGTTAATTTAACAGATATAATAATCAAAACAATCAAAACTGAAGTAAACTTTGGTAAATTAAAAGTTTGTCATGGATTTTAAGAATCGATATCAGGATCGTTCAAATGAATATCACGATTAATCGGAAAATCAATATTTTTACCCAGCCCTATGCTTTTGTGTTCCACGGAAGAAAGAAAGTCAAATTGATTGACATAAGGGTGAATAAATGATGACAGAGTTTTCATTTTTGGGTGAGCTATCCCTAACCCAATGTCCTTACCTCCAGCTATGACACCAGCGGTTGTGATCACAGTTCGAGCGACGAGCTCTGTCATCTTTCATTTATCAAAGGCAGGTCACATAATGATCAACACTTTGGTAAAAATGTTTACAAATCCTCTACAGCTTGCTTAATATTTCAAAATGACCAGATTGCAAAAACACCCCCCAGTCTGTTACTACTGTTTCCAACAGGTGTAATAAGAACACGCCCAACCTCGGGCTTGAAGCCCAGTGCGCTCGTCGTCCGTCTAGTGAATCAGCCCACCCCAACACTGCGATTACATCAACAGTTCTTTCTCACCAGTCACGCAGGCCAGGTTTGATGGACTACGAGCCGACAACAAGACAAGAAATGTAGAAAAGCAACCAAAAGGCTCCAGAAAAAACACAGAGAGTATTTGCGGGCCAGGCTTGGAGAGCTTCGCATTGTAGTTCAGAAAGAGAGCCAGTTTGGAAAGACATGGCATCTGTTTTTGGTGGCAGTGGATGGATTTCATAGCTTTTTCTCTGCCTGTCAACAATCTTGGTCCAAGAGGGAGGGAAATGAGCAAATATGGATCATCCAAATTGACCCACCTACAACAGTTGTGAGAATCGGTTATGATGTACTGAACAACAAGTGTACCTAATCAACACATGATTTCAGGTTTTCTGTTGAAGTTTCATCAATAATGTTGACACTGAAATTACACTGATTTGAGTGGCTGGGAAAAGTTACATTTTGGTGATGTTTGGAGGCTAAATTTAATTCAAAATCAATAATTGTAACTTAAAGGGATAGTTCACCCAAATTCCGTCATTATTTATTCGTATGTTGTTGCAAAGAAGGCCGAATTTCAGCCTCAATCACCACTGACTTTCACTGTATGGAAAAAAAGATGAAAGCGAATTGTGACTGAGGCTTACATTCTGCCAAACATCTCTTTTTGTGTTCTGCAGGAAGAAAGTCAGCAGGCCATCATTAGTGCCGTTTAGGGATGGATGATCCCACTTATTTTCTGATACCAAGCACTATCAGGCCAATATCGATACCAATACTGATTCCTCCATTGAATAGTTTTTTTAATTTCAATTTCTGATGATAAAATAGGTCAGTTTAGCCATTTAACAGTGAGCCTGTTTACATGCACACCAATATGCTGATAATTCCCAAAAGTCAGCTTGAAAGCACGAAAACCGCTTTTACATTACATTTGAAATAATCGCTTTATTCTCTGCTTTTGACGTCAAACCGTGAAGAGGCATGCGCAACGTGCGCACATTGGATAAGCCAACAAGAATGCCGGATATGGTGTTTACATGCAATGCAGAACTGATGTAATGGGCAAAAACCTACATGTGTTGACCTATTTATTCTTAAGCCGTTTTTGACCGTACAACAATAAATGAAAACCGTTTATTGCATTTACATTACCATACGCGTTGTCCGATTATTATGCATAATCGGCATAAGAACGTGCATGTAAATGTGCTCAACAACAAATTAATAGCCCTAAATTGCTAATTATCAGACATCTATTTTTGTTTATCATTGAGCGTGTTTACATGCACGTTCTTGCACCGATTATGCTTAATAAGCCGACAATGTGTGTAATCATGTAAATGCAATAAACAGTGTTCCTTTATCGGTGTAAGGTCATAAACGGCGAAAGAATAAACCGGTGGACACGTGTAGATTTTTGCCCATTACACCGATTTCGTGTGGCATGTAAACACCATTTTTGGTGTTCTCACAAGCTTATACCGTTGTTTTGCGCATGTCTCTTCACGGTTTGACGTCAAAAGCAGAGAATAACTCGATAATTTCAAATCTCATGTAAACACGATTTTCTCGCTTTGTCAGATTTTTTAAATAAGATTATTTTTACATGCATATTGTTTGCATCTTGTGGCTATAATTTTGAAACAGTGAGTATTTTAACATTTACAAATTGGCCCCATTGACTTCCATTGTAAGTGCCTCACTGTTACCCAGATTTGTCTTTTTTTTTTTTTTTTTTTTTTTTTTTTTTAAAGGGACAAGTTGAAATTAATTTTTGTGGTAATCAACATCATGCAACAGTTGCTGTCGATTGATCTAAGCTTTTTTGTTGTTGTTGTTGTTTTTATATCGAGTATCAATCCTCTTGATAACACTCCAGTATCGGATGTGCTGTTTGGTACATGTAAAGTTTTGGGGGGTAAATCCAAAGAGAAAAATACTTCAATAACAGCAAAATTGGTATCTTCTCTTTTGGACCAAGCAATCAAAACAAACGTGATAAATGCCTTATTGTACTGTGGTGTAATTAGCATTCACTGCGCAAACAAAAATGTCTTACCAAAATATCCTCTGCGAAACAAACAAAACAAATGTCTCTCTACATTAAAACCAGTCAGACTGAATGACATTTAAAAAGATATTGATTCATGACTTAAGTTAGAATTACTGATGCAGGGCACAATTTGCATCTCTAAACATTTTTTAATTTTCTGTCTGTGCAAACCAGGTTAGTCAAGGCCATATTTTATTTGATTACATAAATGCCATTAAGCAGCCTCTGTGTTTTTAAAACAGTTGTAGTGGGTCAAGGGGAAATGGTAATGCCGTGCTGCACTAATGTGAAGGTCATGTGACCTGCTCAAGGGTACAAAAGCAGGGCAGATAACCAGCTGCCCAGACGCTGCTGCGACACAGCTGAATCAGTTTTAGTAATGTTTATTCCAGGTTCAATACAAACCAAAATTTAACCATATAAATGACACAACCAACTACACTTACAAGCATGAATAAATAGTGAGGAAGCTGATTTAAAACTTGATATAGCATTGACCTTAAAAAGTGAACATTTCACCTCGGAGATGCCATGATACGTGCAAGGAACCACATAATGTAATTTGTAAAAACGACGTCACCTTAACATAATCTTCATGAGATCATTCTGCAAATGACGTCTCGTCATTAGTCAAGAATGAAAACTCACATCTTTATTCTGTACATAGAAAGTGTGCAGTATTATTGGCGCTCAGCCCTTGTATTAAAAAATTTTAAAATGAAAATACGAAGAAATAAAACATTAAATACAATTATCTTCATTGGTTCTTAGTCTGAAAACCAAACAAACCATGGTTATTTTTTATTTTTTTTGGTTAGCATGGTCAAAATATTTTAGTGAAGAGAAGCTTACTCATTATTGGTAATCTAAAATATATTTTATAAGGTTGGAGGTCACAGAAAATAAACTAAGATTTTGCATTTTAAACTTTAAACGCACCTAATGACAGTGAAAGAAAGAAAAAAAATCAGTGTTGGAAAGGCCAGCTACACCGGGTGTAAATGATGTGGTCAGCCAGCTTAATCAATTTCCCTCGTGCAGAAGTGCTGAATTGTGACCATTATAAAAACCATAATGAGTTTGAGACAGATTTTCCCCTGAGCAAACATCTCCAGCTCTGTTGAGTCTGTGGGAGTTACGAGCTCTCTGGGCGTCTCGTTCAACCATCCCACCAACCAAAACACACGCTGACATGAAAATTAAAAAATTCTGCTCCCTCACACAATGTTGCATGTCCTTCAACAGATCCACCTTGTATGATTTGTATTTTTAATCATACATTGATCTGCACATCAGCAGCACTGTCCTACACTAATGGAAATTGATTCTGATTAACAAGTGATTTGGTTATGTAAACCTTAAGGCCAAAACATTTTACGCAAGTATGCAGACGTGAATTCTTGGATAACGCATTTCAAGTGCACGGTCCTGTTGTATATCCTTAACACATATGCTCTTGCGTTGCTGTTGCGGTAACAAACTACAGTACTCAAGGGGGCAATAAGAGTACGGTCAGAAACATACTCTACGCAAACGTGAATGCTTGGCTAACGCATTTCATATGCGAGGTCCTGTCGTACATAACATGCTTTTGCGTTGCTGTGACGGTAAAAAACTACAGTACTTAAGGGGGCGATAGAGTACGGTCAGAAACATACTCTACGCAAACACATATGCTTGGCTAACGCATTTCAAGTGTGAGGTCCTGTCGTACATGCTTAACATGTGCTCCTGCATTGCTGTGACGGTACCAACCTACAGTACTCAAGGGGCCGATAGAGTACGGTCAGAAACATACTCTACTCAAATGCGAATGCTTGGCTAACACATTTCAAGTGTGCGGTCCTGTCTTACGTACATAACACGTTCTCTTGCATTGCTGTAGCGGTAACAAACTACAGTATTCAAGGGGTGAAAGACTGTGGTCTGAAACATACTCTACACAAGTACGCAAACGCAACAGAGTATGTTCAGAAACATACTCTACGTAAAGGCGAATGCTTGGCTTACGCATTTCAAATGCGCGGTCCTGTCGTACATACTTAATGTGTGCTCTTGCATTGTTGTGAAGGTAAGAAACTACAGGACTCAAGGGGGCGATAGAGAGCGGTCAGAACATACACTACACAAATGAGAATGCTTGGCTAACGCATTTCAAGTGCGTGGTTCTGTCATACATAGCACGTTCTCTTGCGTTGCTGAGACGGCAAAAAATTACAGGACTCAAGGGGGCGACAGAGAGCGGTCAGAACACACTCTACACAAACGCGAATGCTTGGCTAACACATTTCAAGTACGCAGTCCTGTCGTACATACTTAACATGTGCT
Source organism: Myxocyprinus asiaticus (assembly GCF_019703515.2). Taxonomy (NCBI): domain Eukaryota; kingdom Metazoa; phylum Chordata; class Actinopteri; order Cypriniformes; family Catostomidae; genus Myxocyprinus; species Myxocyprinus asiaticus. Next base: position 3,899,234 of record NC_059359.1, read on the forward strand.
CTTGCGTTGTTGTGACTTTAACAAACTACAGTACTCAAGGGGGCGATAGAGTACGTTTAAAACATACTCTACGCAAACACGAATGCTTGGCTAATGCATTTCAGGCTAATACCAGAATACTATATGCAAAAACGTGAAGGCACACGCTTCTAGCGACCCAAGCGCGATACTGTAGTATCAGCCATCGAGTTAGCCTCAGTCACCATTCATTTTTATTCTACAGAAAAATTATGGAATGAAAGTGATTGGTAAATCATTGGTTTCTTTCGTCTTCCACGGAAGAAAGAACGTCATACGAGTTTGGAACAACATGAGGGTGACGAAAGCTTTTGCATTCACGTACTAGTGAAGAATATGTTTCGGGCACACAAGGTGGCATTAATATACGTATACTGATGCGTGTTTTGGCGCACACAAGGGACAAACTAGATGCTTTACGCGTAGAGTTCCTCCTCAGAGCTCTGGCGTATGTGTGAAAAAAAAGATTCCCTGCAGGGCAAGAAAGATTAAATTTGTGTTCATCGTGGTAAAGGGTTTGAAAAGTGGAATCAAACATCATTTCAAAGCAAGTTTTTCTCTCTTCACAGCACACCAAACGCTATTATTCCCTGACTGATGCATCAGTGTTCTCTGACAAATCAATAATACAACAATAGTAGACTACTCCATATCTGTACGAATCATCCAAATATGTCTGGTTTTCTTCAGTTCTCTGATGATTAACCATTTCGCCAAGCACAACTGCCCTAGAAAAGCATTCAGATAGAGTTAGGAGAAACTAATTCCTAATTCATCCATCAACAATTAGGCCAATTTTAGTGTCAAAATTGCAGCAATGCATCATATTCAGTCTGTGGGTTTTATCATGAGATTTTCACATTTAGTTTTAGAAATGTTCGGAAGCGTTTTGCATCATCCACCCTCAAGGAGAATCACATATTCAACAGCGCAAAGTAAACACATGTTGAGATAGACCGATCACTTTGACCAATATTTTTTTAACCGATATTCACACTTTCTACCTAGTCAATAATGGGTTTTTGAATATCGGCTCTACTGATAAATGCCATCTGGTGGGTCTCTACAGAATAGCACCCAACAATGATATTACAACACTGTGCACACAACAGGGAACAGGTGTTCCCAGGTAAATTAATTAAATATTATTTGTTGTTTGCATAAAGTATTCAACTTTTTATGTAATAATAATAATAATAATGGTAATTTTAATAATTAATACAAATAATGTAAAAAATATTTAATACAAGAATAACTCTTAACATGCAGCATTTTAAGCTAAATTAACAAACAACAACAACAATTACATTTAAACAAAGTAATTAAAAAATGAATAATAATAACAACAACAACAACAACAACAACAATGTTATGGTACTAAAAATGGTAGTTAATACAGAAAAAAAATGATTGACATGTAGCATTTTAAGCTGAATTAATAATAATAAATCATTTAAATTACAAATAAATACAAATTAAAAATAATTTAAATGATGTACAAAATTAACATATTGAAAAATAACAGAAATGTAGCATTTTAAGCTACATTTATAATAATGGTAATATAATTTAATTAAATAATAAAAATACGTATTTGTAATAAAAATTAAAGAATAAAAATTATTAATATTTTTTAAAAATAACATGCTAAATTACTGCAACTACTATTATTGTTGTTTATGACGGCATATACATAATACCTATTCTGTTTATATTGTTAAGTCTAGCGATTATTCACTTATTGCGATAAAAAGCAAAAATAAAATAATTAAAAATCGGTTCTGCATGTCTGATGTGTTTATTTATTTTATTTTTTTTTAAATACAAATAATCCATCGGTCATTTTAAACAAACAAACAAACAAACAAACAAACAAAAAACAATATCGGTCGATCTCTACTTGCATGCATTGACTTCTTACACACAGAGAAAAGAAAAGGCGAGGAAAGCCGTCTTGATGTTTTATTTTTTATTTTTTTCTCTCTAAGTGTTGATATGCAGCACTCGTATGTTGTAGAACGCACTTGTCTCTATGATTTGATTCTCATCACACACTCTTACACACACACAAGCGCGCGCGCACGCTGAGAACACCACAAACCCCTTTCGTGGACACACACGCGTGATTCATTGGCAGGTAGACCCCCAGAACCGCATTAGTATTCCAGTCCAGGTCCGAGCAAAAGAATAAGGCAAGAACGAGTGTGCATGATGTGCCCTGTGTAGAGGAACGCTTGAGGAATGCCAACTTACCTTGCCACAGCAATGCCAACAACCAAGCGGCGAGTGCGTGTCGCAACATTGCGCAACTCATGTTTCGAGTTTCAATCACTGTCCTTGCAGCAACAGCCCGTTGTGATCTTTTTTAAGAAGATTAAACGCATAAACAGTCGTTCGCCCTTTTTATCCTTTTCAATTAAACGTCCGCAGTCCACAATCTTCCAAGTGAGTCAAAAGTGAACCGATTCTCCCAAGTGACCCTTGGCGATGAGACCGAACACAATCTGTTGGCGTTTGGAGTGCCAAAGGACACATAAATAATTCCTTCACGCAAAAAAAATAAATAAATAAAAATACTAGTATTTTCCCACTCAGAATTTAGATTCAAGACAAAGCAATCCAAAGAAGAGGAAAAGACTTCAGCTAAGATGATAAAGAGTGTTGTGGAGGTTTTTGAGGGATGTTCTGGTCTGACGCGTCGCGTTATCACTGTGCATCGTTAAAGGCGCTTGAGAGAGCGAAGCCCGAAAGAAACCTGTGATTGACAGCTCAAGGAGAAATGCCCTCCACCAATCAACGGGACTCAAGGAAGGGGGCGGGGCGACAAGGAAGCGCTTCGGCCAATCATGAGCGCACAGAGGGGCGGAGACAACAAGAGCGCTATGATAAATCTGAGGTGATTTATAGCACACTAAGGCTCTGTCCCAATATCCCCACTTACGGTTTTGGTCTTGCCTACTTACCCACTTGTTTTACGTATTTCCGGTGTTTGGCCACTAGTGTGCAAGTACACCTGAAGACTGCGAGTGTGTGGATGACTTTTGATTGCAGGTTGGGACACTTGTAGACTTAAAGATGTTGGTGCTGGTTGTGACAGCTGTTTTTTGTATTTTCACTCAGCTGAAACCTGATTATTGTTGGTAGCGGTGACTGTTATAGAATACTTAAAATAATAAAAAACTGAAAATTTTACCCATCTTTTCATTTATTAATACACTACTGGTTGTTGGAAGTGTATTGTGCTGTAGAAAATATGTAAGTACATTTTTATAATGTTTTTATTGTGTGAAAATAATTGTAAAAGTTCATTATTTTATATTCAATACTTTGCACATTAAAAAATGTTTAACTGTAAAATTGCATTGTCCATAATTGCTGTAAAATATGAAACATAAGCAATTTTTTTCTTCTTTGTTTCACAATACACTGCATAAACGTAATAATAAATAAATAAATAAAAACTTTATTCTATAAATCTGTTTGATCCATTAATAGCTACTAATACAAACCATTTCTATGATATGCTTTGGCTTGTCATTTATATAAGATGACCAAAGACTGCTTTACACAACTTATCAGTATGTGGTTTCATACAACAAATTAAAAGCATTACAACATATATTTTAAATACATAAAGATGAGAAACCGTGGTTGTAGTTAATAATTGTTTAATTTTAAAACAACATTTACTAGACTGAATATTGTATGTCACACTGGCTGATAAATGACCAAAATCAACAGCAGTATTAGGCAAATCCAAACTAAATAATGTGATTATTGGATGAGAAGGATAATAAATAGGTATATAAATATACACTTAAATATTTTGTAATTATAATGCTGCTGTTAAGTCATCCCAAACATTTTATACAACGTTGAATATATTAATTTATACAAAAATAAATATATGCTTCACTTACGTTTCACTATCTGATTATAATAAATAACTTATGTTGAAAAGTGAAAATACACCGATGGCTCAGGTAGGCGGGGTGTGGCTCCTGATCGTGATGAACTCTGGGATACACTTAGCCTGAAAGACCGCTCCAAAGCAGTATTCGCGCTAGTGTGGATTTAGTGCGGGTTAAGTGCACTGAGCTTTGGCATGTTTTAGACATGGGACAGTCTTGAGCACTTACTTCCTGTCGCGTGCACGCGCACTCAAGTGGCCAAGACCGCAAGTGTGGGTATTGGGACAGAGCCTCCGTGTACTGCAGTATTGGAGGGAAAGGTGTAGTGGTTAATAGTTCTCTGTTTAGAGAGCACTACTGTGTAGTACATTTTCATCTTAATAGTATATTAAATATTAAACTCACAATTTTAAAGAGGGAAGTCACATTTGAGTTTGTTTTATCACTTTGTTTTATTATGACATAACAATTAAGTGAACATAGGAGTGAATTTTAAGTAATGTGACTTGTTTTGAGCAGAAGTTGCCATTTTTTGTTGTGGCAAATTGATGAGTGCAATTTTTAAATGTATAATCATAACAATAAAATGTAAATTAAATAATAAAAATGCATATTTAAGAAATATTTAAAACATTTAAAAATATTAACATTTTGAACAATAACATGCTTGACATGTAGCATTTTAAGAACTACTGCAACTACTATTCTTTTTGTTGTTTATGACAGCATATACATAATAAATATTCTGTTTAGTCAAGGGATTATTCACTTATTATTGTGTTGAAAAACAACAGTAAAATAATTACAAATCAGTGCTGCATATCTATAATGGAATTCTCAAAATAAAAATAATCTATCGGTCATAAAAACCCCGATATCGGTCGATCTCTACTTGCATGCATTGACTGAGAGTTGAAAAGGCGAGGAAAGCGTCTTCATATTTGTCTTGAGTTTAATATTATAATACTTTTTCAATTAAAATTAAAAGGATTTTTAATGCTTGTTCTATTTACTTAACTAAAATGAACTAAAGCAACACAATTCTAGAACATTTTGTCAAAACTTAATTTCATCGCGTTCTATCGATTCAAATTAGTAAAACGTAACTTTACTTAATCTGAGTTGGGGCTACATGAATACTTTTTGGGGTGTTAATCCAGCATTGATGAAACTGGCCAGCATGCTTTGCAGTGGACTGTATAGGGGGAACAAATGTTGAAATTAAGTGTTATTTTATGCATTTTTGAGCAAGATGATAATAGGAGGAGATTTGTTAATGTTTTAATGTTCTGTTATGAATTTGTTTTCAAAAAGAGTTTCTGTTGCATGATTGCAACACACTCCAAAAAAGTTGAGACAGTCGAGAGTTTACCACTGTGAAACATCTAATAACACTTATTAAGCATTCAGGTACTGAAGACACGAGTTTGTTAAGTTTAAAAAGTGGAATTTTCCTCCATTCATCCATTATGCAGGTCTTCAGTCGACAATTGTACGGGGTCTTCGTTGCCATATTGTGTGCTTCATAATGCACCACACATTCTCAATTGGAGATGGTCAGGACTGCAGGCAGGCCAGTCTAGCACCCTTATTCGGCCAGTATGTGGTTTGAAGTTATCCTGCTGAAAATGCCGGGACATCCCTGGAAAAGGCAGTGCTGGATGGCAGTATAGGCTACTCCAAAAACCCCAATTCTGAAAAAGTTGGGACAGTATGAAAAATGCTAATAAATACAAAAAGGAGTGATTTGTAAATTATATTCACCCATTGCTATATTGAAAGCTCTACAACTAAACATTATATGTTTTTCCTTGTGAATTTCATTGTTTTTTTTGTGTGTGTTTTTTATGTACAGTAATTTCAAATCAGATGATTGCAACACACTCCAAAAAAGTTAAGACAGGGGCAATTTAAGACTAATAACAATTTGACGAGCTGAAATAACAAGGTGATGTGAAACAGGAGACGTTAACAGGTGAGGCAATCATGTCATAGTATATAAGGAGCCTCCAAAAACAGCCTAGTCCTTCAAGAGCAAGGATCATTCGAGACTTGTCAATTTGCCAACAGATGCTTCAGCAAATAATCCAGCACTTTGAGAACAATGTTCCCCAAAGACAAACTGGACAGATTTTGGGAATTTTACCCTCTACAGTGCACAATATAGTTAAACGATTCAAGGAATCTGGTCAAATCTCAGTGCGTAAAGGGCAAGATGAAAACCACTTCTGAATGCTCCTGATCTCTGTTCCCTCAAATCATCATTCATCTGTAATGGATATCATGAACATGGGCTTGGGATTACTTTAGTAAACCTTTGTTAGTCAACACCACTCATCGCTGCATTCAGAGATGCAAGTTAAGACTTTACTATGTAAAGGAGAAGCCGTACATCAACACTGTCCAGAAGCGCTGCCGACTTCTCTGGGCTCGCTCTCATCTTAGATGGAAAGTAGAACAGTGGAACCGTGTTTTTTGGTCTGATGAGTACACATTTCAAATAATTTTTGAAAAATACAGCTGTCATGTTCACCGGGCCAAAGAAGAAAAGGACCATCCAAGCGTCAGGTCCAAAAGCCAGTGTCTGTATAGGCCAGGGGTGTGTCAGTGCCCATGGCATGGGTAACTCGCACATCTGTGAGGGCACCATTAATGCAGACAGATATGTACACATTTTGGAGCAACATATACTGCCATCCAGCACCGCCTTTTCCAGGGACGTCCCGGCATTTTCCAGCAGGACAACTTCAAACCACATACTGGCCGAATAAGCAGAGAGTGCGGGTGCTAGATTGGCCTTAAATGTATCATATTACTTTAGCACAAGTAATGGACTTAAAAGTAATTACTTTCATTGAAAGTCAGTGACTGTAATCTGATTACAAGGATTTGAAATGTAATTTACTTTTTTGACTAAAAGTATTCAGATTGCAGTAACTAATTACTTTGTAATCGGGCACACCCAACACTGCTAAAGGCACACCTTAAGGAAAATGTGCATTTTTTCTGGTTGCAAAATGCATCTAGATAAAAAAAAATAAAAATAAAATATTCTTTATATATATATATATATATATATATATATATATATATATATATATTAATGGAGCAACATAATTTGTGTAAAAGACATAAAGAAAAAAGGTTGCTTTGATTCAAATGAATTAAAAAAAGATGCTGGTTAAAGCGATATAGATACACAAGCACACACACAAAAAATAATAATAACAAAATTCCATCAAATTTAATTGCGTAATCTTTAATAAAATAAAATTGAAAAAAAAAAACTAATTATTTTAGTTTTATTAATTTAATTTTGTTACACAGTTCAGTTTGATGGAATTTTGTAATAAAATTGAAATGCGTAAATCTTAAAAATAGGCCAAAATATTTGTTTTAGTTTATAGGAAAGATTTGTCAACTTAAGCAAATACTGTACTGTTGTGGGAGCAAAATGCAAAAATCTTTTGAGTATAACAAATTAAGATAATGCTTATTCTAAATTAATTCAGAAAAGTGTGTACCATTTCCTATTCGTTTCAATCATATTTGGCTTTTCATAATATCTCAAGTATTCTAAAAAACGAATCAGTCTCAGTCATTATGATTGGATCAGTCAATGTGAGCCTACGTTAAACATTCCTAAAAAATCTATTCTTTTGGGGGGACCTTTAGCCCCTGCAACAAGGGGGCTTTTTACCCCAAACACTATCCTTTTACTTATCGGACTGTTATTGAAAAACTGAAAATCACAAATAATTATTTTGTCTCAAAATAAATAATTTCACATACATAAGTTTGCAACATTTTAAAAGTTATTAAATGTTAGATCAAGTAACCTCAAAATCAAACTTTAGACATTTGCACGCGAAGCATTCATGGATCAGGGAGATTTTACAGTGACAAACAGGTGTTCAGGAAAGTATTGTGGTAGTTTTTGTTGCTATTTAATGTTTTGGGGGAAAAAATTAAATCATATGTGCCTTTTAACCCAGGGGGTGTTTAGCCCCCGTTGCACACTTGTTTTTTAACAAATAGTTCCTTACGTGCTATGACAAAAGTACAAGTTTCACAAGTTGCTTTTAAAATCTCTAGAATTCTGGCCTCATACTAATTCTGGCTCATTGCATAAGTGCAATACATTAACCACAAATTAGTCTATATTCTGTGTCAAAAGGAATCAACAGAACTCGAATTAAACCTGGAACAATCTTTCAAATGTTTTGAAATTCACGTCAAAAAATGGCCAAATATACCTGAATTCACCCTGTATAGTGTGTATATCCTTGACTCTTCCTTAAGAGATAACAGCTTGTGCTGTGCAGGCTTGTTGATCGAATCCTTGAATAATAAAATGGAATAACATTTGACTTCTAATACAAATGTAAGATCTGTTTTATGGCTTTAAAAGTGCTCAGAGCTGTACTATTCTTCAAAAACGTGGGTCTCATCATAGCACAATAGAGCGCCAGTATGTTCATTTGGCAATCTGACAGAAATCAATTGTGAAATGGTGCAGAAATCTTATGTGCTTTCCCAAAAATTGAAATAATTTTTAGTCCTATTACGTTGCATTTATCATACATTAATGGTCCATACAGCATCATTTAATGTGATCTTGTGTTAAATGACAGACTTCAAAAAGTTGCACAGAGTATTATTGAGTATTCATGCAGCAAGTCATTGAAATAGCTCTCATTCATTTCTAATTAAAATCACTCATTGGAATTGTCTTTGCTTCCATTTAGTTGTGTACCTTCCAAACGAGTTGTCACTTGTTTGCTCTTTCTGTTTGCTTTTTGATGTAATTCTCAGAGAGAGAGAGAACATTTCAATAGAGCAGTATTTGCATGATTTCCACTTCAAGATTGCTATCTGAAAGCTGGTGTCCTTCATCCATTCAATGTTGTTTGTGACTGCTTGAGACATTTTCAAATGCATTCACGTCTTTTGATCAGTCTCAAGATTTTTGACAGTCTCTGTGACCTGCTTAGGTTCATCATTGTCATCTTCCTGTTGAAATTCCCTTACTCCTACAATACTCCTCCAAGAGCAGAGAGTGTCATAAAAGCGCTCGAAGGCTGTGTCTGAATCCAAAACTGAATCCAGACTGACTTCTAAGACACAATAACATATCGTCAAATGATCAAAAACAAATTCAAGTGTGTTTTAGAGATAACCAAACAAATATGCTTACTACAATGCTTATTTCTGGGTAAAAATGGAATCATAGGTTTATGAAGGATACATCTATGCTCTCTTTAAAAATCAACCAGATGAAAGTATCTTAGTAAACAGGATTTTATTCAAACGTGTGATTTGACCATGTCTAAATGCCTTCCTGCCTTTGAATACTTCCTGAAAAGGCTTTTTTTTATTTTATTTTTTTTTAAGTTTCGGACACAGCCATTCACATTATTCTCTTGCATGTGCACAGCCAAACACTTCTGATGCTGCTATTGAGCAGGCGAGTCAAGTCCATCCACATTTCCACTGATTTTCAATATGGAATTAAATATGTGAGAAATCCCAGGAGATCAGCAGTTACAGAAATACTCAAACCAGCCCATCTAGCACCAACAATCATCCATGCAATTATCACAAGGCATTATCTGGTCTCGCGCCCCAATATATCAGTGACCTTCTACACCCTTATTCCCACACCAGAGTGTTCAGGTCTTCTGATCAACTTCTATTGAGGGTTCCTCGTTGCCGCTATAGATCTAAGGGTGACCGTGCCTTTCCTGTGATAGGTCCTAACCTATGGAATAGTCTCCCTCTCCATGTGAGCTTCATCATTAGCCATTTTTAAATCTTCTTTAAAAACATGTTTTTATTCTGTGGCTTTTGAATAGATCATTGAATAGGTTGAAATGGATTAATACATGACGTTGTATTCAAATGTTTTTATTTATTTTATTATGTTTTATATTTAACTTTAAATCAGTCTGTTTTTATATATTTTGTATGTTTGATCTGTAAAGCACTTTGGGTCAACTTCTGTTGTTTTTAAATGGGCTCTATAAATAAAGGTTGAATTGACTTGACTTGATCTAATCAGCCAGTCGTGTGCAGTGCACAGTGCATAAAATCATACAGATATGGGTCAGGAGCTTCAGTTAATGTTCACATCAACCATCAGAATGGGGAAAAATGTGATCTCAGTGATTTAGAGCGTGGTATGATTGCTGGTGCCAGATGGGCTGGTTTAAGTATTTCTGTAACTGCTGACCTCCTGGGATTTTCACACACAACAGTCTCTAGAATTTATTCCGAATGGTGTCAAAAACAAAAACATCCAGTGAGCGGCAGTTCTGTGGACAGAAACGCCTTGTTGATGAGAGAGGTCAACAGAGAATGGTTCAAACTGACAAAGTCTACAGTAACTCAGTACAATTGTAGTGAGAAGAATATCATTTCTAAATGCTATTCTGAGATACGGTATGGCACTGTTTTGTTGGCACGAGGGGGACCTACACAATATTAGGCAAGTGGTTTTAATGTTGTGGCTGATCGGTGTGTGTGTGTGTGTGTGTGTGTGTGTATATACACTATATTGCCAAAAGTATTCGCTCATCTGCCTTTAGACGCATATGAACTTAAGTGACATCCCATTCTTAATCCATAGGGTTTAATATGACGTCGGCCCACCCTTTGCAGCTATAACAGCTTCAACTCTTCTGGGAAGGCTTTCCACAAGGTTTAGGAGTGTGTTTATGGGAATTTTTGACCATTCTTCCAGAAGCGCATTTGTGAGGTTAGACACTGATGTTGGACGAGAAGGCCTGGCTCGCAGTCTTCGCTCTAATTTATCCCAAAGGTGCTCTATCGGGTTGAGGTCAGGACTCTGTGCAGGCCAGTCAAGTTCTTCCACACCAAACTCGCTCATCCATGTCTTTATGGACCTTGCTTTGTGCACTGGTGCGCAGTCATGTTGGAACAGGAAGGGGCCATTCCCAAACTGTTCCCACAAAGTTGGGAGCATGGAATTGTCCAAAATCTCTTGGTATGCTGAAGCATTCAGAGTTCCTTTCACTGGAACTAAGGGGCCAAGCCCAGCTCCTGAAAAACAACCCCACACCATAATCCCCCCTCCACCAAACTTCACAGTTGGCACAATGCAGTCAGACAAGTACCGTTCTCCTGGCAACCGCCAAACCCAGACTCATCCATCAGATTGCCAGATGGAGAAGCGTGATTCGTCACTCCAGAGAACGCGTCTCCACTGCTCTAGAGTCCAGTGGCAGCGTGCTTTACACCACTGCATCTGACGCTTTGCATTGCACTTGGTGATGTATGGCTTGGATGCAGCTGCTCAGCCATGGAAACCCATTCCATGAAGCTCCCTACGCACTGTTCTTGAGCTAATCTGAAGGCCACATGAACTTTGGAGGTCTGTAGCGATTGACTCTGCAGAAAGTTGGCGACCTCTGCGCACTATGCACCTCAGCATCCGCTGGCCCCGCTCTGTCATTTTACATGGCCTACCACTTCGTGGCTGAGTTGCTGTCATTCCCAATCGCTTCCACTTTGTTATAATACCACTGACAGTTGACTGTGGAATATTTAGTAGCGAGGAAATTTCACGACTGGACTTGTTGCACAGGTGGCATCCTATCACAGTACCACGCTGGAATTCCCTGAGCTCCTGAGAGCAGCCCATTCTTTCACAAATGTTTGTAGAAGCAGTCTGCATGCCAAGGTGCTTCATTTTATACACCTGTGGCCATGGAAGTGATTGGAACACCTGAATTCAATTATTTGGATGGGTGAGCGAATACTTTTGGCAATATAGTGTATATATATATATATATATATATAAATATATATTATAATATACAATCAATTTCAACTTTCACAATAAAACTGACTTTTTACCAGGCCTTTATTATACATTGTTTTTTTTGGAACGTTTCATATGCCTTCAATGTACAGATTTTACAGATTTATCCATGTCCCAGACCCAGACTTTCAATATTAAACTATAAAAATCCATTATAATAAAACAAATTACTACATGTTTAAAATTATGATAATCTATGATAATTAACAAAAAGTGAAATAAACAAACCATTTAAATATTTATTGTGTGAAAATGATTTCTATCAATTTTTCAAAAACTACAAATGTGCCCCTAAATAATTACCTTTTTTCAAATGTTAGTGTACTTGTTAACCAAGTGGACAAAAGTGTCAGTGAAGAGCATGCTTGAGATGAAATATGAGACAAGTGATGCCTGAAGAAAAAGAAGAAAAATCAAGGGAAATATCACTTGTGAGCTGAATATTTTTATTAGGCATCATTTCCAATCAAGCTGTAATTTAAATAAAAATAAAAATCAGCATCATTTCTAGCACAGAATTCTATTAAACACAATACAAAATTTGAGATGTGCTGGAAATTACACTGTGGTGGGCCAAAAATTACATAAATATCCGCTGATGCATGTACATACTGTTCTATATCAGATGATTTTTATAAAATGTTTTTGTTTTTTTTTTGTAAAGAATGAAACTGTGAACACTGCTCGGGTTGGTTCATAGGGTCTTTCTGCTCTGGTGGTTTTGAAGGCTCTGACCAATAGAAAAAGGTTTTGCTCAGCAAGAACAAAAATTAGAGAGAACATTACTCACTGTCCTCAGGCGAGATGGGATAGTTGTAGTGGTCGTAAAGTTGCCACGAGCGACTGGATGCTTGAGTAAGTCCTGGCTCTGCGAGAGGTCAACTTCATCACAGCTCAAGACACAATTCTTTATTTTAACACTTTAAAGGGGTCACATTTTCCTTGGTCTTTTGAGATAAAAAAAAAAGTTCACTGTACTATGAAAACATACTGTAACCTTCAGAACTCAAAACTTCCTCCCAAGTCCTGAAAGAGCATTCAGTTGAAACTACAAGCTGCAAAAACGATTCTGAACTTGTCAACTTTCTAATGTCAGACAGATGTAAAGATCACCCACATTTACACATCAGGAAATTTGGCCTGTCCAGTCGTGGTGAGATAAGAAGGAAGAAGGATAGATATTCCTAAACTCCAGAAGAACTCATAAAAAGAGGAAAAAATTGCATCAAAGCTTGTGCTGTGCTTGTGCTGTTTCTGGCTGTGTGAAGCACCTGCTGCTCTGCAGATTCTTCAATCTCAACATCTGAAGTTTATTTTTAACAAGATCCCTGATCATTTCAGTCTGATATTAACAGCTTGAGCAGCACAATTTAGTGCAGAATGATTTATCAATCTGTCCTAATGTAATTAAGTTTTGAAAGTAGGCTGTTATTGAAGGGTTGGGCCTTTAAAATCTATATTAAACTCGAAAGCAAACATGCAGCTCATGTAAAAGCGCAGTAAAGAAAATGGGATGCTTACAAAGAAGTCTTAAAAGAATATTCCGTTAAGTTAAGCTCAATCGACAGCATTTGTGGCAAAATACTGATTACCACAAATTTATTTATTTATTTATTTATTTTTACTTGCACCTTACACTTATAATCACTTACTAAACTTTTCTGTGTAAAGTTATTTACAATTTTACAACTTGACAATGTAATGTCAACATAAAAATTATGATTTAAACAACTTTACAGCTCAAATAATACATGAGTTTTAACAGAAGAATTAATATAAGTGCTTTTATTAAATAATAAGCTTCACATTTCTGCCTTTAAACCAGTGATGTCCCGGTACCGATACTGGTATTGGGTCCGATACGCACTTATGTACTCGTACTCGTAAAAATGCTCCAATACCAAAAACCGCTACCATCTGATGTGTGAATGTCATTACGTCAACATTCAGCACACAAATTAAAATCACTTTATGTCCTAGTGAGATTATTTGACCGCAAAAGAGGTGATTTAATAGTACAGTTTGCATGAACTTTGCTCTCTCTTTGAAAAGACTTCCCTTTTCTGCTAACGTCACTTAGGCCATGTGGGCTATTGAATAATGTTAACTAACAACCAAGTAGCTATTTAGCTATTTAAATTATTATTATTATTATTATTATTATTATTATTATTATTATTATTTATTTTTTAGCAAATTTGCATTCATTTTGTGTTCCATTCTAGCAAGTAACTTTTCCCTTCATTTTCCTCATTGAATACCTAGTTTCACACAGAAATGTGTCATGGCAGAATAAAATGTGTTGGAAAAGGCATTTTACATTTAAATTAAATATTTTAATTGATGACTAGTACATATTTCAATAAAACTGAAATAATAATAATAATAATAATAATAATAATAATAATAATAATAATATTATATATATACATACATATATATATATATATATATATATATATATATATATATATATATATATATATATATATATATATATATATATATATATAAAGGTAAGCTGCTTTTCCCTGACAAAATATTTCAAGGAATATTCTGGATTCAATACAAGTGAAGCTCAATTAACATCATGTGTGGCAAAAGTCAATTTGACTTGCCCCTTGTTTACTAAAAAAAGTGGTAACATTGAGTGCGTTTACATGCACGATCTTACACGCGTGTGGTCATGTAATACCGCAATAAACGCAGTGTTCTCACCGGCTTATCCAATGTGCGCACGTGTTGAGCGCATGTCTCTTCAGTGTTTGATGTCAAAAGCAGAGATAAAGCAATTATTTTAAATCTCATGTAAACACGGATTTCTTTCTTTGTCAGATTTTTTAAATAAGCTGATTTTTGGGAATAATTAGTGTATTGTTGTGCATGTAAACATGCTAATTGAGGTAAATGGAAGTTAAAAGGGCCAGTCCATAAATGCTAAAATACAATAGTATAATAGAATACTGTAGGTACAAGATGTAAACATTATACCAGTTAACATGATTTTAGTGTCATAAAATTGCGTACTAACCTTATGTCACGTTTAAATGTGTTTTTGTTCATGTTTTGTTTTCATGCCTTTTATTTTGAAATTAGTTTACTTTATGTCCCTGTTTCTGGTCAAGTGTCCGTGTCATGTGCTTTCCTGTTCCCCTCATTTGTTCCTGTCATGTGAGTATCTGGTTTCATGTGTCTTGTTATCTTATTATCAGTTCTGTTTTATTATTGGTTCCTGTTTATTAGTCTTGTTATCATGTTCATTAGTATAGTCTCGTCATTGGTTGTCTAAGTCATGTGCTTCCCCATGTCCATGTATTTGAGCCCTCATGTTTGCCATTGTCTCTTGTCGAGTATTGTTGGTGTAATGTTGTTTGTAACAGTCAAGTCAAGTTATTTATGTTTGTTTTGTTTTGAATTCATGTTTGGATACCAGCATTGTAAATAAAACTGCACTTGGGTTCTCACACATCTTCATCTCGTCCTGTCTTCAGCCTGTCCTACCTGCTCTGTAACGTTACACCTTATAAGTGTAAAGGTATATGCAAAACTGGATGTCACGCAATAAGTGGAGGACCCAGGGATGCAGAGAAACAAATAATAGTTTATTGAAAAAACACAGTGGAGCAATGTAAACAGTAAAGAGTTCCAAGCTCAGGTTGCAGGTAACTGGAGACAATATGGCAGAGGTGAGAAATGACAACAGCGATGACAGGGTAAGTAAGCCAAAGTTGAGTAGTTCCAAGATCCACAAAGCGATAATTTAACCAAAAAGAGCAAACAGGAACAAACTGGCAGAAGACAAAACAAAGAGCAAACAGAACAAGACCGACTGACTGACTGGCGAGACTGAGACTCTAACACAAATTAACAATCTGGCACTAGACACGTGAAACAAGAGGGTATACAGTATATAATCATGGTTAACAAGATGCAGGTGGTGATAATCAGCTCATGAATGGTGTTAATACCATGGAAATGCTAATCACGCCGTTCACACGGCAAAAACAAACACACGAGGGAAAAACAACTTCACGCAGACACACAGGAAAAGACAGGCAGACCCATCGAATCCATAACAGTATCCTCCCCCCGAAGGTCCACCATGACGCCGATGGAACTCATCAATGAGGGCAGGATCCAGGATGACACGAGCAAGAATCCAGCTTCTCTCCCCCAGACCTTAGTCCACCCAGTCTACCAGGTACTGAAAACCCCTGCCCCTCTGCCTCACGTCAAGGAGACGTATAACAGAGACGGAGCTCCCTCAATCAGACAGGGAGGTGGAGGAACTGGAGTAGGTGAAGAGGGGAACGAACAACAGGAAATTGGCAACCCCAGAAACCATTGGACCACTTTGCGAGAATCTGGAGTTGGCCAATCGACAACAGCCTTAACCTTAGCGGGGTCCATTCGAATTCTGTCAGGCGAGAGTATGAACCCCAGGAATGAAACCGACTGTGCGTGAAAATCACACTTCTCTGCGCTGATGAACAAATGATTCTCCAGCAGTCGCTGAAGCACTCGCCTGACATGCTGGACATGGTCATTGAGTTTACTAGAAAAAAATCTAAATATCGTCAAGATAAACGAAAACTAATTGATTGACCATGTCCCAGAGTATGTGTGCTTGGAAGACGGCCGGGGTGTTGGAAAGGCCGAGAGGCATAACAAGATATTCGAAGTGCCCAGTAGGTGTGTTAAAGGCTGTCCTCCATTCGTCCTCCTCTCTTATCCGGACCAAGTGGTAAGCGTTGCGTAAGTCCAACTTTGTGAAGATGGTGGACCCCTGCAAGTGTTCAAAGGCCGACAACATCAATGGTAAAGGATATTGATTCTTCACCGTTATGTCCAGCCCCTGATAATCTATACAGGGTCCTAAGGAGCCATCCATCTTACCAGCAAAGAAGAACCCCGCCCCGGCCGGAGAGGAAGAGGGACTAATTATACCTGCTGCCAAAAAATCACTGATGTAATTTTTCATAGCCTCCCTCTCTGGAGCAGAGAGCAAATAGAGACGACCTTGAGGCAGAGAAGTGCCAGGTAGCAGATCAATCGCACAGTCATATGGGCGGTGCGGAAGTAGAGACGCAGCCCGGGACTTGCTGAACACCGTCCTCGGATCGTGGTAGACCTCAGGTACCACAGTAAGGTCTGCTGGCTCCTCCTGAGACACAGAAGAAGACAAGATTGGGGAGAGAGCAGAGACAAGACATGGAGACAAGCAAAATGAGCTCCAAGACAACACAGAATGATCTGCTCAGTTTAAATGAGGGCTGTGAGTTACCAGCCACAGATGTCCCAAGACCACTGGAGCTGAGGGTGATCAGGTGACCAAAAAGCATATCTCTTCGACATGATTCCCAGAGATAGTAAGAGTGAGGGGCTGTGACGTGTGTAACCATGGTGAGCGGTGTGCCACAGAGAGTTCTGGCAGAGATGGGATCCATGAGTTGTGATAGTGGAATAGACCATTTAGTAACCAGTTCTGAGTCCAGAAAATTACCCTCAGCTCCAGAATCGACGAGAGTGAAGATGGAGTGGATGGATTCCTCAAACTGCAAGCTGGCCGGGAGAAGCGTCTTGCTTCCGGGGTATATATGCAGAGGGGTAATGCTAACCAGTAACCCCTTGTCTACTGGTGAGCTGGGTCTTTTACAATACAGAAGGAAGAAGTGTGACCCGGTCATCCACAGTAAAGACGCAAACCATTGTAAACATCTGTAGCGTACCTTGGAAGATAGCCGAGCTCTCCCAACCTGCATGGGTTCCTCCTTTGACACAGGTTCTGATGGGCTGGCCAGTGATGGAGAACAGGCAGACAAGACAGGGACCTCCCTAGATGGAGCAGCTCTGCAATATTTCCGTCAAACGTGGAGGAGATTATCCACCCTGATGGCCAAATCAACTAGATTATTGAGGTGTTTGGGGAGGTTCAGGGTATAAATCTCGACTTTAACCTGCTCGGAAAGCCCATTCAGGAACCGGTCCCAATGTGCCTGCTTGTTCCATCCGCACGATGCAGTGAGAGTGCGAAATTCAGTAGAGTTGTCTGACACTGACCTGTCACCTTGATGAAGTTCCTAAAGCTCTCTCGCTGCCTTCGTGCCCGTGGCACTGATGTCCATTATCCCAAACCGCCATTCCCCACTCACGAGCCCGGCCGGAGAGAAGTGTAATGACATAAGTTACCTTGGTGTTCTCAATGGGAAAAGTAGATGGTTGGAGAGCAAAAACCAGAGAGCATTGTGACAGGAATGATCGACAAGTTTTGGATTCACTGGAGTATGGTGCTGGTGGGTTCAGCCGGGGCTCGGATGATCTGATGGAAGAGACAGTAGTGGGAGGAGCGGTGGTGACGGTGGAGGTGGGACCGGTGCTGGGAGAGATCTGTAGATGTTGAAGCACTGATGTTAATTCGGCTATCCTCCCTGCCATCTCTTCAGTGGCATAACTAGCGATGTTGAGCTGGTCCTAATGATGATTAAGGAGTGCCCTCTGCTGGTTGATGGCGGTACAGAGAGAGGTGTCCTCTGCTGTGTCCTTTCTTTGGCCAGATTGTTCTGTCACGCAATGTGTGGAGGACACAGGGATGCAGAGAAACAAATAACAGTTTATTGAAAACATGAAACAAGAGGGTATATATAGACAGGGTTAACAAGATGCAGGTGGAGATTATCAGCTCGTGGACGGTGTGAATGAGTGTTCCCATGGACACACAGGAAAAGACAGGCAGACCCACCGGATCCATGACACCGGGAGTACAGTGTTGCATTGTCATGTCAAAAAATGTTGTAAAATTGGTTTTAACTTCATACAGATAAGGTTAGTAAGCGATTTTATTCCTTTAACATGTATAATGTTTATGTCTGTGGCTATGCGTACTGTGTATTTTAACGCTAATGGACTGGCCCCATTCACTTCCATTGTAAGTGTCTTAATACAACTGCAGGTTTTCCTTTTTTTTTTTTTTTTTAATAAATGAGGGAATGAGTCTAAATAAAATTTTGTGGAAATCAACATTATTCCACAAACTGAGCTATACTTGTATTGAACCCGGAATATTCCTTTAAAGTGCTTTCTTTTAAATCAGGTGCAAATTCACTATCTATGCCTCAAAAAAGATACCTACCTTTGGTATGCCCGCTGGGATTCAATTACTGATGCAATTTTTATTTGAATTATTTTTGTGAATTTGATAGGACCATTAAGTCTGACAGCACCGCAGGATCACTGGGCACAAACCATGACACAATCTTTCCTCAGGAGACATTCTTTAGCAAAAGGATGCTCTGCAGTGTTCAAAGTTGTGCTCCTGGGCCAATAGTGTGTATGTGCCAATAAGAGTTTATGGCAGTGCCACAGAGATAGAGAGAGAGAGAGAGAGAGAGAGAGCAGACAGAGAGAGAGAGAGAGAAAAGGTATCTCCAGGCTATTTAGTATGGAAATGTATGGAGATGTCATTGCTGCTTTCTATCTGTGTTAACACAGGCCTAAGGATTTCCTCATTAATTGGCATGACACAAGCAGCAGACATTCACTTGTATTCACTGTCCCTTAGAGAGGCCCAAACAGAGAGGGTTGGGGGTCACTGAAAGAAAGAGAGAAAGAAAGAAAGAAAGAAAGAAAGAAGGAAAGAATCTATCTATCTATCTATCTGTCTGTCTGTCTGTCTGTCTGTCTATCTATCTAAAGGAAAATGTGCTTTATTTTAGTTGCTGTGTTTCAAGATTGATTTTTTTTATTGCATATCGGTGAAGAAACATAATTAGTGTGAAAATAAGTAAAAATCGAAGGTTATTTTAAATGAAATCCCATTTATAAAAAAAGGTGGCAAGGTGGCCTTTCCCTTTAAGATCATAACATCTTAAAGGGATAGTTCACCAAAAAAGGAAAATTCTCTCTTCATTTACTCACCCTCATTCCATCCCTGGTGTGTATGACTTTCTTTCCTCAGCAGAACACATTTGAAGAAAAATAGAAAAATATCTTAGCTCAGTAGGTCCTTAAAATGCAAGTGGATGGTGATCCGACCTTTGAAGCTCCAAAAAGAACAGACAGTCAGCATAAACGTCATCTATACAACTCCAGTGGTTAAATTAATGTCTTCTAAAGTGAAACGATCATTTTTGGTGCAAAAAAGATAAATATTTTAGTTCTTTTTAACTATAACCCGCACATAAATTGTCCAAAGCACAGTGAAACAAGATGCACACACATACAGTATCATCTTGCACTAAAGCGCACATCGTCGGAAATGCATCAAAATGGTCAAAGACATCCATCTAATTAAAAATAGCGCAGATTGGCATAAGAATGAGTCCAGGACGCATTTGTGCTCAAAACAGCACAAGTAGCTCAGCTGAAAAAAACAGAATAGCTTTTCCTTTTCAGAGTTGTAACTTGACACCATGTATTTTAAAAGCTGTGCAAGATACATGACAATCGTCAAAGATGTCTGTCTAGTGCATGTTTATATACAAAAATTATTCAAAATAGTCCAGATGTGTCCCCTTTGATGTTCAAGAACAGTTAGTAGGCCACATTAGGCCTGTTTGTCCTGCTCTCTCTCTCTCTGTTTACAAACTGAGTGCCAGTGGGCGGGGTCAAGGATGCGATGATTTAAAGTAGGCATTGATGTTGTTGTTGTAGAGGCGGTCACAAATTAATGAGCCCCCAAGTGACTTAGGGAAGTCGTGGAAGTAGAGAACAAGGTGTTTTTGCAGCTTGGTTTCAACAAATTGCATTGGGGATTAAGTTTTGCATTCTGAAATTTAAAGAATGTTTTTATAGTAGAATGACCTCTTATATGTCAAAATATCAAGGACAATTTGATTCCTCATGACAAATCAATCGCAATCATTTTGATTAGATCAGTCAGTGTGAGCTCACTTTAAATATTCGTCTTTACAAATCTATTCTTTTTATGGGGGGCCTTTAGTCCCAACAAGGGGGCTCTTTACCCCAAATACTGTCCTTTGACTTACTGGACAGTTATTGAAAAACATTTGATTTACTCACCTTGATCAAAATTTTAAATAACAAATAAGTATGTGGTCTCACAATAAATGTGATAATTTCAGGGATTCTCATTCTCTATATAACTCTGCAACATTTTAAAAGTTATTAAAAATTACCTAAAAATCAATCATTAGACACTGCATGCATTGAAATATTTTGCAGTGTAAAGTGACAAACAGATGTTTAGGAAAGTGCTGTTTTACTTTAGTGTTTTGGTAGAAAATAAGATCAAAAGAACCTTTTACCCAGGGGCCTTTAGCCTCCAATGTACCCTAAATATATGATCTAACACAAAGTTCACAATGACACACCAGTTTCTGTTTCAAAACAACAAAGCCGATTCATGAGCAAATTACTTTTTTGAACCGGTTCTTTTAATGAGTATTTTAAAAGACTCACAAACTCATGAGTTTATCGGTTTGAATCAGTCTGATTTAATCTTCACTGAATTTGTCACGGTCCTGTCACTTTGTCAGTCTGGGTTTTGTCTGACGGGAACGTGGCATTATCGTCCCATGTCTGTCTTGAGTTTCATTGTCTGTCTTTTTGTGAGTGTGCGGTTTCGGTTGTATTCCCTGCCGTGCGCTCTTCGGTCTACCTTGTTTCAAGTCGGGAGCATGGTGTCTGGATCCTGACTTCCTGTCTGGTTCGGTTTCGGTCTGTGTCGGGAATTGGACACACATGATCCATGTTTGTCTGTTATTGATGTGGGTGCATCGCGCTTATGTCATCTTGGAAGCATGCACTCGCGTCAATAGTTTGTCTGTCTCTCGTGAACACGGGTGTGCCTCGCATCGCTCTCGCTGTCCTCATGTTGTGCTGAGGTTTGGTCACTTCGGTCTAAGGTGTCAGGTGTGTGTGGCAGAACTCTCACACAGGTGTCCTGTCTTTCCTCACGATCGCTGTCGCCTGTTGCGTGTATCGCGTGGCGTTTGCCTCACGATATACGCTCAGGTTTAGTTTAGTATGAGAATGAGTGGCATCGCTTTGTTTGCCATTGCTACACATTCTCTCGTCTTGTTTGCCGGCTGGCATGATCGTATATTGCCTCATTGTCTTGGCGATGTGCGCTCATGCCATTCGGGTGTTTTGTTGTCTTGTGAGAGCACGTGGCTTTGTTTTGTTTCTGTATCGCCGCGTGTCTCTCTGTCTTATGTCATACCACGCCTCCTTGTTTGCCCATTATTAGTTTATTAGTCACACCTGCCCTGTCTTGTTATCCTGTTGATTTCTCTACCTATTTTAGTCTCCTAGTGTTTGCCATCCAGTGCTAGTTTGTCTTGTTTCCAGTCTTGTGTATTCCAGTCGGTCTTGTTTGTTGGTCTTGTTCATGTTTTTCAGCCCTGTTCCTCTTCGCTCCGGTCGGTCCTGATTCCCCTTTATCCTCTGCCCCAGCCCTGGATTATTTGTTTTCCCATACGGGGTCGTTTATGTTTGTTTCCCCCTTGTGGGAGTTTTGGTTTATTTTTGATTCATTTTTGTATTTTAATAAATTCCTTGTTTTTTGAATCTCTGCGCTTGGGTCCTGAGCCTCTGTCATTCTCTGCATTCATGACTGAATCAGAGCGGTTACTGTATCAATATTTGACTCACTTGCTGAACTGAAGTTATCATTACTTTCAGGAATGAAGCAAGAGCTAAAGAGTACAGAAGAAAGTTAAGAGAGACCATGGGTCCCCCTGACATTTCACATTAAAATCTTAAAACAGTGTGTGAGTGAAACTTGAGCATCCAAAGAGAGTTGACTAGTTGGTAGCTTATAGGAAACGATAGAACATATTCCAAGCACAGAGCCGTGTTTTGAAATGTGGAGCCTTTATTCTACTTTAAATGAATTCTCTCTCCAAACTGCATGAAGTAAACAACCCACAGCCATCAGGGGAGGAGGAGGAGGAGGAGGGGGTATTTATTACAGAGAGGAACAATTTATTCACTGTTAATCTTCAGTTTCAATGTTTGCACCCTTCGTAAGGTTAGCACTGCCGCAATTGAATATGCCGTACTTTGTGATCACAGATTTGGTTGTTTGTTTGTTTTTCTCCGTGAACATTTCATGCCTGTAAATCACCTTGAAATTGAAACATTTAAAACAAATCAACAAAAAAACATACTGCGGCGAGCTGCTGGTTTAAAGTCAACCTTTTTACTTTCTTAAAAGTAAAGTTTCCTTGTCTTATTGTGCACAATGTGTCAAACTTCATCAGGTCAGATTATATATTTTTTTAAGGTTTAGTAGCAAATCAAGTAGCAAAAGCTGGTTAGCTTAAAAAAAAGTAAACACTAATTACTAATTACATTAATTGTAGGTTACTACAAAACACTTTATAAATGACAAATACTCCTTTGAATGCTCTTGTTATGGGGTGCATGCCCTACAGCTGTCACAAAAATGCAAAAAAAAAAAAAAAAAACATATTAAAATAATTCATGTTTTAAATGTATTTTACATAAATAATATTATTTGAAAAATATATGTAAACCAAGTAATGTACTTACATTTTACATTTCCGTTGACATTTACTGAACATCGGTAACTGTAATCTGACAACAAGAATAAAAAAAAAAAAAAGAATAATAATTATGTTTCAGTAATTATTACTTTGTACACCATTCACATCCCAAAAACCAACTTTCTCCTTTGACGGTCATTCAAAAGTAGATGTGTGTTCTGATTTATTCATTTTATTTAGTAAGCAACACAAAATTTGCTTTGCTCGTGACGTTTCACATTGACTTCAAGAGGTAACAGGACAAATGAACTGTCGTAGAATCAGAGGCTGATGGAGAGGGGGTGAGTAGCTTTCAGGCTTCAAATAGCAAAAATAAACTGCATTGTGTCCCATTGCTATTTGTCAGTGTTCATTTTAATTACTTAACCTGCAAAGGAGCATGTACTTAATTTTGTCCCTCCCCAAGGGCAGCGTGAATTATTGATATTGAATATGTGATTGAAAAAGCTGTTGGCGATTCACCTTTTAAGATGAAAAGTACAGCTCAGAGTAAGCAGCCTTGAAGATGGATCAAAGCCCAGGCATTAATAGATGTTGGAATTTAATCATGTCTTCGGCTCGCTTGCTCTCTCACTCGCTGTCTTTCTCATTAGTTTTTTTTTTCTTTTTACCTTTCTTTTATATATATATATATATATATATATATATATATATATTATATTTATCTACCATCTCATCAAATACTTAACTGCATTGTTATGCATTGTTTTCTGTCTTGCAATGTCTTGCGTTCATCATTAGGTAAGTTGCATTTTGGTCATTCTACAAAACGGGTGTCATTTGTGTCCCTCATATACACTACCGGTCAAAAGTTTTGAAACACTTACTCATTCTTTATTATAATTTTTTTTCTTCACATTTTAGAATAATAGTAAAGTCATCAAAACTATGGAATAACATAAATGGAACTATGGGAATTATGTTGTGACTAAACAAAATCCAAAATAGATCAAAACTGTGTTATATTTGAGCATCTTCAAAGTAGTCACCCTTTGCCTAGAATTTGCAGACATGTACTCTTGACATTTTCTCAACCAACTTCTTGAGGTATCACCCTGAGATGCTTTTTAAACAGTATTGAAGGAGTTCCCATCTATGCTGGGCACTTATTGGCTGCTTTTCTTTATTATTTGGTTCAAGTCATCAATTTCGAATTTTTTATTTTTTTTAAATTTTAGTTTTATAATGAAATTAATTAATATGGTGGCACAATTATATTTTTGTCAACAAAACTAATTTCAAACATTTAAGCATACGCCTTCAGATCAAAAGATTTTTAAGATCATGAGAAACATTTCAGTCAAGTGTTTCAAAACTTTTGACCGGTAGTGTACATGCGTGTAAGAATGAACAGTCGATGCCAAATTTTACTATATTTTACTATAGACGTTTTTATAAACACACACACACACACACACACACACACACAAATCCAGTAAATGTATTTTATATATGTTTTCTTTTTCTTTCGAGCAGGCTTTTTTTGCCCTGTCTGCAAATATGTACATTTTGATGATTTTTTATTATATATTTTTTGCAATATTTTAAACATTCTCTGAGAGAAAACATGTTTTGAAGTGTTAATAAATTGCCGTGTGCAATCTAAAGCTAATGGATTGATTTTAATCAAATGTATTATTTTATTATTGATTTTATCTTTTATTATTTAAAAAAAAATTTGTGGTGAAGTAAATATAGCAGAAAATATTTAAGTGCTTTCTACACTGAATAAGTTAAAGCGTGAAGTTGAAAATATTAAGTAAATTCTATATTTGTAAAAACGTATCCTATTTGTAAGTAAAAGTTACTGTAGAAACTGAAATGCTTAAGTTAAATTTACTCATTTTAATCAATATTATGTCATGAAGTTAAGTAAATTTTACTTTTATTTAACCCTTAAAATTTACTTAGAAAAAAGTGTGTGCAAAAACTTGCAAAAAAAGAAAGGAAAAAAAGTTAATCTTACTAGTCATTTTATTAGTGCAGGTTATGCATCAACCCTGTTACCATCATATTTGTCCCTAGTAATGAACTATTTCATTACTAGGGACAAATAAATAAAACTTAGTCATAATGACATCATCATCCATTGAAAATGTAAACTCTTCAAAAACAAGTTCAAGTTAAAAGGGACCATCTTAAAATGTCACCCCTGTTACCATGATTTTGTATAGTAAACAACTGATAATTGAACAATGGATATTTGTAGAAATATCAGCATTAAATTATTTAAATAGCACCTTGTAGTTTCACTACCTTGAACAAAAGAGTTGTGAAATCAAATTAAATTGTAAAACTGTGAACTCTGTTACAGTCAACCCTGTTACCTTTTTGAAGGCATAATTTTATCTCAGCACATATTGAAATCCATTAACATACTATGTCATAAATCAAAAAACGTTGTCATAATTACAATCTCATCCACTCAAGAAGTGAACTCTTAATAACAACAAAGTTATAGGGGACGATCTTAAAACATCAACCCTGTTATAAAATGTCAACCCTGTTACAAAAGTTTATATCTTTAGTTATATATCAGCATGAAATTATTTAAATAGCACTTTGTAGTTTTACAACCTTGAGCACAATTTGTATTGTCAAATTAAAAGTTAAACTGTCAACAGTGTTATTGTCAACTCTGTTACCTTTCTAAAGGCACATTATATCCTTATATATATTCAAATCCATTAACTTGAGATGGCACTCTTCAATTTTTTAGCACTTCAACACATTAATCTGAAAGATTGTTT
Organism: Myxocyprinus asiaticus; assembly: GCF_019703515.2. Lineage (NCBI taxonomy): Eukaryota > Metazoa > Chordata > Actinopteri > Cypriniformes > Catostomidae > Myxocyprinus > Myxocyprinus asiaticus. The sequence goes on from NC_059359.1 coordinate 3,925,284, forward strand.
AAAGTCTTGCAAAAATGTACTTAAAATCACCTTAAAAATCGAACTATCATAAGCCCCCATTTCATAGAATGATCTATTTGTCATTTTGATAATGTACCTCTGTGGGTCGTTGGTTACAGTATATGGCAAGCTTACTTGCATGATTTGAGAAAGTGCTGGAAAGCTTTTAAAATTGGATTTGACTGATGAAATGTGCTGACATGCCTTGCTGTTATCTACTACAGTGGAACAAAAAGCCCTTCCCAATGCTGCACTTTAATCTGCACACGCTAATCAATAAAGTCCTATTGATTCTGACTGAGCCATCAAAAGCCATTCAGATTCAGACACTGAAAAGTTCACGTGTGTGAGTGTCAGAAAAGTCAATTTAAAGGAATTGTTCACCCAAAAAGTACATTTATGCCTTCTAAACCTGTATCCTCTTTCTCCATTCACTAAAAAGCTGATAAGCTCCAAAAAGGACATAAAATGCCATATAAACACCATAAAATTAGTCCATATGTGCGCTGCTGATGCCTCTATCAAAGGCAGAACTTCCATTTGTACAGACGCCATATTGAGCGTTTCAATTTCTCATTTCTGCAAGTGCTCCATCTCCTCTTTACAAAGTCTCTGGCACTACATATGTGATTGCATTGTAAGGCGGTACTTGCCGGAATTTCATCTTTGCTCAAAGCGCCTAGGTCAGTTTATCAGATCTGTCTCAGGAAGACATCAATCAGACCACTAACCTGTCAGAACATGTCGAAGCCAGAATATATTTCCTTGAAGTCTCAACCAATAAGAATCCTGCAGACCAAAGGCCAGTTACTAAACAGCTCCTGGACAGCAATGAAGAGTGGTAGAGTTTGAGAGTAACGGTGCACATTTACAGATGCTTTCGAGCAAGTCATTGTGCTTTTCAAGCAGAAATATGGCGTGTGGTTGAACGGGAACACATTCAGATGCAAATAAGTGATATTCAGTGATGCCATTTTAAAAGCATAATATCGCTCTGTGCAGTTCCATTCTATACAATAAAATGTGCCTTGCTATGGCTGTCCATCTTTATGTGAACTAGGGTTTGCACTGACTAGTCAACAAGTTCTACCACTAGTCAATGCTTTGGGTCAGTGTTGACAAGACAATGCTTCATGGGATTGTGGTTTAGTCCATGGCTGAGAACTCTTTTATGAAGGACTTTATGAAATCCATATGGAAGAAATTAATTGCAGTCTAGTTTACTTGCGCGTTCCAAACATGGAAATGTGAAAAGGATCCGTCATTCTCTGGAGGATCGTTTGTTCTCTGGAAAGTGTTGTGTTCACAAAGCACATTCTAAGCAAACAGCACGGAGGACTACAAAGGTGATCTTCGTTCATTTGAATCGCTCCGAGACTCCTCAAACAGAAATGTTGTCCAGAAGCTGACAGAAACTAGAAGTGAATATAAGGTTGGTTCATCTGCAAAAAGAAAAATCTAGACAGCAGCTTGAAAAAAACTGTTGGTTCAAGTTGGTCATTTCAGCAAGGAGAAATTTATATAAGGTAAACATTGACTCACCTACTAGTCAACTAACAAAATTACAAGTTTTGCAAGCGGTAATTTGAATACTCTTTGTTCAAACACTTGTGGAGCAAAAGCAGAGGAAGAAGAAGGCGAGACAGTCTGAATGAGTGAACAGTGAAGAGGAAGCGACAGATTAGAGAGATAAAGATAAATGTAGGCGTGGTGAAGATGGTGGCGTTTACAATACAAAATGACACAATCAATTCCAGCTGAAATAACCTTGATGGATTTGGGGGCTGCAACAAAGAAAAGCAATATGGAGAGGGCTGCATAAGAGAGAACAAGCATGCAGTGGCATACGTTGTTGTGTAGGATGCAAGGACATTTTGAAGACTTTGAGTTGTATGGCGAATGGCAGACGAAATCAATAACATGATGATGAGAAAGAGAAAGCATTTCCGGTGATACTGAACAGTCATCAGATAAATTGCTACAAATATCAATACTAATTTTTTAATTCAACATATAACACATCCAAACAACATCTAGGACAAAGTTTTTGTCAATATTCGACAGATTTGTTATTCTTTTTTTATCCTGTCATGAGTCTGAGTGAAGTCTGAGAGAAGCTAATCACAGGATAACCTCTGCAGAAGAGGATATTCATGTTGGAAAAGACAACATCAAGCAACAGCAACTAAAAAGGAAAAACTCACAGGAAAAGAGAGGTAAAGACATATTTTAAGCAGTCAGTGTCAGTGATCTTCGCTTCAGGAGCAGACAGTGCTGAATCATATTTATCTTTGTAAGGAGCAGCATAGAGAGCCATTTTGGACACAACTGGACATTTTTTAAGCAGCAAAGCCAGTGAAAGTGGTCTTTCCCCCCCTATTTGGGCTTATTTATCAATTTTTATACTTTTTTTATACATTTAATACACTCACTAAATGTAACATCAAAAATAAACAAAAAAAGGCATTTTCTTCAGTTGATTGTTTACATTCCAAAATCAACTATGGTCAGTGCAGCAGCTTGGCCCCGCCTCTTTGTTTTCCCCTTAGAAGAGCTCTGAACACTCCAGACAGCTCCATACACAGAAGCAGATGAAGGAAAAGCCTTAAAGACTGTTTGCTGAACATGATCACAGTTTCAAAAACAGCCCTTTATGGCACACTGCCTTCTGCCAACACTTCACCTTTACCAAGAAAAGAGGCATCTGTAAAGACAAACAGATCTTATTATTTGAAGATGCCGAAAATTCTAAAGCAAGAAGTTTGACTTCGAACCTGTATCAAAATGGCACTATCATGGTCCAGGGATCAGAGCCTGCTCTCAAAGTTTTCATAGACGTTTTGAACAAATAAAAACACTGACACTGTCTGATGAAAATCCCATTTGAGATGGCAACAAAGACTTGAATATTAATGCCTCTCCCATACAAGTAATACAAAAGAAGATGATAACTCCAGTGACTATAATTCCATCTCCAATGTTGAGAATGAAAGGTAGAGGTAATGGAGCTAAAAGAATTTATATTGTCCAATCTGAAAGACAACAACAACATGGAACAGCTTACAAATGACATCATGAATTTAAGACATGAGATTGAATACTACAAAGAGACAGAACAGAGATGTCAAAGGAACTTCAGCAAACTAAAGAAGACCTGAGAGAAGTAAAATAAACTTTTGAAAGACAATTAACAGAAGACAGAAATGCAGAAGGAACTCTTTGCCTTGAGGCCAGAACTCCACACCAAAGATGAACTCATCAATAATCTGAAAGAACAGCTCAGTTCTGTTTCAGCACCCAAAGAGTCTCCTGCTAAACCCTTGATATATCCAAAGATACTCACTGAAAATCCCCAACCTGAAGAATCACCAGTGCAGGAAGAACTTCACTCCCCAACTGATCCACCAGCCCAGATCCACAGCTCTGTTCCTGAGGACCCGAGAGAAACACAGGCTCTTATCCAGACTGATTCAAATGGGAAATATATAAATGAGAAACTTTTGTTCCTAAACATGAAAGCCCAGAAAATGTGGTGCCTGAACACAATAAGTGCTTTCAGATACCCTCTGATAAACATCTATATGAAACTTACAAGCACATTATAAGCCACACAGACACAAATGATTTAAGGGCCACAAAAGGGCATGTGGCTCCTGTGCTCAGAGCCACACAATGGTTCCCAGAGGCAAAAATAACCCTGTCCATGTTACTACCACGCAGTGATGTACCATTCCACGTCATTCATGGAAATAATGTGGAACTCTCCAGAAGCTGTGCATTTCTTCCACACGTTAATCTCGCCCATCATGAAGATATATGGCCTCATCATATGTATGACCACGTCCACCTAAACAATCAAGGAGTAAAAGTCTTTGCCAGAGTGCTAAAAAGCACAGCCCTTGGGAACGCATGAAGCAACAGCAGAAATTCAACAGACAACAGAAGCTCTCAGCCATCAAGAACCCTCCACCACAGTCCAGACCAGCCACAGGATCATCATCAAAACACAGGAGCTATGCAGTGGCAGTTCAACAACCACAAAACCCTGCAGCTGCTGAACCAGACAAGACATCTACTGAACATCATCTGCTCAAAACTGATGAACTAATCTACATAACTCATACACATGTGTATACATACATACATATATATATATATATATATATATATATATATATATATATATATATATATACATACACACACATACACACACACACACACACACATTATAGACAAACTTATCCATACAATCATTTAAAATCAGTTAAAATTGTAAAAACTGAAAATTAATTTATTTGGCTTAAAATAAAATCAGTCCTACCACAGAGTAAACTTTACCTCTGTGCTGTTTATACTCCACCTCACGACTCTCCCTATTACCTAGAGGAATGCTTTCTAAAGTTACAGACTGATATCTTACATTTCCAGTCCAAAAGAAATATCCTCACATGTGGAGATTTAAATGCAACGACTGGGAGGGAAATTGATTATGTAAATATTAGAGCCCGACCGATATGGGATTTTTGAGACCGATACCGATACCGATTTTAGAGGGGGGGAAATTCACCGATTACCGATATGGTGGCTGATATAGTTAATTTTTGAGCTGAATTAAAATTTTGCACCAATATGACTATGCAAATGTACTCAGAAGGCTGCTTTCTTAAACAAATATTTTTTATCAAAGAATAGTTAACATTATTATTATACATTGACAACAAATTCTAGAAATGAACACTGAGAAAATAAAGAATAAATAAAAATACATTAAATAGCTTAAAAAACATCAGTACTGTATGTTCAGTATCAGTCAGTTGCTGACCATTAAAATAAAGAATAAATTCAAATAAAATAAATAGCTAAATAAACATCAGTACTGTTTAGTATCAGTCAATTCTGACCATTAAAATAAAGAATAAATAAAAATACAATAAATAGCTAAATAAACATCAGTACTGTATATTCAGTATCAGTCAAATGCTGACCATTAAAATAAAATAAATAGCTAAATAAACATCAGTATTGTTTAGTATCAGTCAAATGCTGACTATTTTAATACTGCCATGAATTAGGGGCAGGTTGTAAAACAAGAAACATTTACACCTGCCGAGTCAAGCGGTGTTACACCGTATTCTGCTATACAAGTTCAGGGGAAACTTTCAATGGTGGAAAACCAGACTTTTAAATATTACATTTTATAAATGCAATGACTGGAATTGTTCTGTTGAAGAGGGTACCAAACTGTGAATCCTAAACAATGCAGTTCATTGAATACATGTTAACACATTAACTTACACTTAGCTGGCAAGCAATGAAAGTAGCTCTGTGGTTAGCTATTTAGCTATAAGCTCATTGTCACGGAGAGTAAAAGATGGACCAGCATTGCGTCTCACCAACTAGGTAACAACGTAGTGTGAAATCAACACTCAACAGACACAATCCACCACTGCACCATTGTCTGCCGAGCTGCAAAAAGATGCTCTGATGCTTACCTTTCAATCTGCTACATTACTGACTGCACTGACAAACTATAGCCGGCTAACACAGCAAACAGATGTGATAAACATGAGTGACATGGTAGTCAGGGACAGGGTTAATGTTATATTAGTTATATTGAAAAGGGAAAATGATGGGGTCATTGTTTATTAACTTTCCAGTATAACAAACTAGTTACCAACTTACCAAGAAGACACCACTCAACTCCACACCGCTTAACTCCGCTCTGTCTGCAGAGCCACCTTCAGCTCAGCTCTGTAAATAGTGGAGTTGGAGCGTGCTCTGCTGGACAAACTACGTTATGACACCAATTCTAAAGCATTGTTTTCTGCATTATATGTGCTGAAAAAAAGTTTTCATATCTGCGCATATCGGTAAACATATACGCCAATACCGATATATCGGTGAAAGGCTAATACCGATATATCAGTCGGGCACTAGTAAATATTGTCAATAAGGGTCACACACTCAGTGATACCATGTTTCAGTCCACATCAATGATCACACCAAGAACAGTTATGATAGTTTAGTGGACACAAATGGAAATGTTAAAGCTCTGTAAAGGTTTGGGGCTGTACATCATTAATGGCAGAACCAGGGGGGATTCTCTTGGTAGATTCACGTATTGCTCCAGATCAGGAGCCAGTGTGGTTGATTATTCAATAACAGATATTGATCCAAACTTTATAAGTGCTTTTACAGTCCAGACCTCAACTCCCCATTTCTGATCACTGCCAAACAGCGCTTTACTTGAAACAACCATGTGAAAAGACCAACAGTCCTCCCCTTGAATCTGAAAAACTGTTTCCTTTGAAACCCAAACTCAAATGAAACCAATCCAACCTTGAACAATTCAAAGAAAACATGAACAATTCTATTATATTAAAAATGCTGGATTTTATGTCCACTGATTTCACCCCAGACATTAATGGAATAAATTTAGCAACAAACAACCTTAGTCATATATTGGAAACATTGTCTTCTTTAACATTAAAAAGCAAAACAAATAAATAAATAAAAAGATGTGTGGTTTGATAATGAATGTAAATGTTTCAGAAAAGAACTAAGAAGACTTTCTAACAAAAAACATAATGAACCAGACAATAAGACAATACTGGTTTCTTACTCAAACTGTCTGAAGAATTACAAAAGACTTCAGACTCCAAAATTGATTAAATTAATGAATCAATACAACAAAACACTTTTTGGAATCTCTATAAGAAATCTGAAACCCCCAAATCAGAAATGCCACTTCAGAGCAGCTCAATTTGGAAATCTTACTTCAAAAATCTTTATAAAAACAATTGAACCCACACACCTCAACCAGCCTCAAAGAAAAATAAAGCAAAATCTAGAATATTTCAAGAAAACAATTAAAAATTATCAAAATCCATTGTATGCTTTTATAACAATGTCAGAAATAATAGAGCATATAAAAAATCTTATTAAAGAAAGCATGTGGACAAGACAACATTAGCAATGAAATGCTTTTTTTTTTTTTTATTCTCTGGTATCTTCCCTGAGATCTGGTCTGAAGGATTGATCATCCCTATGTTTAAAAAAAGGAGATCAATTTGACCCCAATAATTACCGTGGCATTTGCATGGGCAGTACACTAGGAAAGCTGTTCTGCAGTGTAATAAACAGCCGCATAGCCACATTAATTTTAAAACACAACATCCTAAATAAATCACAGCACACATCCGACCACATTTATTCTCTTCATACTCTAATTAACAAAAACATCAATGACAAACAAATAATTATTTTTGCATGTTTTATAGATTAAAAAAAAAAAAAGCATTCTACTCAATTTGGCACGATGGTTTATTTTACAAACTTCTTCAAATTAGCATTGGCGGAAAAACATTTGATATTATACAATCCCTGTACGCCAACAGTAAATGTGCAATCAAAATGAGAAATCACAGAACAGTATTCTTCCAGCAGGGACGTGGAGTGAGACAGGGATGCAGTCTGAGTCCAACACTATTTAACATCTATATAAATGATTTTGCAGCAGCTCTGGAGCAGTCCAGTGTCCCTGGCCTCGCTCAACATGACACTGCCTTCAAATATCTGCTGTACGTAGGTGATTTAGTCCTGCTGTCTCCCACAGCAGAGGGTCTTCAGCAGAGCTTGTCCCTGCTGGAGGAATACTGTCAGGAGTGGGCCCTTACAACCAACCATGACAAAATCAGAGTCATGGTGTTCCAGAAGAAGGCCAGATCACAGGGAAACAAATACCAGTTCATCTACAGAGGAGAGGTCCTACAGCACAGCACCAGCACAGTTATCTGGGCACTGAGATCGGTGCATTTGGGGATTTCGGTCTGGCTGTAAAAGCATTGAACGAAAAGGCTCGGAGGGCATTTTATGCAATTAAATCACGATTTGGCCATATGAAATGACCAATAGAAACATGGATTAAATTATGCAACTCAATCATTAAAGCAGTTATATTTTGGGGATCAGTTTTAAATTTTCAAAATTGGGATAAAACTGCAGTAGAAACAAATTAAGTTGGAATTTGCAATATTTTGGGGGTAAATAGAGGCACTTCCAATACCGGCTGCAGGACTGAATTAGGCTTATACCCCCTAAACATTTAAATACAGGAGAGATCTGTTCAATCTGATCCCAGTCTATAAAATATAAAGCCCTCCTCGCCAATGAGATCCCACCAGCATCTCATCCTCTAAATACACTGGCTCTTAAACTAGTTAATGAAACTCAACCCGTGATTGACTCCAGGTACAACACTAAAATCATTATTAAAGACATTGAGAAAAATCTCAAAGATACTCATGATAAAACATTAAAAACTCAATTTGATTCAAAGCAAACTCCAATGTTATTCGGCCCTAAATAGAACTAAAAAATTGGCAAACTACTTAACAATTAAACAATTTAAAGAGAGAAAACTCCTCTCAAGATACAGATTAAGTGATCATGATCTTGAAATAGAGAGAGGAAGAGATAAGAAAGCCTGGACACAGAGAAAGCAGAGAATATGCAGACACAGCGACCTAAAGCAAATAGAATAAAATAAAATTCTCATCTGTCCCAAGTACCACACTGTGAGAGAAATGTTTTTCTCCAAATCTGAAACACTGAATCATTCATTCCTTATACGCAGTGATACAGAGAAAAACCCCTATATAATTGGAGAGGACGACAGCACAGCTGCTAAATATGTGTCTGCCATTCACACTGTTATATATACACCGATCAGTCACAACATTAAAACCAGCTGCCTAATATCGTGTAGGTCCCCCTTGTGCCGCCTAAACAGCTCTGACCTGTCGAGACATGGACTCCACAAGACCTCTGAAGGTGTCCTGTGATATCTGGTACCAAGATGTAAGCAGCAGATCCTGGTGGGGCCTCCATGGATTGGACTTGTTGGTCCAGCACATCCCATAGATGCTCAATCGGATTGAGATCTGGGGAATTTGGAGGCCAAGTCAACACCTTGAACTCTTTGTCATGTTCCTCAAACCATTCCTGAACAATTTTTGCAGTGTGGCAGGGTGCATTATCCTGCTGAAAGAGGCCATTGCCATCAGGGAATACCATTGACATGAAGGGGTGTACGTGGTTCAACAATCTTTATAGGTAGTTGGTTTGTGTTAAAGTAACATCCACATGAATGCCAGGACCCAAGGTTTCCCAGCAGAACATTGCCCAGAGCATCACACTGCCTACACTGGCCTGCCTTCTTCCCGTAGTGCATCCTGCTGCCATCACTTCCCCAGGTAAACGTTGCACACGCACCCAGCCATCCACATGATCTAAAAGAAATCGTAATTCATAAGACCAGGCCACCTTCTTCCATTGTTCCATGATCCACTTCTGACGCTCACGTGCCCATTGTAGGCGTTTTCGGAAGTGGACAGGGGTCAGCATGGGCACTCTGACCAGTCTATGACTACGCAGCCCCATAAACAGCAAGCTGTGATGAACTGTGTGTTCTGACACCTTTCTATCATGGCCAGCATTAAATTTTTCAGCAATTTGTGCTACAGTAGGTCTTCTGTGGGATCGGACCAGACGGGTTAGCCTCCGCTCCCCACACGCATCAATGGTTGCTTCTTCCTTGGAACACTTTTGGTAGGTACTAACCACTGCATACCAGGAACACCCCGCTGTTTTGGAGATGCTCTGACCCAGTCGTCTAGCCATCACAATTTGGCCCTTGTCAAAGTCGCTCAGATCCCATTTTTCCTGCTTCCAACACATGAAATTCAAGAACTGACTGTTCACTTGCTGCCTAATATATCCCACCCCTTGACAGGTGCCACTGTAACGAGATAATCGATGTTATTCACTTCACCTGTCAGTGGTTTTAATGTTGTGGCTGATCAGTGTGTCTTTTTATTTTATATAATCATTCTTAGGATTTAAATGTTTACATTTTCATTACTACTAATTGTTGTATTTATTATTGTATTATTATTTTATTTAAAGCAGTTTGTATTTACATGAACTTAAAATGCTTTGGCAATGCTATACTCCAATTGTCATGCCAATAAAGCTGAACTGAATTTAACTGAAAGCAAAAGAGGAGAAAAGAAGGAGAGGGACAGGAGCGACTGCAAAGCAATTTTACATAATTTATAATTTAATTATAATAATATATATATATTTTTTTATAATTATATTTATTTATCACACATATACAGTGAAATTCTTTTTTTTCACATATCCCAGCCAAGCTGGGGTCAGAGTGCAGGGTCAGCCATGATACAGTGCCCCTGGAGATAGGGTCAAGGGCCTTGCTTAAGGGCCCAACAGTGGCATCTTGGCAGTGCTGGGGCTTGAACCCCCAACTTTCTGATCAGTAACCCAGAGTCTTAACTGCTGAGCCACCACTGCCTTGGTGTTCTTTTCACCTCCCTGAGGTCTGTATGACATTAACATGCGGAAATAACAAACAAAAAACAATTTTTACATTTTAAGAATGCTTGCCTCAACCACAGAAGTGTGTTTTGTGTGGGTGGTTGCCAGGGTGTTGCTATGCAGTTGCTAGGGTGTTCTTCGTGTTTGCTAGGGTTTTGCTTTCAGTTGCTAGGGTGTTGTGGGTGGTTGCTAAGGCATTGCTATGCAGTTGCTAGGGTGTTCTTGGTGGTTGCTAGGGTGTTGCTTTGCAGATGCTAGGGTATTGCGTTACATTTGCAAGGGTTTTGATTTACAGTTGCTAGGGTGCTGTGGGTGTTTGCCAGTGTGTTTCTATGCAGTTGCTAGGGTGTTGTGAGTGTTTGCTATGGTGTTGTGTGTGGTTGCTAAGGCATTGCTATGCAGTTGCTTGGATGTTCTTGGTGCTTGCTAGGGTGTTGCTTTGCAGTTGCTAGGGTATTGTGTTACATTTGTAAGGGTTTTGCTTGACAGTTGCGAGGGTGTTATTGGTGTTTGCTAGGGTTTTGCTTTACAGTTGCTAGGGTGTTGTGGGTGGTTGCTAAAGCATTGCTATGCTGTTGCTAGGGTGTTGCTTTGCAGTTGCTAGAGTATTGCGTTACATTTGGAAGGGTTTTGATTTACAGTTGCTAGGGTGCTGTGGGTGGTTGCCAGGGTGCTGCTATGCAGTTGCTAGGGTGTTATTGGTGTTTGCTATGGTTTTGCTTTACAGTTGCTAGGGTGTTGTGGGTTGTTGCTAAGGAATTGCTATGCTGTTGCTAGGGTGTTGCTATGCAGTTGCTATGGTTTTGTGGGTGGTTGCTAAGGTGTTGTTGTGCAGTTGCTAGGGTGTTGTGAGTGTTTGCTAGGGTGTTGTTGGTGGTTGCTAGTATTTTGCTTTGCAATTGCTAGGGTGTTGTGCGTAGTTGCTAGGGTGTTGTGGGTGGTTGCCAGGGTGTTACTATGCAGTTGTTAGGGTGTTCTTGGTGTTTGCTAGGGTTTTGCTTTACAGTTGCTTGGGTGTTGTGGGTGGTTGCTAAAGCATTGCTAAGCAGTTGCTAGGGTGTTCTTGGAGGTTGCTAGGGTGTTGCTTTGCAGTGGGTGTTGTGGGTGGTTGAGAGTGTATTACGTTACATTTGCTAGAGTGTTGATTTACAGTTGCTAGGGTGTTGTGGGTGGATGCCAGGGTGCTGCTATGCATTTGCTATAGTTTTGTGGCTGGTTGCTAGGGTGTTGTTATGCAGTTGCTAGTGTGTTGTGAGTGTTTGCAAGGGTGTTGTGGGTAGTTGCCAGGATTTTGCTTTGCAGTTGCTAGGGTGTTGTGGGTGGTTGCTAGGGTGTTGCTGTGTGGTTTACTTTGGTTTTGTGGGTGGTTGTCAGGTTGTTGATAAGCAGTTGCTATGGTGTTGTGGGTGCTGGCTAGGGTGCTGTGGGTGGTTGCCAGGATTTTGATATGCAGTTGCTAGGGTGTTGCTTTACAGTTGCTAAGTGGGATCTGGGGATTTACTAGGGTGTTGTGGATGGTTGCCAGAATTTTGTTTAGCAGTTGCTAAGGTGTTGTGGGTGGTTGCTAGGGTGTTGTGGGCAGTTGCCAGGATTTTGATTTGCAGTTGCTTGTGTTGTGTGGGGTTGATAGGGCATTACTGTACATTTGCTAGGGTGATTTGGGCATTTGCTTGGTTGTTGTGGGTGGTTAGCAGAATGTTGCTTTGTGGTTGCTAAGGTTTTATGAGTGGAACTTAGTATGCTGCTCTGCAGTCTCTAGAGTGTTCTGGTGGTTGCTAAGGTGTCTCATTTGTAGGATGCTTTAGATAAAATACTTTAGATATCCTTACATATATTCAAATCTTGAGATGGCACCCTGCAATTTTTTTACATTTCAGCACATTAATCTGACAGAAAGTTTAAAATCTTGCAAAAATTTACTTTAAAAACCATACTATCAAGCTGTCATAAGCCCACGTTTCATAGAATGATCCATTTGTCATTTTGATGATGCGCCTCTGTGGGATCTCGGTTACAGTATATATAAATTATTAAATGTAAATGTGTTTATGGATGGCTGTTTACCAAATCAAAAAAGCCCACCCCCAAGTATGCAATTTTAGTCTCTAGATATGGCTCTGGTCCTTCCTTGCTTGCATTGTTATAAGCACTTGTGTTCAAATACGGTACTTGTGTTGAGTATGTTTCGGGCCATTTGTTCAGGTGTTTGTTTAAATCCCTGCTGAAAGAAAACAAAAATCTTAAACCAGTCTGAGGTGATTTGCTGGTCTTAGCTGATTTAAGATGGCTTCCCTAACTGACCAAGCTGGCATTCAGGCCGTATAGCTAGTCAGCAAGCTTTTTTGTCTGGTCTGACCAGCTAAAAAGTGAACAAAATCATCCAAGACGACTGGAAGAACAGCTAAAAAGCCACCCCCAAGTGTGAGCAATAGTAATAGTGATGTTTGCCTCTGCAAACAGCAATAATAATTAGTAGGAAATAGTTTGAAACTCAGTGTGAGAACTTTCTCTAGCCGTGAAATTCCACATGTCTCCCAGTTCTGTCTTACTTCAGGCACAGATGAAGGTCGCTCAACTCATTAACTTCATAGCTAGGTCTGGCTCACCCGCAGCCAGTCTCACTTTCAACATCACTCACTGCAGCCCAATCACACCACTGCATTGATATATATATATATATATATATATATATATATATATATATATATATATATATATATATATATATCAATTACTCTCTCTCTCTCTCTCTCTCTCTCTCTCTCTATATATATATAGAGAGAGAGAGAGAGAGAGAGAGAGAGAGAGAGAGAGAGAGAGACACATTGACACCAGAGAAGAGAAAACAGGTGAGGACACAACGGGAATGAAGAGATTCGACAAATACAATCAAAAAAACAATGGCAGAGATGAGGGAGAAAATAAAAAATATCTCTTCAGAATCTCAATAGATTCTTATAAACATCAGTGAGATTAAATGGATTGACAATCAAAAAAGTTGAAGCCATTTTTCTTATTTTAAGTTACTGTTTTGCCTTTGTAAGCCAGTATTATTATTGCCATTGTAATTATTTATATGAATGTGTGATACACATTATACGAAAACTATAACATAAAGTGTCACCCTCTAGTATAATCAGTCATTGGAAAAAAGTGAATTTGTGGTAAAACCAAGTTTACATGGACCAATTTATTCAGACTCAAGCTAAGCATTGGGGAGAAACCATTCTCCAGGAAAAGTTTCTATAAAACCGAAAATAATATGTAGATTAAACAGAAGAGCTTGAGGTGAAACATGCACATCAGCTGCTCTGCTGAATAATGAAACAGGTTCTGGATGGAAAAGTGAGTCCCAGAAAAACAGTGATTCGAGGACTGTCCCTGCTGGATACAATCGTCCATCACAGTCAGCGCATATTGTTTTTTTTCCAGAGATGCAGCATGCTGTTTGGGTGGCCTTGGAGAGGAAAAAAATCATAGCCAGAGAAAAATATTCTCTGGATGTTTGAATGCAGCATTAATAATCGAGTAAAGAAAAGCCTTGCAAGTGAATGGCAGAATAAATATATTACACCAACAACCGTTTTATTACTGGCATGTTTACTTAATGACTTGACGACTGATTTCTGTCAAATTTCAAAAAAACATTTGCATGATTAAGTGTTTGATTTTGGACTATGTCTTGCATGCATTGTCACACTGTCAGTGCAGCCATTGTTTTGTCATTTATTTCTAAAGTAAATACAGTAAATCATTTTCCCACTACAATGGAAAATCAGTAAACCTTATATTGATGGTTCCAAAGATTAATCAAAACATTACAAACTCTGACTTAAGATTATTTGAAAATAAGGGGGTTAGGAACCGAGAACAAGTTCTTATTCCAAACCGGTTCCATTTTTTTCTTAAAATACTGGTGCGGATGGAACACTGTACTAAAATATTCTATGAGTGTTTCCTGCAATGTGATTCCTGAACAAATGACTCTTATGAGCCAGTTCTTTTGAATTTACATTGCGACCAATGGAGTGTGATTCCAAACAAATGACTCTTGTATGTAAGACTTTGAATCTAGAGCGTGAAACACACAGCATGGCCACTGTAGTCTGATTCCTAAACAAATTATTCTTATGAATCGGTTCTTTTGAATCTAAAGCATGAAACACACGGCATGACCAGTATAGTCTGATTCACGAATTAATGACTTTAATGAGCTAGTTCTTTTGAATTTCCAACGCAACCAGTGTAGTGCGGTTCCCAAACATATGAATCTTATGAGTCGATTCTTTTGAATCTGCAGCGCGAAACACACAGCGCAGCCAATGTAGTCCGATTATGGAACAAAGGACGCTTATGAGTTGATTCTTTTGAATCTGCAGCACAAAACATACAGCGCGCCAGTGCAGCCCAATTCCTGAATGAATGAGTAATGAGCTGGTTCTTTTGAGAGCATCCAGTGTAGTCTAATTCACGAACAAATGACTCTTATGAGCTGGTTCTCTTGAATATATAGTGCAAAACAAACAGCGCTGCCAGTGTTATCTGATTTCAGAACAAGTGACTCTTATAAGATGATTCTTTTAAATTTACAGTGCAACCAGTGTAGTGCGGTTCCCGAAAAATATGACTTTTATACGATGATTCTTTTTAATTTACACCTCAACCAGTGTTGTGCAGTTCTCAAACATTTGACTCTTATGAGCCGGATCTTTTGAATCTGCAGCATGAAACATACAGCGTGCCAGTGCAGCCCGATTCCTGGATGAATGACTAATGAGCCCGTTCTTTTGAGAGCAACCAGTGAAGTGAGGTTCCCAAATGAATGGCTCTTAAGAGTCAGTTCTTTTGAATCTACGGGGCAAAGCAATACAGTGTGGCCAATGTTGTCTGAATCCCAAACAAATTACTTTTATGAAACTATTCTTTTGAATCTACAGCACAACCAGAGTAGTCTGATTCACGAACAAATGACTCTTATGAGCTGGTTCTCTTGAACTATAGTGAAAAACAAAGCACGGGCAGTATAGTCCGATTCCCGAATAATGACTCTTATGAGACAATTTTTTAAAAATCTAAAGCACAACTAGTGTAGCACATTTCCCAAACAAATGACTCTTATGAGCTGGTTCTCTTGAATCTAATGTTCAAATCACAGCATGGCCAGTGTAGTCTGATTCCCGGACAAATGACTCTTATAAGATGATTCGTTTGAATTTACAGAGCAACCAGGGTAGTGTGGTTCCCAAAAAAATGACTCCTATGAGCTGGTTCTTGTATATCTATAGAGCAAATCATATAGTGCAGCCAGTGTAGTCTGACTCCCAAATGAAGGACTCTTATGAGCCAGTCCTTTTGAATCTACAGCACAAAACAAACAAATGACTCTTATGAGCCAGTTCTTTTGAATCTACAACACAAAACATACAGCGTGATCAGTGTAGTCTGATTCTAAAACAAATGAGCCGGTTCTTGTAAGTGAATCAAAAACACATCTGTCAGGGATGTTAAATCCGACTGAGGTATTATTTAACTACCCCGACCCTTCATAAATTGTTCGCTGCTTTGCCAACACTAATGCACACATACTTGATTTCACAGCTTTTAAAGCGTTTAGTCATGCGATCAGTATTAGCACTATCGTTCTGTGATCGTTGGTGTCATCAGGTTAGTTCAATTTATGTATTGATCCGTCCCCATTCCCTTTCACCCCATCACCCATCCATTTGCTCCTCTACTCCCTGTTAATCTCCTAACAGACATGTTCTGCTGGACATTAATTAAACATGTCCCGGCCGCATCACAGTTCCATCAAGAGCTCCTGGTCAATGCCCACCCAATCGAAGTCTTTAGTGCCGATTCAGGTCTGGCCTAAAGCATCTAAAGTTCCAATCAATGGCATGTCATCTTCTCTAACTCTCTTTTGAGCTTCTAATCTCTGTCACTCACCCTGTTTATCTCTCTCCCTCCTCTCAATAATGGTTAATTTGTTAATCTGCAACACACCACAAAGACCACAGTCTGAGTTCGAGTTACTTTCTAACGGCTGCCTGCAACATTAATAGAGCTGCTCTGTTGAGGTTAAGAGGTTTAATGTATAGTTTTAGTGCATGAATTTTGCTTGTCTATCATTTCAGAAGCAAACAAACATGTTTACACGACAGGAGTTGTTGTTCAGCCGAGCATGGCTTCTCCACTACAAGTGTAGAGCTAATTGAATTTTCCAGATTTTCATTGAAACGACCAGCATATGATTATTAATTGAGCAAAAATCAACAGCTTGTCAGCAGATAACATCTGAAAGCATCTGAAAGAATTATTTGTTTTTATTTATTTTTTGACAAAATACTTTTATATTATTTTTATCTACAGTCATGTTATGAATGGCTACTGTGTAATAACAGGCAGATTTTTGTGAAAATGTTTGGAAGCCCAAATCTGCCACATGAAAAAAAAAAGTACTTTGGTGAGTCACAATTATGAAAGACATATATTCATGAAAAAGTCATAATTATTAGCAATAAATAAATAAATAAATATTTAAAGTAATAATTTTTAGATAAAAATAATGATTATATTCAGTCATAATTCTGAAATAAAAAATTTAATTATAAGATTCAAAGTCATAATTATTGGATTTAGTCATAATTTTAATAGAAAAAATATTATATTCAAAGTCATAATTTTAGATTAAAGAGTTATAATTATTAGATTTAAAGTTATAATTTAAAACATTTTTAATTATTAGATTGTCATAATTAAAAAAAATACAAATGCATAATTATTAGATACAAATTCATATTATTGAAATATAAAAAATTACTGGATTCAGTCAGAAGTTTAAGATGAAATCATAATTATTGTATTCAAAGTAAAAATTTTGAGACAAAATCTATATGATTAGATTTATTAGATTTAAAGTAATTTTCAGATAAAATCATAATTAAAATTTAAATTATTAATTTAAAGTCACAATTTTAAGATAAAAAGAATGATTACATTTAAAGTCATAATTTTAAGATAAAATGTCATAATTATTAGATTTAAAGTAGTTTTTTTTCTCCTCAATTTGGAATGCCCAATTCCCAATGCGCTCTAAGTCCTCATGGTGGTGTAGTGACTCGCCTCAATCCGGGTGGCGGAGGACGAATCACAGACTTATCATCTTATCATGTGGCTTGTTGAGTGCGGCATCCATGCACAACTCACCTCGTGCCCCACCGAGAGCAAGAAACACATTATAGCGACCACGAGAAGGTTACCCCATGTGACTCTACCCTCCCTAGCAACCGGGCCAATTTGGTTTCTTAGTAGACCTGGCTGGAGTCACTCAGCATGCCCTGGATTCAAACTTGCGACTCCAGGGGTGGTAGCCAGCGTCAATACTCGCCGAGCAACCCAGGCCCCGGATTTAAAGTCGTAATTTTGAGATAAAATCATAATTATTGGATTCAGTCATAATTCTGAGAAAGTCATAATTGTTAGATTCAAAGTGATTTTGATATAAAAAGTCATAATTATTAGACTAAAAGTCATAATTTTGGGATAAAAAGTCAATCATTAGATTCAAAGTCATAATCATGAGATAAATGTCATTATTATTAGATTCAAAGTAGTATTTTGAGATAGTCATAATAGTGAGATAGTAGGCCCCGTGTATAATTTGTTTTTCTGCATTCCAGATCAGATCGCACCCTGTTGACCATGTTGCCTTTCAGTGTATACTCTTTTGTCCACTTGAGAATACAAACGCGTTTGACACATGCACACTACGACTGCTTTGTGATACACTTTTAGAACAATCAATGGCTGGCACATGTGGCGACGATGTGCACAGACGAGGACTGTGTGCATGTTAAGAAAATCTGGGCCCTGCGGACAGTCCACGCATACTTTGTTGATGACAAAATATGTCACGCATTTTGTGTGCAGAATGTGATCAGCAACACAGACAACTGAAGTATACTTTGGGCTTAAGTCTTGATGTAATGACTTAATATCTAACATTACATAACTATGACTTACCAAAGCACATTTTTATCTCTGTTTCTATTTTTATAACAGAAAAAAATTACAATCTGTTAAAGGAATAGTTCAGTGAAATATGAAAGTTCTCAAATTGTATATTTACTCACCCTCATGTTGTTCCATGTTTCTAGAGTAACACAAATAGGAGATGTTTACACAGAATGTTATCCTCATTCTCCATTGGAAAAAAAACTGCATTGAAAGTTAAGGTGGCTGAGGCTCTTAACATCCTTTTGTGTTCTGTGGAAGAAAAGTAATCCAAGTTTGGAACAACATAAGGGTGAGTAAAGAATGATCAAATGCTCATTTTTGGGTCAACTATTCCTTTAAAGAATGAGTTTAGCAAGAATAAACAAGCTTATTTATTTCCCTCCTATTTCCCCAAGAGAACTCTTATTTGTATTTTTTTCGCCATTTAGATTGAATCTTTAAGTGATTTATAGTTGGTTTGCAGTGGAGAACCTGAGCAGATAAACACCATAAACAACACTGGGGGAGCTGATCAATGTAAATTGGTGTGCGAATGGACGCGTTGACCTCTACGTGTCCTTGAAGAGAGCGGAGGGCTTAGGCCTGCTGTTATTGGCTTTTTCACACAAATCCCCACTATCGTAGAATTTGGCCTGTTTCTCTACTCGCAGTGCTCCACAAAAGTGAAAGCGCCATGCCTCTGGCCTGTCGTTGATTCCAAGTGCACATAGACTCGCTTTTCATGAATGGTGCAGTGTGCAACAGAGAGATTGTGAGAGTCAGTTTAAGGGGCCAAAGCTGAGAGTATCACTGGGTGACTGACAAGGTCAAGGCCTTTTTTATGGTTGAGAAACTTTGGCTGTGCTGTAAGACTGTTTGTGTGGATAGGAAAAAGGGATAACAACTTTAAAGGAATAATACACCCATGACAATTTTGTCATTATTTAGTCACCACAAGGGGTGGACTGGGAAGAGAAACCGGCCCGGGATTTTACATAGCAACTGGCCAAAAGTTGTTCACTGTCCTTTTCTGCAAATCGCAGCCCCCTTCGGCATATCGCGGCACCATTTTGTGGCCCGTTCTGCATAACGCAGCGGCTCATTTCAGCTTATCGTGGCCCGTTTCACGGCAGGCCCACTGGCGGTTCTCCCGATGGCCAGTCCGCCCCTGATCAGCCCCAAAGTGCATTTATATACAGTATAGATCAAATGTTTTGGCCAACAAATACTGGTATCAATAATTTGTTTACATTTATGACATTTAGAAAACATGTGAAAACCTGCCCCAATAAAAATGTGACAACGTGCCCGACCCGACTTTCATGAAAAATTCCTTTGTTCTAAGAACACGTTATTGATTAAAATCTGCTTTTATAATATAGTTGACTCATGCCTGAATGTATGTTAGTGTGGTTTGAGTATATTTAAAAGTTAAGCTAAAGTAAAACATGGAGTGCCACAGGGATCAGTTTTAGGGCATCTGCTTTTCTCCTTATATACAGTATGCTTCCCGTGGGAGACATTTTTAGGAACCGCGTATTTAGTTTTCACTGTTACGTCGACGATACCCAACTTTATATTTCCTTGAAACCCTTTCCTATTTCTCCAAGTAACTGTAGCAGAGTGTTTGCTTGTTTTCCCCAAGATCTATAACAAAAATATGATGATAGCGAACATTTACTTTGGATTGAATTTTTTGTTTTGAATTGACAGAAATTATTCTAATTTAAGAGGGTTTTGAACTAGGTGTTTAAAACCAACATACAAAACCTATGCGATGAAAAACACACATTTGTGTAATTGGACTTTCGACTCCAAATTATATCGTTACTAAGATATACTGCTGGGGACTGGGTCTGTCAAGCTCCAAAATGACACTAAAAGTGCATAAAAGATGCATAAACAATGTGATTGTGTATAAACATGCAAGTATTTTCGTCTGCCATCCACTCATTCAATGTACATCCACTGAAAAGATTGTTGCTCCATACTGTCTGCCTTGGACTGTTTTTCTTATTTACTGTAGCCTAGTTTTCCCTCTCTCCATTGCTTTTCATTTCTTATTTTCCAAAAGAGAGCCATAACAACATCCCTCCAGGCAATTCAAGTACCTTGAAAACCTGTATGGCCAAAACCTGACATGTAGGAAATGACCTGAGCATCTAAGCAGCACCCTGAAGGCATCATCTGCACCTGAAGCTGGCATACAGCTGGCAACATGCACTGGATGAACCTCAGAGTGAACCCAATCTGTCTAGTTACTAAATTAAGGCACGAATTGTGTTCAGCACATTGTAAGCCTCTTCTGAGGAGCAGCGGCCGCCAGTTGGAGTCAAGTTATAGCTAACATGCCAGCTTGTGTCTCAGTAGCTTAGCGTGAGCTTTGTCACAGACCTGTTTTTCTACATAAAGGTCCTCATGAGCTCATCTCAGAGGAATTTTACTCTCTGGGTTGTCATTGCTCCTGGTTCAGTGCTGACATTAAATCAAAATCAAATCAAATCAGTTTTATTGTCACACAACCATATACACAAGTGCAATAGTGTGTGAAATTCTTGGGTGCAGTTCCGAGCAACACAGCAGTCGTGACAGTGATGAGGCATATACCAATTTACAATAAACTTCAGATTTACACAACACAATTTAAAATCTATACATAATATACAAATAATAACATACAATGTACATTATACAATACACAAAATATAGAATACACATACAATATAGAATACACATTATACAATAAAAAATAGTATATATAGTATATATAAAATGTACAGTAGGTTGTATTGTACTGTATTGACATTCAGGCTGTCAGTGCCAGTGTGTTGTTAAGAGAGAATACAATTTATGACAGTCCAGTGTGAGATAATAAGATTAATAAAGTGCAGTGCAGATGTATATTGATCGTGAGAGATCAAGAGTTCAAAAGTCTGATTGCTTGGGGGAAGAAGCTGTCATGAAGTCGGCTGGTGCGGGTCCTGATACTGCGATAACGCCTGCCTGATGGTAGCAGTGAGAGCAGCCCATGGCTCGGGTGGCTGGAGTCTCCGATGATCCTCCGAGCTTTTTTTACACACCGCCTGGTATATATGTCCTGGAGGGAGGGAAGCTCACCTCCGATGATGTGTCTGGCACTTCGCACCACCCTTTGCAGGGCTTTGCCGTTGTGGGCAGTGCTATTGCCGTACCAGGCAGAGATACAGCCAGTCAGGATGCTCTCTACAGTGCTGGTGTAGAACCGTGTGAGGATGTGGCGGTTCATTCAAAACTTCCTTAGCCGTCTAAGGAAGAAGAGGCGCTGATGAGCCTTCTTCACAACAGCCTCAGTGTGGACAAACCATGTGAGTTCCTCAGTGATGTGGACACCCAGGAACTTGAAGCTGCTGACTCTCTCCACTGGTGCTCCATTGATGGTGATGGGGCTGTGTTCTCTTTCTCTTCTCCTGAAGTCCACCACAAGCTCCTTTGTCTTACTGATATTGAGGGAGAGGTTGTACTCCTGACACCAGCGTGTCAGAGTGTGCACCTCCTCTCTGTAGGCTGTTTCATCATTGTCAGTGATCAGACCTACCACCATTGTATCATCAGCAAACTTAATGATGGCATTGGAGCTGTGTGTTGCCACACAGTCATGTGTGAACAGGGAGTACAGGAGTGGGCTGAGAACACAGCCCTGTGGGGCTCCAGTGTTGAGGGTCAGTGATGAGGAGATGTTACTGCCCATTCTAACCACCTGGCGTCTGCTTGACAGGAAGTCCAGGATCCAGCTGCACAGCGAGCTGTTTAAGCCCAGAGCCCGGAGTTTCTCATCAAGCTTGGAGGGCACTATGGTGTTGAATGCTGAGCTGTAGTCTACAAACAGCATTCTCACATAAGTGTTCCTTTTTTCCAGGTGGGAGAGAGCAGTGTGTATTGTAGATGCAATGGCATCATCAGTGGAGCGGTTGTTGCGGTAAGCAAACTGCAATGGGTCCAGTGATGGAGGCAGCACAGAGCAGATGTAATCTCTGATTAGTCTCTCAAAGCATTTGCTGATGATGGGGGTCAGAGCAACAGGACGCCAGTCATTTAAGCAAGTGATTTTGGATTGCTTTGGTACATGCACAGTGGTGGATGTTTTAAAGCATGTGGGGACTACAGACAAGGAGAGAGAAAGGTTGAAAATGTCCGTAAAAACACCAGCCAGTTGGTTCGCGCACGCTCTGATGACGCAGCCCGGAATGCTGTCTGGACCCGCGGCTTTACAGATATTCACCCGTCGGAAGGATCGGGTTACATCTGCTACAGAGACGGAGAATGAACTAACCTCTGTAGCTTCGGCCGCGAGAGCTCTCTCTGTGAGGGCGGTGTTATTTCCCTTGAACCATGCATAAAAAGTATTTAGCTCATCCGGGAGAGAGGCATCGGTGTTCACACCGGAGTTTTTATTCCCTTTAAAGTCTGTGATGATATTAATTCCCTGCCACATGCTTCTAGAGTTGGTGGTGTTAAACTGTCCTTCAATCTTGTTCCTGTACTGGCATTTTGCTGCTCTGATAGTCTTTCGGAGGGCATAACTGGCTTGTTTATGCTTCTCCTTATTCCCGGAATTAAAAGTGGAGGAGAAGAATTGTAAACAAAACAAACAAAAAACTACAATGTTGTTTCAGAGCTCGCAATGCAGCAGCCAAACACAGTAACTACATTACTGAACATTTCATTATTGTCTATTTTTTAATAGAGTTATAACTGAAATCAAGCCTTTTAGACTATGATCTGTCCTGTGACAGACGGGTTTGGCTCAACCTTAGTAGGGCAGTATACCATTTCCAAAAAGTAGCTACACTACGAGCTGCTTTATATATATATATATACAGGTGCATCTCAATAAATTAGAATGTCGTGGAAAAGTTCATTTATTTCAGTAATTCAACTCAAATTGTGAAACTCGTGTATTAAATAAATTCAATGCACACAGACTGAAGTAGTTTAAGTCTTTGGTTCTTTAATTGTGATGATTTTGGCTCACATTTAACAAAAACCCACCAATTCACTATCTCAAAAAATTAGAATATGGTGACATGCCAATCAGCTAATCAACTCAAAACACCTGCAAAGGTTTCCTGAGCCTTCAAAATGGTCTCTCAGTTTGGTTCACTAGGCTACACAATCATGGGGAAGACTGCTGATCTGACAGTTGTCCAGAAAACAATCATTGACACCCTTCACAAGGAGGGTAAGCCACAAACATTCATTGCCAAAGAAGCTGGCTGTTCACAGAGTGCTGTATCCAAGCATGTTAACAGAAAGTTGAGTGGAAGGAAAAAGTGTGGAAGAAAAAGATGCACAACCAACCGAGAGAAGCCTTATGAGGATTGTCAAGCAAAATCGATTCAAGAATTTGGGTGAACTTCACAAGGAATGGACTGAGGCTGGGGTCAAGGCATCAAGAGCCACCACACACAGACATGTCAAGGAATTTGGCTACAGTTGTCTTATTCCTCTTGTTAAGCCACTCCTGAACCACAGACAACGTCAGAGGTGTCTTACCTGGCCTAAGGAGAAGAACTGGACTGTTGCCCAGTGGTCCAAAGTCCTCTTTTCAGATGAGAGCAAGTTTTGTATTTCATTTGGAAACCAAGGTCCTAGAGTCTGGAGGAAGGGTGGAGAAGCTCATAGCCCAAGTTGCTTGAAGTCCAGTGTTAAGTTTCCACAGCCTGTGATGATTTGGGGTGCAATGTCATCTGCTGGTGTTGGTCCATTGTGTTTTTTGAAAACCAAAGTCACTGCACACGTTTACCAAGAAATTTTGGAGCACTTCATGCTTCCTTCTGCTGACCAGCTTTTTAAAGATGCTGATTTCATTTTCCAGCAGGATTTGGCACCTGCCCACACTGCCAAAAGCACCAAAAGTTGGTTAAATGACCATGGTGTTGGTGTGCTTGACTCGCCAGCAAACTCACCAGACCTGAACCCCATAGAGAATCTATGGGGTATTGTCAAGAGGAAAATGAGAAACAAGAGACCAAAAAATGCAGATGAGCTGAAGGCCACTGTCAAAGAAACCTGGGCTTCCATACCACCTCAGCAGTGCCACAAACTGATCACCTCCATGCCACGCCGAATTGAGGCAGTAATTAAAGCAAAAGGAGCCCCTACCAAGTATTGAGTACATATACAGTAAATGAACATACTTTCCAGAAGGCCAACAATTCACTAAAAATGTTTTTTTAATTGGTCTTATGATGTATTCTAATTTGTTGAGATAGTGAATTGGTGGGTTTTTGTTAAATGTGAGCCAAAATCATCACAATTAAAAGAACTAAAGACTTAAACTACTTCAGTCTGTGTGCATTGAATTTATTTAATACACGAGTTCCACAATTTGAGTTGAATTACTGAAATAAATGAACTTTTCCATGACATTCTAATTTATTGAGATGCACCTGTATATATAGTGCAAGTTTTTGAAAACGATGTCATTATCGTCTCCGTGTAAACAAACAAAAACACGAATTTGTGAAAACGACGACATCATGCGCACATGTATTACGTGTTCAGTTTATAGGCACGAGCACTTCAAAACAACGCGAGAGACATTCAAAACTACAATGGCGGACTACAGGATTGTGTTTGTGCTGCTCAAGATTTTGACTTTATTGACGCTTCAGCAAAGTAATTGTAATAATAAAGCAACCTCATCGTCCGTCTGGACAAAATTGCTCGATGCTTTTGCCATGTTCATTGTTTGTATTCACCGCTCTGTGGAAGAATGCTTATGTGTGCAGGCGCGTAGTGTTTCTTTACAAAGTGACATCGCCAACTACTTGCCTGGCATGCATAATACAGCGTTTTTAGTCGTTTTTGCGGATCCGTGTGAATGGGGAACGTTTTGACAACGTTGTTGTCTGAACGCGAAACTTTTCAAAAACGCAAATGAAAAACTTTTCCGTTTTTAGTACATCGTTGTTGTGTAAACATACCCTAAGATTGAGATATTTTTTCTCTAATATTTCTACTTTATTCACACAATGCAACTTTATTCTAATAATTTGTACTTTATTGTCAAAATATTATGACTATAATCTCAAAATGCTACGACTTTATTCTAATAATTTTGAATTTATTCTCATACGAAATTTAATATCATCATAATACTATGACTTTATTCTCAGACTATTACGACTTTAATCTCATAATGCTACAACTTTATTCTCATAATTTTTAATTCATTTGCAAAATATTATGACTTTATTATCGAAATCTTAATTCTTATTTTTAAATTTAATGTGGCAATAAAACGCCATCGTGGGATCACAGAGTAAATTTAAAAATAACTTTAATTTATATAAACGCATCTCGAAACACCTGTGTTGTGTTTCATGACCGTTATTAAACATGATTCCAGGTTAAATTTCAACATTAGATAAACGAAACCTTTTGCTCTGGTGTGCAGATTAAGTACAATAATTAGACAAGTTCAATGCCATTTGATTTTAAACCATTTAAAAATCAAGGCACCACAAAGAGGCTATTTAAGCGCAGCTTTTTAACTCCTCGCACATGACATGGAAATGTGAACCAGCACGGGCAGAGCGCATATACAAGCAATCATTTTTGTTTGACTTTAATGTGAGATTTTATCATTTTAAGACCTATGTATTGTGCTATTTAGGCTTATAGCTCACTGTGCTGCTATTTTGAGTTGCGTTTGAGGAAATTCCATTGCAAAAAACATGCTTTATTCCCACGCACCGACCCCCGGCTAAACCCGAATAACCGAACAAGATGACTAGTGCATGCAATAAAATCTACTTGGTGTGTGGATTGTTAAAAACAAATTAAAATTAGAAATGAGGCTTATAGATTATATATTTTGAAATAAGGCTTGCATAATAAAACCTCAGTGTCTCTGATACAGAAAAGCTGCACCCCTCTGAGAGATAAAAGAAAGCTCACTCACGAGGCGTTCGTAATGACTCGTCTGATGATTGAGCACAAACAGCAGGTAAAAGTCAAAGTGCGTACTGTCAATTAATGCAAGTTGGGCTCACTGATCGGAATTAAGTTACATTTGAATCCAGAATTGAAGCCTGCCTTGTTGCTTTTGTACCCTGATGTAATGAACATTAAGCCTTACTTTTTTTTTTCTCTCATCACAAAAAAACATTCGGTGCTATTAACAAAAGATCCGGGGGCTTCAGCCCTATCAGCCAGGGTCTAGCTATGCCACTGACACAAACCTTGACACCTATCTATTCATGATCTGAGCTCAGAAATTAAGCGAGCGAGCGAGCGAGCGATCCGCGTGCACTCAGTACTCCCCTCAAAGCTCCACTCTTCCCCTGCAGCCCCGCGACACGTTCTGCCCTCCGGTGAAAGAGAATAAGATGGAAAATGAAGCAGATGAGTGTGAAAAAGACTCTCGGGGATGAGGCGAAAGCATCTGACACGTTGAACGGGGTGAGTCGGGGTCGCAGCCGGCAAGAGAAGTGCGGCGGCTCGTCAGAGGACGATGTCCCTCAATCTCTCTCAGAAGGTCAAATGTGCTCACATCGCATGTATTGTTGCATTGCGTGTGTTTGTTTTTGTATCAGACTGATCACACTGTGAATCTGGCATCAGTAAGTGAAAAGTTATGCTGTTTAAATCGGTCTATGCTTACCGAAATTCGAAACATTGCCTCTCAGTGGCCGAAGCTGGAAGTGTTTTTGAATGTATGGGCACCCTTGAGCATTATAGGTGAATTGTCCACAGAATGGCGCCAAAAGCTAGTTGTATTTTTAGTTGTAAATGATGTGCTATAGTCAACAGGAATGCATATGTCATGCATTTCCCATGTGATCATGTTGTCCACTACAGATTACTAATTACTTCTCTAAAATTGTAATCATATCACTATCACATTACTAATCACTTTTTAAATCTCCTTCACCCTCATGTTGTGAAAAATGACTTATGACTTTCTTTCTTGCGTGGAACACAAATGAAGATGTTAGGCAGAATGTTAGCCTCAGTCACCATTCACTTTCATTGCATCTTTTTTCCATACAATGCAAGTGAATGGTGTCTGAGATTGACAAGCCTCCTTTTGTTTTCTACAGAAAGAAAGTCATACAGGTTTGGAATAACATAACAGTGAGTAAATAATGGCAGGATTTTTCAGTTTGAACATTGCTTTAAAAGCTTTACCTCGCAAGTTTTGTTATCTTTGAATTGATCAAAAGCTACCAAAGCCATTGCGACTATATAGCTTCATCTTTAGGTTGTATAGACAACTCATGTCTTATTATCACCTGGGCAAAGGTGCTCAGAGTCGCTCGCTGTAACAGCAGTGTGTTCAATAAGCCTGAATAAGCTTTTAGTGATCTCAGTATAATGAGCTCTAATCTGATTCACTCGCTCTTTGTGTACATTTAATGCATTACAAATTGCTTGAGGGCTGGCCATTATTCAAATTGCTTGACTTACAGGCATCGTTTTAGGTGCTATTATAGATATATAAACCATGTTTAATGTGATTTCTGATTGGAAAGAAAAATCACAAATCTCTCCATGTTTTTTTTTTTTCCTAGACAGTAATGCATGGAGAATTTCACCACTCCAGTAATCTTTAATGAAAGTTTTTTTTTTTTTTTTTTTTTTAAGGGGTAGTTATATTGTGAAAAGCTCAGTCAAGATTCATAAAATATTATATATATTTTTTTCTTCCACAAAAAAAATAAAATAAAATAAAAAAAACATGAGTTTGGAACAACATGACGGTTAGTAAATGATGAAATAATTGTAATTTTAGGATAAACTATTCCTTTAAAGTCTGCTGAGCTGAGTCAGGAAAGAGCAACCTCTGATTTGTAATAATAATAATAATAAAAACGTAATTTGGTTTGAATAGTTAACAATACATTGATACAGTATCAATAAGAAAACTTAATTCTTGTGACAAAGCAACAATGCATCAAGACTAAAGAGAAAAAATAACCTTATTGGTCTTGACACATTGTTGCTTTGTCACAAGAATACAGTTTTTTTATTGATACATATTATTGTCAGAAGAATATGGAAAGTTTTCTTAATGTAAATTTTTATTATTGTTAATTATCAAAATGAGTCAAAACAGGTGTTACAGTCACTATTTGGGTTATAAAGACTCCCGTCAGGCAGTAGATGCTGTTGCGAGAGGCATATGATAATGTAGCTGTGTTACTGCACATGTTGGGCTTTTCGTGTTATCCTCTCCAGAATGCTGTCGGAAGAACGTTGGTAATTAGTTTATCTAATCTGTGGTTGATCTTAATGGACTCAAGCTTATTAAGGTTGTGGATGAGCTCATGAAGCGCTTTTAGCTTGACAGTCTCTGATCGCACTTAGAGGTTGTAGAGACACTCAAAATAATGCAACACTAAATTAAAACAAACTACAGACCTTTAGACATGCAACAACATATCTTATAAATACTGTATCATGGAAAATAGATTAGCAAGTTGCTAATTGACATTCAACATTTGTTTTTCAAATATGCATCATTGAACACAATAGAACACTAGAAAACATTTATATGGGTTATGGGTTAAAGTCATGTTTCTCAACTGAATGAGACCCAAAAATGGGTTGCAGGTCTGTTCTGATAGCGTCAGCCTGGTGAAATAACGTGACTGTGCCGACATTTTGTGTGGTTCTTGACATGTATTGTGGCAGTTCTGAAGTGAAATGTCCACTGTTTGGCGATAAAAGCAAGTGAAAGTTTGTAAGGTTAATGCTCTATCAAGTTTTAGGTCAATAAAACCTTCCTCTCTACCATAAACTTTAAACCTAACTGATAGTGTCAGAAAAGGAAGTGTGAGATGAAAAACGCAATTGCTGAGGCAACCATGCTATTTTGTGGTCCTTCTGACACTTTTGGCTAGGGATGTGAATCTCTGGGTTGAAACCTGATCGATTCGATTCATGCGGTTTTCGATTCAATGAAAAAAAAAAGTGAAAATTCAGAACAATTCGATTTGATTCGATTCACTATGAAATTCGATTAATAGAGTGCAATGTGCCACTAAAATATTTTAGAGCCAAGCGTAACTACAAATTTATTAATATTGTACTATAAAAATTTCATGATTTCACCGCAATGACAGCTGACTTGCTACCTATTCAGTAAATGGCTTAACCGACAGCGTTTTTGAATGAATGTAACTCTTAATGGAGTTTCATTTAACAAGGTTCTAGAGGAGCAAGTCATTCAATCTGACCAATCACACTGCCAGAGTAAGAGTATACGAACAGCTGCTTACCTCTACATGGCATCAAGTCTTCTGGCATTTGGCCCCGCCCATTGCCCATGAACAGACCTGTGCAAGTGACTAGGATTATCGGATACAACTTCACTGCAAAGCATTCGCCTTCATCAGAACAGCTCTTCTGTCCAAACAATCTCGTTATTCAACAGAAGCTGCCACAGCAGCTAATTAATTTTTGCAGTACTGACTGCTACCACGTTAAGTGTTATATTTTATTTTGTCTTTCTTTCTATTCTCTATTCACCGAAGCAGATTATAGTGTGAAGTTGCTTCCACAAACTGGCTGCTTCGGCACTGTATTCATGTCAAACATCTCTCTACGACTGCTCACATGTCCTCTGATCTAAACTTTCCACCCGGAGTGGTCTGTTGCGTGAATCTGCTTCCACACGCCGACTACTTCGGCAGCGTATACATGTGAGACAGCTCCCTACGGCTGTTCATATGTTCTCCTATCTAAACTTCCCACCCGGAGTGGTCCATCGCGTAAGCCTGCCTCCATGAACGGACGCTACTCCGACTTCATGCCACTTGAGCTCTAGCACAGCTTCATTTGAACATGAGGGAAACAAAAGATTAACTATTATATGCTCCCCAGCATTTCAGTCTGGTTCTCCCGCACAGGTGATTCCTGTCAGCTTCATTACCTCGCCGCGTAGCTCATTTAGGGTGTGCTCCATTCAGTGATTCCATTTCTTCCAACATGACTATCACGATTGATCTCCCTTTAAAGGGCCTTTCGGATTGTGATTTATTCCATTCGGAACACAGGGCATTATGCAACAAGCGCACTCCTTCCAAACGACCGCTACTACATTACATACTCACTGCCACAAAAACTCCTGCTCTGACCATTCTGCAGCTCACTACAGCTAAACACAGCCTCTGTCCGAACAGTCACAAGCCGTATTTGGCTCCACAAGAGTTGGATTGCGTGCCACGTCCAACTCATTCATAATCATTCCACAAACACGTCTTGCCTCCACACCGCATTCAAACTTGCCTCGCCATGCAGCCCCGATAACCATGAAGCAAGCATTTCTACAAACTTCTACTCATATCTAGACCATAACATGACTTTCCCTCCTACATTAGTCGAAAGCTCTCTATGAGAGATGCCTGGCTCACCCGTTGGTATCTGGCACTCCAGCCATTTAAGTTCAAGGTGGTCCACAGAGCGGGGGCACAGATGGCTGTCGCGGACTTCCTGACTTCCACAGTGAGTCGGGGGAGATAAAAGATGGCCCTGTCTACCGAAAGAGAGGGAGAGAGCCCAGCTGAGAAGCTGCATGTGTGTTGGCAGCTGCTGTTGATCTTTTATATTGTAGAGCCTTGAGTTTGTGTGTGTGTGAAGCTGTACCGTTGCATTGTAAATCGAACAAGTTTTGAGTTGATTAAAAGACATTCCTGTGTTGGAATCGCCATCTTCCGCTTCCTCCTTTTGATCCAAATATGAACATCTGTTACAATCACACTACTGCAAACAGTGCTCTGATAGTATCTATTAAATCTCTCAGGCACAAACTCCAACGATTTCATATGTCCTTGTCAAAACGAGATGAGTCACCCCGTGCCAATAATACAGAGTTATGAAATGACTCCCATTACATTAGAAAACAACCTACAACGCCCCAAACCATACACTTAAGTTAATAAACATTAGACTACGGTATTCATCTGAGCACTCAGTTTCAGGTGCCTTCTAATTTCGTGACAAACCAACTTTAAATGACATCGTTCATATGCACACGCAAGCATGTTTCCTGATATTGCTTCACATATGTTCCTGACATTTAATCTAGCAAACAATTACGTTCAGGTGTCCACAGACGCTACGTTTACCACGTTACCATGTTTTCTATTGGCCCAATACATCCCTAAGCAGCACAAATGTGCAGTCCAGGTGCCTCAACTGCGGCATCTTTCGGGCCGTGCGAGTAAACCTCCCCTACACCGCAAACAGCGCAATGCGCTGTCCAAGCACCGCAACTGTGAT
The DNA here is from genome assembly GCF_019703515.2 of Myxocyprinus asiaticus. Taxonomy (NCBI): domain Eukaryota; kingdom Metazoa; phylum Chordata; class Actinopteri; order Cypriniformes; family Catostomidae; genus Myxocyprinus; species Myxocyprinus asiaticus. Next base: position 3,956,949 of record NC_059359.1, read on the forward strand.
GTCTTTTGGGCCATGCGACAAACTCCCACTACACAGCAAACAATGCAATTCTCTGTCCAAGCGCCGCAACTCTGGTGTCTTAAGGGCCATGCAACAAACTTCCACTACACCGCAAACAGCGCAAAGTGTCGTTCACGTGCCACACCTGCGGCATGTCTTTCAGGCCATGCGTCTAAGTATACATGGCTCCGTAACCCATATTATGCCATTCATTTCAAATGAACCATTACCAACCAGGTAATCTACAACAATCAGGTCGTTTCAGGTCTTCCCCAAACAGTCTTCTCCGTATCAATCAATTTCATTCAAATATAGCCTTCTATACATCCTAATTTCGAATGCTGTGCTCGACAATTCAACCTTTCGTATTGCAGTGTGAGTTCTCACTCATACGCAGCTGTAACAGTTCATGGATGGGCAAGGAGGAGACGGGAACCGGCTGATCACTAAACATAAAGTTTTAATGAAAAACTCAACTTAAAACAAACACAGACACATATGCAACACGGCCACGTGCGTCTCTCTCTCTCTTGAACTGGCACCTCCGGCTGCCCTTTATCTTGTTCTCTCACTGATCAGCTGCTTCAGTGCCAACCATGCTCCATCATGGCCCGGCCATGCCCTCCTCCTCATCACAGCAGTGTAAACTTTTCACACAAAAACACAGGCTCTTCCATTTCCCGGTTTTTCTCTCCTCTCCACATCCTCCTTCACCTCAAACCTCAATCAATCCAAAAACCTCCATCCAGGAACCATCAAAAGTTACTTAAGCGGCATTCATTTCTTCCATAAATAAATTTTCGGCAAAAACTCAATAAGCCACACCAGATCTCACTTCTCGTTAAAGGTATCCTCAAATCCTTACTGTTTAGATGCTGCGGGGGCCCTCCCGGCCAGCCCAGGAGCCCCCGTCTCAAATTGCTGGATGGGCACGTAGCAGGGGGTTCTCCCGTCCGAATGCAGTGCGAGCTAACTCACGTTTATTTGTATCGTGGGCTCCCCTGTTCGAAGCACAGTGAGGACTCCCCCGTTCGAATGCCGTGAGGGCCCCCATTGTCAAGAGAAGAGGCATAAGTTGTTTCTGAGCACCTAGGATTCACGCCTACACTTGGGGCGATCTGCCTGAGCTGCTAGGACTCACGCCATCTCTCTGGTGTGGCAGACACCTCCAGCGCAATCCATCAAGTGCTCTCCCGATCAAACCGCAGTGAGGTATCTCCTGTCCGAGCACAGAGTGAACTATTCATATTTATTTGCATCGTGGGATCTCCCGTTCGAAGCTCGGGAGGACTCTCCTAGTCAAATGCAGCGAGGGCCCCCGTTTGATCGCAGGTTGGGCTCGCCTGCCCGAGAGGCGGCTGTGCCCCTTCCCTCGGGGTACACCCGTTCGCTGCACGGGCCCATCTGTCGAACCCTCTAAGCCTGGAGGGAGACTTAAGGTCAGTCCGAGTGGCTAGGATTCATGCCTCTGTCCGTGGCGACCCTGCCTTACCGCTTGGGTGGCCCCCGCGCCCAGGCGTAACGATCCCTCTAGCAATTTTCAGCTCTCGCAGAGCTCATTTCCATGCGGCTGCAACCACCACTGTCTCTTCAGTGCTTCAGCCTATTTTATTATTTTTATTCTATTACCCCCCACCACACCAGGACAGCGAGCCACATGTTTACACTGTCCTCAATGCAGGATTACATGTACTTGAAAACTACTGAAAAGAAACTTACGGAGCCCAGGAAGTCACCGAAGATGAAAAAAAAAAAAATGAGAACCACAAATCCATGCCCACAATTTTGTAATTCGTACCATCAGTTTAAAAATAATCTGCCGTTTTACTCGTGATATGTGTAAAAGTGAATACAAATCGTTGTTGTAGCACCTCTAGTGCTCATTTCACCAGGAAACTACTGCGATTTGAACAACAAACTGCGTAATAATCATTTTGCAAAATGTAGGTATAGTAACTTGATTCTTTGAGATCAGGTTATTTTAGTGAGTTATGAGTTAAAGTGATGTCTGAATGAGACTCAAAATTGGGTTACAGGCCTGCTGTCTTCATCAGGGATGAAGACAGCAGGGGAAAATAATGCTAAATGCAGAGTAAAACACCAAAATAAATAGGCTGATCAACCTTGAAAAGGGCAAAGAAAATGCCTCCCTTTTCTATTGTTTTTGAAGTCAAATGCTGTGCATCCAAACAAACTCTGCAATATTTTGTCACTTGGAATAAGTTAAATCCTTAAATACCAGGCAGGGAAAAACATGGTTTGTGTCAATCACAATGTGTCTTGTATAGTGAATTATTGTTGGCCAAACATGAAACCACTGAATTTATTTTATTTTTTTTTATTTTTTTTCATCTGATGCCATCAAGCCCTCTTACTTTTCAACCCCTCCCCTCTGTTATGTAATGGCTACTTTTCATAATCCAATTAATTTCCGATGGAGAAAATCAGGCCCCCCCTACATTAATTTTTCTCGATAAATCATCACAGTGTTTCATGTTGACTAGAGACACACCAAAATCAGCCCAGGCTGCATTTCCCAAAAGCATCATAAGTCTACAGAAAGTAGATCGTAGAAACCATTGGTGCTAATAGTCTCTAAGATCAACTTAAGATTGCAATGCTTTTTGTAAACACAGCCCAGGATGATGGTCAATGGATGGTGCACATTTTCAAATGTTTTTTTGTGAATTTTTCATAAAATAAATGCTATTTTAGCAATTTTGTTTATCCTTTTTACAATCATTAAAGGAATATTCCGGGTTCAATTCAAGTTAAGCTCAATCAAAAGCATTTGTAGCATAATTTTGATAACCACAAAAAATACTTTTGACTCGTCACTCCTTTTCTTTACAAAAGCAAAAATCTGGGTTATAGTGAGACACTTACAGTGAAAGTGAATGGGGCCAATCTGTAAACTTTAAAATACTCACTGTTTTAAAAGTATAGTCACAAGACGTAAACAATATGCATGTTAATAAGATTTTAGTGCGATAAGATCACTTACTAAGCTTTTCTGTGTAGTAAAATCCAATATAACAGCTTTGTTGCCACGATGACGTAATGCAGTTGTAGAGCCGAGGAGGGCGGGGCCGGGCTGGAATGATGCACGCCCGGTCCCCAATCAGCCTGATGGGGTGCGCAAGGGATAAAGGCGGCCGGGGACAACAGTTCAAGAGAGAGAGAATTACAGGCAGCTGTACTGTATGTTTATAGTTGTGTGTTTTGTTTAAGTTGTTTATTAAATTATTATTTAATTTGTCAAGCCAGTTCTCGCCTCCTCCTTTCCACTGAACCCCCTTACAGCAGTAAACCCTGAAATCCCGCAAAATGTACAATTTACAACTTTACAGTTCAAATAATACACAAGTTTTAACAGAAGAATGAATGTAAGAGTTTTTATAAAATTATAAGCTTCGCATTTCTGCCTTTAAATCCTCCAAAAATTGTCGCCATTCACTTCCATTGTAAGTGCCTCACTGTAACCTTGATTTGAACCTTGAACCTAACGACTGAGCTTAACTTGTATTGAATTCGGAATAGTCCTTTAAATTATATTAGCCTATGTATTGGTATTATATTGATCATCGCACACATTGTTCTTTAGATAGTGCTATCTGCATATCAGCCATTAAAAACCCTTATCAGTCAACCAGTAACCCAGAACATTCTTTTAAAACAGGCTTTGTTCTGCTGATCATTTTCCATTCTGACAGTTTGGTGAACAAAAATCAAATCATATCAGGTATTTTCCCATATGCCTGTGAAGCTTGCCAACTGCACTGACAGGGCTGCCTGATCCATCAAGCCAACTTACCGCTTGGCAGTGAATGTGATATGTCTGTTCAGTATTTGACATTGATCTGAGTTGGTGAATTTTAAAACTCTTGTGTTTCTTCCTCGTCTTATCTCTCTCCCCTACCTCTCCAACCGCCTTCACTCTCTGCCCATCATGATCCTGCTGACAGATGACACTTAAAGTGGGGGGTCCTGCATCTCAGCCTCACCCCCCTGCAGCTAGGCATATGTCCATTTCCACACCTCTATAGCCACACTCTGCACTTCCTTTATAAATCCACCAAACCCCCCGACAAAAAACCCTCTCACTCTTGGGCTCTGCTCCAAGACCTAGTGAGCTGCCTTGCTGCATACTGCCTGCAAAGGCAGCTGCCTTCTAAGCTGCCATTCAGACCATGGGCGGACAATACACTTGTCCCCTTCACCACCAAATTTGTCTCCCGCACTTTTTCACTAGACAAATGCGTTTATATTTGTGTATTTCATACAGCAAATGTGTAAATGCAGATGTTAAAATTAACTGGTCAAGATAGCTGCACAACTGTGTACAAGAGCTTGCCATATACCATCGTTTACATGGCGACCATATTGTTTACACCCCAGCTACATCTCAGCCACCAGTCAGAAGTCACAAACTCGACTTAGCAGAAATACCCTCCACTTATGTTTTTACTCTGAAATCAAGCAATGTAAGTTGTCATATGGTAGGCCTATCTGTTGATACACTAAATTACCAAAAGTATTCGCTCACCCATCCAAATAATTGAATTCAGGTGTTCCAATCACTTCCATGGCCACAGGTGTATAAAATGAAGCACCTAGGCATGCAGACTGCTTCTACAAACATTTGTGAAAGAATGGGCCGCTCTGAGGAGCTCAGTGAATTCCAGCATGGTACTGTGATAGGATGCCACCTGTGCAACAAGTCCAGTCGTGAAATTTCCTCGCTACTAAATATTCCACAGTCAACTGTCAGTGGTATTATAACAAAGTGGAAGCGATTGGGAATGACAGCAACTCAGCCACGAAGTGGCAGGCCACGTAAAATGACAGAGTGGGGTCAGCGGATGCTGAGGCACATAGTGCGCAGAGGTTGACAACTTTCTGCAGAGTCAATCGCTACAGACCTGCAAAGTTCATGTGGCCTTCAGATTAGCTCAAGAACAGTGCGTAGAGAGCTTCATGGAATGGGTTTCCATGGCCGAGCAGCTGCATCCAAGCCATACATCACCAAGTGCAATGCAAAGCGTCGGATGCAGTGGTGTAAAGCACGCCACCACTGGACTCTAGAGCAGTGGAGATGTGTTCTCTGGAGTGACGAATCACGCTTCTCCATCTGGCAATCTGATGGATGAGTCTGGGTTTGGCGGTTGCCAGGAGAACGGTACTTGTCTGACTGCATTGTGCCAACTGTGAAGTTTGGTGGAGGGGGGATTATGGTGTGGGGTTGTTTTTCAGGAGCTGGGCTTGGCCCCTTAGTTCCAGTGAAAGGAACTCTGAATGCTTCAGCATACCAAGAGGTTTTGGACAATTCCATGCTCCCAACTTTGTGGGAACAGTTTGGGGATGGCCCCTTCCTGTTCCAACATGACTGCGCACCAGTGCACAAAGCAAGGTCCATAAAGACATGGATGAGTGAGTTTGGTGTGGAAGAACTTGACTGGCCTGCACAGAGTCCTGACCTCAACCCGATAGAGCACCTTTGGGATGAATTAGAGAGAAGACTGCGAGCCAGGCCTTCTCGTCCAACATCAGTGTCTGACCTCACAAATGTGCTTCTGGAAGAATGGTCAAAAATTCCCATAAACACACTCCTAAACCTTGTGGAAAGCCTTCCCAGAAGAGTTGAAGCTGTTATAGCTGCAAAGGGTGGGCCGACGTCATATTAAACCCTATGGATTAAGAATGGGATGTCACTTAAGTTCATATGCGTCTAAAGGCAGATGAGCGAATACTTTTGGCAATATAGTGTATATTTTCCCATGATGATATATGATATTATTTATGATTTGTGATATTGTAACTCGCATCTTAATCTTTCTCAGCACTCATGTTTACGTGCAAATTAGCACTTTTCATCCAAAACTTGATCTGTGAGAGACACAACTGTCCCAGAGCATCCTAGTGTATTTGACCACTTTAACGGTTGTGTTGCTTACAGCAATAATGACTGCGTTTACAGGGACACCAGAAAGCGGCTTATTGCGAGAAAGCAGCATTCCTGTTTACATGCACTGTATAAGCGCCATACATTTTACTCCCATTTACATGCGGTTCGGTCAGTAAGCAGCTCTCTCCACAGCAATGTAATTTCCCTGCAATGCTTGTGTAAATAACAGCCATGGGATCTGAGGAAGACTTCACTATTTTATTCTCTGGTGCTTTGCTTTATTTCCAGATATCCCAGAGTTGTTACTGTGTTTCTTTCCTTAACTTTCCATCATGATATGCTGAAATAGTGGGGTTTCCCTCTTACATAAAACTCTGGGATTTTTATTTACAAGCACATATACGCGAATGTGACCGTCGATATTTTACATTGGTGTGTGTAAATGGGTATAGTTTATAGTGTATATGCTTTTCCCACTGTAATCCCAGAAATGTTGAATTCTTTCTGCTTGTTGACTTGTTGCTGGGCTCCATTCTATGACATTTGTTCTCCGGTAATACAGTACATTAAAGGGATAGTTCACCCAAAATTGAAAATTATCTCATCATTTACTCACCCTCATGCCATCCTAGATGTGTAAGACTTTCTTTATTCTGCTGAACACAAATGAAGATTTTTAGAAGAATATCTCAGCACTGTAGGTCCAGACAGAAGCTGGGCTTCCAAGCGGGATAAACATTGATTGAAAGACAGACAATAAGCAATCAGATGCCCTTTTGAAATAGTATTTATTTTAACTCTATGTTAAGTTAGAAGAAGTATTTATTCCTGTTGTCCGAAACCCAGTCAGAAGAGATCTGCGTCCCATTTTTTGGTTTGTGACCCAACAGTTGAGAACCACTTGCATGGTGCTATTTTCCACACGCGGACAGCAAGCAGTAAATGGAATATGGTTTTAAACTTCACTATCAGTGAGTGCAATTAATTCTTAGTAAAGTCCCCCCTACATCTTTGCTAGCCAGTTTGAGAATTCCGCTTCCATCGCTTCCTCTGTCCACATCCTCCTTCATTTTAGAGAGACGGGCCAGGGGCTTGTAGTGTTTCTAAAGAGGCAAGCAGCGAGAACAGATGGAAACAGTTCAGGGATCGCTCCTATAGCATGAAAACACTGCCAATGAACACGGATATATTGTATATAGAGTCCACAGCATCAGTCCGAGGTAGAAACCAGTGACCACAGAGGAGGCAACAAACTCAACAATAACACCATGAGTTTTCAGGTGTTTTGTGCTCCGTATCCTATATAGATTTGCATACTTAAAAAGTAAAGATGTTCACCCAAAAATTAACATTTTATCATCATTTACTCACCCTCATGGCGTTCCAACCCGTAATATTTTCTTTCTTCTGTGAAATACAAAATGAGATGTTAGGCAGAATGTCCGAGCTGCTCTTTGCATTCAAAAAAAAAAAAAAAAAAAAAAAAAGGATGGTGATTTATTCTGTCAAGCTTCAAAAAGACAAAACACCATAAAACTACTATAAAAAGTAGTCTGTAATACTTGAGTACTATACCTCAAGTCTTCTAAAGTCTTGTGATAGCTCAGTGTGAGGAATAAACTGAAATTTAAGTCATTGCTTTCTGGATAACGGAGTTCTGAGCTACATTTATTGTCTCAGATGTGTCTCCAAAAATTCATAAATCAAACCAGAGAGATGGTTACATTTAGATATAGCTCAGTTAATATGGTCTTGGGAGAATTTGATGAGAATTGTTTGAGTTCACATTGAAATCTCTGACTTTTAATTGCAGATTTTGTTATACGGCCAGCTAAGTCTGAGGACAGTTTGAGACATTGATCAGATCTCTTCTGAAAATTTAGCGGAGACATACAGTATATGAGATTACTGGAGTCTGATAAGCAGGAGATTTCCGCAAAAAGTATCCAAATAACCCTTAAATACATAGGTATTTCACCATATATACTGTATGTATGTATATATATATCAAAGAAATGATGCAACAAATATAGAACAGGATTCATTACTTCCACACTGAAATTTCATGAGACGCAATACATTGAGCTTCACATAATACATAAGCCACACATATGTGTCTAAATAGATGTACAACTTGCATAATTTCAGTAGTCCATCCAAATGACAATAGTCATATCCTACTTTTCATGTGTTACACTTGTTATGGTTTACTTCCATGTTGTTTCTTTGTCTAGTAGAAATGTCAAGTGTAAATCAAATCTCTGAAACATCAGTGCCACCTTGAGTAAGAAAGCATATGGAATAATGCTAATTCACCATTGTCACACAGAAAATCAATGTGATATTGTAGTCATTTGTATGCATATAATACTATTCATCTTGTAATAAACAAAGAAACATATATCATGTGATAGTAAATGTGGATAGATATGAAATAATCACAAAATTATAATTTATGGAATCGCAAATTAAAAAATGCAACACTACAGAGCGCAACAATGCTCGCCCAATTTTTCAGCTGTCAAGGTTCTGGAAGTATTTTTCCCAATCATTTCTTCTAAAGACTTTTCAGAAAATTCTCCATTAAAGAGTTGTAAAGCATGAACCAAACCAGCCAGCTCCGAGGTGAATCATAACATTACAGACTTTGTTTTAAGGCAAAAAAGTATTTGAAAATCTCACAAAAAGACAAAGGTACAAGTACTTACCATTTTTCATGAGGGTACGGACTACAATCCCATGAAACATTGCGAATGACGTAATCGAATATAAAACTATGGAACTATATAAAACTGTTGTAAATTATAAGTACAGAAACAATATTTTACATTTATTGTGAAACATTCCCATATGCACAAATATATAAATAGTTGTGCAGGGAGATCGACTCGTTTGTGTCATTCAGAGTGAGTCATGCGAGCGGGCGGTCACTTCCGGTCTTATTACGCGGGCTTTGTTGGCCACGGTTTTCTGATTGGTGAAGCTTTCTCTGCTGTACCATGGGTAATGTAGTTGTTCAAGAGGAATGCCATTATTAAACAAGATTTTTAAACAATGAATGTGAAATAATGCAGACGGATGGCTTCAACAGAAGCATATATCATTGATAAACAACCTCAGAGCTCATTGTAGTTCTATTTTTAAAGGTGTATAAGTTAGCATTGAAAATCAATTTGTCTATGGAAGAAATGAATGGGATTTTTACTTTCGGAACCAGACTGTTGCACTGTATTTCATATCGTGGGTCTTTAATGACCATATACACTTTGGGTAATTAGGCAGTACATTTTTTTTTTTTTTTGCATTTAATATTGTTACTCTATTCATAAGAGATAGCTTGAAGAAAACTAAAGAGGTGTGGGCAAAACTTAAAAAAAAAAAAAATAATAAATATATATATATATATATATATATATATATATATATATATATATATATATATATATATATATATATATATATATATACAGTATATATATATATTTGCTATATATATATATATATATATATATATATATATATATATATATATATAAGCAAATATTGTGGTTAATGGTGCTAGTCCACAAACGCTAAAATACACACTATTTAAAAAGTGTAGCCACAAGATGTAAACAATATACCTGTTAACATGAATTTGGTGTGATAAAATCGCATACTAATTTTATCAGTGTAAAGTTATACCCAATATTACAACTTGACAACGCAATGCCGTAAACCCTGTAAGCGATTTTATCACACTAAAATCATGTTAAAATGTATAATGTTTATGTTTTGTGTAAAAAAACAATGTGTATTTTAACGTTTATGGACTGGCCCCATTCACTTCCACTGTAAACGGCTTACTGCAAGCACCATTTATGCTTCTTATGCTTCCAAATGCTGTTGATTGAGCTTAACTTGTATTGAACCCGGAATAGTTCACCCAAAAATGTACATTCCATTATCATTTACTCACTCTCATGTTGTTACAAACCCAAATTACTTTCTTTGTTCCGTGGAAAATCAAAAGGAGATGTCAGGCTGATTGTAAGGTTAGCAAGGTCCCTAACATTCTGCCGAACATCTCTTTTTTGTTCCATTCCACAGAAGAAAGTTTTACTAGTGAACAGCAGCAAGGCAATATATGTCCATTAGCTATACCAGCACAAACCAGCATGGGAATTCATGGTCTAAGCTAGACCTTTCAGCATGGAGAAAAAGCTGTCAATATCTCCAACAAGCATGTGCTTAATTGCAATTGCCCTTTATAAATCCACTGCAGTGCACTGCAGAATTATCAATATCTGCTGTCTTTTTCTGCACCTCAATACAGTTGAGATGTACACGGTCATGCTCTGAGGGTTCAGTGGTCAGGCATGGTCTCAGGGTTAATGGTCCTTGTCCTCCTCTCCCATCTCACTCCCTCCCAGAATCCCTCCCATCTGTGGAACAGCTCCAATCACATGACCTCTGACACGCTGGGCCAACTCCTGCATATCACAGATGCAATCATTCTGGTGCACATATCTTTCTTTCAGATTTCAGATTGTGATTCAAGAAGCTTTATAAACTTCTGGAAAAGAGTCTGCATTGCTATTTTGCAAAGCATCTCTCAGACACTGTGTCGGCACCAAAACAAAATTGCTACCATTATATTTAATGAAGATGTCTGCACTGGCAGATTCACAGATTTGTCTACATGTCATCTATAAAAATTCATATCAGTAATAATCTGATTACATTGATGTCCCACTAGGTATCGTTTAAAAAAAAAAAAAATGTTTATTATTATTATATTTTATCATTCCTAATATGTAGTACATTAACATGTTCCCATCATACATGTATATGTCTGAATATACTTTATTGGAAAAAAAATTAAACTTATTTACAATTTAATTGGATATTAAAAATGTTAATAATATTTAAATGTATTTATTTTTTATTTTTAATGATAATATTTAAGCAATGAAAATGGAAATTAAAATGTTTTAAGTTTTCCTGGTCCCACTTAATGTTATGTGCCTTTAACTACTATGTACTAACATTAAAATACATATAATACAATGTGTTTATTGTGTATCTGTAACATAGATTCAGGAGAAACAGAAGGTAGATCCATTTGCAGCTTTACTAGTAAGGTCACAGAGAATATACAACAGGCAGAGGTCAATATCCAAAATATACAGCAACGTAGGGCAAATCCAATAATCGTGGTCACAAAACAGACAGAGGGTCGAGGCAGGCAGCAAACAATGACAAAGAGTATTCCAGTGAGTCAAAACGATAATAACAGGCAGTAGTTCAAAATCAGACAGACTAGAATAGAAAAACGCCGGGGCAAAAACAAGACTTCGCACTGAGCCCTGTGTCTGCAGTGCTTAAATAGTCAATGAATTGGGTAAAGGTGTATTGTAATCAGTCCTGCTGAGGATGACGGGAATCGTAGTTCATAAGAACAGTTAATACTCAGGTGACGGCGCTCTCTGGTGGTTATCAAGGGGAGTGTTCGTAACAGAGCCCCCCCACCCCCCACCCCGACACGAGGAAACACACAATGCCGGGGTCTTCCACGGGGTCTGGGGGCAGGTCTATTCGGGCAAGTCCTGTGGAAATCTATTATGAGGTTGGGATCAAGAATGTCCTCAGCACTGACCCAGGACCGCTCCTCCGGACCATATCCCTCCCAGTCTACCAAATATTGAATTACATGACCCCGCTGTCTGGAGTCCATGAGTTCTCAAACCTGGTAAGCTTCCTCCCCATCCACTAATGTGGGGGGCTGTTACAGCATTGTCCTCCACTTACTCCCTCCCAGACGAAGGCGTAGGTCACGAGTGGAGAGCCAGACCCATTGTCCTGGTGTATACTGGGGACTCGGGCGACGATGCTGATCGGCCTACTCTTTCTGTCTCCTCACAGCTCGCTGTAGATGGACATGCGCCTGGTTCCACACTTCCTCACTCCACCAGAGACAGTCGTTGATGGCTGGCTATTCCGTGGGTTCTCCTGACCAGGGAAATAAGGGTGGTTGAAATCCCAGCACACACTGGAATGGAGTCATGCCCATGGATGGTTTCTGTAGTGAGTTTTGGGTGTATTCTGCCTACAGAAGGTACCGGCTCAAGTCGGTTTGGTTTTGATGGCAATACATCCTAAGAAAACGAGTGATTTCTTGATTCAGACGTTCGGTTTGCCCGTTGGATTAAGGATGGTACCCAGAGGTGAGGCTGATGTTGACATTTAGTTGACGGAAGAAGGCTATGTCTTCAGGTAACCCGTAGAACCGAAATACTTGATGTAATAGATGTTCTGCTGTCTCGAAGGCTGTGGGGAGCTTGGGTAGAGGGATTAATCGACATGCTTTGAAAAAATAATCGATTACTTTAAGATTGTGGTGTTACCTTGAGAGACTGGAAGATCGGTGATAAAGTCAATTGTGATGTGAGACCATGGGCACTGCGGGATGGGAAGTGGTCGATGCAGGTCTGCCTGGAGTAGTCTGGAAGATTTGGTTACTGCACAAGTGGAGCATTGGTTGACATAAGAAATGGTGTCTGTCTGCATGGTTCTCCACCAAAATTGGTTCCAGAGTAGTTGGAGTGTAGCCGTGAAATCGGGGTGCCCAGAGCTGGTGGCGGTATGGACCCCTCGTAAAACCTTCTCCCGTAATGATTGTGGCACATAGGTTTTGTCTTCTGAGCACTCGTGAGGAACCGGATCTTGAGACTGGGCCTGGGTAATTTCTGTCATGATGTCCCACTGGACTGGGGCTACGATTAGAGATGGGGGGATTATGGGTTCTGGTGTCTGGTTCTGATTCTGAGCTTCAAATTGACGAAAGAGGGCATCAGCTTTAACATTCTTGGTGCCAGGGCGATATGTGATCTTGAAGTCAAATCGTGTAAAAAATAGTGCCCACCTTGCCTGTCATGGATTCAATCTCTTTGCTGAGCACAGATATTCCAGGTTCCGATGATCTGTCAACACAAGAAATGGATGTTTTGCCCCCCCCATCCAATGTCGCCATTCCTCCAGGGCTGCTTTCATGGCGAGTAATTCTTGGTTCCCCACATCATAGTTTTGTTCTGTTGTGGAGAGTTTTCGGGAATAGAAGGCACAGGGGTAGAGTTTCGGAGGTGACCCATGGCATTGTGAGAGAATGGCTCTGATCCCGGTGTTCGAGGCATCCATCTCGACTACGAATGGATAGTCTGGATTCGGATGATGCAGAATGGGAATGGAGGTTAAATGGGCATTGAGGTCCTTAAAGGCTATTAATGCTGATGCAGACCAACATAGTTTGATGCCCCCTCCTCTTTGCATGGACGTAAGGGGTTTAGCAATCATGCTGAAGTTACTGATGAACCATTTGTAGAAGTTAGCGAACCCCAGAAAATGTTGTAGTTCCTTCAGAGAGGATGGTTGAGGCCAGTTTAAGACCGCCCACACCTTGGTTTCATCCATGGTGACCCCCTCAGTGCTCAGGATGTAGCCCAAGAATGACACAGATGACTGATGAAACTCACATTTCTCGGGCTTGGCATAGAGCTGGTGTGAGATAAGATGCTGGAGAATGGCTCTGACATGTCTGATGTGTTCTTCCAGGGTATTGGAATAAATTAGAATGTTGTCGATGTATACAGTCCCCTATCGGTTCAACATATCTCTAAAAACATCGTTGATGAAGGACTGAAACACTGAAGGTCTTTTGGCAAGGCCAAAAGGCATGACCAATTATTCATAGTGCCCACTGCTGGTGGAAAATGCAGTCTTCCATTCGTCCCCCTCTCTGATGCGAATGAGGTTGTATGCGCTGTGCAGATCCAGTTTGGTGAAATACTTGCCGGTTCGTAGCTGTTCTAGTGCTGCCGGGACTAATGGTAAAGGGTTGCCTGCAGCCCCTGAGTCAAGCATGGCGTGAGTGGTAAATTACTTATTTGTGAAGGAAATTGTTACTGGCACATTAATGCATGAGGTTAAATGGAGAGGTAGAGAGACATAACTCACCGCCGATTTGGATGGTTGTGCTGGTCGTACGGGACAGGTTGCTTGTAAATGTCTGGGTCGACCGCAATATAAGCATAGGCGTTGTCTGATGTGGCGTTCTCTCTCCTCTGAAGTCAGATGTGCGTGCCCTATTTGCATGGGCACCGATTCCTCAGCGGTGCATGTTGGCTGATAATTCTGCAGGGGAAGTTTAACTGGTCTCCACGAGTGAATGAGATTGTCAATATGGATGGCAAGATCAATGAATTGGTCCAAGGTTCTCCCTTCATCACGACATGCCAACTCCGATTGCAGCTCAATGTTTAATCTTCTTCAAAACAGCACTTTGTGCGTGTCATCAACTCATACGGTCTGTGCAGCGAGAGCGCGGAATGACAGGGCATATTCGGCGGCTGTGTTTCTTCCTTGTTGGAGAGAGAGCAGCTGATCGCCAGCACTTCTCCCTCCCTCGGGATGTTCAAACACCTCGCGAAAGCATTGTTTGAAGCTGGTGAAGGAAATGAATTTCATACCCTCGTTAGACCACATGGCAGAAGCCCAATCCAATGCCCTCCTGGTGAGCAGCGAACACACAAAACAAATGCGACTCTCCTCTGTGGGATAAAGCGTAGGTTGTTGGCCCACGAACATCGAGCATTGCATCAGAAATCCCTTACATTTAGAAGGTGTGCCGTCAAACTTATCTGGGAAGGTGAGTCGTGAATTGACGGTGATGGGATTCGGTGTTGGCGGATTCACTGCTGGATCTGGTTGAGGTGTCGGCGGAGACGGGTTTGTTGTGGGTACGGGTTTTCACCATCTCCTCTGTCAACAAGGTCAGCCGTTGTAATTGTTGCTGATGAACTGCCAGTACACCAGCCTGAGCGGAGAGTTCGTTGGAGAGCTGAAAAATTGCTGCTGGATCAGAAGGTGGCGAAGTCTTCTGTAACATAGACTCAGGAGAAACAGAAGGTAGATCCATTTGCAGCTTTACTAGTAAGGTCACAGAGAATATACAACAGGCAGAGGTCAATATCCAAAATATACAGCAACGTAGGCAAATCCAATAATTGTGGTCACAAAACAGACAAAGGGTCGAGGCAGGCAGCAAACAATGAAAAAGAGTATTCCAGGAACAGATTAAGGTCAAAAGGCAGGCAACAGTGAGTCAAAACGATAATAACAGGCAGTAGTTCAAACACAGACAGACTAGAATAGAAAAATGCTCAGAAATGTTAGCAGGGACAAAAACAAGACTTTGCACTGAGCCCTGTGTTTGCAGTGCATAAATAGTCAATGAACTGGGTACAGGTGTATTGTAATCAGTCCTGCTGAGGATGATGGGAATCGTAGTTCATAAGAACAGTTAATACTCGGGTGACGGCGCTCTCTGGTGGTTATCGAGGGGAGTGTTCATAACAGTAATTGCATGCTATTCTGCAAAATTCTCACAAGATTCACATTGGCTGCTATTTAAGCTGAAGTACAGGTAAGTTTTGGAGCGAGGGATAAAAGCGACCAGAGATGACAGTTTGAGAGAGAGAGAGAGAGAGCTTCAGGCAGCTGTCCTGCATGTTTGGTTGTTATTTGGCTTTTGCTTTAATTCACTATCAAATTATGAGTTGCACCTTCAAGCCGGTTCTCGCCGCCTCCTTTCCCTTTGAACCCCGTTACATTGGTGCCAAAACCCGGGACAGCTGCCTGAAGCTCTCTCTCTCTTTCGAACTGTCATCTCCGGTCTCCTTTATCCCTCGCTCGCCTCATCAGGGTGATTGGGGTCCAGGCGTGCATCATTCCGGCCCATACCCGCCCTCATCTACGCTACAATTAGCAATGAATTTGAAGAATTATGTGATATTATGTGATATTACTTTGAAAAAATTACTAGAGCTGTCAGAATTAACATGTTTATGCATTTGATTAATTAAAAAAAGTTTAATGTGTTAATTTTTCTTTATCGTGATTAACGCATTTATTGTTAATACAGCATAAACACTGGTTTGAAGGGCTGAACCTTTGTAATGTGTCCGCCCGGAGTCATTATATTGACGCACACTTCACTTCACAACACACACACACACTTTCAAAAACCAGAGCCCTTCTAACAAGGGAACCTACAAGCTTGGCATAAAATAGCACAACACAGCGGTCCCATAGACATTCTATGGGTGGTACTGTCGTAACACACTAGTTGACCGTTATGCTGCCTTTTCACTGCATCCGAGAAATGACGGATGCTAGACCGGAAGTCATTCCAACCATCTTCGGATGCAATGACATATGTCAGCTTGTACGAATAGACCGTAAGCGAACGTCCAACCGGAAGTGATGTATTCATGCAAAACTATCTGCGCTATGTGAGAAATATCAATGGATTTTGTCCTAAATTTTATTCAAAATGCCTGCTACTGTATTTTGGACAAATATGAATGTAGAAGTCAGAAATTATTGTTTATGTTGCAAATATAGCACAAAAGCTTTTATAATTACAGTAAATGTGTGATTACAAGGGTGTAGATTTGGCTTGAACGTTGGGGGGGATTCCACTGATCACAGTATAAATAATAGGGAGTGGGAGGGGGGTTGTGCATGCTTGTTTGGATTATTGGGGGGGTTACTCCCATTTAGACTTTAGGAAACGTTTGATGTTACTTGAATTGGTCCTATTTTAATGCATTTTTATCTTTATACTGTGGTTGGCTTTGTTTGGAAAATGTAAATAAAGCATTATATTGTTACATATTGTTTTCTTTTCTTTCCCAAAATTGAAATAAATGAATTTTTACAGGAAAAGGATATATAGTGTAAAAAAAAAAAAAACATGCAGTTAATCACGATAAAAAAAATTGAATCGACCGAAATCACTACAAATGACATAATTTGATAATATTAAAAGTGAATGGGGCCAATCCGTAAATGTTAAAATACTCACTGTTTCAAGTATAACCGCAAGAAATAAACAATATGTGCGTTAACATAATTTTTAATGTGATAAAATTGCTTACTAACATTTTCTGTGTAAAGTTATATCCAATTCTACAACTTGGTTACCATGATGGCGTAACGCTGTAAACCCCATAATTTTGCAAAAATTACAGTTCAAATAATAAAATATTATTATATTTTAATAATAATATATTATTTAAAAAAAAAAAAATATTCACCAGATGAGGTTTATCGTTGAGGGATAAAAAAGGAGGAATAAAAAAATAACTATTGGAAACTATTGGCATAGATTTTTGCGGATAACCGATAGTTCCAAAAAGCAACTATCGGCACCGATTAATCTGTAAATATAATAATAATTGGTATTTGTAGTAAATGATTGTTAATTACACTTATAACAATCACTAATTTACTGTACACTTTTGCCTCTCTTACGCATATTCTATGTCCTTGATTCATTATCCCTTCATCCTTCCTTTATTCCTTCCTTGTCTCTGCATCCTTCCCTGCTCGAATCCTAAATATTTTTTATTGGTGCCGCATTCGTTGTATCGCCAACACATTTCTCATGGTTCACACGTGGCATTGCTTTCAATTTTATATAGAATCTGTCATGCAGAAACATTACAGGACATAAATATTTATTCTTCTGCCCCCATCACTGCTGCCTCAAACTCCATCTGTTCCACATACTTTCTGATTCCGCCAAGATTCTCTCTCTCTCTCTCTCTCTCTCTCTCTCTCTCTCTCTCTCTCTCTCTCTCTCCTCTTTCTTTTTATTTTTCTGAACTTACATTTTACATCTCTGGCTATCTATCTCCCCCACCCATCTTGGTTGAGTCTGAGTTTTCACTCAAGAAAAGGACAGAAAAAAAAAAACCTTTTGCTCTCAAGAAAAGCACTTGTGAGCAATTGATCAACAAAATCCATGAGCAAAATCACCTTTAATGAAAAAAGAATTCACAGCGTGCTGTCTTTTAGCTGCCAATATGGCAGATTGAGTTAAAAGTCAGTTACAGAATACAGAAGAGGAGAACAAAGAGCAAGGTAAAACACGTACCAGACAAAAATGCAGCGCTTGGATTTATTTGTTTTCAAAGGATTTGTCATGCTGTCTTTGTAGGTTTCTTTTGGTTGCCTGATGATAATTCTGTACCTGCAGGATGGTGTGATTATTTCATTATTTGCTCTCAGAGAAACATTTATTGCATTGTCATCTGCAGTCATTGCAATACAAGTGAACATGAGGAGCAGCATGAAGTGCAATATAAGCAGAAAACCAAAAATCAAACTTTTACTATACACAGATTGGTGCTATTGTTGTCAAGATTATCATTTCTAATTTCCGTCCATAACAACTTGAGATAAAGCATTTAGTTAAGCCAGTCTTTTCAGCAGGGAGAGCACAATGGTAATATGAAATGTGTCTACGGTTTGAACCTATATAATTTCCAGCCTTATCTCAAGAAAATTGCATGACTGTGGCGACATTTTTGTGGTTCATTACATGTATCGTGGTAGTTCAGAGGTGAAATGCCCACTGTGTGGCGCTAAAAGTGAGTGAAATGTTCTCCCAAACAGATGAGGTTTTAAGGTTAATACTTTGATGAAAGATGCTGAAGCTGAAGCAAAAACGTCATTCTGAGGTGTGTCTATGACACTTTCGACTCGTGTGCTCTTCAGGACTCATATCCCGGTACTTTGCATCGCAAGTGCAATGCTCTATCAGATGAGCTACCGCGCATATTGATCGTGCACGATCAAGTTTGTAAATGTACTTGGTAATGTAATGCTGCACTAATGTAAGTGGTGCACTATAGTAAACGTGTTTCAGTGTCATAAGATAGCATTGTGTGAGGAACAGGGTGAAAAGTAAGTGTTTTTGAACTGATAATCTGCCGTTTTACTCGTGATTTGCGTGAAAGGAAATAAAAGTCATTGTTGTTGTTGTTGTAGCGCCTCTAGTGTTCATTTCACCAGGAAACTGCAGCGATACAAACAACCGAGCCATGTAAAAATCATTTTTCAAAAATGTTGGCACAGTAATGTGATTCGATGAGCCCAGGCTGAACTTTTCAGTTAGTGACATACATTTTGAACCACTATAATAATAATAAAGATAAACGTTAACCTTTAAAGACCCTATGATGTGGCATAATAGCAGTTTTCTTTATTGTGTTGATGTATTTCCTATTGAAACTGGAAGTTGGGGCTAAGCATTTCAAAGTCTCTTTTGTAAATAGCCAATAGCCTTTAGTTTACATTACAGCCTTAAACCACAATTTGCTACTTCCAAATAATAGTTAGTGGCAGTAGGAAGGAAATTCACATTCTAGAAAGCATTTAATTGGACAAACAACTGGACATGCCCATAAGTGCGAGATGAGTCATCAATATTTTTGGTCCACTTTCCAGAGAGAAAGAGTGTGCATTGTAATTGCTTATATTCGCTTAACATTGTATGCTAGCATATAGATGGCCTCAACAATAACAGTCCTAAACCGCATACTTCTGCACTAATCTAGGCCATTTTGTAGTGCAAGTAGTGTGTTCACACTGAAAATGCAACAATTAGAAGAGTACAATGGATGCTGAAATTCTTAAAAAAAAAAAAAATGTAATGCTGGACACTTCATGCACTCAGCATTCGCAGCTTGCCCTACATAGCGGGAGAGTTGGAGTTACTTGGCCGCTCTGCTGGCCTGACAAAACAATTGTAATTAATGATGAATGTGGCACCTAATAATAACTTAATAACTTTATTTATATAGCACCTTTTAGCAATATAGCACAACGTGCTTCACAAAAACATAAAATCAATACACACTCAGTAAAACATAGGTAAAAAAAAAAATGAAAATTACAAAGTAGTAAAAGCAAGTTTAAACAAATGAGTTTTTAAATGAAAACAGACAGATTCATCAGATCTAATGTCCCAGGGCAGGCTGTTCCATAATCATAAGGCTTTCACTACAAACACTCTATCACCTTTTGTTTTGTATCTGGATCTTGGAACAGCCATCAGTTCATGACACCAAGATCTAATAGGTCTAACTGTTTCAGAAGGTCTTAAAAGTTCTGCTAAATAATCTGGCACCAACCCATGTAATGCCTTATATGTAATTAATACAATTTTAAAATCAATCCTAAACTGAACTGGTAGTCAATGCAAAGAAGCTAAAACTGGAGTAATATGATTAAAAGACATAGTTCGTGTCAAAAGTCTAGCTGCAGCATTTTGCATTGATTGTAGCCGCACTAAAGTGCGTTGATTTAACACTGAAAACAGGGCATTATAATAATCAAGGTGGGACAAATTAAAAGCATGAATAAGCTTCTCTGTATCCCTTAAACTCAGAACCTGTCTCACCTTAACTGATAAAAACAAGACTGAACTAACTTCCTGATGTGATATTCAAAATTTACATTTGTGTCCAAATAGATGCCTGTAAGGGGGTTCAGTGGAAAGGAGGAGGCGAGAACCGGCTTGACAACTTAAATAATAATTTAATGAACAACTTAAACACACAACCAAAAAACACACAGCACAGCTATCTGTAATACTCTCTCTCTCGAACTGTCGTCCCCGGCCGCCTTTATCCCTCGTGCGCCCCATCAGGCTGATCGGGGACTGGGTGTGTCTCATTCCAGCCCGGCCCCGCCCTCCTCGGCTCTACAATGCCCAAATTTCTCACCACCTGCTGAATATTCGGGACCACTTGTTAAGTGCTGACTCAATCTGATTCTTTTTAAAACCATGACCGATTATGACAACCTCTGTTTTATCTGAATTTAACTGCAGAAAATTACATGCCATCCAATTGTTTATATCTACTATACACTCTTGAAGAACATTTAAATTAGTCAGATCAGTAGGATTCAGCTACAAATATAACTGTAGGTCATTTGCTTAGCAATGAAAAGTAATGTTGTATTTTCAAATCACAGAACCAAGAGGTAACATATATGGAGAAAACAAAATTGGCCCTAACAGGGATCATTGCGGAACACCACAATTTATAGTTGAAAAGGAGAACATCTCATCTCCAAAAGACACTACAAATTTCCTATTTGGCAAATAGGGAACAAACCAGTCTAAAGCCACCACAGATATTTCTACCCTTCTCTTTAATGTATCAATTAAAACTCAATGATCAACTGTATCAAACGCTGCAGTTAAACCAAGGAACATCAAAACGAATCACTCTCCAGCATCCTTCCTCATCAGTAAGTCATTGGTTACCCTAAGAAGGGCAGTTTCTGGACTGTGATTTTCTCTAAAACCGGACTGAGTTTTCAAAAATATTGTTATCATTCACTACCTCCAACAGTTGCTTCACTACTGCTTTCTCTATAATTTTAATTTTGAGATTGGTCTATAATTATTTGCAAACGAAGGGTCTAATGAAGTCTTCTTCAGAAGCGGTTGAACTATCGCAGTCTTTAACTCCTCTGAAACGCATCCTGACACAAGCAAGCTATTTACTATAGACAACAAAGAAGGGCCTAAAGTCACAATAACTTCCTTGAAAAGTCTTAAAGGAACAACATCTGTTTGACAACTAGATGGTTTTAACTGCTGTACTATCTTATAAAGATCTTGCTCTGAAATAGGAGAGAAAGAATCCAGCAAACTCTCCCTATAAACTGATTTCTCCACACATGGTAGCTGAGCAATAATTGATGCCCTTATGTAAGAGAAATTATTAACAAAAAAAATATTAAAATGTGTTACAATCTACCGGACAAAATGCAGCACTAGACACAGTGTTGACCAGATTATTAATTGTATTGAATAAAAACCTGGCATTATGGCAGTTATCAGTTATTAGTTCTGAAAAATAAGCAGATTTAGCAGCTTTAACTGTCTTATTATACAGCACTAAGAGATCCTTCATGTGCTCAAAGTGAACAATCAGTTTGACATTAAAGGTGTGAGAACACCTTAAAAAGTGAGTTGATTTCTTTACCATCAGCCCACGTTGTACGATTATGTATGTTATTTGAGATACACTGTAATTGTTGGACTGAGGTTGGCTAATGCGCTAGAACATCACATGTGTTTGAAATGTCACTTCTGTCAGCTTAAAAACTGCGAATGCTTCTGTGTAGTCAAAAAATTTTTTTATATAGTGTTCCATTCGGGAAAGAACTGCACTTTGAAGATTCATACACTTCATAGCTTTGTGCATAGAGCAGGTCTATTCAACTGGCGGCCCTTTTGAAATTTTCAGTGGCCCGCATGAGGTTGTCAGTTGTCTTAGGGGCTGTTCACTCTGAACGCTTGTTGTGTCTGTTCACACTACTTTTCAATTGTTTTCCTATGTGAACGTATGCTAGACAGACGTCGCGCTACATCTCAATATTTTTACAGTGTCTCGTGCAGGAGGACCCGCATTTTTAAGACTCTTTCCACAGGTTGCGCCAAGAATGATCATTATCCGTCATTTTGACAGAATGGGAAGATTAAAGAACTAAAATCATGGATGACTAACAAGCGTGAGATCAAGACTTCTGTCTCTGCAGAACAAAAATGGGATTTTTCCAATCAGTGGACATTTTCAAACCATTGAGATTCCCTACTATCATTGGATAGTTTAGAAATGCCCATCCCAGTTTGAAAATGCCCACTGATTTGAAAAAAACATTACTGTTCTGCAGAGACCTATATTTGGAGAGTTCGGAGAAACCGAAAAGTTCTGTTCATTAATTTGGTCAAGAAAATGTTAGATTTTAAAAGTTTATATCATTACATGTATAACAAACTTAGATTTGGGAAACGTCTGATGCAACTTCACCAACAAACAGGTGCATGCGAGAGCAATGTTCTTAATTTTTCTCTATGTTATCTGTTGTTGTTGTTGTTGTTGTTGTTTTCAGAAATTCCTACTGGAAAAGTCTTCTCATGATAAAAAAATGAAAGCTATAAATACAGATGTTTTAATTATATAATGAACAAATATTATAGACCTACTATAACATAATATCTGATAGAAGCTTTATGTTAACAAAATATTCTTGACCCGCATGCCCTGAAGATTTTTTTCAATATGGCCCACTTGTCAATGAAGTTGAATAGCCCTGGCATAAAGTATTGTGTAAGTGCACATTGTGTCATTTGGGACACAGCTGCAGACTAAAAGTTTAAAATTCAAAATTTTATTTCATAGCCTCCTTAATCGCTAAGTCACTCCACCAAGATGTAAAACAAGCATGCAGTGGCAGTTAATTAGCTTGAACCGTTAGCATTAGCCACCATTCTTCTTTGAGGGAAAGCGATCGGCCTGTTATCTTAATACTGAGAGCGGTCGTAACAAGCTGCGGAGCTAGGGGTGGGCTTACCGGGCTTTAGCCCCGGATGTTTCAGAAAAAGCCTAGAATGTTTTTAGAGCCTTGTACTAAACATCGAGTTTTCATGCGCACAGTAAAATAAAATCCTTATTAGAACCGCTATGTTGCTCACTGCGCATCAAACATTGTCTCCTTTTATGTTCATTCACTCTTGAGAAGAACCGCCCACTCAGACAAGAAGTACTGATTGACATGTAAACTGGCCAATCATCAATAAGAGGTTAAAAATGATCCAGCCAATGAGATTGGAACTTTTTGATGTAATTACCTCGATGCTTTAGACACAAATGGTCTTTAAGTGTGCACTTGTCTTGAATACTGAAATGAACATTTGAAAAAAGAAGTAGTAAAACAGCCTCAGCCTGCATCAGCACTTCAACAGCAAGATGCGGCTGATTCAGGTATGTGTAACTACTATACGATTTATTGATTGCATTGTCAAACGAGGCTGACTATTTGTCCCTTAACAGCCCTGTAACTGTTAAGAGACAACTATAGATTTCATCATTATATTATTTTAATTTTTGTGTCATTAAAAAAAATAAAAAATAAATAAATAAAAAATAGCTTCTCTGAGAAAGAAAAGTTAGCTAGTTGGTGCGGCTATCCTTATGAGGACTCTCCATAGACATAATCAATTTTTATACTGTATGAACAATAGATTCTATCCCCTAACCCTAACCCTACCCCTAAACCTAACCCTCACAAAAAACTTTCTGCATTTTTACATTTTCAAAAAAAACATGGTTTAGTATGTTTTTTAAGCGATTTGAATTATGGGGACTCTAGAAATGTCCTCATAAACAACACTTATAGCATAACACCTTGTAATTACCAGTTTGTAACCTAAAAAATGTCCTTGTAAACCACCCAAACCCGCCCACACACCGATTATATGAACGCTCCGTATGAAGGTAAAATAGTGCCTAAATGATTTGCATGCACAGAGAAAGATTTGTGAATGCGTAAATCAAATTGCAAGCGTAAAAATAAATTGCATGCGCACAGAACGTTTTGTAAAGGTGTAAAGCAAGTTGTAAGCATAAGAAACAAATATTAGCAATATTTTAATGCTCTGCATAAGTGTAATTCATGTGTTGTGAATCTGTAATTTCATATTAACACAAAGTAAATTTGGTATTTGGTGTGTATTCTCCTGACCTCCTTTTTTCACACTTACACTTTTGGCCCTGTTTTTGCACCTAAACATGGCCAAAAACATTGCAAACCTGCAATCAGCGATATGCAAGCAAAGAAAGGGTGTCATGAACAGCAAAACGGATTGACTGCGTAGAATCAGCCTGTATGTGTAAAATAAACTACTGCAAACGTGTAAATGATTTGTGTTTGTGGCATAAATATTTTCCAGAAATAATCTGATATACACTGTACCGTCTTCCCTTTGTTGCACTCATACTTTTGGCACGAATTTCTCACCGAAAAAAGTTTTGCAAGTGCGAAGGGGAAGGCGGGTCTACCTGCTTCTAGCAGCCAATCAAATTAGGTTTTCGTTGACCACTTTACTCTGACCTGATTGGTTTAATAACATGACAGACAGCTGCTTCTTCATATGTCTCAGCGTTGTTCCTCTGGGTATCTCCCCTCTCTTAAATATTAATTATTAATTATTAGTATCACTTGATCTGATCTGGATGCATAGTGTTGTTTGTGCACAACTTTTCTCCATGTTGAATTATAATTAACTTCAATAAGTGTGTGTGTGTGTGTGCGTGTGTGTGCGTGCATGTGTTATGTATCTACATGTTTGTGTATAATATGAATAGATGTTATAAAATTAATTATGTGATTGACGAATGGGTAAGGAATCTTTACTTATTATAGATAATCTTTATTTATTTATGCATTTATTTATTTATTTATTCTCACCAAAATTGCTTCTAAAAATGCAGTGCTTGGAAAGAAGTTTGGATTCACTGTCAACATAATATGACAGAGAAATGGACTGATTTTTGGTCATCAATGGCTACAGCAGTGCACAACCTTACCTGTGCTGTACTTTTGTTTGTAAATCTAACATCTTGGAATGTCTGGTATTCTCACGTTGTGATTATGCATTTCTGTTGATGAATATGATATAATCTGTGGATGTTCTGTAGGCAGGTTCCTAATATGAATAACAGCTTGGTGTCATGTCTCTGGATTTGCAAGTTTAAAACATATAGCCTATGTGTTCAATGGGTTTGATTAAAAATTATAATAGCATAGAGCAGAATTATTAAGGAGGATTGCGGATGATTGTGTACAGTGGTGGAATAAAGCAGATGGTAGATCTGAAAAGTTTTCAATCCAACTAATTTTATGCTAAGGCATACTTTTTATGTTTTGTATTCTTTAACAAACAATATTGGAAGATTTTTACTTCTTTTAAAAATGGACTCTTTGACGATATAACTTAACATATTTTAAAGTGTATCCCTTGTATTATGATGCATACATGTCTGTGGGCTAAGCCCCGGATGTCCACTGACCCTAGAACCGCCCCTGGTCTTAACATTACATTTCTCTTGGGTAGTCAGTGTCTGAGAGTCTGGGAAAGCTTAAACCAGCAAAAGTTTCTGGGCGAGGCACATACAGTCGGCGCTGTTTAAATGAGAACGTTTCCCTCAGTGCAACGGTACCCAGAGGAGTCTGATGTTGTTCAGGCGAAATCTTAATCAGCATACGCCAACAGTGAGCGAATCCACCCTCCCTCTGCCTGATGCTTTCCACGCACAACGTGACATAATGCTGATTATGGAAATGGAGGTATGGGCCACCAGGTACTTGCATAATTTCTGGAAGTAAATAATCTTTCCTCAGACAGAACTTTAAATGTTTCAAAGTGACAGGCCTGGAATTTATGAGGGCGGAATGCTTGGCGGAGAATGGATGCTTGTGTATGTGCATATGTGCTTGCAAAAGCTCATTTGCATGTTGGTTGCTCATTTGAGAATATTCGTGTTTAGCTAATGTTCTCCTGTGCACATTACACAAGCTCTGCGGCAAAACTTAGTGAGCTGCCTTGCTGTATACTGTCTACATAGTCGGCTGCCTTCTAATTTACGCCTTCTGACTGAAATAAGTACATCACATGTGACTGATCTGGAATGAGTCTACGTGTAGGCAACAACAATGTGCACTATAAAAACAGTTCTCCTCACGTGGCAGACTCATCTTCAATTAATTGATTTAAAAAGATTTAGGGGCCTTTCAGACATAGCGTATTATTGCACTAAAAAAGGCTAGATGCAGAACAACAAACAGAACAGAATTCAGGTGTCTACTGAAACATTTGTAAAAGTTTAAATCCTTTAATTACACATAGTGTCTCAAAAACCTGGCACTCCTGCATGAGATGCTAAAAAACAGCGAGAAATGGCACAATGGCCAAAGTCGTCCATCTATCGCATGTTTACATAAATGTTTTTTTTTTTTTTTAAATCACAGACTTTTGTTAACATATTGCTAAGCTAATGTCAACATGCATAAAACTACATACCACACAAATTTGGGGATTTTACATTAAAATGTACAAATTAAGAGTTTAACTTTTATTAAACAATTTTGATTGATACTTTTCAATACCAAAAGAATTATATTTATAGTCAATATTTCTCTCGCGTCATCTTGGATTTATATTTTAATGAGCTCATCACAATGCACGCAATGCTGTCTTAGAGGGTATTCACACAGAGTGCGTTCTCGCAGAAACTTTGGACGGACGCTTTTGACCGCCACAACATGTATCTCTGTATTTTTAGCATGTCACCATGAACGCAGCATTTTAAAGATGATGTGTCAAGGTAGAAACAATTTTTATAAACACTTTTGTGTGCTTTAAGTTTTTAATGTGCTTTAAGTTTTTTAACTTAAAGGGATCATGACATGAGGAATCAAATTTTCCTTGATCTTTGGACATGTAAGAGATCATTATACTATAAAAACATACAGTAAGTTTCAGAACTCAAAACTTCCTCCTCACTGCAAAACGAGCATTTGTTGAAACCAAGCTGCAAAAACGACTCGTGCTCTACTTCTTCCACATTGTGATGTCACAATGACCGCCTCCACAACAACACATCTATGCTAACCTTACCTTTAATCGCTTCTGTAGCCCACCCAGCAACTGTGAGCAGTGAGATGGCAAGGAGAGTGCAGGTCAGTCAAGAGCTGAGAGCCAATCATAACAGTGGGCGTGTACTGTCAAGTCTTAAAGGAGAAGCAGCATCAAAACTGAGTGTTTCAGACAGAGGGTCAGAATTAAGGTGGAAAATGATCACAGTCAAATATATGACTGTTTTTTGTGCCAAAAAACTGTACTAATATTTAGGGCTGTCGATTTAATGCGTTAATTCAGTGAGATTAATTATATAAAAAATAACTCTTTTTATAAACTTAAAAAAAATTAACACAATTAATCATGTCCCCATACCGTAATAAGGAAGATTCCTGAGCAACTCATGCTTCAAGTACCACCTGTTTTCTACAGGGGGCAGTAAGCAAAACTTCAGCTGTATAGGCAACAAACAGCTTATAAAGAGAACAAACCAACCCTTCAGCAGACAGCACAACACAGGGGTGCATTCTTGCATTCAAAACACAGCTTGAAGGAGCGCAAATACGAACTTAGGGACTCCAAGATGTATTTTTCTAATTACTAAACTATGATTAACTTTACACAGCTGATCTAAAAATCGTATGTTTATGATATGACGCAACCAAAGTGAGACGCTCCAAAAGCGTCCGTCTGATGCGGGTGTACATTGACTAAATGGCAAATTCAATTGCAAAATGGATTGCTGTGAACTGTAGGCCAATGACTGGCTTATGTTGAAATAACCAATACATTGGATTCTAAAGCCACTTTTTGTATTGTCTTATCAATGCTTAACTCCTATTCCACAATAATGTAATGCGTTTAAATTATAATATATATATATATATATATATATATATATATATATATATATATATATATATATATATATATAATTTGTTATTATTTTATTATTTGTAAATTTGTAAAAAAAAATATATGTGTTTTTATTTCAAATAAAAACCTTTGGAATGATTATGGTGAACTGAAATAAGTCGCGGCATGCTTCTCACCGAGTCACTCATGTTTTATGGTCCGTGCAGCACTATATACAGTCATCCCCCTGATAATTGATCCATGTTGCATGGTTTTGTCGCACTTCATTTTTGAACATTAACGTGGGATTATGGTAGAAGTTTCTGTAGATTTCATGGCTTTTCTATAGTTTGGCATGTGGGGTGCCTAACATCTAACACAAACCACTGACAGAACAGCCACATATTTTCCTGAACATGTCCTGAGAGCGTCTGGCCGGGATTTCTCAGTTTCCTAAATGTCCAGGATTTGGCTTTGTTTTCATATTGACGTACTCTTTACCGTCATCATACATGTGTGCGTATTTGCCATTAAAAGCCATTTAAGCCTGGTGTGTTTTATTTTAACCATCTACGTGACCTCTCTCTCTCTTTGCGCGTGCACTGTCTGTGTATGAGAGTGAGAGAGCTCTGTATTTTGAAATTTCTCTTAAATTATGCACATTGTTTTGCGCTGTTTGTTTTAGTTGTATTTTTTATTTTTTTTTATGCAGCAAAGCTGCCATTGCTTTGGCAATACGAATGTACAATTATTTGTTTTGCCAATAAAGCACCTTAACCTTGTGCGACCTCGCGAACACATGCATGGACCTTGTATTTTGGCTTCGCTATGTGCAACGCATCATTTAAATTAATTTAAACCACCTGATCTCAGTTCAGGAGACACTGTGATGCCAGTAAAGGGTTAAACTTTCCATGCACGGAGTCATGTGACAAAACAACATGGTGGCAATCACAGAGGTGGGCCCTGGTCCAAATGGCATACTTCATGTGGACTTGCAGTCTCGTGGCCTTAATTTGCGCGGTCCCGCGAAGTCCACGAGACCGTAGTGTGTCCCATTTGACATTTTAGCGCTCCAAGGGGTGCTCATGAGCGCCCCCTTTGCAGCTTCAATGTGCCCTTCGGCTAAACCCGCATCAGTGCGGGCTCCACAGCGGACTACTACCCAACAGTCAACGCTTCTGATCCTCTCGACCAATCACAGAGGACTGGAGTTCCCGAGCTGGAGGAAAAAACATGGCGGACATCAATCACATATTAAAAATTGATTTTAATAATCGTTTTTTAATGATTGTCAATGGTGGATCAGTTGCTTATCATGTGTAAATAGTATCACTTTTAAGTCTAATGTGTAGAACTGGTTCAGAACTTTGTTTTATTTAATTTTCCAGAGATATGGAATTACTCCTATTCAGTTTATTGAATAGTTTTTCTTGGGGAAGTTTTACGTTCATACAAGTAGGTAACAAAACATTAAACTTTTGCTATTGTTGTTTCAAAGAGGATATTAGAATTATTGCGAGTCTCTAAAATAACAAGACAGGAGAGAATATTTTAATGCACATGGCTGTAGCTTGTAAGATTAATTATATTTATTGACATAGCAACATTCGGTCTAAGAGTGATATTTATACCTGCAGAAGTGTGGCTGTGTTTATTTTTTAACTATTTTTGCGAATGTATGGCAGTATGTTCTTTCTATACATTTAACTGTGTTCTAAGCACCTGCATGTAACCATCCATGTGTCTGAATCATATTTATTTGTTCTCTAAAGATTTAAAATGATGGGGTTTTATTGCTGTACTTATATGTGCGCTTTGTTTTTCAGAGGTTCTTCATTAAATGATCTAATGCTTTATTGAGTATGCTTTATAACAGTGTGTTGCTTGAAATTATTTAATAAAAACAAATATCCAATAGTGAGTTTAAAGTGTGCTCCTTTACTAATAATAATAATTTGTAAAACTGCATGCATTTAAAAAACATAATTCAAAAAAATGCGTCATCTGATTGAAGTTTTGAAGTCTGTCCCAAATGCAAACTTTCACCACTCATGCACCCTCATGGACTTGCTGACTAGCGCCCCATCGGTCTACATTCACTTACGTCACCAAAGTCTGCACTCAGAGGAAGACTACATGGGTGGAGGGTGCCATTTGGGACAGGGCAGAGTTTGTCTTTGGGAGAAATGCCAACAAAACTACATCTGGTAAGAAACCTAGTGAAGTTTTTACATTAAAACCTGTTTGAGTCAAAAGATTAGAGTCTCTAGTTTCATCCGATATGCAATTTTAAACATTTGAGTGATTTATCGTGAAACACCATGCTGCTAAACACAATGTACACTAATGTGACTTTAGTGCATTTTTTCCTTAGAAATCCTCTATTTACAGCATTATCACATTGAGAATCAATGGGTTCATCCAAAAGCTGGGAAATGCTGCTTTCAGAGGCTTTATATGGAGTTAGGATGAAAATAAGGTGCATTTCAAACTGTTCTGAGACCAGTGCAGACAGACAGCACACTGGAGGTGATGTCATTCATTAAATAGGGAGCAAGGGAGCATCCTATAGCTCTCTATGCAGCTAAGTACATTAAATCTAAACTTCCTATCAAAAGTTACATTTTTTGGCTGCAGATGATGTTTGGACCACTCAATATGTTTGGCAGACATGGGACAATGATAATCAGTACATAGATTCAGAATTTATAATGTATCATTTTATTTTAACATGGTTGGCAATGATTGGATGATGCTTTGCTGGCATTACTTTGAATCAGAATTAATTATGCTAATTTCTGATGTAATGTCTGTAAAAAACATGAATAACCAACTCTCCTGGAAACATAATAAACAATTGGATGGAAAAACAAATCTGACTTTCAATAGCTTGGTATTCTACATATATGGACATCAATTTTTAGGAAACTTATGTGCTCCAGAATAAAAAAAAAAAAAAAGTTTGCATGTTTATTAGGTGCTACTAGATACAAATCAAAAAGGGAAATGGAAAATGCACACCACAGTCATGCTCGGGTCTCAGGAGGCAAAAACTGAAACCAAGACCGCTCCAAGTCAAGTGATGCAACCGTGAGATAAAAAAGCATTTTTTAAAATGAAAATACTTTCCATACAAAGTAATAATAATAATTTGCATTATCAATAAAAAAATTATATTATATTACTTTTAAAAGTAACATTCTCCAACTCCGCAGATTACTAAAAAGAACACCTGTTTCACCAGACTCGCACTTGGTACTAACTGTCAAATTTTGTAACTAAAAATGTTAAAATTGGATGTACATGGCAATTTTTTTATTTTTAGTCATTCAAAATTGTAATTAGTAGTGTGGGTGTGCTCTACGCATGTGTCAAGCACGAGTAAGTTTAATCAAGCTTCAGATCATGATCGTGTCAAGGAGACTGCAGATGTCAAGGTTTATAGTGAAAAATGAATTACATTTTGGTATGTTTCTGATTTAAAACCAATCATATCGCTTCAGAAGGCATGGATTAAACCACTGGAGTCGATGGAATAAGTTTATGCTAATTCTATGTCCTTTTTTGGAGCTTGGAAGTTTTGGACCACATTTACTTGTATTGTATGGACAAACAGACATATCTCCTAAGAAATATTTTTTTGTGTGTGTGCTCGGCAGAAGAAAGAAAGTCATAAGAGTTTGAAAAGGTATAATTTTTGGGTAAACTAGCATTTAGGAAGCCTAACGTTTTTCCTAATATCTCCAATTATGTTCCATAGAAGAAACAAAATCAACCAGTTCTTGGTTTCCAACCCTACTGGCAACCAGTAATGTATTCTCCACAGGGTGTTGTTTCACACAGCAGTATCAAGGACAAACAAGTCAATATCTAGTGAAATTAGCCACCCATGATTAAACAAAGTGGCTTATTTATCCTGTCCAACTTACCAGCATTTCCTCAAGATTCTGTGCTGTCTTTCCCCTCACGGCTTCTGCAGTCCCGCCCCTGCTGTGCACAGGCCTCGTGGCTGTCTGACCTTGGGTGGCGGTGGATCACAGACAGACAGCTCCGAGTAGAAGCTCCATCCATCTTTCAAACAGCTGCCAGCTTTTCTAAACAGGCAGGGAAACGATCCTTCACCAGGAGCCTTCCCAGTGCGACTGGCCCATGTGGCAAAATCGCTCAAATTACCTGAGATCTCTGGACCATGGCTGGATCTTTATTGTAAACGCATGCCAGGCATTAGGATGGAAGATGTTAGGAATTGGACGATTATGCTTCTACTTAATGATAATGGTTCCCTAATGATTATTTTAGTAATTTTGAGGAAGAAAAATGGACAATGATTGAGATACAGTACTTATTCTATAAACTACCCTCAGAAGTCTATGGACACTTTTCACATTTCCAGGTTTTGGTAAAATACAGCAGGGTAAACTAGGAGACCACAACAAATCAAATTTTTGCATACCTATTTGCTCCAAAAGCAAAAGAAGAAAACTAACTAATATGCAGAGGCGTCATGCCCATTCAGACTGAGAGGGCATGTGCCCCCTTAGATTTTTGAGACAAAGGGATTTTTTTCATGGCTTATTTGAAATTCAAAAAACATGTTATCGATGATTAAATTGAATGATTATTGCATGTAAAAAGAATGTCTGTGGCAGAAATCTTTAATAACATGTCTAAAGTTGGTTAATCCAATTGAGTCACATGTTTAGGCGGCATCCCATGGCTGCCTCAGAGACTGCGCTCATGGTAAAGGTCCAGCACTAAAGGAAAATTTAGTGTTATGGTAATAAAAACAAATGAACTGCATCAACTTCAGTGCAGTTGATGTTTGCAAACCACATCTGATCTCTGTCGAACAGTCAATCAGTTTTTAGTCTAATGTCTATGTTTTTGTTTGATCGGTTGCTGTTAATTTCCTTTAGTACTTAAATGCATTTGACAGGTTATGCGGCGTCTTTACACTCTCTTTTCTTCATATTTAAACAAAGTAGCGGCTTATTGTCTTATTTCAGTGTGAAAACTCTCCTTTTCAGTCATAAAACTTTAAGTAACAAAAGTGTATGGAAAATTCCTGCACAAAAGAGGTGGCAAGATTGAAAAAGTGACATAGAACCGTCTGAAGACGCCAGACACTCAAAAGCTTATCATAAAAGAGGAGAAAATAGAGCGCTGTGGATTACGACAGTCAGAAGAGAGAACAATGTAGAATTTACATCACTACTTCAGCAGCTGTATTAGAAACCTCATTTCAGAAGTGTTGTATATATATATATATATATATATATATATATATATATATATATATATATATATATATATATATATAAAACAATGTCAGGGTAATATAACACAAAGAATAATGTTATAAATAAACATTTAAAAATTAAAATGTAAAAAGCTTGCTAGATTTATGCTGCTAAATTAAGGTCAATAATAATTTAAAATGTTTCTAGTGCTGTCAGTCTATTAAAAATTTTAACAGCGTTGAATCGCATAATTTTTCGTAGTTAATCGAGATTAATCGCAGATTTTGAAAGTGCTGAAATTTGACACTATGTATACTTCTTTTCCTGTCATAATGCATTTATTTCCATCTTAGGAAACAAAAAACAATATGTAGCAATATAATGCTTTATTAGTATTGTACGAACAAAGCATTCTACAATAAAAAGCTAGAAATGCACTAAAATAGCACTAATTCAAGTAACATTAAACGTTTCACAATGTCTAATTGGGAGTTTGACTAATTGAAAGAACTAGTCTCCACATAGGTTGCCTTTTCATTGCAATGGGCATTAAATCTCTTAAACTCTCATCCTCCACAATATAAATCAGCCAGCAGACTGTGGCTATCCGCTTTGTTCCAGCAATCACGAAGCCACGTTCATGATTCGCATCAGGGCATCAGCGCCAGCATCAAGTGGCACTTTGAACTCCACATGAAGACAAAAACGTCTCATTCTGCGTTTTGGTGATAGTTAAGATTTGGTGTGCATCTGTGGTAATTAAAATGCACCTTACATAGGCTGAACAATACCTGATTTCTGTCACAAGTTCCATCTAGGCTTGTTTTGTACATCAAATAGCATTAAGAGGTCCATTCTCCATAATTTTATCACAGAATCGTTGTTGTGTGTGTGTGTGTGTGCAGAGATTATTTTATTTACTAAGATAACCTCCATGACTCTATCATAGCTGAGAGTATAACAGTCAACTAGCGTGTTACGACATTACCGCTCATAGAGTGTCTATGGGACTGCCGCGTTATGCTATTTTATAAAAACAGCCGAAAAGACAAAGATACAGGAATGTGTACTTAATGTCTTTCATGAGGGAATGAAATACAATCCCATGAAGCAATGCAAATAAGACTGTCAATTTAACACGTTAATTCACTGCGATTAAATATATAAAAAATAGCGTGTTAAAATTAACACAATTAATCATGTCCCTGGACCGTAATATGGAATATTCCTTCCATGAGCAATTCAAGCTTGGAGTGACACCTGTTTTCTCCAGGGTCACAGAATTAAGGTCACAGTTATAAAAACCTAGGACACTAAGGAGACCTTTCTACTGACTCTGAAAAACACCAAAAGAAAGATGCCCAGGGTCCCTGCTCATCTGCGTGAACGTGCCTTAGGCATGCTGCATGGAGGCATGAGGACTGCAGATGTGGTCAGGGCAATAAATTGCGATGTCCGTACTGTGAGACACCTAAGACAGTGCTACAGGGAGACAAGAAGGACAGCTGATCATCCTCATAGTGGCAGACCACATGTAACAACAACTGCACAGGATCGGTACATCCGAATATCACACCTGCGGGACAGGTACAGGATGGCAACAACAACTGCCCGAGTTACACCAGAAACGCACAATCCCTCCATCAGTGCTCAGACTGTCCACAATAGGCTGAGAGGGGCTGGACTCAGGGTTTGTAGGCCTGTTGTAAGGCAGGTCCTTACCAGACATCACCAGCAACAATGTCACTTATAAGCACAAACCAACCTTTGCTGGACCAGACAGGACTGGCAGAAAGTGCTCTTCACTGACGAGTTGTGGTTTTGTCTCACAAGGGGTGATGGTCGGACTTGCGTTTATCGTCGAAGGAATGAGCGTTACACCGAGGCCTGTACTCTGGAGCAGGATCGATTTGGAAGTGGAGGGTCCATCATGGTGTGTCACAGCATCATCGGACTGAGCTTGTTGTCATTGCAGGCAGTATCAACACTGTGCGTTACAGGGAAGACATCCTCCTCCCTCATGTGGTACCCTTCCTGCAGGCTCATCCTGACATGACAATGCCACCAGCCATACTGCTCGTTCTGTGTGTGATTTCCTGCAAGACAGGAATGTCAGTGTTCTGCCATGGCCAGCAAAGAGCCTGGAACTCAATCCCATTGAGCACGTCTGGGACCTGTTGGATCGGAGGGTGAGGGCTAGGGCCATTCCTCCCAGAAATGTCCGTGAACTTGCAAGTGCCTTGGTGGAAGAGTAGGGTAACATCTCACAGCAAGAACTGGCAAATCTGGTGCAGTCCATGAGGAAGAGATGCACTGCAGTACTTAATGCAGCTGGTGGCCACACCAGATACTGACTGTTACTTTTGATTTTGATCCCCCCCTTTGTTCAGGGACACATTATTCCATTTCTGTTAGTCACATGTCTGTGAAACTTGTTCAGTTTATGTCTTAGTTGTTGAATCTTTTTATGTTCATACAAATATTTACACATGTTAAGTTTGCTGAAAATAAAAGCAGTTGAAAGTGAGAGGACCTTTCTTTTTTTGCTGAGTTTATATGTTGCAATCCTTTTGTTGCCCTCGATATTGTATTCCTTATATTCAAATGAAATTACCTTTGGTATAATTTTGGCTGTGTCATCCTTGAATGTGCAGTCTTGACAATTGGTCCTACTCTAATGGAAGTTGATTAGCTGGTTGTCTGATTGGTTGAATGTGGAGCGTGGCAATGCAGATTTGAAAATCAAATGAATTGTTTATTGGTGAAATGAATCGTTGATTCACGGCACATTTTTAAATGTACAACTCTGATATTTGGTTTTAGAAGGTATAAAGTCTTTCAAAGTCAAAGGGCTTGAGTCCAAGTCAAGTCGCAAGTCATTGTTGTCAAAGTCTAAGTCGAGTCGCAAGTCTTCTTTGATTATGTCGAGTCGCAAGTCATCAAATTTATGACTCGAGTCCAAGTCAAGTCCAAGTCATGCGACACGAGTCCACAACCCTGCAAAACACACTTACCAAGAGCAGACAACACAAGATGAGAACACGTTCTTGCGTACAAACACAGCTTGATGGAGCACAAATCCGAAGCCAGGGATCTCAAGATGTGTTTTTCTAAGTTTCAAACTCTGTTTAACTTGACACAGCGACATAAAAATGGTATATTTATGACGCAAGGCAACCGAGATGCTTTAAAAGCATCTGTCTGACGCAGGTGTACATTGACGTGTCCTTAAACAAGCCCTTATAATAAAGTTTGGATTGATTGACGTATTGCAAAATGGATTGCTATGGATTGTAGGCCAATGATAGGCCTATGTTAAAAAATGTGGAAATAAACAATATATTGCATTCTAAAGCCACTTTTTGTATTGTCTTTTTTAATGCTTCACTTGTGTGCCAAAATAATGTAATGCATTTTAATTATCTGTATTATTATTTTTTATAATATATATATATATATATATATATATATATATATATATATATATATATATATATATACACACACACACACACACACACACACACACTACCGGTCAAAATTTTGAAACACTCATTCTTTATTATAATTTTTCTTCACATTTTAGAATAATAGTAAAGTCATCAAAACTATGGAATAACATAAATGTAACTATGGGAATTATGTTGTGACTAAACAAAATCCAAAATAAATCAAAACTGTGTAATATTTTAGCATCTTCAAAGTAGTCACCCTTTGCCTAGAATTTGCAGACATGAACTCTTGACATTTTCTCAACCAACTTCTTGAGGTATCACCCTGAGATGCTTTTTAAACAGTATTGAAGGAGTTCCCATCTATGTTGGGCACTTATTGGCTGCTTTTCTTTATTATTTGGTCCAAGTCATCAATTTCAAAAACGTTTTTTTTTTTTTTTTTTTTTTTAATTACATTTTAGTTTTATAATGAAATAAATATGTTGGCACAATTATATTTTTGTCTACAAAACTAATTTCAAACATTTAAGCATACGCCTTCAGATCAAAAGATTTTTAAGATCATGAGAAACATTTCAGTTGTGTTTCAAAATGTTTCACAGGTAGTGTGTATATATATATATATATATATATATATATATATATATATATATATATATATATATATATATATTTATATTATTTATAACTATTTAAATATAACTATTTATAATTATTTAATCATTATATATTGAATTATTGTTTTTTGAGGGGCTTTATCAGCAAATATTTATGTATGCGATTAATTGCGATTAACACGATTTATTAATCGGCATACCATGTAATTAATTTGATTAAATTTTTTTATTGATTTACAGCCCTAAATGCAAATGGCATAAATTATGGAAAATATACAACTATTGAGTTAAATTTGTTGATTCAAAGTATAGAAACAATATATTTTGAATTTATTGCAAAATATTCAGATGTATACAAATAATTAAGTAGTTTGAGAGTGTAGGGAGTGCGACTCGATTGCGTCATGGAAGTGGGCGGTCGCTGCAGAGCTCTTTTGGCACGCTTTGTTGGCCGTGATTCTCTGATTGATGGATATTTATCTTCAGGATCATGTGTAGTGTAGTTTTTCACCAGGAATTTCGCAATTAAACACAATTTAAAAAAAATTGAAATGAAGTTGACTGATGACTTCAACAGAAGCATATACCATTGATTGCAACCTCTGAGATCACGGTAGGTCTGTCTTTAAAGGTTCATTAGTTATCATCGATAATCAATTCCCCTATGGAAAAAAAATTATGAGATTTTCACTTCTGGAACCAGACAGTTGCGTTCTATGCAGAAAGATGCTTTTAACTGCATAATGATGTAATTACGTCATCTACCAGCAGTGGCTAACTGGCTCATGCTAACCAGAATACAAATCTGTTCTTGATTCCCAACATATTTGCTTGTTGCATTTACACATTATTCCACACTCCTACACAATAAGACCTCAGTGGTTTCAATTACATTGTTCCTTCAATCATTTTTATTCATTCAGGTGTTATAGCAGTCAAGCTGTCAGTTCTTAATTTCTTGATAAGATCCATTTCTTCAACTTTTTCCAGTTTAAAGCCTTCATTTGCGCACTATTGAATCTTTCAGAGTTTTCCCCACATTTCCTTATTTTTTTATTCTTCAATACTAGTCTCACCCTCCATCTGAGTTATACACCTCTCTCTGCAAAAACAAAATGATAAGACACAGCAATCTAGGGCCGTTTCGTCCTACATGGTAATCAGTTTGCAAATCATTGCCATGTGAGAGGAAAATGCTACCAAGCTGTTCAGATCACTCTGCCTTAATCTAAGAGCCTCCTGGAACAGTATGGGCCATGGAGCGTGCCATTTAGAGTGGATTTGAGGGACTCTAAAAGCCATAGAGAGAGAGCGACACGTATTTCTTTGAAAATGAAGCACCTCATAAAGCCTTTCTGAGCTTGAATGATGACAGAATACAAAATGCACTGAGAAAAGCTTCCCTTTATGGTGACTACAGCATCGTGCCTTGCATTGTGTTCAAGACGAGAGTATTCTACGCATATGGCTGACATTGAAGAGGATCACAGAGGAAGAAATGCATGGCATTCACGGTGAAAGGCTTTTGACCTGAGCTGTTGAATAATGAAGGGCAGGGAAACTGTTTTTTGACAATTGTTCACTTCTTCACACTTTTCTATTTGAAAAATAGCAGATGTTTTGTTTACTTAAGAGGTGTTGAAGTCATTTAAATGCGCAGATAATTATTTAATTTTTTAGATTTGATTAGAATTATTGTGGTTCCCTAGATCCCAAGCAGCCTCTTTTATGAATATCAATGTAGAAATAAACTTAGACAAGAATACTTATGAAGTGGTATTGTCAGACTGCAATTGTTGATCAAATTAAGAAATATACCAAGAGATATTTGTGAATTAAAAGAGGAAACTAAAACAGAACACAATAATGTTCACATATTAAAGGAACAGTTTAACCCAAAATGAGTCATTATTCACTCACCCTCATTTTGAAAAATCTTCATAACAGCTCGTCTTCATCAGACTGATCCCACTGTGAATTCGGAAACAGTAGGTCGAACATTTTGCTGCTGAAATCGGTCTATGATTACTGAAGTTTGAACCACTGCCCCCAGTGGCCAAAGCTAGAAATATTGTTGATATGAAACGTCCCCAGGGTGGCGCCAAATGCGAGTTGTAGTTGTAAAAGATGTAATACAGACAACAGGAATGCATTTTGTATTAACCCTACACCCTTGCCCAAACCCCAACCTTAAACCTAACCGTCAGTGGAGTACAAATGTAATTTTAGAGTGAAAATACAACCTCCGAATTGCGTTCGCCATTGTTTATATGTACGTGATTACTTCCTGGTTTCAATGGAGAGATTATTTGCTCAACACACAATTAGTAGCACCACAGGGAAAGGTGAAAATATTGGAGGACTGCACGTGCATTAAAAGTGCACTCAGTAACTTTTGACTTTGTGTCATCTTGGACTTACACTGACACCTAGTGGCTTGGATGCAGCATCATTTAAAATCAATATTTTTCAGTTTCAGATGCCATTGTAGAAATTTAGTATTCACAGTCAGCCGTGATTACTTTAATCAATGAGTGAAAGTGTCCAATAACAGGACGGTTACTGAGATTAAGCGAGTAGTATTCAGATGTTCATGTGATTCTAACATGAGAGCCCCCATATGCAGACCTTCTCCATGTAGAATAAAACAGCTTTTATAAGGTTACTGACATGACTGGAGTCTTAATTTTAATGTGAGTGGTCATGATTTCCTACATATATTGCAAAATTACAATTCATGCCTTTAGGAGTTAAACTTTTTAATGAGGAAAAAAAATTACTGAGTGCACCTTTAAGATGAATTTCGTACCCGAGACCATGTGGCCTGACCCGACCTGATGAATACCATCAATTTTTTTAATTTGTTGCGCAGGCAACATTTGCAGCATGTAACATTCATAACACATTGTCATGGTGTCCAATATGGTGATCCAGTGCAAAACGTAGTTCAGTGGTCAAAGACGTCTGTCCAGCCTGTATTTACAAAGAAAAACAATTAAAAAAGAGTGCAGACGCACACAAAAACACGTTTGTTGTGAACGGCCCCTACTCATCTGACTGACCATCTGTGAGTGAGAGCATGTGCACGAAACAAGTTATGTTAAAATTGCAAAAATATATTAAAGAAATGTAGCTTATATTTTATATATATACAGCTCTGGAAAAAATTAAGAGACCAAAGTAAAATGATCAGTTTCTCTATTCTATATGCATGCTATTTACTATTTATAGGTATGTGATTCAATAAAATTAACATTTTAGTCTTATTCTATAATGTATTGACAGCATTTCTCCTAAATTCCAAATAAAAATATTGTCATTTAGAGCATTTATTTGCAGAAAATGACAACTGGTCAAAATAACAAAAAATATGCAGTGTTTTCAGATCTCGAGTAATGCAAAGAAAATAAGTTCATATTCATTTTTAAACAACACAATACTAATGTTTTAACTTAGGAAGAGTTCAGAAATCAGTATTTGGTGGAATAACCCTGATTTTCAATCACAGCTTTCATGCATCTTGGCATGCTCTCTACCAGTCTTTCACATTGCTGTTGGGTGAGTTTATGCCACTCCTAGCGCAAAAATTCAAGCAGCTCGGCTTGTTTGATGGCTTGCAATCCATCTTCCTCTTGATCACGTTCCAAAGGTTTTCAATGGGGTTCAGGTCTGGAGATTGTCCTGGCCATGACAGGGTCTTGATCCGGTGGTCCTCCATCCACACCTTGATTGACCTGGCTGTGTGGAATGGAGCATTGTCCTGCTGGAAAAACCAATCCTCAGAGTTGGGGAACATTGTCAGAGCAGAAGGAAACAAGTTTTCTTCTAGGATAACCTTGTATGTGGCTTGATTCATGCATCCTTCACAAAGACGAATCTGCCCAATTCCAGCCTTGCTGAAGCACCCCCAGATCATCATCGATCCTCCACCTGGTCATCTAATGGTTAGACGGAGACCTGGAGAGGCATATATATATATATATATATATATATATATTGTGATGGGTAGCTGACCTCTAGAACACCTCTAGTATAGATTGATGCAGAAATAATTGATGGGGGATGGCGCTTGACGGCAGTATGAGGTCAATTTCAGGGTACATAAATATTTGTAAGTAGAATGTGGATTTCCAGTGTGATTAAGTTGTCTCCATACAATTAGAATTCATATTAACCACATCTGTCAAGCTCCAAAAAGGACAAAAACACCATAGAAGTACCATAAAAGTTGTCCATATGACACTGAACTGGCGTTGGAAAATAGCTGCCTGAGATTCTTTAAAAAAAAAAAAAAAAGATTTTGTGTTCCACAGAAAAAATAACACCATATGGGTTTGGAACATCATGAGTTTGAGTAAATAATTACCACATTTTCATTGCTGGATAAACTATTTCTTTAAGTAATGTCGCCTTGAAGACTGCAGCAACAGAGGCATGGCGTCTTTCCAACTTGGTGTACATCTTTCCATACTGCGACCGCTCTCCATTGGCGCTGCATGCTGAGCTGAGCACGGATGTTGGGAGCACTTAGAGTTGAAGTCTTTTTCTTTGACCTGAGAGACCCCACATCTGTGACACGTCCATGCAGGCGCATGGCGCATGTGCAGACACAGATGTTGGAAGACAGAGATGGCAGCTGCAGACAATGTGCAGCTCTTGTATGATGAAGTGGGCCGGACAGGTGGAGGGGGCCGGGCTTGCTCACCTATAAAAACCGCAGTTCTCCTGGGAACTGACTCAGCGCACAGCCGCATATGTAGTTCCACCAAGGAGCCATTTGTTTAGATGTCTCTCCACCTCTGCGTGGAAATAACTCAAAGAGGCTCCAGTGAGACATCGGAAAAGGGTGCTTTGTGCTCATCCAAGGGCCCACTCAGCAAAAGCAGGATTGTGCAGCATTCACAGCTGAAGTGAAATTGCTTTGTAAATTGCTGAATTTGAACTGAGATAGCAAACAGAATGCAGAACTATAATTTGAAACTAAATAAGTACGTATTTCACTGCAAAAAAAAAAAAAAAAAAGAAAAATCATTTATGGAGTATTTTTGACTAGATTTCCAGTAAAAATATCTGAACATCCTTTTAACAAGACTCATTTACTTGACAAGCAAAATTACATTACAATGTTAAGGCTAGAATTAAGTTTATTTGCCTTAACAAATAGGGAAATAGTTTTTTTAACCTCATTTTGTCATATTTCTCCCAAAACAAAACTTAATATATTGTGTCATTTTACTGTGCATGTACCGATGTCGATACACTGCATTGAAAGCTCACATTACAACCCACAAATACACACAGGACATTTGGTTGTCTTTTTTAAATTAAAAGTTTCTACATTAATGCATAAATGAATGCCGAGCTGCTTTTATTTGGTGTTGCATTTATTGTGAAAATTACTTTCTTACAGTGTCCTTTATTACATAAGATATTAAGTCTTGAATTAAGTTTATTTTTCTAACCCCGTTGTCAAATTTGTTTATTTTTTTTAAATTATTTTTCATGTAAAGCCTGACATATGAAATAATTGTCAGAAATGTTGAATTACTAATTTTGACATTAAGCTGTTTTTATTACCATTATACAAACTATAAATAGAAATCATTAAAAAAAAAAAAAAAAAATTGCACTTTTTTTAAATTTATTTTTATTTTATTTTATTTTTTTATGTATCATATTTGATATATTAGGCTTTAAAGGTCATTATCCTCCTGAGGCGCAGCAATTCATTTTTGTGTAGGACATTTGTTATTGAAGTTTTTCTACAGTGGTAAATCTTGGGGTATTATCAGAGGACTCCCTGGGCTTTTCAGAGATATCAAACATTTGAGAGTTTGGCCATGACAGCTTCCTCTCCTTGGTCTATAAATATGGACTGAAATGCATCACAGTTCAATTCAGCGTATCAAATACAATATGAATAAAATATTCTTTTTTTTTTCAATAAACAATTTTTATCATGTATTTTATGCACCAAACACTAAATTGAAATTTAAAAAAGGGAAATTGTAAAACTTTTTTCGCTGGGTCTCAGGAACTTATGGTAAGATGTCATCATCATAGCTTGTAATGTAAAATAATGAGATCTTTATAATGACAGAGCAGGCTGCAGATATGAAAATACACAGAAATATTAGTTCACACTTTAAATATAACTTATAAAATCTGTATGTCAGAATTTTCAAAGCTCTATGATTTTGTTTGTGGTGGGCATGAATGTAATGTTATGGCGATTGAGAGATGAACCTCAAAAGACTGTTGTATCATATTTGATACAAAGAGGGGTTTTCAGTAAAATAATATACAACATTTTAACCAAGCACAAGTGGCTTATATTCAGCAAATACTCATTTTAAAATATCAGTAACAATATAATAATTACTGTCACTTTTACTTTATTAAAATAAGCTGTTATTTATCCCAATATAACAGTCATTTTTTGTGCAAGTCCGCCACCATTTTAAATAGATCAATTTAAACATTGAAACCACTTTTTTCACAAATAACCACGAGATGGTGCCATAAACATGTGAAACTTACATACTATAGGTTGTTTGGCTCGTCAGCTTCAACAGAGACTAAAATTGGAGCCGTCAAACATTGTGTATCATATTTGATATACACAGCGTTATAGGGTTAAGTATAGACCTCACAAAATGTTGTACACTTTCTCTGAAAACAAGACTTAATATGTATTTTTGCTACTCAAGTAAATTTGTCTTGTTTTAAGGATGTCTAGATACTGTTACTGGAAAACAATTCAAAACTGAGTAGAAATGTTTTTATTATTATTTTTTATTTTTTTATTTTTATTATTCGTTTTGCAGCATTCAAATGCAGAATGAAATTCATAAAACTGTTGTTCCCTATCTGTCACTCACTCGACATTGTGTCAATGTAGTGACACTAGGGGTCACTCTTGGGAGCCCGAGACACCCCCCGGACATACGGGTATAAAAGGAGCTGGTATGCAACCACTCATTCAGATTTTCTCTTCGGAGCCGAACTGCTCACTGAGCTGAATTCTACTGTTCATTCACCTCTGCTGGATCTGACGGTGCATTTCAGCGGCTTCTCCCTCCTCTGCACTGGGTGCACTGCAGAGAACGCCCCTGGGCGCTTCGGCAGAAAACAAAGAGAGTATATTTTCTGAAAGAGCTTTTTCTCTAAAAGAATATATTTCTCTAAAAGAGTGGCACACACGGAACGTCTTTTTAAAGATGCGTATTTTTAAAGATGCCTTTCCGATTGTGTGTTATTCCTGGTTGCGGTCGTTATCTCTCAACTTCGGATGGTCATGATCGCTGTCTTTCGTGTCTGGGCATGACCCACACAGAGGCAGCGTTTGTGGATGGTTCATGTTCTCATTGCGAGAACATGACCATGGCAACGTTGCGGTCGCGGCTTGCTTTCGTACCCCAGCGGCTCCCCGCCTCGGTCCTTCTACCTACGGGTATGAGGCCAGCGCGGCTAGCACTGGGGGCGATTTGG
The DNA here is from genome assembly GCF_019703515.2 of Myxocyprinus asiaticus. NCBI lineage: Eukaryota > Metazoa > Chordata > Actinopteri > Cypriniformes > Catostomidae > Myxocyprinus > Myxocyprinus asiaticus. The sequence continues at coordinate 4,001,840 of NC_059359.1, forward strand.
GGACCCCAATGGGATCGCCTCCACCGGGTATCCCCCTGCGGACCTCCCATTCCCCAGCACACTCGTCTGCCCCAGTCGGGCTTCCGGATGAGTTTGCCGGCTCGTCTCACGGCAAGTCTGGCTTCTTGTTCGGAGCCCGCGAAGATGATGAGCTCTCGAGCGCAGCATCAGAGAGTGGGCTTGTCCAGTCAGACGCAGAAGCCTCAGCTGGGCTCCCCCCCTCGGGGACGATTGCCCAGTCACAGGCTGATGCCGAAATGACGGACATGCTTTCCCGGGCGGCCGTGAGTGTCGGGTTAGAGTGGAACCCTCCGCTCTCCCCTTAACCCTCGCGGCTTGATGATTGTTTCCTGGTCTTGCGGCACCGCTCAAAGCAGCCACACCCCGCTCCAGTGCCTTTCTTCCCGGAAATGCACAAGGAGCTGATGAAATCGTGGGAGGCACCTCTTACTGCCCGGCCCCGATTATGCAGTTCCCCCGCTCTCACTACCCTAGATGGTGGGGTGGCCAGGGGCTATACGGTGATTCCCCCGGTGGATAAGGTGCTCGCGGTGCACCTATACCCGGACGCCCTAAGCTCCCGTCCAAGCCCTGTAGGCTCACGTCATCCCTGACGGCTAAAGCCTATACTGCTGCTGGACAAGCCGCCTCTGCCCTGCACGCCATGGCTCTCCTGCAGGTCCACCAAGCCAAGGCATTGAAAGAACTGCACGAGGGTAGTTCTGCCCCAAATTTGATGCAGGAACTGCGCTCGGTGACCGACCTCGCTCTCCGAGCGACGATGGCCACATTAGTGGTCCAGGAGCGCCACCTTTGGCTCAACCTGGTCGAGATGGGTGAGGCCGGTTTCTTGCTGCCCCCATTTCCCAGGCTGGCCTATTCAGCGACACCATCGAGGACTTTGCCCAGAGCGGTTTCCTTCCTCCCTGGGTCATGTACCCGGTGTGCATGGTCGTTATCACGACTACCGTCCACGGGTTTTTCCTTGCAGGATTGGCGCTCCAGCGGTGGTCTTTCCACCCGAGTGCCCAGCTGTGGCACACAGCCGCCCCCGATGTGGCTGTCTCCATGGGTTACGTGGACAGGCCTCTTCCTCGTCCCAGGCTGTTCCAGGGGTGGTCACAAGGAGCCAGGTATGTGCTTCGATGTCCCTAGACTCAGCACAGCCACGACGTGGTGTGGCACCTCGAGCTCTGCCCCGCCGCGAGGCCCCACCTGCCAGTACGTCCGATGACGTTGTCCCCTTGGTCCCCCTTGTGCGGAACTTGGATGCATGGCTTGCGCTTTCCAATCCGTCATGATGGCTGATCCGGACCATCCGACTCGGCTACACAATTCAGTTCGCCAGGTGCCTGCCCAGGTTCAGCGGTATTCACTTCACCTTGGTCAAGAATGAAAACGCTGCTACCTTGTGTGCGGAGATCGCTACCCTCCTACGGAAGGGCGTGATAGAACCTGTCCCTCCAGCCGAGATGAAGAAGGGGTTTTACAGCCCCTAATTCATCGTACCAAAAAAAGGCGGTGGGTTGCGGCCAATCTTGGACCTGCGAGTACTGAACCGGGCCTTAAACAGACTCCCGTTCAAGATGCTGATGCAAAAACGCATTCTGGCGAGCATCCGGAATCAAGATTGGTTCGCGGTGGTAGACCTGAAGGACGCGTACTTCCACGTTTCGATCCTTCCTCGACACAGACCCTTCCTGTGGTTTGCATTCAAGGGACAGGCGTATTAGTACAAAGTCCTCCCTTTCGGCCTGTCCTTGTCTCCTCGTGTCTTCACGAAGGTCGCAGAGGCTGCCCTTGCCACGTTAAGGGAGGTGGGCATTCGCATTCTCAACTATCTCGACTACTGGCCTAGCTCACTCTCGAGACATGTTGTGCACACACAGGGACTTGGTGCTCTCACACCTCAGCCGACTAGGGCTTTGGGTCAACTGGGAAAAGAGCAAGCTCCTCCCGGTTCAGAGCATCTCTTTTCTCGGTTTGGAGGTGGACTCAGTCTCTTTGACGGCGCGCCTTATGAACGAGCGTGCCCAATCGGTGCTGGCCTGTTTGAAGGCGTTCAAACAGAAAATAGCAGTTCCACTGAAACTTTTTCAGAGGCTCCTGGGGCATATGGCATCCTCGGCGGTAGCCACCCCGCTCGGGTTGATGCATATGAGACCGCCTCAGCACTGGCTTCAGACTCGAGTCCCGAGATGGGCATGGCGCCACGGGACACATCGCGTGGTCATCATGCCGGTCTGTCACCGTCTTTTCAGCCCTTGGACCGACCTCTCATTTCTATGGGCAGGTGTTCCTCTAGAACTGGTCTCCAGGCACATCGTGGTCATGACAGATGCCTCCAAAACGGGCTGGGGAGCTGTTTGCAATGGGCACGCAGCCGCTGGCCTGTGGACAGGCCCGCTACTGCATTGGCACATCAACTGCCTCAAGTTGTTGGCAATTCTGCTCGCCCTGCAGAGGCTTCAGCCGTTGATCCAGGGCAAGCACGTGTTAGTTCGGACAGACAACATGGCAACGGTAGCATATGTCAACCGCCAAGGCGGTCTGTGCTCTCGTTGTATCTCACAACTCGCCCGCCATCTCCTTCTCTGGAGTCAGCAGCACTTCAAGTCGCTGTGAGCCACTCACATCCCGGGCAACCTCAGCACTACAGCGGACGTGCTGTCATGGCAGGTTACCCTCAGGGGAGAGTGGAGACTCCACCCTCAGGTGGTCCAGCTGATTTGGAGTCGATTCGGACGGGCACAGGTGGACCTGTTTGCCTCCCAAGAATCCTCCCACTGCCCGCTCTGGTATGCCCTCACCGAGGCTCCCCTCAGCATAGATGCGCTGGCACACAGCTGGCCCCCTGGCCTGCGCAAATATGTGTTTCCCCCAGTGAGCCTACTTGCACAGACCCAGTGCAAGGTCAGGGATGACGAGGAGCAGGTCATCCTGGTAGCACCCTACTGGCCCACCCAGACATGGTTCTCGGATCTCACGCTTCTCGCGACAGCACCCCCCTGGCGAAAACCTGCGGTGGTAGACACGATCACTCAGGCTAGGGCCCCCTCTACGAGGCACCTGTATGCCTTTAAGTGGCGTCTGTTCGCTAAGTGGTGTTCTTCCCAACAGGAAGACCCCCAGAGATGTGCACTCGGATCAGTGCTTTCCTTCCTGCAGGAGAGGTTGGAAGGGAGGCTGTCCCCTTCCACCTTGAAGGTGTACATTGCCGCCATAGCAGCACGCAGTCAACAGTAAGTCCTTAGGGGAGCATGACCTGATCATCAGGTTCCTAAGAGGCACCAGGAGGCTGAATCCCTCCTGACCGTGCCTCATTCCCTCATGGTACCTCTTTGTAGTTCTTCAGGGTCTACAGAGAGCCCACTTTGGGCTTTTGCAGTCAGCCGAGCTTAAGGCACTCTCCTTGAAGACTGTCCTCCTGACTGCACTCACTTCCATCAAGAGGGTAGGAGACCTGCAAGCGTTCTCTGTCAGCGAAACGTGCCTGGAGTTCGGTCCGGGTTACTTTCACGTGATCCTGAGACCCTGACCGGGCTATGTGCCCAAGGTTCCCACCACCCCTTTTAGGGACCAGGTGGTGAACCTGCAAGCGCTGCCCCAGGAGGAGGCAGACCCAGCCCTGTCGTTGCTGTGTCCGGTGCACACTTTACACATCTATTTGGATTGCACACAGAGCTTTAGGATCTCTGAGCAGCTCTTTGTCTGCTTTGGTGCACAGCGGAAAGAAAGCGCTGTATATGTAACTATGGCATATCACGCCCAGGACATTCCACTCCCGGTAGGGCTACGAGCCCATTCTACCAGGGGTGTAGCGGCTTCCTGGGCCATGGCCAGGGGTGCCTCTCTAACAGACATTTGCCGAGCAGCAGGCTGGGCAACACCCATCACCTTAGCAAGGTTCTACAACCTCCGGTTCATCCCAGGTAGTGGCACGCAATACAAGCGGATTAGCCCGGGATAGCCGGCCGGGTGTATCGCTTGCACATAGCACCTTCCACCTTCTTTTGAGCTGAAGACGTGCGCCATTAATTCCCAGTAGTGTTCACAAACTTTGTTCCCTGGTTGACTTCCTCCGAGCCCTGTGGCAGTCGAGTTTTCAGAGAGACTCGCTGCCGGCCCAGTACACGTACTAAGAGTCCTGTTCTGGGTTAGGTGCTCCGCATGTGGCGGTTCCCTGTAAGGCTAACCCCATGCGATGTATATCTTCCACTAATTTGTTTCCCTGTTGGCAAACTGCGTCTTCCTTGGGCAGAGCCCCTCTGCCCCAGTCTCCATGTTTGTAGTAACTCCTCCCCTGTTGGGTAGGATCTACCTTGAAGACTCTCCACATGGTTGGAAAGACCATGTGACATATTTTTCCACTTAAATATCCCCCCCTCTCTTTGGGTGAGGTGTGGTCTCCGCAGTGTCTTCCCCTTGGGAGGGACACCCCCCGACTAGACCTGGCGGCCCAGTCGGATAATCCCCCTTCTTTTTTAGGGAGTGGAAAAAGAGAAGGGGGAAAGAGGCCATGACTGGGTTAAGCCTGACTCTATCTCTTGGGTAGTCGACTTGTCCCCAAAGGGCCGTTCGACACTCATAACTATGTTGGGGGAGGTCATGTGTCGACCTGGTGTGCTGGCTTTGAGGCACACAGTAGTCTGCCCACCACACACCGCCAGTTCACATAACACAGTTCAGCCAATTGTGGCATTTTGTATAGGGACCCCTAGTATCACTACATCGACACAACATCGAGTGAGTGACAGATAGGGAACATCATGGTTACTTGTGTAACCTCCGTTCTCTGATGGAGGGAACGAGACGTTGTGTCCCTCCTGCCACAACGCTGAACTACCCGCTAAAATGGCCAGACCTTATATCGGCTCCTCAGCATAAAACCTGAATGAGTGGTCGCATACCAGCTCCTTTTATACCCGTATGTCCGGGGGAGTGGCATGCAAATACCACTCGCCAATTTTCATTGGCCTTTTATCAAAGACCAGAGGTGCCTTGGGCTCCCAAGAGTGACCCCTAGTGTCACTACATCGACACAACGTCTCGTTCCCTCCATCAGGGAATGGAGGTTACACAAGTAACCATGACGATTTTAAGTGTAGTTTTAATAATATATTTCATTTTTCTGTATGAATTACCAATAAAGATGTTACCGTACAGACAATAAATGGGGTATTTCCTGAAACATTAAATGTTGTTAATAATTATAAAATTTTGAGTAACACTTTTCAATAGAGTTCTATTTGTTAACAACAGTACATGCATTAGATATCATGAACTAACAATGAACAAAAATTATTTACAGCATTTATTAATGGTTAATTTTAATTTATCAAAATACTATTGGTAATTGTTAGCTCATAATGCAACTATTGTTATCATTCAACTTTAAATAAAAAAGCAAGTATTAGTACATATAGAAATGAGCATTAATCAACATGAATAAATGCTGGAAAATTGCTGTTCGTTGTTAGTCATAAGGTTTTATTAGTAATAATAGCGCTTATCACAGCACACATCATTTCAAAGCAGCTTTACAGAAAATTTGCTGTAATATCTGTAATGTCTTAAAGTCCTCAATGAGCAGCTTATATGAAAAATGTGACTGAAATGCTTTAAAAATAATAATTATTAGTTCATGTTGTTAAACTAATATAGATAACTGATGTTAACTTTTACAAACATTATTGTAGTCTTACCGGAAATTGATTTCAATTCAATTTATTTATTTCATTACATTTAATAGATTTTTTTTATCAAACCACACAATGATGACTCTAAAACATTACAGCTATTACAGCTTCCTTTTCTGTTATAGCATAATCTTTTCTGTAAAGTTGCTTTGAAACAATGTGTGTTGTGAGAAGCGCTATAAAAAAAATGACTGAACTATAGATTAGCTGTAATTTTATGGGCCATGGAATAACACTTTATTTTGCATGTTCTACTTTATCACGAAGTCCTTAAAATTGAGCCAAACAGCATGAAGCCGGCTTACATTATTAACTGTGTAACTAATTACAATATTTGTCCCACACTGCAAAAAATAACTTTCTTACCGAGTATTTATGTCTTATTTTCTGGTAAAATTAAATAAACTTACTTAAAACAAGAAAAAATTACTTGAGAAGCAGAATAGCATAAGATATTAAGTCTTGTTGTCAGAGAAATCTAACAAAATTTAGTAATGTTAACCGTATGCTAATGACAAGATTTGCCAATGGGGTAAGAAAAATAAACTACCTTTAAATAAAAAAAAAATGTTCTTGCCTTATTGCCATTTTTTTTTTTTTTTTTTTTTGATAGAAGCATAAATCTTACTAAATTTTGTAAATTCCTCTACCTGTCATTCCAATAGAGAGCAACTGCGCCTGCCCACTTTTTCAGCCATCTACGTTCCAGAAGTATTTTCCCCATTCATTTCTTCCATAGACTTTTTATAAAATCCTTCATAAAAGAGTTATAAGCCATGAACCAAACCAACAAGCTCGGAGGAGAATCACAACATCACAAACTTTGTTTTGAGGCAAAAAAGTATTTGAAAATCGGACAAAAAGACAAAGGTACAAGGCTGTGTACCATCTTTCATGAGGGCAAAAATTACAATCCCATGAAGCATTGTGAATGATGTCACTGAATAAAAAATGATGGGAATATATAAAACTATTGATTTCAAGTTGTTGTTGATAAGTATAGAAACAAGATATTTTACATTTATTGTAAATATTCTGATATGTACAAATATATAAGTGGTTTAAGGTGAAGGAAGACCGACTCGAATACGTCATTCACAGTGCGTCATGGGAGTGGCCGATCGCTACAATGCAAGTTTTCGTGGGTTTCGTTGGCCACATTTCTCTGATTGGTGGACCTTTCTCTGCTGTGCCATAGGTAATGTAGTTGTTTACCATGAATTCCGCTATCAAACACGATTTTTAAACAATGACGTTGAAATAACGCGGACGGATGGCTTCAACGGGACCATATACAATCGATGAACAACCTCGTATCTCACAGTAAGTCTGTCTTTCAAGGTTCATAAGTTATCATTGAAAATCAATTAGTCTATGGGATAAATTAATGGGATTTTTACTTCCGGAACTAGACTCTTGCACTCTATTCAACTTCCTGTGGGGCGTGGCCAATTCAATCCAGCCAACTGTTGAATTCCAAATTTTGCCCAACCCTGCAGCAAACAGACACATTCTGGCATTTATGCAAATCTTCAAATGGCCGACGGCGTGCTGATTCATCAAGTTTGTCATGGTGAAGAACTGATCATTGAGTAAAGCCCGGATCACCTTGCAGAAGTTCCACAGAGACACTGAGGGCAGGCAAAGATTGCTTAATGCACTGTTCTGTTCTGCTGCCATTATGGCATGGCTTTAAAGACAGATGCAGATGCTCTTTACAAAGCCTTGAACAAATCAGATGAGTATCGCATAAGCGAATACAGGGGCCAGTTTACAAATGATCACGTAGCTAATACACAAAGCACAGACAGAGACTGTAATTAGGACAGCTCCCCTGTATGTATAGAGGTGGATGCATGCTATTAATTTGTTTAAATTTAGGTAAATCCATGTACAATCTGTGTAGTGTTCACTCAAAAAAACAAAAAAAACATTTTGATTTCATTGCGTTCTATCTATTTAAATTAGTAAAATGGAAGTTTACTTATTCCTTTTGAGTTGGGACTACATGAACACGTTTTGTGGTGTTAATGTAGCATTGATGAATATGCAGTGGATTTCCATTTCCCAGCATTCTTTATACGGGACTCGATAGGGAGGGTAAATGTTAAAATTAAGTGTTATTTATGTGGTTTTGTGCAAGATTAATATAAAGGGGATACTTGTTAGTGTTTAATGTTTTGTTATGTTGAGAAACAATTGAAGAGTTTCTATCATGATGAAGTTTTAAGGGTTACCATTACGGTGAAGAGAGGAGTTTGAGCTAACGATGAGGACAGGTTGATATCACACAAGAAATAAATTGCTCACTTCGTTGAGCAAATACTGAGCTAATCAAAGTTTAGTTACTAAACTACACTCTGTTGCGCTTCAAACTAGCATGTATTTAGCATGCTAACATTTACTTTCACTAGATAGTACCAGAGGTGGGATCTGTGATGTTTCAATAATAGGACTTTATTTAGTAAATGTCGAACTTTTATTAACATCAACTAACAGCCACATGAGGTATCACGTAACTCTACCAGATCAACTCACAGCTCTACTCACTCTACACTTTTTTTCTTCACATTGATGAACATGCACCACAAAGTCCATGTATAGTGACTGTGTTTGTGTGTTTTAATCACAAAAAGTCTCTGTATCTCTCTGGGGGTTTAACAATTTGTCCAGACATTGTTTTCACCTTTGACGGTGAAATGCTAGTAGCATGACTGGAATTAGGCCTAGGTAAGTTTATATCTGGTTGTTCTTCCTGCACTAGAATGCCTGGGCATTATTAGGGGTAGTTGTCACAGGTACATCCTGACCAAGTGGTTCTTCCTGAACAGGAGTCTGCTGTACCTGAGCAAATGTTGATTCATTGTCAACGGCTGTGGACATTAAGTGTCGTCAATTTCGACGAAGTACTCCAGTATCAGATTGTATAAGGTAAGACCATGGTGTGTCGCATTTTCTGAGGACAGTATCAGACTTTTTCCACCCTCTTTCATCATCTAGCTTAACAGTGACTGTAGTTCCTGGTGAAAGTTCAGGCAATGTTCTGACACTGTTCCTTTTGCTGTAGTACTTTCTATAGCTCTGTTTGGCATTTTCATCCACCTTTCTCACTTTCCTAAGATCAGGCCATGCTGGTTGTAGGCGTGACTCCAATGTGGGAACTGTAGTTCTAATTTGTCTGCCCTTCATGAGTTGTGCAGGACTCACACCAGTAGCATGGAGAGGTATGGCTCTGTAGCTCATCAAATCTGTGAATGAATCAGATGGTTTCAGAATCTTTTTCGCTGTTTGCACTGCTGTCTCAGCTTCTCCATTCGACTGGGCATAATGGGGACTCGAAGAAATGTGCTGGAAATCATAGTCTCTCGCAAAGTCTTTGAAAGCCCATTCACTGAACTGTAAAAAGAACATTGGGACAGCCCCATCGCGCAAACACGTTCTTTAGACATGCATGTGTTGTTTCACCTGACAGGATCTGAAGGTGAGCTATGTCTATGTATCTAGAAAAATAGTCTACTGCTTCTAAGTAATGCTTCTTGTTCACTTCGCAGATATCAGCTGCAACTCTCTCCCAAGGACGTTCTGGTAATGGAGTGGTTATGAGTGGCTTTTCCTTTGAGTAGGTTTTGACTCTTGACAGTCCATGCGACTATTAACTAATTGCTGAATCTCCTTACCTATTTCAGGCCACCACACATGAATTCTGGCTCTTTCCCAACATTTCACTATGCCTTGGTGATCATTGTTGGCTGCTTCCTCATAAGCTTCCACTTCCTGCACAAATTCGGAAACCTCTGACGAAATAGCTGTCTGAGGGTGTTGTGAAGCATGTCAGCAACTTCAAGCTGTTTACCAGGTACATACTGTGCAACTGGATTGTAATGCATCATCCGCAGTAACAGTCTTTGGCATCTCAGTGGAACTGAATCAAGGTCTTTGGCATTGATTAATGGAATCAGTGGTGTCCGTTGTGGTTCTGCAGCAACCCTCCCCAAGGCCATAGCTGCTAGCATACAAGCTGACTACAGTGGGCGTTGTAACATCATAAAATGCTAATACAGGAGCCCCTGTGATTTAGCACTTCACCTTACTGAATGCCTCTTCTTGCGCAGCACCACAGCACCAGATTGTGTCTCGTCTCAACAACTCATTGAGTGGTCTAGTTACCACTGAGAGATGAGGGATGAACCTGCCTAGGTAATGGATCATTCCTAGCATTCTTCTTAGGTCTGAGATGTTACGTGGCTTTTCAAGGTGAGTAATGGCCTCAACCTTGGCTATGCCTGGGCATATTCCATCTTTGTCTATGACATGTCCTAAGTACCTGAGCTGATGCTGATGCAGCAGACACTTCTTTGAGCTTAGCTGGAGACACGACCGGCCAATGGCTTCCAGAACTCTTTGCAGTCGCTGCTCGTGTTCCTCAAGGGTGTTGCTATGTACCAGGATGTCATCCATGAAGACTGCAACCCCATCCAGGTCTTTGTGGATTACAGACATTTCCCGCTGGAAAATCTCAGGTGTACTGGTGATGCCAAAGGGTAGCCTGCGGAAGAAATATCTTCCAAAAGGAGTAATAAAAGTTGTTAATTTGGCACAGTCTTTATCCAGTGGCAACTGCCAGAAGCCACTAACTGCATCAAGAAGTGATAAAACCTGAGCATGCTAGTTTTGGAAGGATATAATTGATTGTTGGCAGCACATATTTCTCCCTCTTCACTGCTTTATTAAGTTGTTTAAGATCAACACAAATTCTAATCTGCCCCGTCCCACCATAGGGGCGCACCACTCCGTAGGCTCAGTTATCTCTCTATAATGCCGCATTATATCATCCTTTCTAATTCCGCTTTAACCTTTGGGAGTAAGGGCATGGATACCCATCTCGCAATGGGCACACTGTATAGGTTTTGTCTTTACTAGTCCCAGGTCAGCAGAAAGAGTGGGTTGGAGCTCTTCCAGCCTCTTAACTAAACCCATTGCAACTGCTGCGTCATGGTCAAGGAGATTATTTAAATTGGGATCAGTCACCACAAATGCTTTAAATCTAAACTGCCTATCCTTGAAGGTACTCATAGCTGTAAACTCTCCTCTGCAGTTCAATGCACCTCCTGGGCTCTCAAGTTTCACACTGACACTATTGAGTTGTGGCTTATGCTAGAGTTGTAATACTCGAGTTTGGACTCGGGCTGGAGTCCGAGTCACTAGTCCAATTTTAATGGACATGGACTTGGACTTGTCACGGACTCATGCATTTTGGACTTGGGATTTTTTCTGAGTCCGGCCAAGTCCATGGCATTTGTTATGCAATGAAAAACAAACAAACAAATAAATAACGTAACATAGGGTGACCATACGTCCTCATTTCCCCAGACATTTCTTCTTTTTCAGACCTGAAAAAAGCGTCCAGCTGGGATTTCAAAATTGCTATAAATGTCCGGGATTTGGCTTTGTCTTCATATCGATGTGCTCTCTACAGTTAGTACTATCATACTTTCTGTGTATTTGATACTGCACATCAGTTTTCACCATATATGTCCTTATGTGTGATTATTCTGGTTGAAAGCAGCAGCGCACACTTTTTCAAAGCACTTTCTCTTTCTCTCTCTCTCGCGCGCGCATGCTGTATGTGTGTGCGGGAAAGAGATCGCCATTAGCCACACGTGCTCTGCCACTCTCATCCAAAAAATATAAATAACGTAAGTACACTTTAAAAAGTATGTTCCCCAACTCTGCAAATTATTAAATAGAACACGTTTTATCAGACTCATGCTTACTACGCAAAGCCATTTCTAACTGAAAATGATGAACACTATATCGAGCCAAAATCAAATTTACTGCGTATCAGAGACATTTAAACTAATATGACGGATGAAATAGACCATGATGGAAATTGTACAACTCAGTCCATCACATATTTGTAGTGCAACCTCTGTGTGATACCTGTAAAGATGGCACTTGCGTTTCAATGGCAAAAAAGTCAGAAAATACAATGAAGAACACAAGTGAGGGGAGAAGTCTCACCTATTATCCATACTAAATATAATGTGAAAAGAATGAAACATCAGCTCAAGGAGAGTTTGATCTTGACTTTAGGGAAGTAAGCTATACCTGGACACAACAGGAGGACTGACAAGTGTGATGTGTATTACTGTAGTATATAAATATTTTTTTAATGGTATTTGATCTTTTTTGTTTTTATTTTATGTTGTTGTATTTAATTTTATAGGCATTATTAAATGTTTTATTATTACCATTTATTAAATGTATTAAACACATTAAATGTATTTAATTCATAATTTTAGATAAAACTAAACTAAATTGAATGGACAAATTGAAAATGAAGTAGAAATAAAAACTCTGGTTGTAATGACTAACACAGCTCTCACTTTCTTTGGTGTGTTTGAGTGGAGGGAAAAAGCATAATTGAAATGTCAACAGAACGCAATAAGAAGTGTGTTGAAGGACAGTTTTGTCTTCATATACCTAAAGCATATGCTTTCATTCTGAAACCACTTTGACAATTTGCATTTATATTGACAAATTGTTTTTCTAAGTTGTGAAGGTTAAAATAAGCTTAAAATATTGATGTTGAGTTTACGGTTACAATTTTAATTCAGATTCCTGAACAAATTCATTCTGACTCGACTCGGACTCGGCCTGTTATGGACTCTGTCTTGAGTCCGACTCAGCCCATTTTGGACTCAGACTTGACTCGGACTTGATTGTTTAAAGACTCGGCCTTGACTCTGACTAGACTAAGGTGGACTTGAACCCAACACTAGCTTATGCTTCAAAGTTGAAAAGGTTTTGTCAGAAATTACGCTTATGTCAGTGCCAGTATCAATTTTACAGTCTATGTCTGTGCCTTCAATCGGAAGTGTGACTGTCCATGCACAATTTTTATAAGTAATTTGAGTTAACTCACTTAGGAAGTGTGTTACAATGCTGCTGTCTGGTGGTTTGCTAACATCATGGACTTCTCGGGGTTCTACAAACAGCAGCAGAGTGACCTCTCTTTCTGCATTTGCGACACTCAGCACTTTTTGCTAGACACATTTCTCCTTTTCCATGATTCCTTCCACATCTTTTACACCTCCACTCAAAAGCCTGCTCAGACTGGTTTCGTTCTGTGCCACGGTACTGTCTTCCTCTTTCGTTATAATGAGGTTTCCACCCAGCACCTGCCACTTCGCTGATCTGTGCGCTGATGTTAGCTGCCTGTTCGCTGACATGTCCTCGGACTTCTTCAAATTGCCTCACAAGCTCTACGGCATTTCTGAGAGTCAAATCAGGCATTATTTGGAGCTTTTCTGACAACTTTCAGTCCAGAATCCTATCATGAGCCTGTCGCAGATATTCTCATCCTTAGCGGCACCAAAGTCACATGTGTTCGCTAGCTCATGGAGGCTGCGAATATACTCCTCTGCCATTTCACCCGACTTCTGGCCCCTCATGTGAAATCGAGCTTGTTCGTGAATGACATTAACTTTAGGTACAAAATTGTTGTCAAGCTTCCTGATTACATTATCATAGTCCTCCCTTTCTTCATTTACGAATTTGATACACTTCTGCTTCCAGAGGTGGGTAGAGTAGCCAAAAACTGTACTCAAGTAAAAGTACAATTACTTCAAAAAAATAATTACTCAAGTAGAAGTAAAAGTTCTAAAATAAATAATTACTTGAGTAAGAGTAAGAAAGTATCCAATTAAAAGAGTACTCAAGTAGTGAGTAACTCACTACTTTCACAAATGACATAATGGACGTTAAGTCCCCTATATTCCATTACATAATACACATTGAACATGTACTACAGAATTATTATTATTAATGGAAATTCTGTTATCATTCACCATCATGTTGTTCCAAACCCGTATGACTTTCTTTCTTCCATGCAACACAATTAGGAGACAGAATGTTTGCCTGAGTCACTATTTACTTTCAGTGAATGTTTTATATTATATATATATATATATATATATATATATATATATATATATATATAGAAACTGAATGGTGACTGAGACTGTCAGTCCCTAACATTCTGTCTAACATATTTTGTGTTCCACATAATACAAAGCATCACACTGGTTTGGAACATCATGAGGGTAGAGAAATGATGACAAAATATTAAATTATGGTTGAGCTATCACTTTAAAGAGATAGTTTACCCAAAAATGAAAATTCTCTCATCATTTACTCACCCTCATGCCATCCCAGATGTGTATGACTTCCTTTTTTCTGCAGAACACAAATTAAGATTTTTAGAAGAATATTTTAGCTCTATAGGCCAAAATGTTGATGCTCCAAAAGCACATAAAGGCACATAAAAGTAATCCATAAGACTCCAGTGGTTAAATCCATGTATTCAGAAGTGATATGATAGGCGTGTGTGAGAAACAGATCAATATTTGTAATTTTTTGCTAGACAGCAGGGGGCGATATGCAGAGAAGAATGTGAATCACCAAAAACACAAGAAGAAGAATGTGAAAGTGATCTGTTTCTCTGTTTCTCATCCACACCTATCACATCACTTCTGAAGATACTGATTTAACCACTAGAGTCTTATGGATTACTTTTATGCTGACTTATGTGATTTTGTTTAGCTTTAAAAGGTTGCCACCCATTCACTTGCATTGTATGGACTTACAGAGCTGAGAAATTCTTCTAAAAATCTTCATTTGAGTTCAGCAGATGAAAGAAAGTCATACACATCTGGGGTGGCAAGAGGGTGAGTAAATAATGAGAATTGTAATTTTTGGGTGAACTATCCCTTTAAGGGCTCTTGTCAGATCTGGATTAATTTGTCAATAAGAGAGGTTTGGAAACATTTCTAGTAAATATTATGGTGAAAACATGAAAATGTACCACAAGGACATTATATATAATGCTGAAATATAAATCAAAGCAAGATCATGCTTTATTAATGCCTTCTTTCGCTATTTCATAGCTTTTAAAGTCCTGTGTGGATTCTTATATCAGTGTAGTTACAGTTTTCCGTGTCATAAGTATTTAGATCATTAGTTCTGTACAGCAGTACCGCCGCTCTCTAAATGCAGAGTACACAGCCTACGTAGGGCACCAACTCACTCGCTGTGTCTGAAACTGCCCCCTATCCACTATATAGTGCACTATTTCGAGTGTCCACTATTTTGTAGGAGTGTATGAATTCTGAGTGAGCCACTCATTCCCTACTTTTGTTCACTCATTCTTACACAAAATGCACTCTAATTTCAAGTGTACATTAGATGTACACTCGACAATGGTTAATTGCCCACAGTCCACCACGGGGAAGACGATCGAGCTGGGAGTTTACTGCTTCCTTCGCTCCTGCAATATTTTATTTCATGCTGAATGCAGTAAATTACTTTTTGACAAATCATTACTTGATTAAAATAACATAATAACATATAGAGAGGCAAAACATACAGATATATTTTAAAATGTACTCTTTATTTGATCAAATGTGCTTACTCTTTATATTAACACACAGTATATATTAAAAATGATAAACAGAATGAAGATTTATTGTATAAATATATTATTTAATAAGAATAACAAGTAAGGCCCAAGTATTTTAAAATTTCATATGTGACATTGTTTCTGTGACAGACCCAGAGCTCCGACACTCACGTCCGAATTCACTAATTTCCTTCACTTACTGCTGAGACATAGTGCACTAACTGCCATCCACTATATAGGAAATAGTGAATGAGTGAACGATTTCGGACACAGCCACACTCTTCGCCATACGATTGCCTCGTGCCCGCACATCTCTCACGTACACCTCGCTGTGCACGCGCAGAAATGCTGTTGTCGATTACGCGAATGTCAGTGATTTACACATAACTTGGATGTTTACATGGATTTATTCAGTTAATCTGCCTTAAGTAGCTGCGATAGTTTCCAGTACCCCCGCGAGGGCGCTGAGTAAATGCATAAATACTGCTTATTACATGCGGGTACGCATGACAAAGTGCACTGATATATTGCTGCACTGATTTAAAAATGTACACTTCAAAACTGATGTCATAAGAGCCCAGTTACAGAATCACCCTGAAAATGACCATCTCATTACACAGAAAAGCCAGCATTAGGATTAGAGCCAAAACTTAAATTGGAGCTGTGATTTTAATCTTGAAATATCCGAAATGAAGGCATTGCATGACGAAACTATTCTTTTTTTCACTGTGCGGAGCAAAGAAAGTGTTTCACTTTGAAGACTTTGATGCTGCTGCAGTGATTGAGTGTCAGCGCACGCAGCTGTGTGAACTTCCGCTCTCGTTAACGTCCCATTCAATAATCTCTCAATAAATTACACATTCATTAAAATTAAACCCAGTAATGTAACGACAGTAACGCCACCCAATGTAAAGAAGTAAAAGTTAAAAAAATTCATTAGAAATTTACTTGAGTGAGAGTAAAAGTACCCACTTTTAAACCTACTCTAAAAGTAATTTTTCCCCCAAAAAGTAATGTGTTATATAGCTGTTTGTGAATGTAAAAAAGTCTGCAAAGTTTCAAAAATCAAAGTGCATGACAAATGGAATTATTGACTCCCAAAAGAAAGAACCGATTCTGAACACCTGAAACGAGACGCTAGTAATTCCAGACTTACTTCCTGTACTAACCTACGTAATTTGGTAACAAAAAACCCACCTCTGGTCTTCATTGGCTGCTCGCGAACAGATTTGACGTGCCCTCAAACACTACACTAAGCGGTAGACCAATCACAACACACTGGGACATCTGACCAATCAGAGCAGAGTAGGCTCTCTGAAAGGAGGAGTTTAGAATGAATCCTTTAGAACGGATCATTGAACGAGTCGTTTTTGACACTGGGAAAAAAAAGGTAGTGCTGCAATTTAAATTATGAGCAAATTAAAGTGTTTTTTGACCTTGGATGCATGTAAATCTATCGTAAAAGACCTTTAAAACAAAATTAGGCACGTTTAAAAACCATAATAGGTGCTTTTTAACATCAACTCACAGCTCTACTCTCACCAGCTGCGTACCACAGCTCCCCCTTTAGGGTTCTTTACACATTACATATAACTGTATAGCATTAAATAGTACCTTACGACACAGGATCAAGTCATTTTTACAAGTCACAGGTAAGTCTGAAGTTTTTGCAAGTGAAGTCCTAAGTCAAGACTGGCAAATCCAAGTCAAGTCCCAAGTCCTCAACTTTAAGCTACAAGTGTTAAACAAGTTGTGGCAGACAAGCCTCTTGTTCATCGGGAAAGGAGGAAGCAGGAACCGGATTAACAATCAAAAAGACTTTAATTCAACATAAAACACTGAACTGAAACATAACAAAAGAACACACATAAAACACTGAGTCTCTCTCTCTCTCTCTCTCTCTCTCTCTCTCTCATCTGGCATCCCCGGCTCCTCCTTATATCTCTCTTCCGCTGATTGGGCAACTCAGCGCTGGGTGTGAATCCTCTCAGCCCGGCCACACCCTCCTCTTCGTCACACAAGTCATTAGTGTTCTTTGCCCAAATTAGTGTCAAAGTATTAATTACTATTGTAATTACACCCTCCACTGTATTAGCACGGTTTAGCACAATGTGTGGACTTTTCAGATGGTCCCTTACCCCACCCTCCAAAGTATCAGCCAGTATTAGCACAATGTGTAGACTTTTCAGATGACCCCTTACCCACCATAGACAAAATGTCCTACTTAAAACTCAATGGAGTGTGCTATATCATGAAAAAAGTTTACATTTAAAATATTACATAAGTCAGGCATATGAGGTATCAATAAAGTGATTTGATTTGATTTGATTTGATTTTGATTGATTTGAGGTATCATTTGAAAGCTTTGAATCTGAACTTTTCAAAGATGTATCACTTCTGCGTTTATATTACTTAGAGTAGTTCACTTAAAAATGAAAATGATCTCATGATTGACTCACCTTTAAGCCATCCCTGATGTGTAGGTCTTTCTTTCTTCAGCAGAACCGAAATGAAGATTTTGATATGCACATTTCAGATCTATGTGTCCATGCAAGGGAATGGATGCCACAAGGCTGCTGGCTGTTTGACAGTCCAAAAGGCATATTTAGGCGGCATAAAAGTAATCCACACAATCCAGTCGATCAATTAATGTCTTCTGAAGCAAATCGATAGGTTTGTGTAAAAAAAAAAAAAAAAGAAAAAAGAAATTGATAATTAAAACTTTATTAACTTAAAAAAAAAAACGATTCCTGCTAGCAGTGGAAACATCACAGAGCTGTCGCAATGGTGTTTTGTTTGCAACAGAGGAACAAACGTCATGAGAGAGTTAGGTCATTTCAATCAACAATCCAGCACTGGGTAGAAGCAACAATTTAAAGATAAAAACTTTTTAAATATCGTTTTGTTTCTTGGTATCATTCATCCTTGAATGTGTAATCTTCAAACTTGGTCCTACTCTCGTGGAAGTTGATTGGTTGGTTGTCTGCAGGGTTGGGGAGTAACGTCTCGGTTACTGTCGTAACCTCCATTCCCTGATGGAGGGAACGAGACATTGTGTCGAAGTAGCGACACTAGGGGTCGCCCTTGGGAGCCCCAGACACCTCAGATCTTTGAGAAAAAGGCCAATGAGAATTGGCGAGTGGAATTTGCATGCCACTCCCTAGGACATACGGGTATAAAAGGAGCTGGCTCGCAACCACTCATTCAGGTTTTGTACTGAGGAGCCGAGACAGGGTCCCGGCCATTTCAGCGGGTAGTACAGCGTTGTGGCAGGGGGGAAACAATGTCTCATTCCCTCCATCAGGGAACGGAGGTTACGACAGTAACCGGGACGTTCCCCTTCTGTCACTCACTCGACGTTGTGTCGATGTTACGTGGACTGCCGGTGCAGGTGCAAGCAAGCTGCTGCGTGCGTAGTAGCAGGTGCACCGGTCTGCATGTAGCCTTCCCCAACGCGCCAGCCGCGGCCTTTTCACTCTATGTTTTCTCTCCACAGAGTATTCAGTTATTCAGCTGGGGCCATTTTAACGCTCAATATATGCGCCGGGGAAGGTGTTCTTTTCCTGTCTTATTATTTCAGGGGGAAAAGACCCCGCGGAGACCACATCCTGCCCGGAGGGTAGGTAACGTGGCAAGCACGTCATGTCGGCTCAAAGCCGCACATGGAAGAGGCACGGTGGTAGGTCCTGCCTGAAAGGGGATGAGCTCTACAAACACGGCGACCGGGACAGAGAGGGCTCTGTCGAAGGGAGACGCAGGTCTGCTGACAGGGAGACCATACTGTGGAAAATACATCACAGGGGGTTACCGGAGTAACCGGCACCTGTGGAGCACCTACCTCAGTAAGGGCATATTAGCACATGTACTGGTTCTGGCTGTTAATTTCTCCGCTGAATTTGGGAGCCACAGGGCTAGGGATGAAGGACATCCATGGTTCACGGGTTCGTGAACTCGCAAGGGAAAAGAAGTGCACATCTTCGCCTCTTTGGAGGAGAAAGGCGCTATACGCAAGTGATACACCCGGCCTGCTGTGCGTATTCCCGAACGTACCTGTTCATACCTGACAGAACACGGGACGAAACCAGCTCAACCCGGAGATTGTAAAATCTCATGAAGGTACTGGGTGTCGCCCAGCCCGCTGCCCTGCAGATGTCTGCTAGAGAGGTGCCATGGGCCAGTGCCCACGAGGATGCCAGACTCCTTGTGGAGTGTGCTCGTATTCCCGAAGGGGCGGGCAAGGCCTGGGCCTTGTATGCCACAGCAATTGCATCCGCGATCCAGTGGGCAAGCCTCTGTTTGGAGACAGCGTTCCCTTTCCGCTCTCCACCAAAGTGGACAAAGAGCTACTCAGAGCATCTAAAGCTTTGCGTGCGATCCAAGTAGATACACAAAGTATGTACCGGACACAGCAACGACAGGGCTGGGTCTGCCTCCTCCTGGGGCAGCGCTTGCAGGTTCACCACCTGATCTCTGAAGGGGGTTGTGGGAACCCTGGGCACATAGCCCGGCTGGGATCTCAGGATTACATGAGAGTCACCCAGACCGAACTCCAGGCAGGTATCACTGACAGAGAATGCTTGCAGGTCCCCGACCCTCTTGATGGAGGTGAGCGCAATCAGGAGGGCCGTCTTCAAGGAGATGGCTTTCAACTTGACTGACTCTAGCAGCTCAAAGGGGGCTCCACGAAGGCCCAGGAGGACCATGAGAGATCCCATGAGGGGAACAGGTGTGGCCTAGAAGGATTCAGCTTCCGGGCACCTCTCAGGAACCTGATGATCAGGTCGTGCTTCCCTAAGGACTTACCGTCCACTGTATCGTGGTGTGCCACTATGGCGGCCACATACACCTTCAAGGTGGAGGGGGACAGCCATTCTTCCAGCCTCTCCTGCAGGAAGGAAAGCACTGATCCAACTGCATATCCCTGAGGGTCTTCAGCTCGGGACACCAATTCGCGAACCGACGCCACTTCAGGATATAAAGCTGCCTCGTGGAGGGAGCTCTGGCCTGAGTGATCGTGTCTACCACTGTTGGTGGTAGGCCCCTTAGGTCTTCTGCATCCCCTCCAAGGGCCAGACATGGAGGCTCCAGAGGTCTGTGCACGGGTGCCAGATGGTGCCCTGTCTCTGAGAAAGAAGGTCCTTCCTCCAGGGGAATTCACCAGGGAGGGGCTGTCGTGAGGAGCATGAGGTCTGAGAACCAAGTCTGGGTGGGCCAATACGGGGCCACGAGGGTGACCTGCTCCCCGTCCTCCCTGACCTTGCACAGGGTCTGTGCAAGTAGGCTCACTGGGGGAACGCATACTTGTGCAGCCCCCGGGTCCAGCTGTGTGCCAGCACATCTGGTCTGAGGAGGGCCCCCGTCGGAGAATACCAGAGCAGGCAGTGGGAGGTTTCTCGGGAGGCAAATAGGTCTACTTGTACTTTGCCGAACTGACTCCAAATCAGCTGGACCACCTGGGGGTGGAGTCTCCACTCTCCCTTGAGCGTCACCTGCCGTGACAGCGCGTCCGCTGTGGCATTGAGATTGCCCGGGATGTGAGTGGCCCGCAGTGACCTCAGTGGCCGCTGACTCCATAGGAGGAGACGGCAAGCGAGTTGCGACATGCGACATGAGCGTAAGCCGGCTTGGCAATTTATATACGCTATTGTCGCTGTGTTGTCCGTCCGGACCAACACATGCTTGCCCCGGATCAACGGCAAAAGCCTCTGCAGGGCGAGCAATACTGCCAGCAACATGAGGCAGTTGTCCGTCCTGTCCAGGAGCCAGCGGCTGCGTGCTCATTGCACACTTCGCTCCAGCCTCGCTTGTCGTAATGACAACACACCTGGACACTTGCTGTAGGGGAACTCCTGCCCGTATAAATGCAAGGCCACGCGATGTGTGCCGCGGTGCCATGCCCATCTTGGGACTCGTGTCTGAAGCCAGTGCCGAAGTGGTCCCAAATGCATCAACCCTAGTGGCGTGACCGGTGCCAAGGATGCCATATGCCCCAGGAGTCTCTGAAAGTGTTTCAGTAGAACCGCTGTTCTCTGCTTGAACGACTTCAAGCAGTTCAGCACTGACCGCGTGTGCTCGCTCGTGAGGCGCACTATCATTGAGACTGAGTCTAACTCCATGCCAAGAAAAGAGATGCTCTGAACTGGGGAGAGCTTGCTCTTTTCCCAATTGACCCGAAGCCCAGCCAGCTGAGGTGCCTGAGCACAAGGTCCCTGTGTGCACACAGCAACTCTCGAGAGTGAGCTAGAATCATACAGTCGTCGAGTTAGTTGAGTATGCGGATGCCCACTTCCCTTAACGGGGCAAGAGCTGCCTCTGCGACTTTCAGACAGGTACAGGCCGAAGGGGAGGACCTTGTGCTGATACGCCTGACCGTCGAAAGAAAACTGTAGGAAGGGTCTGTGTCGAGGTAGAACCGAGACGTGAATGTACACATCCTTCAGGTCTACCGCCGCGAACCAATCTTGATGCCGGACACATGCCAAAATGTGCTTTGGCAAGGCCTGGTTCAGAACTCGCAGGTCCAAGATTGGCCGCAACCCACCGCCTTTCTTCGGTACGATGAAGTAAGGGCTGTAAAACCCTTTCTTCATCTCGGCTGGAGGGACAGGCTCTATCGCGCCCTTGCACAGAAGTCTCCGCACTCAAGGTGGCGGCGTTCTCGCCCTTCACCGCCTGGTGCCTGGTGAACTGAATCGCGTAGCAGAGTCAGATGGTCCTGGCCAACCACCGCGACGGGTTGGAAAGTGCTAGCCATGCGTTCAAGCTCTGGGCGAGGGGCACTAATTGGATGATCGTGTTTAATGTACCTGTGGGTGGGGCCTCGCGGCGAGAGGGAGCATGGGATGCCACGACGAGGAGCCTTGCTTTGTCTTGAACTCGTGGCTGCGCTGAGGGGACCCTCAAAGCACTTAACTTGCTCCATGAACCTGGCGTCGGGGGGGGTCGGCAACGGGGGAGGAGGGACTTTTGACCATCCTTGTAGTCCGTCACAACCACCTGGCCGTGGGTGTGAGTGTGGTGCGACCAGGATGCGCGAAGGCGTCTAAGTCACAGGTGCTCAGTGCCCGGTTGCTGTGATAACGGCTGTTGTAATCACTGGCTAAGTGACCCAGGGAGTGAGGAAACTGCTCTTTTATTGAGAATGTGGTTACCGCAACCCGTTCAGGGTGCGGTGAACAAAAAAGAATAGGAAACCAAGGATTTACCTCCCGGACCTCCACCGGGGAATGGAGTGGTCTGGATACCAGCTCCGGGTTGGCAGCAGACATCTCGCTCCCTGGGTCGTCCATCTCAGGGGCGCTTAGGAGCCTTCCGTGTCCTCGTGCCGGCCTGTGAGGTGGGGGGCATCAGCTTCCTGCAGGGGGCTCTACGCTGGTGCCGAGAACTGGGCTCGGGCTGAGTCGAAGCCACCTGGGCTTTCGCCGCCGCAGGGGGACGCCCTCTGCAAGCAGACGGGATACGGGATCTTGAGCCACGTAGTGGCAAGATGTGTTGTATAGCCTCCATCTGCTTCCTCACCACCGAGAACTGCGGGGGGTGGGGGTGTGGCTGTGAGCGGCGCCCCGAACCCAGGAAGCAATCATCTAGCCGTGAGGGCTCAGGGGAGGGTGGAAGTTTCCATTCCAACCTGACACACGGGCAAGCATGCCGGTCATCTCGCTGTCAGCCTCAGACTGGGCGGGCCGACCCAAAGGTGGCAGCCCAGTCGAGTCCTCAGCATCTGACATCACCAGTACACTCTCCGATACAGCGATCGAGCACTCATCCCGCTCCGGAGCTCCGAAAGAGACACTAAGCTGGCCCTGGTGTGAGCTGGTCTCCTCTCGGAACTCGCAGGGGGGAAACGAGCGTGCTGGGGAATGGGAGGTCTGCGGGATTTACCCGGTGGAGCCGCGCCCGTTGAAGCCCCCAAATCGCCTCCAGTGCCAGCCGGGCCGGCCTCGTACCCGGAGGTAGAAGGCATGGCACGGGGGACGGCTAGAGTGGCTTTCCCCTGGAAGAAGGAAAGCTGCGACCGCAATGTTGCCATGATCATATTCTCGCAATGAGAACATGAACCATCCACGAATGCTGCCTTAATGTGATTATGACCCAAACACATGAGGCAGCGCCCGTGGTCATTGGAAGCGGAGAGATAGGGACCGCATCCAGGAATCACACAAAGACAGAAAGGCATCTTGAAAAAGACGCATCTTTAAAAAGACGTTCATGTCAATGTGTTTGCTCTAATAGAGAAAATATACTCACAGGAATATAAACTCTTTTAGTGCTGTCGAAGCGCCCAGGGGCGTAATCTGCACAGATCTGTGCAGAAGGAGAGAAAAGCCGCTGGAATGCGCAGTATATCCAACAGCAAACGCTTCTTGGTAGGTGAATGGACCGGTAGTGGAAGACAGCTTGCTGACACACAACTGCTCTGCTCCGAAGAAAAAATCTGAATGAGTGGTTGCGAGCCAGCTCCTTTTATACCCATATGTCCAGGGCATGCAAATTCTACTCACCAAATCTCATTGGCTTTTTCTCAAAGATCTGAGGTGTTTGGGGCTCCTAAGAGCGACCCCTAGTGTCACTACATCGACACAACGTCGAGTGAGTGACAGAAGGGGAACAGAATACATGAATCAGGATTACGTATTTAAAATACTTAATATTAGTAACTGTATTCCACTACGGTTACAATTTAAATAATTGGTAATCAGAATACAGTTACATTCCAAATGTATTTTGATTACTGAAGAGATTACTTTGTCTTTTAGTGTAATTTGATTAATTTAATATTTAGTCTGTTCTGTTGGAAAACATTTATTCATATAAATGATGTGATCCGAGGAGCTTTTGAACAGAAGTGAAACACTGTTGTGAGTGAAAAGGTGGATATGACGTCATTGAGGAACTTTCCCTTGGGAGCTTAATAGAGGAGGTTACATCATGTTTCTACAGCTTGACAAACAGTTAGAAATGCTTGACAGATGAAACATAAATCCAATAAATACATGAGTACATGCCTTGTCAATGTTTTTTATGCAGTTAGCGTATTTTTACCAACATGCTAACCTGTGTAGTCTTTAACATCGTAAAGAAAGCTACAAATAATATATTTTCTGCCTCATTCTGTGAACAGAATCCACGATCAGAAAAGGATGTTGTTGTGTACACTCTGTGGGGATTTGATATTTGGAGCATCAGAAATAGTTAACCTTGTGTAAATTGACATGTGAACTTTTAGCTTTATGCTAAGCTAAAATGCTATTTCTTGCCTTTACATGCATCTGTTATCAGGCGTGATTATATTTTATAACAAATTCTATGAAGAAAATTCATGTTAGAGCATAATTTTCTTTCTCTAGTAAGACCTTTGATATTAGAGCAAAGATGTGCTGCAAAAGTTTTATTCTTAATGAGAAATTAAAGTGAAAAAATCTGCCAGTACTGAAGAAGTAATCCAAAATATTTAGATTATGTTACTGACCTTGAGTAATCTAACAGAATACGTTACAAATGACATTTTACAGCATGTATTCTGTAATCTGCAGTGGAATACTTTTTAAAAGTAACCTTCCCAATCCTACCCTTACGAAAATCAAGAGTTCAAGGCAAATTCTGATTGGTTGAATGTGGAGCGTGGAAATGCAGATTTGAAAATCAAATGAATAGTTTGAAATGAATTGAATGGGGAAATGAATCGTTGATTTGCTGCACATTTTTAAATGTACAGCTCTGATATTTGGTTTTAGAAGGTATAAAGTCTTTCAAAGTCAAAGGGCTCAAGTCCAAGTCAAGTCGCAAGTCATTGTTGTCAAAGTCTAAGTCGAGTTGCAAGTCTTCTTTGATTTATGTTGTGTCGCAAGTTATCAAATTTGTGACTCGAGTCCAAGTCAAGTCCAAGTCATGCGATTTGAGTCCACAACCCTGGTTAGTACATAAAGAAATAAGGGAGATTTATTTGAGGTACACTGACACGTCTAATTTTGTTGGGTTTACTCAATTCAACCATGTTCTTTCTACACAAAGTGTTTGTGTTGATATTACATAATAATTTTAAAGCTTCAATATGTAAGATTTTTTTGGTTAAAAATGAACAATTTACCATTATTGATTAAGTACATAAACAACCAGTGTTCAAAACAATGTTCTTACCTTACCCCGATTCATTACGGTAAGCCTATAAAAATTATTTGTATTTTGAGCTGTCCGATTTGGCGCGAAATTGCTGGCTTATGACGTACATCCTTGTGTCATTACGTCATGTCCGTGAACATAGGAAAGAAGAGCAAGCCTCGTTCCAGTGTAAACAGTAGATGGCGGTAACGCACTGTTTTAGTTTGCGAGTAGCTGTTAAAAAGAAGAAAGAAACTACAGTTCAATTCAGTCACACTCACACAGTTCAGGACAGCATCGCTGCAGTCTGCATGTATGTTTATGTGTTATCCCTTTTGCGAAGTTGTTTACCTGCTTTAATGCTTGGATATGTTGTCTGGTAGGGTTGTTGAAGCTAATACTGCTTGTCATGCTTGTGTGAATCAAACATAACTCGTGTGTTAACCGATCACAATGTATCTATGTTGTCAGGGGAAGTTACTGTGAGATGTTTACTAATATTTATGACTTCTAAGATTGACTTCTTGTAACTGTTATTTTGCATTTTTAAGCATATTTTCATGTTTATTAAAGTATATTTTATCCCCATCATTATTGAATCCTCGTTTTATGTTTTTAGTTTACGGTGTTATTGTGAGCATTGCACAGACATACTATTGTAGTATTACAGTTCACTTGCATTATCAACTGAGGCTTTACAATATAATATAACAAAAGTAATGTTTTCCACTGAATTCGTATCCACCATAACACCAGTTTCACCTTTTAAATGAATAAGTGTAGTACAATACATCATTAACAGTAGATAAAACACTTGAATATTCATATTAAAATATACTGGTAACCGGTGGTGATTGAGTCCCCTGTTCTCTATGTAAAAGCACTTTAAGCGTAGTGTCAGAAAAGCGCTATAAGTGTCAAATTCATTCATTCAAAATATGTGAATACGAGTGTTATTTATCTTCATCAAAGAAAGTAATATATCAGTTTTATGTTTAATCATATAACATTATATCAACATGCAAATAGCACGTTATGACTCCGGCTCTGTTTATCTCCAGTCATGATCACACACAGGCGATGTCCAGATAACCTCAAATCATGACATTCATCCACCAGAAGAGCCAGAACACAACTCACGTTTAGTGTTCTTCTGCAAATTGCTTGCAATTTTAAGTTTCAACTTCAGATGTCACTAGAGAGCACAAAGTTAAGTAATTTAGCAGCTTGAAGTAAAGAACTCATTTCAAACACATGGCACCACTGTCCACGATTGAATCTAGTTCAGCCAAAGAGCTATTATTTGAGTGTGTACAGAACAAACCAGTTGTTAATGACGTTTTTTCTGGAGTATGCAGATCACAAAGAAAGATCTCATATGAGATTTCCTAGTATCTCAATTGTTTCTCATAGTCAGCAATGAGATAAAATAAAGAGAAAATGGAGACTTAAGCGCACTCACCTGAGAAACAGACCTACGATAATCTCACATGTCTCTTCTAGGGTTTCAGAGGACAACAATGTCTCAAACTGTGCTCAGATTTGTGCAGAAACCATATTTTGCTATCAAAAGTTGAACTGCTAACAAAATATATACATTCCAAATTCTTTATATAATCAAATTCTTCCAAGACCACATTATTATAAGGTTTTGAACAACTTTTGGATCTCATGCCAGATCGAGTGCATGCGGTCATTAAAGCAAAATGGGGACTTTCCAAATACTGAGAAATCCATGTGACTGTTATAATGATAATATCATTTACAATTATTTTATTTTATTTGTATTATTATATTATAAAAGAGTGCAAAATAGAAGCATTTAAATTAATGGACTGAGGCTTTTGTATCACACTGTATAACTCCAATTCAATCTTTCTTTCCAAAGAAGCATGTCTAAAAACATCTAGTCTTTTTTCCCCTTATCTTCTGTGCATCCTGAATAGCTTCTGTAATGCATTTTGCAGGAGACAAATTAATAGACAATTGTTTTATTTATTTTTTGCTCTCTTGTACTGGAATGAAAGAGCAGGTCATGCAACGGTAGACAGCTGGACTGGTGAGAGCGTGTATGTGCGCACAAGAGAGGGAGAATATATGAGCTCTGTTTTTTTCCGCCTCCCTTTGAAACCTGCCGGTGAGTTATTTGTGCAGGATCCGTCTGCTGCAGCATTTGCCTATTGAAGTCACTTAGTCAGCAAGAACAAAGCAGCACTGTGACTCACTAATAATACACCATTTTGCCCTTCTGTGTTACTTTAAAATCACCTGCGCTGCATCCCATAGCTATCATCAACATGTGCATATGGAACATGAACTCTTGAAGGTATAGTTCAACCAAAAACGAAAATCATTTACTCACACTCATGTCATTCCAAACAGGATTTTCCTTCTTCTGTGGAACACAAAAGCTGTTGTTTTGCAGAATGTCCAAGCTGCTCTTTTCCATTTAACAAAAACAAACCAGGGAATTTTAAAAATGGTAAATTATTCTAGATTTGGCATTTAATTGGAGAAAAATTTGGATATGCCTGTGAGTACAAGACAAGTCATCAATCTTGAAAGACTGTACATTTTAAGTGAGTTTAACTGGATGATTCTCATGGAAACTATCATAAAAACGTCCTGAATAATTTATATATATATTAGGGCTGTCAATCAATAAAATGTTTTAAAAGAACTGATTAATTGATTAAATTGTATGCCAATTAATTAATCGAATTTATCGCATACATAAATATTTGCTGGGAAAGCCCCTCAAATAACAATAATTCAATATATAATGATTAAATAATTATAAATAGTTATATTTAAATAATTATAAATAATACCTGTATATATATATATATATATATATATATATATATATATATATATATATATATACTGACAGCCAAAAGTTTGAAATAATGGACAGATTTTGCTGTTTCGGACGGAAATTGGCATTCAACTGATCACAAAGTATAGTCAGGACATTACTGATGTAAAAAACAGCACCATTACTATTTGAAAAAAGTCATTTTTGATCAAATCTAGACAGGCCCCATTTCCAGCAGCCATCACTCCAAAACCTTATCCTTGAGTAATCATGCTAAATTGATCATTTGGTACTAGAAAATCACTTGCCATATCAAACACAGCTGAAATCTATTTGGTTCATTAAATGAAGCTTAACATTGTCTTTGTGTTTGTTTTTGAGTGGCCACAGTATGCAGTAGACTGGCGTGTTTTAAGGTCAATATTAGGTCAAAAATGGCAAAAAAGAAACAGCTTTCTCTAGAAACTCATCAGTCAATCATTGTTTTGAGGAATGAAGGCTATACAATGCTTGAAATTGCCAAAAAAAAAAAAAATGAAGATTTCATACAAAGGTGTTCACTACAGTCTTCAAAGACAAAGGACAACTGTCTCTAACAAGGACAGAAAGAGATGTGGAAGACCAGATGTACAACTAAACAAGAGGATAAGTACATCAGAGTCTCTAGTTTGAGAAATAGACGCCTCACATGTCCTCAGCTGACAGCTTCATTGAATTCTACCCGCTCAACACCAGTTTCATGTACATCAGTAAAGAGAAGACTCAGGGGTGCAGGCCTTATGGGAAGAACTGCAAAGAAAAAGCCACTTTAGAGTGGGCAAAGAAACACAGACGTTGGACAACAGATAATTGGAAAAGAGTGTTCTGGATCTTAACCCCATTGAGCTTTTGTGGGATCAGCTAGACTGTAAGGTGTGTGAGAATTGCCCGACAAGACAGACACATCTATGGCAAGTGCTACAGGAAGTGTGGGGTGAAATGTCACCTGAGTATCTGGACAAACTGACAGCTAGAATGTCAAGGATCTGCAAAGCTGTCATTGCTGCACATGGAGGATTTTTTAATGAGAACTCTTTGAAGTAGTTTAAGAAGTTCTGAACATTGTTTTCAAATTGTAATAGTAATTTTTCACATTATTAATGTCCTGACTATACATTGTGATCAGTTGAATGCCACTTTGGTGAATAAAAGTACCAAATTCTTTCCATAAGAGCAAAACCTGTACATTATTCCAAACTTTTGGCCACCAGTGTGTGTGTGTGTGTGTGTGTGTGTGTGTGTGTGTGTATATATATATATATATATATATATATATATATATAAAAAAAAGAATAATACAGAAAATTAAAATGCAATAAAATGCAAGTGAAGCATTAAAAATGACAATACAAAAGTGGATTTAGAACACAACATATTGTTTATTTCCATATTATTGAACGTAAGCCTATTATTGGCCTACAATTCACAGCAATCCATTTTGCAATTTAATTTGTGAATCAGTCTGAGATTTATTAAAAGGGCTTGTCTAAGGACCTGTTAATGTACATCTGCATCAGACGGACGCTTTTAGAGCATCTCTGTTGTGTTGCGTCATAAACATACTGTTTTTAAGTCGCTGTGTCAAGTTAAACGAAGTTTGAAACGTAAAAAAAAAAAAACCCGTCTTGAGATCCCTGCATTCAGATTTGTGTTCCATCAAGCTGTGTTTGTACGCAAGAACGTTTTCTCATCTTGTGTTGTCTCCTCTTGGTAAGTGTGGTTTGTTCTCTGTATATGCTGTGTGTTGTCTATACATCGAGTTCTGCTTACTGCCCCTGGAGAAAACAGGTGGTACTCCATGATTGAATTGCTTACACCGATAAGCCACAACATTAAAACCACCTGTCTAATATTCTGTAGGTCTCCCTCGTGCTGCCAAAACAGCGCCAACCCCCAACTCAGAATAGCATTCTGACATGCTATTCTTCTCACTACAATTGTACAGAGTGGTTATCTGAGTTCAAACCTCTGTTGACCTCTCTCATTAACAAGGCATTTCCATCCACAGAACTGACGCTCACTGGATGTTTTTTGTTTTTGGCACCATTCTGAGTAAATTCTAGAGACTGTTGTGTGTGAAAATCCCAGGAGATCAGCAGTTACAGAAATACTCAAACCAGCCCATCTGGCACCAACAATCATGCCACGCTCCAAATCACTGAGATCAAATTTTTTCCCCATTCTGATTGTTGATGTGAACATTAACTGAAGCTCCTGACCCGTATCTGCATGATTTTATGCACTGCACTGCTGCCACACGATTGGCTGATTAGATAATCGCATGGATAATTGTTGGTGCCAGATGGGCTGGTTTGAGTATTTCTGGGATTTTCACACACAACAGTCTCTAGAATTTACTCAGAATGATGACAAAAACAAAAAAACATCCAGTTCTGTGGATGGAAACGTCTTGTTGTTAAGAGAGGTCAACAGAGAATGGCCAGACTGGTTCGAACTGACAAAGTCTATGATAACTGTACAATTGTAGTGAGAAGAATATAATATCAGAATGCTATTCTGAGATGCGGGTTGGCGCTGTTTTGGCAGCATGAGGGGGACCTATACAATATTAGGCAGGTGGTTTTAATGTTGTGGCTGATCGGTGTATGTGAAAGGAATATTCCTTATTACGGTCCGGGAACATTAATTGCTGTAATTTTTTTTTATATAATTAATCGCACTGAATATACACATTAAATCATCAGCCCTAATATATACAGTACAGTATATACTGTATATATTAGAGCTGTCAAAATTAATGCGTTAACACATGCAATTAATTTAATTTTTCTTAATCGCGATAAGCGCATTTACTGTTAATAAAGCATAAACCAGCATAAACACTGGTAAGAAGGGCAGAATCTTTGCGATGTGTCCGCCCGGACTCATTACACTGACGCACACACCAAAACACACACACAACAGTCGTGTCAGTGATCAAAGCCCAGAACAAGCCCAGATGAGAATTTTTCAGCCTAAGTATTAATTTTAATTACCACAGAAGCACGCCAAGTCTTAACTATCACCAAAACAAGATATTTTTTGTCTGCAAGCAGTTTTCATGTGTAGTTCAAAGCGGCCCTGACGCGAATGATGAATGCGGCTTCACGATTGCTGTAACAAAGTATGCCGGTTGATTAATATTGTGGAAGATGAGCGTTTAACCCTTTAAGCTCTGAAGGTGTTTTTAAAGATTTCCTGTATCAGTGGCATACCCAAAATTATAGGCTTATAACTCGAGAAAAAAAAAAAAAAAGAGTGTCAAGTGTTTGGTATCATTGTAAAGACAACTTTTCATATTTTTTAATGGTATAGATTATGATACATTCTGAGACTCTCAGCCTAAGAAACTGCTGAAAAATCCCACAAAAAATTTAGCCAAAAGTTAACTTTTTTCTTATTTTTCTTATTTTACATTTTATATCTCTGGGTGTAAATAAGGTGGCTCCGAAAAACTGCTCTTGATTTGTTCCCAATCATGTCAACTGTATCTGAGAAAAATTTTCTATTTATACGACAAAGCAATCAAAAGCATTACAAAAATGATTTATCCTAGTGTCCAAAAGCCTCTAAAAACATAATAATTGTACATAAGAACTAATTACACATGATTTAAGGTATGCATAGCATGCAGACATGATTTTATTAATGAGATTTCACAGAATGAGTTTCATTCTGTGCCATTTGAATCATCATTGAGTCTGTGTCATGTACTTGGCACCATCTCCTGGTGACCATATGTAACATTGTGCTTTGTGTGGATTATCTAATGATCTATGCATCTGATTACCTTGTGTGTGGGCTCATTTGAAAGATAATCACCTCCTCTAAGTAATTTTATGTTAATGTTCTGTTTATTTTTCATGAAGTTATAAGCAAAAATGCGGCATATAAGCAACACAAATATAACTGTCAAAGACATATACTTAGCTTTTACTCGCTATATTTTTGTCTGTGAGTAAAACAAGTAGGCTGGTTGTATTCTACTCTTTGAGAGCTTTCCAACAACATATGACACATGGCTATTTGATGAGTCTGATGTTTTTTACTGATTACAGTAATATGTACAGTGCACATTTTTTAATTAATTATCAAAACGGAACACTTTTGATTTGTCTGCAAATTTCAAAGCACTTGTTCAGTTTTGGTCATAATGCCTGCATGCACTGGAAAGTGGAGCTTCTAAACTTTTACACGAGACCTATTTTGTGTTGGTCAGGATTGTAGTTATTGATTACTGGTGGGCCCATCTGAGCTTAAAGGGTTTAGAGATTTAATGCCCATTGCAATGAAAATTAAATTAATTTTCTTTATTCATCACACATTATACATATACAGTGAAATTCTTCTTTTTCACATATCCCAGCTAGGCTGGGGTCAGAGTGCAGGGTCAGCCATGATACAGCACCCCTGGAGCAGATAGGGTCAAGGGCCCAACAGTGGCATCTTGGCAGTGCTGGGGCTTGAACCCCCGACCTTCTGATCAGTAACCCAGAGCCTTAACCGCTGAGCTACCACTGCAACCTATGTGGGGACTAGTTCTTTCAATTAGTCAAACTCCCACTTAGACTTTGGGAAACATTTTATGTTACTTGAATTGGTGCTATTTTAATGCATTTTTATCTTTATACTGTGGAAGGCTTTGTTTGGAAAATGTTAATAAAGCGTTATATTATTACATATTGTTTTGTTTTCTTTCCTAAGAAGGAAATAAATGCATTTTGACAGGAAAAGAAGTATATTTAGAGTCAAATTTCAGCACTTTCAAAATCTTCAATTAATCACAAACTATGAGCAATTATGTGATTAATTGCGGTTAAATTTTTGAATCGACTGACAGCACTAATACATATATATTACAAACGAAAAATTACCATTAAGATCTTTTGCATTTTGACATTATTTTCAGGAAATAATTATTATTATTGCATTGCGGTGATGAGAATGGGGGCAAAATGTGCAGAACTGTCAAGAAAATAGTTTCACAATGTAAAAATATTAATGGCCCTAAAAATTCTAAAACGTCCGAAGCCATACGACCCAAATTTCGCTCATTATTCAATGAAAATCTTCTCATTTGTCCTTACACATGCTGCTTCAAGATGTGTCACGCCAGGTTTGAGTTTAATTTACTGTTACTGTTATGGTGCTTTTTTTTTTTTTTAACATTTGGAGCTTGACTGGTGTGATATATCAATGAAACAAAATTTTGTGTTCTAAGCACAAAAGAAAGTTAAAAGGGTTTGGAACAACATGAAAGTGTGTACCAAATTAATTGTCATGTTTGGGTAAACTATCTTTTAAATGCTGCCAATGAAGTGCATTCATATACCTCACGTTACACAACCATGCACTAAATAAGCAGGAAACCACAGTTGAGAGAGTAACCTAGAAACTGAAAATACAGATGAAAAGTGATAAAAAAAAAATAAAAAAAAGTTTGTGACCAATTATATAACTCTGGATATGGCAATGCTTACATTTGCATTTTTTTGCAATGATCTCCAGTGTGCATAAAATCAGTTTCCAACTGAATTATGCATGCTAAACTCATGAAGTGAAAAACTAACTGAAGGACTATATTTGTAACAGTTCATATATGAGGTTATTTGACGAGAGAGCAGTGTAGTCTTTGGTTGTTGCAAAATACTTAAAGGTGATATGTGTCATTATTTCAATGTTATAAAATACATTCTTCTTCCTCAGCTTGATATTCAGAGATAAATATATGTAAATCAATTCATAAGTTGGTTTCCCTGAAAAATAAAACACTGTGGTTCTGTGGTGTTATCAAAACATTGCTCTGTTTGTTTGAGTATCCTGACCAGCCCGACACAGCAACACTGTCTCAGCCAATGGTGGGAGATTAGGGCGGGACTATCTGTTTGTCCAGTCAATGGGGGGAGACTTCGTGAAACATTATTCTTGCAATCCAATTTGGTGACGCTAGTGGCACAGAAATTACACACTACACCTTTAAGTGAATGTACCACCAATATTGAAAAGTGGCTAGAAAGAGAGATATTAATTATTTTGAACATTCTTCTGCATAAACCCATTTTCTACATCAGTATTTTGTCTTGTTTTCCAGTAAAAATGACAAGATAAACATACTTGAGAAGCAAAATTGCTTGACATATTAAGATACAAACTTATTTTAGGGCCACGTTCACACTAATCTGTTTAAGTTTAAATCCTCCATTATCAGTTTCCTTACATCATAGTTTTCCCAAGTATGCGGTAATAAAGAGTGTTTCTTTCTAAAACAAAATGAATGAAAGTCACTTGCAGAAAACAAGCAGGGACTGTTGTATAGGGCTGGAATATCATTGCAATGGTTTTGCTGGTGATATAAATGTAAGTAATATTGAGAATATCACAATGATTTTTAATGCACTTTTTATTTTGCCACATCATTTTCTAAAGAGAGCATAATTAGACTAATTTCTCAACCTTCAGAGCTGCACAATTAATAAAAATAACATCAAAATTGATTATTAAACCACTAAAAGCTGTGATTAAATTAAATGAATACCCTTCATGGTTTGTGTGCGCTTCAGAGTGAACGAGTGATGAAACGCTCCGTTTTAGTTGGACAAAGACATTCTTCTAGTGTGCATGAGAGGCGTAAATGTAGCAAAATTACTGCGTTTTCAAACGAAAAAATAATAGTATGGATCTGACCTCAGAGAATAAATCTTGAACTAAGTTTATTATTCTTATTTCATTGGCAAATTTATTTGTTGTTGTTTTCTTTTCTTTTAACATAAACCTTACTAAATTATGCATTTTTGGGATGTCGCCTGCAATTTTTCACACTCTAATTTAAAAGCTCACCATTCACACATTCTATAGACTTATTGGAAAAAATGTGTCTAATTTTTCAGAGAACCACCCAAATAAAAAGATTCCAATTATTCATGAATAATATTGTATGTTTATAATCTTATGATAATTGGATTTTTACTTTTTTTCTTCTTTTTTTTTCTTTTTTTTTTTTTTTTTTGTAAACATGAAATCCTGGTTCTGTTCACTCAACCTCACTTTGAAAAGTTTATTCTGCTAGTTGGCAGAAAGCACTAAAAAATATTTTTTCTCTATCACATTCCATTACAATTTACAGATCTGAAATGTAGGTGGTGCTCTAACGCATTTTAACCCTCACAGATGTGCTCGTCCATAGACATTCAGTCTAATTTTCAGTTCAAGCACTACCCTTGTTGTTTCATTGAATATCTCGGCCTCTGAGTGGACTAGAAGCTCAATTTAAGTGTCATTAGAAAGCTGAGATCCTCCCCTTTGCGATGATAAATAATCATATAATTTTTATCATCAATAGTCGAAAACATATTTTATGATGATTTGTTTTGCAAGCTTTTCCTTCTGGATGGCATATTTTGTTCTGGACATCTAAGATATAATATTGGATTACTCAGACAAGAAAGCTCACAGACAAGTAAACAATGGTTCATTTTTTTAGAAAGCTGCCTAAGATAAAAGCAGATATAAAGTTTTTGGCTACTTGGGGCTTACAGCAGCAGTTATCGGGGCATTAAAGAGACATTTGTATTGGATGACTTACAGAAATTATATTTCACTTTGGGATTCTTTTGAAAATATTTCGAACTGTGGTATTAGAGTGACTAAATTACTGTATAGTCACATTCCTGAGAATAAGAGCTTTCATTTGATATATGACTTGTCAATTTATGTGCTATGTGAAGGACTTTTATTTCTATATAAATATTTCTACCCAATTACCATCTCCCCATTTCAATGCGAATGTTTTAAGGCCTTATATTGTTTTGTTAAGTAACAAATGCAGAAGTGATGGTTATCTCTGAAAAAGTTCAGATTATAAGCTTTCAAATGATACCTCATATGCCTGACTTATGTATACAAAGACAAACTTTTTTTGCGATATAGCGCCTCCCGTTGGACCCGTCGGTGGGTCCATAGAGTTAAAAAAAAAATTTGTTTTTTTTTTGTTTGTTTTTTGTTTGTTTTTTTGCTAATGGGGTAAGAAAAATAAACTTAATTCATACATTCTCTGAAAACTATTCTTTATATCTTGTGGAATATTGTTTAAGTAAACATATCTCGTTTTAAGCGTATTTGGATATTTTTACTGGAAACTTGACAAAAAAATAAATAAAAAAAATGATTAAGAAAAGTTTTGTTTTTGTTTTTTTGTTTTTGTAGTTGGATGCACTCAAAGAAGGGCCTTGATGTAACATAGTCAAAAAAAAAAAAAACATATATATATATATATATATATTTAAAAAATTTAGTGCTGCTCTCAATTTATGTCTATCCAACACATGCATATGCTAAATTATGCATGAGAGACCAACTCATATATTTTAATCTCTGCACTGTTATGTGGTTTTGTGGATGCAGCCACTATCATCGCCTCTGAGTGCTCTGAGTGGCTAGCATATGGAAATCTCCAAGCGAATGCAGATGCATTAAAGGCAGATGGTGGAGTGGAAGAAATTATTATAGACAATATTTCCTGTTGCAGTACAAAGACACAAGACAGCATTCACACAAAAAATATCACACAGTTGATATCGCAAATTTGCAGAGCTGCTGCAAAGTTCCAGTTGTTGAAGTCGAAATAAGACTTTACATACCAATGACACTGCTAAAGAGTCCCCGGTCTTAAAAGGATAGTTCACCCCAATTTGAAAATTCTGTCATGATTTACTCACCCCCATGTTGTTCGGAAATACTTTTTTCTACGGAACAAAAATGGAGAATTGTGAAGGATTTTCTAGCAGCTCTTTTCCATAGAGATACAGTTCATAGTGATCACGACTATCAGAATGTGTTGCAACAAAATTCTTATATTCTTATATTTACAAATATGCATTTGGCAGACACTTATCCAAAGCAATTTACATTACATTCGAATTATAAATTTAATCTGTTCATGTTCCCTGTGAATCAAACCCATGACCTTGAAGTAGTGTGCACATATGAAAGTAGTAAATATGAAATGCATTACACTGTCAAAATATTTAATCATTCAGCATGTGAATTTTAATATGAAAACCAAACAAAAAACGAAAAGGAGAGAGCGCACCACCATTCCTTTGTACTAATTAAAACTAATGACTCCAAGTGCTGGCATAACAAAGAGCCAGGCGGCATGTTTGCGTTGGTGGTTTGCCTTGATTAAACTCTTCATCCATTCTGCTTAGGAATTTTGAGAATATTGAATAATGCAAGGTGAGACGAGTTCAGCATGAATTACAGAAAGTATTAGATGAAAAGGCTATTGAGAGTTGAGAGGGTGTTTTAGAAAACAACAGTATTGAAGCTTTGTGCATACACATCGGCTCTGTTCCAAAACCTACTAGAGAGACACTTTTCCACCATTGGGCCAAATGGTTCTCATTGCAGAACCGTGCAGATCTGAACCGATCTGGGGCCGTTGGCACAGTTACGTTTGTTTTTTTCCACTGTTAATGTATACTGTATATATTGAGTAAAAGCCATGAAAGCACAGAGTTTAACAGCTTAACTGTTTTTGCTTGTAACTTCATGAAACACAGAATATAGAAACAGTAGATGCTCCTGATTAAAACGAGCCCAAATACAATGTGATATGATGCATAGATCTTAAAATAATCTGGAAGAAAATGCAAAACTACACTGTAAAAAAAAAAAAACTGGCAGCTGTTGTTGCCAGAATAATTATGTACAAAAATACAGTAAAAATGAAAACAACTTTACAGAACAACCTGAAAATGTAACATTTTAAAACTGTTGTAATTTACATGACCACGCTGGCACTGTAAAAAAAAAAAAAAAAAAATTGTTAAATTTACAGTAAAAAAAGTCATAAACTTTATATTAACGTTCTGAAACTGTAAAAATATGCTTTTTACTTTATAAGGTATTGTTAATCACTGTAAAAATTACAGAAGAGCACATGATGTCATGAAGTTCATCAATAGTGGCTCTTCCAGGAGCAATGACCAATAAACATGTAGAGACAGTGCTCAGTGTCACTCACACAAACACTAAACACCATCTGGGTAACACATGTGACATTAAAATAATGCAGTAAACATTAACTAAAGTACATTAAATATAAAACAGAACACCCCAATGTACATAACTGATATTAAAAATAAGAAGAAACATAACTATTCCCATAAAATATAATGAAATGTGATGGGTCATGAAGGGAATTGTGGGAACGCCCGATTATTGTTTTTTACTGAAATTTTAACAATAATTTACTGTAAAAAGTACATATACTCTCTTGTTAAATATAATGTAAATTTTTACCATTAATTATACAGGAAAATCATATTTTTTATATCTAAAATATTTAATTATTTACATTTTATTGTAAAACTACTGTATTGTCTTTTAAAATATATATATCAAAAAATTACTGTATATTTTACAGTTAATATTCATTAATCAATTAACGTTTTATTTCTGTAGCATTTATACAGCCTGTTACCGTTAAAAATATAGACATTTTTTACAGTGTCCCTTAGATTTCTTTTTTTCATCATCCTGGTGGAGGGTCTCTGGTTACAAAGTGGACCAATCAAAGCTGTTGCATCTTCATAGATGTGACGCATACTAGTTACATATTTGGGGAGGTGCACGTCAGACTACGAAGTAGGTTTGATGCAAAAGTATAAATCAGTCATAAGAACTCAAAATGTTAAAGCAAAATGCTAATGCCGATCTACATCAATTGTGAGTTGAATACTACATTTAATAGTAATAAAGGGATAGTTCACCAAAAAATGAAAATTCTTTCTTCGTTTACTCACCCTCATGCCATCCCTGATGTGACTTTCTTTCTTCTGCTGAACAAAAACAAATATTTTTAGAAGAATATTTCAGCTCCGTAGGGCCATACAATGCAAGTAAATGGTGGCCAGAACTTTGAAGGTCCAACAAGCACAGAAAGGCAGCATGAAAGAAATCCATATGACTCCAGTGGTGAAATCCATATTTTAAGAAGCGATTTACCACTGGAGTTATATGGATTACTTTTATGCTGCCTTTATATGCTTTTTGGACCTTCAAAGTCCTGGCCACCATTCACTTGCATTGTATGGATCTACAAAAGTGGTTTATTTTTGGGTGAACTATCCCTTTAAAGATAGTAGTGCCATCTTACATTTTTGACGGGAATGAAAATGAGGCTGTGAGGGACAGACTTACAGTCTCTTCAGTGTGTTGTCTTGTTGTTTAAAGTGTTTTGGATCGTTCTGCTGAGGAAACATAAAAAAAAAAAAAAAAAAAAAAAAAGCATCTTCCCAAAAATTCAAGTGGAGAAAAAAACTAAAGAGAATACACGATTTGTGGAAAATTGATAGCTTTATAGTACAGCTTTACACAGTGCATGCCATTGAAAAGACTTTCATTCCTGTCAAAAATCAAATATGGCAATACTGAAAATAAAGTCTATGAGAACACTCCTAATCAGTCACCTATGAGGTTCCTTTTCAATTAGGATAATGCCTTAGAGGGAGCAAGACAGCTCTCTATGGGTTTTGGAACAGAGCTCATGACATGGTCTCTCTGCTGTATGTTATTTTTGGTATTTAGCTCCCCCTAGAGCTCTAGCATTGACTGACCACAAGCAACACAATAACTCAATGTTTTATAATGTGTGTTCAGAGTCATTTTATTAAAAATATCAAAAGCTTTTCTTTACTAAACAATCATTGATTCAGAATGTCTATGTACAGCAGGCATAAATACATGTAGAAAATACATTCATTCATGAAAGCAAACTTTTTTGTCCGTACAAGACTTGGCGACCTCTTGTTATAAATTTCAGTGGCTGTAAATCTACAAAGTAGTATGCAAAACATTTATACCCGTTTTGTGCATTTATACAACATGGCTTTCCTCGTTTCAGTCCGTAGACAGGGGAAATAATTTCAGTAGGGTTTTTGAAGGCAAAGATCCAAATAAGTTAATGTCCCATGGTAGTTATTATCCCTTTTATGTGATCAAAATTTGCAGCAGAATCCACATCCTTTGTTGTGACAACAATTGCAGCAATATCTGCACAAGGAAAGATGACTTTGGCGTTTAGTCCTGAAGAGTGCCTATTGGTACAAAAGAGACGATTTTGTTAAAAGGAAGTGTGGGTAACGTTCTGCCTAACATCTACTGTGCTCGACAGAAGAAAGAAGGTCATATGGGTTTGGAACAACATGAGGGTGAGTAAATGATGACAGAATTTTCATTTTTGGGTGAACTATCCCTGAATAAAGTAACGTTTTAATTACATTTTATATTATTATTATCTTTATTATGTAGTATCCATTTTTATAAAAGCAATAGGGCACTCAAAAGCGCAGTTCACATATAGCACATATAGCATGGCCTACTGCTAAATTAAAAAATATTTAGCTTTTTAAAAACCTGTAACAGGTAGCATACCAGAGGATTTGTTTGTTCCAGTGAAGTTTCTGTCATGAGCTGGTTCTCTTGTTTGGCTTCAGTCTCCAAATTATGCTCATCGTGAAACTGCTATTTAGAAATAAAAGGTAAGACTTTATAACAGGCAGTAACTTTTCAGTCATTAACAAAACATGAAAACATATTAATACAAGTTTGATGACATTTCTAGCCATTTTAAAGGTCAGTTACAAGATATGTTAAAGGAATATTCTGGGTTCAAAACAAGTTAAGCTCAATCAACAGCATTCGTGGCATAATGTTGATTACCACAAACATTTATTGTGACTTGCACATCCTTTTCTTAAAAAAAAAAAAAAGAAGAAGCAAAAATCACGGTTCCAGTGAGGCACTTACAATGGAAGTGAATAGGGCCAATTTGTAAACGTTAAAATACTCACTGTTTCAAAAGTGTAGCCAAAAGATGTAAACAATATTCGTGTAAACATGATTTTAGTGTGATAAAAACACTTACAAACCTTTTCGGAGTAAAATTACAGCCAATTTTACAACTTCGCCATGTCGATGTAATGTCAACAAACTCTAAAACGACTGTAAAAATGACGATTTAAACAACTTTAGAGTTCAAATAATACATGACTTTTTACAGATGTAAGTGCTTTAATAAACTTATAAGCTTCACATTTCTGCCTACTTGCCCCATTGACTTCCATTGTAAATGTCTCACTGTAACCCAGATTTTCACTTTTGTTTTGTTTTTGTTTTATTTTTATTTATTAAGAAATGGAGTGACGAGTCGAAATAATTTTTTGTGGTAATCAACATTAAACAAATGCTGTCAATTGAGCTTAACTTGAGCTGAACTCTGAATATTCCTTTAAGTATTGTGTAATATAATGTTCGTTAATGGTAGTTTTAGTAACACTATTTATGCATATTAGCCTATAATACATTTTTAAAGTTTTTATTTTAAATTTTTATGCAGTATAGCTTTTAATGCATTCAAAGTCTCTTATAATAGACTACTCCATAGGCTCGGTAATTATTGCAATGCATAAACTCACCTGTGTGAATGGAACAGCAGCCGTTTGGAGGATGCAAACACATGCAATTAGGACTGCAGCAACAAGAGCGACGTGCGTGCACTTCATTTTCTCTTCAATAATGCCGCTCGGTCCTTCTCTTTAGGAGTCAGGTGTAAGATGCGTCAATACGCACTAAAATAATATCTGCTGAAAAGATACTCTTCTCTTCAAAATGACGTTTTAAGGTTTG
Organism: Myxocyprinus asiaticus; assembly: GCF_019703515.2. Taxonomy (NCBI): domain Eukaryota; kingdom Metazoa; phylum Chordata; class Actinopteri; order Cypriniformes; family Catostomidae; genus Myxocyprinus; species Myxocyprinus asiaticus. The sequence continues at coordinate 4,043,643 of NC_059359.1, forward strand.
ATCAGAGTCTATTTATGTTGAGATCAGAGCACGTCAGTCTGCTCCCCTTTGACCTGCCTGAGACTCTTCCAGTCATCTATTACACAACACTGGAAACTCTGAGCAACACCAGAGATTACACCAAATTACACCAAAAGCCTGCAGTGGAACAGTAGATTAATAAAACAAACCAATTAAACAACTAACTAACTGACTACAGAAAGAAAGAAAAATAAATATAGCTAATAACAAAAATTCCATTATTAAGAAAAAAAATAACAAGTAATTTTGGTTACTGTTAATGGTAACACTTTGCAATAAAGTTATATTTCTTAGCATTAGTAAATGCATTAAGTATCACAAACTAACAATACACGATATATTTTTATACAGCATTTATACATTTTGGTTGATGTTAATTTATAAAACTAAAATTGTTCATTGTTAGTTCATGTTAGTTCATAATGCATGAACTAATGTAAACATATTCAACTAATTTAACATCCACCAAAATTAGCAAGTGTGGTAGCACTTTATAATAAGGTTGCATTTGTTAAAATTAGTAAATGCATTAGGTATCAGGAACTAACAATAAAGAATATATTTTTACAGTATTTCTTAATCTTTGTTAGTTAATACAAATACATTTGTTTATTGATTATGTTAGTGCATAGTGCATTAACTAATGTTAACATATACAACTTTTGATTTTCAAAAAGTGTTAGTATGTTCAAAATTAACATTAACCAAGATTAATAAATGCTGTAAAAGTATTGTTCATTGTTAGTTCATGTTAACTAATGTTAAAAAATGTAACCTAATTTTAAGGTGTTACCGCATTTATTAATCTTGGTTAATATTAATTTTGACATATACTAACATATATTTTATATGTTAACATTAGTTAATGCACTATGAACCTACATAAACTAACAATGAACAATTGTATTAACATTAACAAAGATGAATAAATACTGTAAAAATATATATATTGTTCATAGTTAGTTAATGATATCTAATGCATTTACTAATGTTAACAAATGCAACCTTATTATAAAGTGCTACCATAAGGGCTGTAAAAGTATTGTTCATTGTTAGTTCATAATGTAAACAAATACAACCTAATTGTAAAGTGTTACCATTAACATAAACAGAGCTTGTTATAAAAAAACATTTTATCTTAACAACTGCATTTTGGTGGTAAATGTGCTTAATTGTCAATGTTAATAATGTTAATTTCAACATATACAATGTACTGGTATATGTTAACTTTAGATAATGCATTATGAACCAGCATTAACTAACTATGAATGTGCATGTTTTTTTATTTTATTTTTTTTATTTTTCTTTTTATTATTATTATTAACATTAACCAAGATTAATAAATGTTGCTAAAAAATATTGTTTCTTTTTAGTTTATAATACCTAATGCACTGAGGACCCCTAAAATGTGATCCACCTGTGAGGGACACCCTTCCTAAAATATACAAGCCACTATATCTTTGTATGTATAAAGAAATGTATATTAATGTATGAGGACATAGTTTTACTGTGTAAGAAAAACAGTAAGCGAGATACTATAAAGACAACATGTTGTTGGCAAAATTAAACATTTGGAATGTATAAAAGTTAGATTTACATACCTAAGAAGAAAATTTGGAAATATTAGGAATTATTGTCTTATAACCCCCAGTGAGCATGCTAAAGGCGACAGTTTTGCGGAGAAACTATCAGTCAATATAAAAATAACAATGAAATGGCAATAATGTCAAATATGACAAAAATTATTTTTGTTTTTCATAAAAATATTTTGATATTTGTTCATGAATAGAAACATGGGATTGTGTTACAAATAAACTAACATCTTAATAGTGATTATCATTAGATTTTCATTACTATTTTACTGTATTTTTTATTATATTACTATAATACAATGATTTTTATTTAAATCAGCATTAAAGGTAGTACATCAAATACAACCATGATTTATAAATAGTGATTTAAATAATATGTAATTTTATTTTACAGGATGATTGACTCTAAATCTGACATTTTTCAGTGTTAACGAACTGTGTAGGACAAGCTCTGTGCTTTCGCTATATTTACAGTGAATGCAGTCTTTCTCAAGAGTTTAGTGACACATTTGCACGTTTGTTAGAAAGAGACGCCAGTGCTATCAGCTGGGATCTTCTGCTCAAACACACACAGGCTCCAGTGCGACGGCCACAGTCAACCTGACAGGCGCCACAGCACCACTCTCTCTCTCTCTCTCTGTCTCAATCCCAGGGCCGATGACCCCTCTGTCTTCTTGTCCCTCACCTAGAAGCATCTTGGCTCTGTTTCCCTCTGTCAAGAATTCATTTACTCACTCACTCACTCACTCACTCACTCGCAGAAACATTGTATTTACGACCAAAACATGACAATCGATATCTTGCCTTCACAAGAAAACAGTTTTTTGAGTCAGTCACTATTTTAAAAGGATGTTCTTATAAAAGCAGGTACAAACTGTTGCTCAAGACCACATAACAAGACAGGGATGAAAAACAAACCAAATAAACATATCCTGCTGAAAGATGATGTTTTGGAACATTGTAGCTGGATTCTAGCTGGTCTAAGCTGGTAGAACCACACTGTAAAAAAATCCAACTTCTATTTTATCAGACAAACTCTAATTCATAACTATCGGTAACATTTTCTATGAAGCCCATATTTATAATGCATTTTAAAGGCATTACATTTGCATTAACAGTGTCTCGTAATGTACTTATAATATGTTATAACTTCTCATAAATATTTGTAACTGCAGTTATAGTTTTTTTTTTTTTCATATTTAACCTATTCATAGTTAAAGAGTATAATGCATTATAACAATCGTCCATCCAATTTTATCAGCAGAAGTTATCTATATATATACCGATCAGCCACAACATTAAAATCACCTGTCTAATATTGCATAGGTCCCCCTTGTGCCGCCAAAACAGCGCCAACCCGCATCTCAGATTAGCATTCTATTCTTCTCACCACAAATGTACAGAGCGGTTATCTGAGTTACCATAGACTTTGTCAGTTTGAACCAGTCTGGCCATTCTCTGTTAACCTCTCTCATCAACACGGCATTTCTGTCCACAGAACTGCCGCTCACTGGATGTTTTTTTTGTTTTAGGCATCATTCAGAGTAAATTCTAGAGACTGTTGTGTGTGAAAATCCCAGGAGATCAGCAGTTACAGAAATACTCAAACCAGCCCATCTGGCACCAATAATCATCCATGCGATTATCTAATCAGCCAATTGTGTGGCAGCAGTGCATAAAATCATGCAGATACAGGTCAGGAGCTTCAGTTAATGTTCACATCAACCATCAGAATGGGAAAAAATGTGATCTCAGTGATTTCGACTGTGGCATGATTGTTGGTGCCAGATGGGCTGGTTTGACAAAGGGTTATTGGCAGATCCCCTTAACTCCAATCTCCCGAGAGAAAACTGCGTTTTTCACACCGTTCAGCTTAACACCAATTTGTGAACCTTCCGTTCGGTTTGTTTGGGGCCCCCGCCACATTCCAGCATCTCATGGACAAAATTCTCAGACCACATACGGCATATGTGTTTATCATCTAGACATACCGAACTTCCACCCACCCAATCGCGCACTGCTTCGGGTTGGCCCGGTTTACTGTAAATGATGATATCATCTAGATAATCATCTAGATAACCTTGGGCGCTTATCTAGATGATATCATAATTTACAATAAACCGGGCCAACCTGAAGAAGTATGCGATTGGGTGGGTGTAAGTTTGGTATCTGGGGTTCCACTTGGGCCATGGGCAGGTGTGTCCCCAAATTAACAAAACTGCAGTGATCGTGGCCTGCCTAGTGCCCAAGACCAAAAAGGAGGTGAGACAGTTTCTGGGGCTGGCTGGCTACTACCAAAGGTTTGTGCCTAGTTTCTCTGATGTCACCAGCCCGCTGACTGATCTCACTCGAAAGGGGGCTCCCGATCCGGTCCAGTGGACGGAGTCGTGCCAACAGGCTTTTCTAAAGGTGAAATCTGCACTTTGTGGGGGGCCGCTCTTACATGCTCCAAACTTCTTTCTCCCCTTTATTTTGCAGACGGATGCAGGCGGAGATGCAGCCAGTTAGGATGCTCTCTACAGTGCAGGTGTAGAACCGAGAAGGCTCATCAGCACCTCTTCTTCCTGAGACGGCTGAGGAAGTTCGGAATGAACCGCCACATCCTCACACGGTTCTACACCTGCACTGTAGAGAGCATCCTAACTGGCTGCATCTCCACCTGGTACGGCAATTGCACCGCCCACAACCGCAAAGCACTGCAAAGGGTGGTGCGAACTGCCAGACACATCATCGGAGGTGAGCTTCCCTCCCTCCAAGAAATATATACAAGGCGGTGTGTGAAAAAAGCTTGGAGGATCATCAGAGACTCCAGCCACCCGAGCCATGGGCTGTTCTTACTGCTACCATCAGGTAGGCGGTATCGCAGCATCAGGACCCGCACCAGCCGACTCCATGATAGCTTCTTCCCCCAAGCAATCAGACTTTTGAACTCTTGATCTCCCACGATCAAAATACATCAGCACTGCACTTTATTACCCTTACTCTTATATCTCACACCGGACTGTCATAAATGATATCATTATTATTATATTATGTTCTCTCTTAACAACTGACTATCAACCGACAGCCTGAATGTCAATACAGTACAATACTGTACATTCTATATATACTATATATACTTTTTTATATATTTTTATTTTTATTGAATAATGTGTATTCTATATTGTGTGTATTGTATACTGTACAGTGTATGTATTATTTGTATACTGTTGAGTGTAATTATGTGTATAACAGATGTTTAAATTGTGTTGTGTTAATTTGATGTTTATTGTAAATGGTGTATGTCTCATCACTGTCACGACTGCTATGTTGATCGGAATTGCACCCAAGAATTTCACACACCATTGCACTTGTGTATGTGGCTGTGTGACAATAAAGTGATATGATTTGATTTTGATTTTGATTTGATCGGACAGAGGGCTGGGGGCAGTACTCTCGCAGGAGGTGGAGGGGGATGATCGACCGGATTCCAATGCGTGGATCACCTGCTGGTACCTGGCACCTCCCACCTGGGGGGGGGAGTTGGCAGGCCGGATGTTGCCCCGGCCTGAGTCAGGCGGTATGTGTTGATGGGGGTGTGGTCGTGTATCTGTCTGCGGGAGAGAGGGAGTGGTGTGGCTCATCAAGCTGGCTGACATGATTTTTAACAGCTGTTTCTCATTACAGTGATAGCGGAGAGGCACCTTAAAACCGCTGAACACGCCAGAGAGGGCGGAGAGAGAACGGCACGAGAGCACAGCGACTGGTGTGCCTTATTGTGTATTTTAGTGTTGTATCGTTTTTGTGTTAGCTGAGAGTTTTGTGACATTGAACTGACTGAAATAAGAAAAGCCCTGAGAAGGCTGCACTTAAGAGACTGAAGGCAGAAAATAAAAAGCCTACCTGAAGTGTGCCACTGCTCCCCATCTCCTCATTCCACACCCAAACCTGAAGTTTTGTGACACCCATCAATGGATTTTGTCTTCCCTGACAGCATGGGCATATTCCAGGATGACAATGCCAAGATTGGGCTCAAATTGTGAAAGAGTGGTTCAGGGAGCATGGGGAATCATTTTCACACATGAATTGGCCACCACAGATTCCTGACCTTAACCCCATTGAAAGTCTTTAGGATGTGCTGGAGAAGACTTTACAGAGTGGTTCGACTCTCCAGTCATCAAAACAAGATCTTGGCCAAAAACTGATTCAGCTCTGAATGGAAATAAATGTTGTGATGTTGCATAAGGTTGTCGAAACAATGTCACGATGAATGTGCACTGTAATCAAAGCTAAAGGCGGTCCAAAGAAATATAAGAGTATGCATCTTTTTTTTTTTTTTTTTTGGCCAGGCAGTGTAATAAAAAATAGAAAACAAAGTTGTGTTACCTAGGAATAGCGTACATGAATCTGGGTACAAAATCAAGCAAGAAGCCTCAAAAAGCCATGTATTACAGTGATTTTACCACAGGTAAGGTGTCTTCAGCCAGGGTTCCCACCCTTTTTGACCAATCAATTTCCATGACTTTTACAGGTGTTTTACAGGTATTTTATTTTATTATTGAAACTGATGGAATCAATTAGACCTATATGGGATCCGTTTCGACAAATTCTTTAACCTCTGGTCCACATGCGTGGATGTTGTATTTTGGCTTAAAAATGTATTTTGGCTTATACGCAATGAATAATTTCAATTAATTTAAACCGACTGATCTCAATTCAGGAGACTCTGTGGTGCCAGTAAAGGGTTAAACTTTTAACATACAGAGTCATGTGACAAAACAACATGGTGATGATCACAGAGGAGTTTGCGTTTAGTTGAAACGGCAACAAAACTATATCTGGTAAGAAACCAAATTAAGTTTTTACACTGAAACCTATTTGAGTCAAAAGATTAGAGTCTCCAGTTTAATCCGATGTGAAATTTTTAAAATGTGAGCGATTTATCGCGAAACGGCACGCTGTTAATCACAATGACCACATTTGTGTACTATATGCTCATTTTAATTTCAAATACTCTATACTCACTGTGCATTACCCTATACTTGCTGTGCACTGTGCAATATCACATTGAGAATCAATGGATGCATCCAAAAACTGGAAAATGTGTCTTTCAGAGGCTTTATATCGAGTTAGGATGAAAATAAGGTGCATTTCAAACTGTTCTGAGACCAGTGCAGACAGATAGCACATTGGAGGTTAAGTCATTCACTAAATAGGGAGCAAGGGAGCATCCTATTGCTCTCTAATCAGCTAAGTGTATTCAATCCTAAAATCTGACCAAAAGTTCAGTTTCAGGCTGCAGATGATGTTTGGATCACTCAACATGTTTGACAGACATGTGACAATGATAATCAGTACATAGATTCAGAATTTATAATGTATCATTTTATTTTATCATGGTTGGCAGTGATTGGATGATGCTGGCAAAAAAAATTTAATCAGAATTATTCATGCAAATTTCTGATGTAATGTCTGTAATGTCTCAAAAACATAAACACTCCTGTAAACATAATAAACAATTTGCTTTAAAAAAGTCTGACTTTCTATAGCTTGGTATTATTTAATATTTCACAGCTTAGTCCCGCTGTACACATACTGTATGTGGATATCAATTTTTAGGAAAACGTTTTTTTTTTTTTATTTTATTTTATTTTTTTTTTTGCATGTTTCTTAGGGGCTACTAGTTACTAATCAAAAAGGGGAGTCATGCTCGGGTCTCAGAAGGTTAAAAGCAATTGATTGACAAATTGGGCATCACTATGGCTTACAAGCATGTTTTACTCTTCCTAAGGGCAATATTTAGCTCTTGGTATATTTTCCATTATGCTTCAAACCAAAGATAGTAATGTAGCAAATCATGTCAAAGCATGCTGGTCTGATTTATTCCTTTTTTAAAGTATTTTTCCACATTCAATTCCCACTGCTTTTGTTCTGATCTGTTATTTATGAGTTTACACTTCTTTTAATGACGGACAGCAGCCTTTTCGTACAGTATACATTTACAATTATTTACATAGACAAATGCACTCATCCAAATAATTTGTTTGCTATTGACCTTTTCGCATTCATTCGTGCATATTGCATAACGAACTGGCTGCTGTAATAATTAAATTAAAAGAAAAAGCAACAAGGAACTTGGTGGTCCATGCGTGAATGTCCACTTCATCGTCTACCACTCCAGAGAGCATATCTCCACCCGTTCCAGATCACTTGGCAGCTCACTAATGTGAAACGTGGCGAGCTCTTTTGTTGGAAACAGATAGGCAAAGCGAGACCATACAGTGCTTGAAGACGAGTTAAGAGGCATTGAGGAATAAAGGCATGGGCCTGCATGAATAAATAAAAACGACAAGCACCCTGGCTGTAATCACCCTACACAAAACCAGCTAGCTGATAGCGTGAGCCACAGACACACAGCCGGCAAACAATGGTTTCTGCTGAAATGCTATTACGGCACTGTAAAACCCATCCTGGTGAATATAAAAGAGACAGGCGAGCGAACAGCCGAGTTCACCGCTGGTCTGACACCAGAGATTTTGAAGCGTACAATAAAGTCCTTCAACAAGAACAGTGAGATGTAGTGAGGTATTCTAAGGATACCGGCGGCCCTAAATGTTTAAATGTCTTTGTTATGTTTGAAATAGATAGCTTTGGAGAATAAAACATTGCCCTTGAACACAAAAAGTGTTTTATTGCCTCAAATCAAACATAATTTCACAGTGAATTACATAAAAGCCTTACAAAGTTCAACACAGCTCTATAGCAAAAACAACGTAATAAATTTTCAAGGTTGCTAAGGTGTTCTGAGTGATTATTAGACATTACTAGGATGTTTAAGCGGTTGCTAAGGTGTTCTGACTGATTACTAGACAGTTGCTAGGGTGATAAAGTGGTTGCTAAGGTGTTCTGACTAATAACTAGATGATTGCTAGGGTGTTTAAGTGACTGCTTAGGTGTTCTGAGTGATGACTAGACAGTTGCTAGGGTGTTTAAGCAGTTGCTGAGGTGTGTGTTCTGATTGATGACTAGACTGTTGCTAGGATGTTTAAGCGGTTGCTAAGGTGTTCTGACTGATGACTAGACAAATGCTAGGGTGTTAAAGTGATTGCTAAGGTGTTCTGACTGATAACTAGACGGTTGCAATTATGTTTAAACAGTTGCCAAGGTGTTCTGGGTGATGACTAGACAGTTGCTAGGGTGTTAAAGTGGTTGCTAAGGTGTTCTGACTGATAACTAGATGGTTGCTAGGATGTTTAAGCAGTTGTTAAGGTATTCTGAGTGATTACTAGATGGTTGCTACAACGTTAAAACAGTTACTAAGGTGTTCTGAGTGATGACTAGATGGTTGCTAGGGTGTTTATAAGTGTTTGCTAAGGTGTTTTTAGTGATTACTAGATGGTTGCTAGGGTGTTTAAGCGGTTGCTTAGGTGTTTATAAGTGGTTGCTAAGGTGTTCTGAGTTTATTTATTTATTTATTTGTTCAGGAACAGTTCACAATATACAGTATGTATTGTAACAGTATTAGCATAAAGCTAAATTTCAGCTGTAGTCCCTGGGTCAATCTAATGATTACTAGATGGTTTCTACAGTGTTCAAACAGTTACTAATGTGTTCTGAGTGATGACTAGACCGTTGCTGGGGAGTTAAAGCGGTTGATGACTAGATGATTGCTAGGGTGTTTAAGCGGTTGCTTAGGTGTTCTGAGTAATGATTAGACATTTGCTAGGATGTTTAAGTGGTTGCTAGGGTGTTTATAAGTGGTTGCTAATGTGTTCTGACTAATAACTAGATGGTTGATAGAATGTTTAAGTGGTTGCTAAGGTGTTCTGAGTGATTACTAGATGGTTGCTACAATGTTAAAACAGTTACTAAGGTGTTCTGAGTGATGACTAGACGGTTGCTAGGGTGTTTATAAGTGGTTGCTAAGGGGTTTTTAGTGATTACTAGTAGGTTGCTAGGGTGATTAAGTGGTTGCTTATTTATTTATTTATTTGTTCAGGAACAGTTCACAATATACATTATGTATTGTAATAGTATTAGCTTAAAGCTAGTAGTCCCTGGGTCAATCTAGTGTTTACTAGATGGTTGCTACAGTGTTCAAACAGTTACTAATGTGTTCTGAGTGATGACTAGACAGTTGCTGGGTGTTCTGGTGTTCTGACTAATAACTAGATGGTTGATAGGATGCTTAAGCAGTTGCTAAAGAGTTCTGAGTGATGACTAGATGGTTGCTAGGGTGTTTATAAGCATTTGCTAAAGAGTTCTGAGTGATTACTAGATGATTGCTAGGGTGTTTAAGCGGTTGCTTAGGTGTTCTGAGGTGTTCTGACTTATTACAAGATGGTTGCTAGGATGTTTAAGTGGTTGCTAGGATGTTTATAAGCGGTTGCTATGGTTTTCTGAGTGATAACTAGATGGTTGCTAGGGTGTTAAAGTGGTTGCTAAGGTTTTCTGAGTGATTACTAGATGGTTGCTAGGGTGTTTAAGCAGTTGCTTAGGTGTTCTGACTGATTACTAGACGATTCCTAGGGTGTTTAAGCGGTTGCTTAGGTGTTCCGAGTAATGACTAGATGGTTGCTAGGATGTTTAAGCAGTTGCTAGGGTGTTTATAAGCGGTTGCTAATGTGTTCTGACTAATAACTTGATGGTTGATAGAATGTTTAAGTGGTTGCTAAGGTGTTCTGACTGATTACTAGATGGTTGCTACAACGTTAAAACAATTACTAAGGTGTTCTGAGTGATGAATAGACAGTTGATAGGGTGTTTAGGCAGTTGCTAAGATGTTCTGACTAATAAGTAGACAGTTGATAGGATGGTTAAGTTGTTGCTAAGGTGTTCTGAGTGATTACTAGACAGCTGCTAGGATGTTTAAGAGGTTGCTAAGGGGTTCTGAATGATGACTAGACAGTTGCTTGGGTGTTAAAGCGGTTGCTAAGGTGCTCTGACTAATTACTAGATGGTTGCTAGGGTGTTTAAGCAGTTGTTTAAGTGTTCTGAGTGATGAGTAGATAGTTGATAGGATGTTTAAGCAGTTGCTAAGATATTCTGAGTAATTACTAGATGCTTGCTTCAGCATTAAAACAGCTACTAAGGTGTTCTGAGTGATGACTAGACAGTTGCTAAGGTGTTTTGAGTGATTACTAGATGGTTTCTAGGGTGTCTAAGCGGTTGCTAAGGTGTTCTGACAAATTACTAGATGGTTGATAGGGTGTTTATAAGTGGTTGTTAAGGGTTTCTGAGTGATTATTAGATGGTTGCTAGGGTGTTAAAGCAGTTGCTAAGGTGTTCTGACTGATTACCAGACAGTTGCTAAGATGTTTAAGTGGTTGCTATGGGGTTCTGAGTGATGACAAGACGGTTGCTAGGTTGTTTATGAGCGGTTGCTAAGGCATTGAGCAATCACTAGATGGTTGCTAGGGTGTTTAAGCTGTTGCTTAGGTGTTCTGAGTGATGACTAGATGGTTGCTAGGGTGTTAAAGCAGTTGATAATGTGCTCTGACTGATTCTTAGATTGTTGCTAGGATGTTTAAGTGGTTGCTAAGGGGTACTGAGTGATGACTAGATGGTTGCTAGGGTGTTTAAGCTGTTGCTTAGGTGTTCTGAGTGATGACTAGATGGTTGCTAGGGTTTTTACAAGCGGTTGCTAAGGTGTTCTTACTGACAACTAGATGGTTGATAGGATGTTTAAGTGGTTGTTTAGGTGTTCTGAGTGATTATTAGATGGTTGCTACAGTGTTACAACAATTACTAAAGTGTTCTGAGCGATGACTATGCAGTTGCTAGGGTGTTTATAAGTGGTTGCTAAGGTGTTCTGAGTGATTACTAGATGGTTGCTTGCTACAGTGTTAAAACAGTTACTAAGATGTTCTGAGTAATGACTAGACAGTTGCTAGGCTGTTTAAGTTGTTGCTTCTGTATTTCGATTGATTACTAGACAGTAGATAGGTTGTTTAAAGCATTGCAAAGGTGATCTGAGTTATTATAAGATGGTTGCTATGGTGTTTAAGCTGTTGCTAAAGTGTTCTGAGTGATAACTAGATGGTTGCTAGGGTGTTTATAAGTGGTTTCTTAGGTGTTCTGAGTGATTACTAGATGGTTGCTAGGGTGTTTACAAGTGGTTGCTAAGGCATTGAGTGATTACTAGAGGGTTGCTAGGGTGCTTAAGTGGTTGCTAAGGTTAAAAACTTAACACAAATTTATACAATAACAGTTGGCTTTAGAATCAAAGGGATAGCTCTCAAAAAATTAACTGTCCATTTAATGCAACATCCAGGAAGCCTACAAACAAATGTGTCAACAAATGTGCAAACAAATGTATTTTGCAGCATTTTTTGACTGTAAACATGCAAGGCGACAGTGATGGGTCCATAGATCACTCATGTCAAACAGAGCAGGGGACAAACCGACGCCGGACTGTGTGTGTTTGACTGGCGACAGACAGACGGGCCAAAAGAGAAGACAGGGCAGAACCAGGCTAGAAAATCAAGATTAAGGAGTGATCACTGCAAAAAAAAAAAAAAAAAGAAAAAAAAAAGGCCAAACATGAGGAATGAGGCGAGTGCAACAACTTTTCCAATAGCCTTGGTTCTGAAGTATTTTTCACATTCAATTCAAAAATTCTTCAATAATTCAAGTTCTAAGCCTTGAACCAAAACAACCAGCCCTGAGTTGAATCACAGCATTACTTTGATTCGAAACAAAAACCTTGCAAAAGCAGAAACTTTAATTTGAAGCAAAAAGGTATTTGTGTAGTTGGGAAGTGCTATACTCCATCTACATCTATTTTAAACAGCATGTGAACATTCTTTAATAACTGTGCATGCAGTTTTCATGAGCTCATATGACTTAAGTGACTACATGGAATATTTGTACTCTTAAAATGATATTTGAAAAACTGCAAAACCATTTAAAATTAAAATTCTATAAATTGTTCAAAAATTACAACTGTGCCACAGTTGTGGCTTCAGTTCCACCACACCAAATAATTGTGCCCCTAATAAAGTGTTTTCAAAAGTGTCAGTGAAGAACAGTGAAGAGCATACTTAAGATAAAATACGAGACAAGTGATGTTTGAATAAAACAAGATAATACGAGACAAGTGATGTTTGAATAAAACAAGATAAATATCACTTGTGAGCAGAATTCCCTAACCCTAACCCATTCACAATGCTTCATGGAAGTGGGCAGTCGTTGCGGAGCTCTTTTGGCATGATTCCTAGTTTAACACTCCTATGGTACTCAGTCAGTTTTGACCGAAATCAGACTTTGTGACTTTTCTTCCATTTGCCATCTGAACATACAAAAAAATCGGGCATGATTCAATAAGTCAAAGTGGTTGTAAAAAAAAAAAAAAAAAAAAAAGTGACACCTTTGGTATTCGTGGTGAAAATTGACAACCATTTAAAATTAATGGGAAAGACCAAAAAACAGAGCAATTTTTTTTTTTTAAATCTGTCAAATACAAGCAATAAATCTGCCACAATGCAGAAAAAAAAAAAAAGACAGAAATTACAGGGTGAGACACTAAAACATCCTCAGTGCAAAACATACACAGAAAAACACATAATCAAAAAAATAAAAAAAATTAAATAAAAATGAAGTGGTGAGACTAACACAGAGCTTTTTTTTTTTTTTTTTTTTTTTTACCTTTGTCAAAAACAACAAATCAGTCACAATGCTAATCACACACACTCAGAAATGAAGGGGTGAGATGATGACACACTCACAATGCAGAACACACACACACACACACAGAGAACCAGGGCATCAATAAGTGGAGCTCTACAGCCATCTTTTGGTCATTTTCTTGTTTTCCAGCTGATGACAGCAATCTGACACACACACACACACACACACACACACACACACACACACACACACACACACACACACACACACACACATGTTGGTGCAGCTATCATTATGAGGACTCTCTATAGACATAATGATTTTTATACTGTACGAACTATAGATTCTATCCCCTAACCCTACCCTTAAACCTAAACCTTACAAAAAACTTTCTGCATTTTTACATTTTCAATAAAACATCGTTTAGTATGTTTTTTAAGTGATTTAAATTATGGGGACACTAGAAATGTCCTCATAAACCACATTTATAGCATAATACCAGTTTGTAACCTAAAAAATTGTCCTCGTAAACCACTTAACCGCCCCCCCCCCCACGCACACACATACACATGTTTGTAAAATAATTTTTTACTATAGAAAGTTTAAAATTGCAAAATGTTTACTATGATTCTTCAGTTTTATACTCTAATTGAATTTACAGAATTTTACAGTTTATTTCGGTTTCTTGATGATCATTTTCTTGACATTATTATGCATTTAATTTGAGCTATTAAACTTTTATGTTTGAAATAAATTATTGGTAGAAAAATGCTTATTCTGTGTCTTCTATTTGTAACACCATGGTCAGGTTTGATTGCAAGCATAATGACATCAACTGCAAAAACTGACACTTCGAATCAATTTTAAAAAGCTAAACTTTGACAAATAAAAGTTTGATAATGTTTAAATATACATCCAAATACATATCCTGTAATAAAATATAAAATTAGGTAACAAAAAGCCATCAGACTACTCAGTAGGTGGCTACAGTCATCTACTGGCTGTTACTGGGATGACATGGTTTTCAAGTCATGTTATTTATATTTTGTTCATCAGATGGCAGCAATCTGCCTCCAATTTATGTCACATTCTCATATTTTATTTATGTTTCAACTTATAGAAGTGTAGGTTCTGAATTTTTATTTTAAAAAAATTACTATATGTATATGCAAATTAATAGTAACATTTTGAAATTTCCATGTAAATAAGATAAAAAATAGCATGAAATCCCAAAAGAAATGCATAATTTTATTGTTCTTACCTCAGGGAAGAAGAAATGATGTCATTATCATCATCATCATCATCAAAAAAAGTTACACATCTGACCCTTCCATTCAAAAATGGCCGCAAATACCAAAGGGAGGTTTCATTTTTCAATAGCATCGGAGGGTTAAATCATGAGTAGCTTGTAGTTTGAAAAAGACAGGTTTCAAGGTAACTTCCCCAAAACTACTTGAGGTCTTTTCCAAACCAAGGTGTGAACAATGATAAATGGCGTAGAGAGTCATAATGAGTAAAACACCTCAAGAGACTATGAAATGCTCGAGAATAAATTATGTTTGAAATAAGAAAAGACATTAGGAAAATGTTTGCTCTGTTTTCGTGAACAATCTGATAAAATCGTCCCAGCTGTGAGTCAAACCTAATTTAAATAGACAATAGAGACAGTTACGAATTGAGAGAGATAGAGTGAGCTGCAGATGTCCCTAGAAACTCTTCAGAACTATTATTTCTAAGGTTATTTGTATTAGACTGGCCTGCAATTGAAATATGGGAGACAATGCATCAGTCACATGAAGAATGATTTGCAATTTCAGTTACCTGGAAAAAAAAAAAAGAGTAGAGTTGGTCCCACTTTATTATGTGTCTTTAACTACTATGTACTAACATTAACCTCGTGCAACCCTTCGTCCACATACGTGGACGTTGTATTTTGGATCAGTTAAAATATCCTATATTTACTATGCATTCTCACATTGAAAAATAATGGATGCATCCAAAAGCTGGAAAATGTTGCTTTCAGAGGCTTTAAATGGGGTTAGGATGAAAATAAGATGCATTTCAAACTGTTCTGAGACCAGTGAAGACAGTACATTGGAGGTTAAGTCATTCACTAAATAGGGAGCAAGGGTGCATCCTATAGCTCTCTATGCAGCTAAATGCATTCATTCCAAACTTCCTATTTAAAGTTCAGTTTCATGCTGCAGATGATGTTTGGATCACTCAACATGTTTGACAGACATGGGACAATAATAATCAGTACATAGATTCAGAATTTATAATGTATCATTTTATTTTAACATGGTTGGCAGTGATTGGATGATGCTGGTCATTACCTTGAATCAGAATTAATTATGATAATTAATTTCTGATTTAATGTCTGTAACCACTCAAAAACATGAATAACCAACACTCCTGGAAACATAATAAACAATTTGATAAAAATAAATAAATAAATAAATAAATAAAGACTTTCTATAGCTTGGTATTATTTAAAATTTCACAACTTAGTCCCACTGTCCACATATGTGGACACCAATTTTTAGGAAAACTATTTGGTTTAATTTTTTTTTTTTTTTTTTTATACATGTTTCTTAGTGGCTACTAGTTACAAATCAAAAAGGGGAATGGAAAACGCACATAGCAGTCGTGCAGGGGTCTCAGGAGGTTAAAATATATAAAATACAATGTATTTATTGTGTAACTACAGTAGATGCTGTTTCACATTTGCTGCTACTGAAGTTGAGATGCGGGTAGGTTTAGGAGTAGGGTTAGGGTCAGTGTTAGGGGTTAGGGTAAGGTTAGGTTTAGGGGTAAGGTTAGCAGTGTATCTACAATTGTAATTAAATACATTGCAACTCATATACGTACATAATAAGTACATTATAGCAAATGCTTAAGTACATACTAATTAAAAGCACTTAATGTAAAGTGGGTCTAAAATAAAGTTAGCTAATGTTGTCAAACGTTTAAAAAAAATTGAGATTTTTTCTGTAGCTATATAGCCCAGCTATAGAGAGTATTATATAAACTAATTCAAACTGAATTTACAGTAGGCCTATTTTTTTATTTGAAAACCCATGATTAGCCATTCTTCATGTTTATCATTTTTACTATTAGAATGCTGATACATAAAGTCATAACGCATAATCCAGTTATGTTCAAAGATATATTTAAATAACCTTCAGAGCAATGAAACATGCTTAATATAAATGTTAATTAAGGAACGTTCACAGGAATTACAGGAGTGCAGTTTTTGTCTTTCTGAGGACAACTTTTTCAGCAGTTTACGATCATATTAAAATTCTAGCAATTATTATTCTGTTTTATTGGGGGGTTTTGGTCATCTGTAAGGCCACTAGGGTAAACACTGCAGTTAAAGTGCATTTTAAAGCAAAATCTATTACAAGATAATGCACCAAAGCTGAAGGCAGCACATCATGGTAAAGCAACATTCTGGTAAGAGTTATTTTTAGTAGGTGTGACATTTATCTTGCAAAAAATTAGGGGTCCATATAAAACAACAGAAGTTGTAGTCAGTTATTACATAGTACTGTATATACCACATAGAGACTATGGATTTGGTTATTATGGAAAAGGTTCGACACAA
This sequence comes from Myxocyprinus asiaticus, assembly GCF_019703515.2. Taxonomy (NCBI): domain Eukaryota; kingdom Metazoa; phylum Chordata; class Actinopteri; order Cypriniformes; family Catostomidae; genus Myxocyprinus; species Myxocyprinus asiaticus. The sequence continues at coordinate 4,060,473 of NC_059359.1, forward strand.
TAACATTTTAAACACACAGTAACAAATATGTATTATCATCATAACAATTCCGAGATGTCCATGGATTAAGCAACAAATTCAACACAGCTTTGTGAATATTTTCTCATTTGCTTCTTAAATTAGGTGATGCTTTTCCCAACAGTCTTCTGAAGGCGATCCGAGATAAGAAGCTAATAATCCCAGACAGAGCTCATTTTACTGCATCAGAGAATCTTTTGAGCTGGGCTGCATGCAAAGGTGCTTTTGTTCCAATTTTAATTCATTTCACTGGAACCAATATTGACATTTCCAAAATGACCTTCAAAAACACAAACAAAGCCAGATTTTCTCTGGAAGAATTTTAAATTAAACAAGGCAATAATAAGTAATGCTTCAAGTAAAGAATGGAAACAAAATTGACAACAAAGCTGGAAAATTAGGAAAAGTGAAAAGAAAGATTTATTATTATTTTAGGGCAGGAAAAACAAAAACCAAAATATTTTTTTTTCTTAGCCTGTTCTTAAATAAGCAAATTTACTTAAGAAGCATATTGCATAAGATATTAAGACTTGTTTTTAGAGAGTATAGCTTAAATTAAATGTTTTTTTTTTTTTGTTTTTTTTTTACTATATTGGCTTTTTTCGTTTTAAGCAAAAATCTAACAAATTGTTTTCTAACAAAAACATTATATATATATATATATATATATATATATATATATACACTATATTGCCAAAAGTATTCGCTCATCTGCCTTTAGACGCATATGAACTTAAGTGACATCCCATTCTTAATCCATAGGGTTTAATATGACGTCGGCCCACCCTTTGCAGCTATAACAGCTTCAACTCTTCTGGGAAGGCTTTCCACAAGGTTTAGGAGTGTGTTTATGGGAATTTTTTACCATTCTTCCAGAAGCGCATTTGTGAGGTCAGACACTGATGTTGGACGAGAAGGCCTGGCTCGCAGTCTTCGCTCTAATTCATCCCAAAGGTGCTCTATCGGGTTGAGGTCAGGACTCTGTACAGGCCAGTCAAGTTCTTCCACACCAAACTCGCTCATCCATGTCTTTATGGACCTTGCTTTGTGCACTGGTGCACAGTCATGTTGGAACAGGAAGGGGCCATCCCCAAACTGTTCCCACAAAGTTGGGAGCATGGAATTGTCCAAAATCTCTTGGTATGCTGAAGCATTCAGAGTTCCTTTCACTGGAACTAAGGGGCCAAGCCCAGCTCCTGAAAAACAACCCCACACCATAATCCCCCCTCCACCAAACTTCACAGTTGGCACAATGCAGTCAGACAAGTACCGTTCTCCTGGCAACCGCCAAACCCAGACTCGTCCATCAGATTGCCAGATAGAGAAACGTGATTAGTCACTCCAGAGAACGTGTCTCCATTGCTCTAGAGTTCAGTGGCGGCGTGCTTTACACCACTGCATCCGATGCTTTGCATTGCACTTGGTGATGTATGGCTTGGATGCAGCTGCTCGGCCATGGAAACCCATTCCATGAAGCTCTCTATGCACTGTTCTTGAGCTAATCTGAAGGCCACATGAACTTTGGAGGTCTGTAGCGATTGACTCTGCAGAAAGTTGGCGACCTCTGCGCACTATGCGCCTCAGCATCCACTGACCCCGCTCTGTCATTTTACGTGGCCTACCACTTCGTGGCTGAGTTGCTGTCATTCCCAATCGCTTCCACTTTGTTATAATACCACTGACAGTTGACTGTGGAATATTTAGTAGCGAGGAAATTTCACGACTGGACTTGTTGCACAGGTGGCATCCTATCACAGTACCACGCTGGAATTCACTGAGCTCCTGAGAGCGGCCCATTCTTTCACAAATGTTTGTAGAAGCAGTCTGCATGCCTAGGTGCTTCATTTTATACACCTGTGGCCATGGAAGTGATTGGAACACCTGAATTCAATTATTTGGATGGGTGAGCGAATACTTTTGGCAATATAGTGTATATATATATATATATATATATATATATATATATATATATATATATATATATATACAATTTATTCAAGGTGTATTTAAAAAAAAAAAAATCTTATCTTACACAACAGTGCCTCAAGTAAATTAGTTTAAAGGATGTTTAATACAAATCTGGAAAACAATACAAAAGTATTGATTAAGAAAATATTTTTTTGCAGTGCAAGTGTATTTCACAGTTTATTCCTTGTGTTAGGCTCAATAAATAGCAGAGAACAGAATCATCGGTTGGTGTCTGCTCTGATCAAAACTTCTTGATCTTTGACATCATACACAGAGTGTGTGGCTTCACTATATCAGAAATACGACATCATCTGTCATGTGGCCCACTCCAGTCACTGAAGGGCCTTTTGTCATCTGGAATGACCAGAATCCTTTTCCCAAAAGTTCAGAGTCTGAGCTCATTGTGCTGTTGTGTCTGTAACGGTCTCAGTGCCGTTCTGCTCTAGCTGAGCTTGAAGAAGAGCATTCACACTCTTCAACTCAATCCAACCACAGAAAACGCCTATTATTACAGCTAAAGATCTGGATCTACGTAAACATGTTGATTAATAGATGTAAAGATCTACATCTAGAGGGAAATGTTGATTATGAGATCTGAAGATCTAGGACTGTTGAAAAACTAGAAATGTCTACCTATCTGGAGTAAAAAGTTTATTATTAGGCTATAAGATTTAGAAGAAAATGTTTAAATTTAAGTCCTAAAGATTTTGAGAACATTTTAAATGATTACATATAAAAATCCTGGGGAAATGCTGATTATTAGATATGAAGATCAACAGAAATTTTTCTTTTAATGTTAGATCTAAGGATCTAAAGAAAACGTTTGAAATGTTAAATCTAAAGATCTAGAGAGAAACACTGAAATGTTAGTTCAAAGTTAATTATTCGATCTTAAAATCTAGAGAAAAATGTTGAAATGCTGAAATGATCTTCTAGAGGGAAAAGTAAAAATGTTAGATCTAAAGATCCAGATGATGATTTAAATTTTTTATTAGATCTAAAGATCAAGAGAAAAAAGGTTAAAATGTTAAAAATAAAGATCTAGAGACAAATTTTGAAATGATAGATCAAAGTTAATTATTATATCAAAAGATCTAGAGAACAATGTTTTAAATGTTAAATATAAAAATCTTAAGGTGTCAAATTTTTAGATCTAAAGATCTTGAGGAGCAAATTAGTTATTAGTCCTAAGGATCTATAGCACTATGTTGAAATGTTAGATCTAAAAATCTAGAGAAAAATGTTGAAATTACAGATCAAAGTATATTATTAGATCTTAAGATATAAAGAAAACTTTTTGAAATCTTAAATCTAAAGATGTAGGGGAAATTATTTTTCGAAATGTTAGATCTAAAGATCGAGAGAAACATGCTGAAATGTTAGACTAATGATATTAGGTTATGATATTAATTATATTAGATGATATTTTTTACATTTTAATTTTAAATGTTAGATTGACGTTCTAAAGAAATGTTAGATCCAAAGATCTAGAGAAACATGTTGAAATGTTAGATCTAAAGATCTAGAGAAACATGCTGAAATGTTAGATCTAATAATATAGAGAATTTTTTTTTAAATGTTCGATTGAAGTTCTAAAGATCTAGAGACAAAAAGTCAAAATGTTAGATATAAGGATCCAGAGAACAACGTAAAAAAGTTCTAAACATCTAGATGAACCAGTTAATTATAAGATCTTAATAGCTAAAGAATGTTGAAATGTTAGATCTAAAAAAAATCTAGTGATTTAAAAAAAAAAAAAAAAAGAATGTTAGAACTAAAATTATAGAGAAAAATGTTGAAATGTTAAATTGTTGAAATTTTAAGTTAATTATTAGATCTAAAGATCTAGAGAAAAAAATCTCAAAATGTTAAATCTAAAGATCTAGGGGGAAATTGTCAAAATTCTAGATCTGAAGATCTGGAGAATGTTGAAATGTTAGATCTAAAGATCAAGGGAAACAAAATTAAATGTTAAATAAAAAATCTAGTGGATTTGTTTTTAAATGTTAGACAAAAAAAATGTTAGATCTAATGATCTAGAGGAATAAGTTAATTATTAGATCTACAGATCTTGAGAGAAAAATTGTCAAAATTTTAGATCTTAAGATCTAGCGAAACCAGTTAATTGTTAGATCTAAAGATCTAGACACTGTTGAAATGTTTGATCTAAAGATCTAGAGAAAAAGAAAGAGAAATGTTTAAAGGTCATGGGCAATTGTTTTTCAAATGTTAGATCTAAAGATCTATAAAAAAAACATGCTGAAATATTAGATCTAAAGATATAGAGAAATGTTTTAATGTTAGACTGAAGTTCTAAAGATCTAGAGAAAGAAAGTAAAAATGTTAGATCTAAAAATCTAAAGAAACCAGTTAATTATTAGATCTAAAGATGAGAGAATGTTGAAATGTTATGTAACTGATCCTACTTGACCTGCTCTGAGTGGGATTTGAACCAGTGTCTCTAGCATGGGAGGAGGGCACGCTACCAAAGGAGGCTGAAGGCTCCAGTCTCTAACAGTCGCTAGTGCGCATCTTGAGGCCAGGGGAGTGAGGTTTACATACTGCACAGCTACCTACCAGCTGGCTACCGTTACAATTACATCTAAAGATGCAGAGAATTTGTTTTGTTTTTTAATGTTAGATAAAAAAAATCTAGTGGAAAAAAAATTCAGAATATTAGATAATACATTTCATAATATTGGATCTAATGATTTAGAGAAATAAGTTAATTATTAGATCTAGAGATCTAGAGAGAAAAATCATCAAGACTGTAGATCTAAACATCTAGAGAAACCAGTTACTTTTTAGATCTAAAGATCTAGAGACTATTGAAATGTTTGATGTAAAGATCTAGCAAAAATAATGCTTAAATATCTTGGGCAATTTTTTAAAATGTTATATAAAGATCTATAAAAACATGCTGAAATGTTAGATCTAAAGATATATAGATTTAATGTTAGATTGAAGTTCTAAAGATCTAGAGAAACAAAGTGAAAATGTTAGATATAAAAATCAAGAGAAACCAGTTCATTTTTAGATCATTCATGTAAAAAAAATGTTAGATCTAAAGATCTAGAGGAACCAGTTATTTATTAAACCTAAGGATCTATCGGACTGTGTTGAAGTGTTATATTTAAAGATCTAGAGGAAAAAGTTAATTATTGTATCTAAATATCTAGAGAAAAAATTTTGAAATGTAAGATTTAAGTTAATTATTAGATCTAAAGATCTAGAAAATTTTTTGCAATGTTAAATCTAAAGATCCGGGGGAACATTTTTTGAAATTTTTGATCTTTAAATCTATAGGAACCAGTTAATTATTACATCTAAAGATCTAGAGAAAATTGAAATGGTAGATCTAAAGATCTAGAGATTTTTTTTCCAATGTTAGATCTAATGATCTAGAGCAGCACTACTCAACACGCTGCCCACGAGCGATCTTTTGTGGCCTGTGTTATGATATCATCATCAGAAATATATTTATCAGCAGCCTATTAAATCTGTATGAATTGTGAGGTGTCCATTTTCATGAGGATTTACACTAGTTCTCTACATTGCTGAATCACATTAGAGAGGAAATTCGACTGCAAGAGGATGTTACAAAAAAAAATAAAAAATACTATCAGAGCATGGCTGATATTATAAAAGCGGCAGTCGGTTTGCGCACTTGTTCGTACACAGTACATGTGCACTCACGCGCAGTCTGTCAATCAAAAATGTGCTCTCGAAATCTCACATGAGAGTCATTCAACACTGTCATAGATTCACCTGACTCTCCCGCCACACACACACAACCTTCACACTCTCCCGAATACTAATCACCTGCACCTGCCTTCAAGGAAGTTTCCGGATGCCCAGCAGATTCATCCATTTGTGAGCAACTCTATAATCTCTGCCAAGGTAAAAGTCCCATTAACGATTATGCTCTCAAGTTTTGCACTTTAGCTGCCTCCAGCAGATGGCATTAGCCTGCTTTCCTTACCAGCTACCATCTGGGACCCGAACCGAGGCTGCGGCTGCATCTCTCCTCCTAAGATGACACCATGGGGCTAGAGCGCTTCATTCAACTCTCCATCCGCGTTGCCAACCAAATGAAAGCCTGCCTAGACAAGTTACCCGCTTGGCAGTTTCCGCCCGTTCCTCACCAACAACCTTCTGTCCACTCTCCAGAACCAGATGGCGAACTATGCAAACGGATGCTTTTCGGCTGTCCTCGGTAGAGTGCCAACGATGGCTGACCCAGCGGCTTTGCTTGTACTGCAGTGGAAAGGGACACGTCATCTCGGCATGTCCCATTCGTCCTCCAAGCCCACTGGTGAGTCACATTAACACTCCTAATGTCAGTTATTCACCATTGTTAACCAGTGTGATGCTTACTGCTTCTGGTCTGTCACTCACAGTATCCGCTCTCCTCGACTCTGGGTCAAGCCGGCAACTTCATCTCCGACGCACTCTGCTGCTAGCTTCAGCTCAAGATACACTCCATAATCGGCAAACCTCTGGTCAAAGGAGTTATTCGTCACTGTGTGGGCCCTGTTAAGCTTCAAATTGGATGTTTGCACTACGAGGAGATCATCCTACTGGTTCTGGAGAGCTCCACAGCCGACATCGTATTAGGACGTCCTTGACTCATTCAACATTCTCCTGTCATCTCCTGGTCCACTGGAAACATCCTGAGGTGGGGACCCCAGTGTTTTCCTTCCTGCTTCCCCAATCGTCCCACTCCAAGACCTTCGGTTTCTATCAATAAATCTCTTCCTCTCTGTCTCAACACCACCTCCATCGAGAGCCCAACTAGTTTAACCTCGGTGAAGATCCCATCCAGCTACTCCCACTTTCAGGACGTCTTCTGCCCTCTACGCGCCTCACAACTACCTTCTCATCGACCATGGGACTGTGCAATAGACCTTCTCCCCAGTGAGCCAGTGCCCCAGGGTAAGATATACTCACTCTCCATCCCAGAGCAAAAGGCCATTGAGGAGGCCGTTAACCAGGGCTACATCTGGACATCCACATCCCCTGCTGCTTCGAGCTTTTTCTTCTTGTGAAGAAAGATGGAGGCTACCTCAATGGAATAACAGTCAAGTTCTGTTATCCACTTCCCCTCATCCCGGCTGCCTTGGAACTGTTGAGAGGAGCTACAATTTTCACCAAGCTGGACCTTCGCAGTGCATACAACCTCATTCGGATCCGGAATTGAGATGAATGGAAGACCACCTTTGTGACTCCTACAGGCCACTACAAGTACCGGGTGATGCCGTATGGCATGGTCAATGCCCCTTCCGTGTTCCAGGGGTTCATGAATGAGGTGTTCTGAGAGTACCTCCATCAATTTATCCTCGTCTACATAGATGACATTCTGGTGTACTCCTGGAATGAGACTGACCACCGTCAACATGTCGCGCTTGTGCTGGAAAGGGAATACCACCTATACCTCAAGGCTGAAAAATGTTTGTTCCATCAGACATCCCTCCAGTTCCTTGGCTACAACATCAGCCCTGAAGGCATTCAGATGGACGAGGGGAAGGTAGAGGCTGTGCGATCCTGGCCCACTCCTTCCACATCAAAGTACTCCAGCGCTTTTTAGGATTCACCAACTTCTACCGTCGGTTCATTAAGAATTACAGCTCCATCACTGCTCCATTAACTTCCCTCCTCAAATCCAAGCCCAAGTCTCTATCCTGGACCCCTGAGGCCTCCTATGCCTTTCAACACCTCAAGAAAGCCTTCACCACAGCTCCACTCCTCACCCATCCAGACCCCAGCAAACCTTTTGTGGTAACGGTAGATGCCTCCACTAATGGTGTAGGAGCCATCCTGTCTCAGCAGCAGGGGAAACCATCTAAACTCCATCCATGTGCCTTCTTCTCCAGAAAACTCTCGGAGCAGAATTATGACATTGGAAACCAGGAGCTTTTGGCTATCAAACTAACCCTGGAAGAGTGGCAGCATTGCCTGGAGGGGGCCCAACATCCTTTCCTGGTGCTGACGGACCACAGAAACCTGGAGTATCTTCGGGAGGCTCATCGACTCAATCCTCGCCAGGCACGATGGGCCCTCTTCTTTACACGCTTCAACTTCATCATCTCCTAACGTCCAGGAGTCAAGAACCTCAAAGGGGATGCTCTTTCCCATCTCTTCTCACTGGAGGAAAACACTGAGCCCCATCCAGTGGTCCCTGGATGATAGCATCACGGAAGCCACCACCACTGAAACTGCTCCACCGGGCTGCCCCGCCAGGACTTATGTACCCACTTTCCAACGTCTGCCACTCATTGACTCCATGTACTCCTCTTTGGGCACTGGCCACCCCGGACCAATAGAACCCTCTCGCTCATCCAGGACCGGTTCTGGTGGCCACTTATGGACAGAGATGTCAGAAGATTCATCCAGGGATGTCCGGATTGTGCCATGTCTAAAACCCCTCGACAACTACCAGCTGGCAAACTCCTTCCGCTGCCCATACCACATCGACCTTGGTCACACCTGGGAGTTGACTATCACTGATTTGCCATCCTCTAAAGGATTCACCTGCATTTTAGTGACAGTGGGCCGATTCTCCGAAGCCTGTAAGCTGGTTCCCTTCAAGGGTCTTCCACCGCCTTCGAAACCGCCAAAACCTTATTTAACCATGTATTCCGTAATTATGGGATCCCCAAAGACATCGTCTCCAACAGAGGTCCCCAGTTCATTTCGAGAGTCTGGAAAGCCTTCTTCTCTATCATGGGTGTGACCATCAGCCTCTCCTCTGGATACCATCTGCAGAGTAACGGGCAGATGGAAAGGAAAATCCAGGAGATAGGCCGATTCCTCAGAACCTTCTGTCATCGCCGCCAGAACCATTGGAGTCGCTTGCTGTCCTGGGCCGCGTATGCACAGAACTACCTGTGTCAGCCTTCCACCAATCTCACTTCATTTCAGTGCATAATCTGTTACCAACCTCCTCTCTTTCCATGGTCCGGAGAACCGTCCGACATCCCATCTGTCAACCATTGGTTTAGAGAGAGTGAGAGGGTCTGGGACTTGGCTCACCACCACCTGCAACGGGTTGTGCGCCGCCAGAAGAGCCATGCCAATGCCCGGAGATCTTCAACTCCAGTTTACCAGACCAGGCAGAAGGTGTGGCTCTCATGACAACAGTATTTAAAGGAAAAATAACAGTTTTTCCTGCAGTGATGGCATTGAGACGTCTTCATGCAAATTATTTTTAGTGATCTAGTGATTTAGCTTTCGGCGCAAAACACTAATGGGGGTGAACAAATCTTTATGACTTCACTGAAGAATTTTGGTGCTAATAATGGATATATCGCTCTTGTTTTTGAACACATCTCTGGTGTATGTGATGTTGAACACTCATTGTGTTTGTTATTTGACAATCACAGTGACAACACAACTGATCTAAACTCAGCAAAAAAAGAAACGTCCCTTTTTCAGGACACTGTATTTGAAAGATAATTTTGTAAAAATCCAAATAACTTTACAGATCTTTATTGTAAAGGGTTTAAGCAATGTTTTCCATGCATATTCAATGAACCATAAACAATTAATGAACATGCACCTGTGGAATGGTCGTTAAGACACTAACAGCTTACAGACGGTAGGCAATTAAGGTCACAGTTATAAAAACTTTGGACAATAAAGAGACCTTTCAACTGACACACCAAAAGAAAGATGCCCAGGGTCCCTGCTCATCTGCATGAATGTGCCTTAGGTATGCTGCATGGAGGCATGAGGACTGCAGATGTGGTCAGGGCAATAAATTGCAATGTCTGTACTGAGAGACGCCTAAGACAGCGCTACAGGGAGACAGGAAGGACAGATGATCATCCTTGCAGTGGCAGACCACGTGCAACAACACCTGTGCAGGATCGGTACATCCGAATATCACACCTGCGGGACAGGTACAGTACGGCAACAACAACTTCCCGAGTTACACCAGGAACGCACAATCCCTCCATCAGTGCTCAGACTGTCCGCAATAGGCTGAGAGAGGCTGGACTGAGGGCTTGTAGGCCTGTTGTAAGGCAGGTCCTTACCAGACATCACCAGCAACAATGTCACTTATAGGCACAAACCCACCTTTGCTGGACCAGACAGGACTGGCAAAAAGTGCTCTTCACTGATGAGTCGTGGTTTTGTCTCACAAGGGGTGATGGTCGGACGGCGTTTATCGTCGAAGGAATGAACATTACACCGAGGCCTGTACTCTGGAGCAGGATTGATTTGGAGATGGAGGGTCTGTCATGGTCTGGGGCGGTATGTCACAGCATCATCGGACTGAGCTTGTTGTCATTGCAGGCAATTTCAATGCTGTGCGTTACAGGGAAGACATCCTCCTCCCTCATGTGGTACCATTCCTCCAGGCTCATCCTGACATGACCCTCCAGCATGACAATGCCACCAGCCATACTGCTTGTTCTGTGCATGATTTCCTGCAAAACAGGAATGTCAGTGTTCTGCCATGGCCAGCGAAGAGCCCGGATCTCAATCCCATTGAGCATGTCTGGGACCTGTTGGATCAGAGGGTGAGGGCTAGGGCCATTCCCCCCAAAAATGACCAGAAACTTGCAAGTGCCTTGGTGGAAGAGTGGGGCAACATTTCACAGCAAGAACTGGCAAATCTGGTGCAGTCCATGAGGAGGAGATGCACTGCAGTACTTAATGCAGCTAGGGGCACACCAGATTTTGACTGTTAATTTTGATCCCCCCCCCCCCCGCCCCCCCCACACACACACACACACATTATTCCATTTCTGTTAGTCACGTCTGTGAAACTTGTTCAGTTTATGTCTTAGTTGTTGAACCTTTTAATGTTCATACAAATATTTACACATGTTAAATTTGCTGAAAATAAAAGCAGTTCAAAGTGACCACAAAATAAAATTCCTCTCATCATTTCCTCACCCTCATGCCATCCCAGATGTGTATGACTTTCTTCTGCAGAACACAAATAAAGATTTTTAGAAGAATATCTCAGCTCTTTTGGTCCATACACTGCAAGTGAATGGTTGCCAGAACTTTGAAGCACCAAAAAGAACATAAAGACAGCATAAAAATAGTCCATAAGACTCCAATGGTTAAATGTAAACAGGCAGCCAAATGTTTGGAATAATGTACAGGTTTTGCTCTTATGGAAGAAATTGGTACTTCTATTCACCAAAGTGGCATTCAACTGATCACAATGTATAGTCAGGACATTAATAACGTGACAAATTACTATTACAATTTGAAAAAACTGTTCAGAAATTGTTAAACTACTTCAAAGAGTTGTTCAAAAATCTACTTCAAAAAAATACTCCATGTGCAGCAATGACAGCTTTGCAGATCCTTGACATTCTAGCTGTCAGTTTGTCCAGATACTCAGGTGACATTTCACCCCACACTTCCTGTAACACTTGCCATAGATGTGACTGTCTTGTCGGGCAATTCTCATGCACCTTACAGTCTAGCTGATCCCAAACAAGCTCAATGGGGTTAAGATCCAGAACACTCTTTTCCAATTATCTGTTGTCCAATGTTTGTGTTTCTTTGCCCTCTCTAACTTTTACTTTTTGTTTTTTTGTTTCAAAAGTGGCTTTTTCTTTGCAATTCTTCCCATAAGGCCTGCACCCCTGAGTCTTCTCTTTACTGTTGTACATGAAACTGGTGTTGAGCGGGTAGAATTCAATGAAGCTGTCAGCTGAGGACATGTGAGGCGTCTATTTCTCAAACTAGAGACTCTGATGTACTTATCCTCTTGTTTAGTTGTACATCTGGTCTTCCACATCTCTTTCTGTCCTTGTTAGAGCCAGTTGTGCTTTGTCTTTGAAGACTGTAGTGAACATCTTTGTTTGAAATCTTCAGTTTTTTTGGCGATTTTAAGCATTGTATAGCCTTCATTCCTCAAAACAATGATTGACTGATGAGTTTCTAGAGAAAGCTGTTTCTTTTTTGCCATTTTTGACCTAATATTGACCTTAAGACATGCCAGTCTATTGCATACTGTGGCAACTCAAAAACAAACACAAAGACAATGTTAAGCTTCATTTAATGAACCAAATAGCTTTCAACTGCATTTGATATAATGCCAAGTGATTTTCTAGTACCAAATTAGTAATTTAGCATGATTACTCAAGGATAATGTGTTGGAGCAATGGCTGCTGGAAATGGGGCCTGTCTAGATTTTATCAAAAATGACTTTTTTCAAATAGTGATGGTGCTGTTTTTTACATCAGTAATGTCCTGACTATACTTTGTGATCAGTTGAATGCCACTTTGGTGAATTAAAGTACCAATTTCCTTCCGAAGCAGCAAAATCTGTACATTAGTCCAAACGTTTGGCCGCCAGTGTATGACTTCAGAAGTGATATGATAGGTATGGGTAAGAAACAGATCAATATTTAAATCTCCACTTTCACATCTGTAAGTCAAATGTGGCACCTGTTTAGTTTCACTTTCACATCTGAAAGTGAAAGTGGAGATTTATAGTAAAAAAGCCAAGGACTTAAATATTAATCTGAGCTGATTTTCTTTCTTTTTTTTTTTTTTTTTTTTTTTAAATCATATTTTGTCTTCAGAAGAAAGAAGACAAACTCCTAAAAACCTCAAATTTTTAGGTGAACTATCCCGTTAATTAACATATGTACTGTATATAATAAACAAAAATTAAGAGTGCAGCACCTCGAGGGTACAGGGATCCAGCTTTGCAGCCCCTGACCTTTCCGAAGTTGAGAAGCCCTGATCTAGAGCAATTAGTTAATTATTAGTTCTACAGACCTAGATAATTTTTTTGAAATGTTAGACTAAAATTATAGAGACAAATGTTGAAATGTTAGATTGAAGTTAATTATTAGATCTAAAGATCTAGAGAGAAAAAAAAGACAAATCTTAGACAATATCTAAAGATCTTGGGGGAAATCGTAAAAATTCTAGATCTAAAGATCTGGAGAAACCAGTTAATTATTAGGTCAAAAGATTTAAAGAATGTTGAAATGTTAGATCTAAACATCTAGAGAGAAACGTTGAAATGTGAGATAAAAAAAAAATCTAGTGATTTTTAAAAAAAAATGTTAGATCTAATGATCTAGCAGGGGTGTCAAACTCGGTTCCTGGAGAGTCATAGTCCAGCAGAGTTTAGCTCCAACCCTAATTAAACACACCTGAAGCAGCTAATCAAGGTCTTCAGGAGTGCTTGAAGATTACAAGGAGGCATTTTGGAGCAGGGCTGGAACTAAACTCTGCAGGGCTGCGGCCCTCCAGCAACTGAGTTTGACACCCCTGATCTAGAGGAATAGGTTAATTATTAGATCTACAGATCTTCTTCTTTTTTTTTTTTTTTTGTAAATGATAGATTAAAGAGAAAATGCTGAAATGTTAGACCATATTTAATTATTAGATCTAAAGATCTAGATGGTAAAATGTCAAAATGTTAAATCTAAAGATCTAGAGACACTGGTTAATTATTAGATATAAAGATCTAGAGAATGTTGAAATATTTGATCTAGAGAAAAATAAATATAAATGTTTAAAGATCTTGGGCATTTAAAAAAAATGTTAGATCTAAAGATCTGTATCTTGAGAAAAATATTTAACTAGACCTTAAAATCTTAGAAAAATTAAGATTATTAAATCCATTACATCTTAAAAGCACAGTAGCAACAATAGCCTATTTAATTGTGATGGTTAGAGGGAGAGTGAAATTGTCATTAGTTCATAGACAACTAAAATTGTGGTCCAACAAACCTTGACTAACATTATAAGTGGACTTAAGAGGGAAAACAAATACTCAGTAACATGAATAAGTTTTATTTTTCCACAGAATTCAACATTCCTGGAGCTCAACTGGTAGAGTATGGCACATTCAGATGTTAATTCAGTACCTCTCTGAAAGACTCGCGTAAATTCATTCAGTGAAAGATTCATCAGACTAATTCAAACTGATTCAAACCGACTGATTCAAACAGCTCATAAAACTTGTTATTTGTGAATCAGACTACACTTGTCATGCTGAATGTTTGTTTCAGCAAATAGCCATTAAGACAGTGCATTGAAAGGACGTTTGGCTTTATTTCACGATACACTGTCGTTTCATCTCTTTGCGTTCATAATTTTTTCCGGTGGTGCTATAGATTGAATACCAGCGGAGCGCCATTGCTGAAAAGCGATGCAGGAAAAACTGATGCCATCACATCATATGGTTCATGACAAATTGCAACTAAGCTCCCTTTACAATTAGCTGTGGTTTGTCAAATGTTAGAGTACCTGCTGTCTGAGCAGCTCATTGTTCATGTGCACTCTCTCCAGCTCACTCAAACTCTCCTACAGTCTCTGGTTATTCTGCCTTAGCTCACTGATGTAATTACATGCTTTTGACAAAATCCCACCTTTACTCTGGAAGAAAAGCGCCATGTGCAGAATTTATGAGAAGCAGTTTCACAGTGAGTTTACATGCACAATATTACACCGATTATGGGTTATTAATATTTCTGTATTTTGTAATCTAATCCATTCATTTCCAATGGCCGGTCATTTTTGACCGGGAAAACAAGTGTAACAAAAAAAAAAAAAAAATTAATATGTGAACAGTCAAGGAATTTTATTCCAATTGGATTAAGTAGGAAAAAAAAAAGAAAAAAACAATTGTACAAAAAAAAGTTGTTTAAGTCAAAATGACTGGAACACAATATAAGGTTTAAAGCACCACTGCTACAGCCACACACATGCAGATGGATGTTTGGCTGTTGTGTAAAATCTTTCACTATGTAGAGCATTTCACTATAAGCGTTGCCTTTGTAAGAGGACTTGTCGGCTTAAAAATAGTCACTTTTTAAAAGTTACAATCTGTTTCATTCCATCAAACGGCCTATCAATACTCTACTGGCCTCTACTGGCGGAAGTATTTCAGTGCCCACTGACATTCGTTTTTTAGTATCAACATCTTCAGGGTCGGCAAAGAAGCCCTGTACACATGATAAGGCTTGGCTGTCACCACAGAGTAAGGACACATATTACATAAGAGATTCCACATACCTTCATTATGCTGTGCCCTTCTCCTCTCGTCTCTAGGGGTGCGTGGACCATCCATTTTCCTACAGTAGTAATGAAAAATGAGATCTGAGCATGCATCTCTTCACTTCATAATCTCACTGATTTAACATCTGTAACCTTTTATTTAAGCAGATGTGATACTAGAAGCTGCATTATTCTTACGAGAGCACCCTTTTGAAGCAAAGGCAATAATAATTTAGTATACTTATCATTTTAATTATAATATAATATTAAATAATAATAATATTGTTGATAATAATTGATAAAGCCTATTTTACTCATTTAGAGGAACAGCTTCACTCGTGAGGGAGTAATTTACGTCATTCATTTTTATGAGTCTTGATTTGTTAAAATTTTTCTGAGCATTAAATACTAGGCAGACATTCTGCACTGACTTTGGTTTCCTAGCACTCTCTACAGCTCAACAGATGTACTTAATTAAATAGTGATGTTTTCCTTTGTATCTGTTATACATTTCTAGCTCGGTTGGGAAGGAGGACGCGGGGGCCAGGTTAACAATCCACGTAAGTCTTTATTTATCATGCTTTTCAGCCGACTGACACACACACACACACTCGGATTCTTGCGTCTCTCTCCCTCTTCAGCGGTCTGGACTGCCCTCTTATCCCTCTCCAGCTCTCACTGTAACACAGAACAGCTGTTAGAGATAATTTCCCACAGGTGTCAATCCTTACCGTTCTTCCTCTCCCGGCCTCGCTCTCCACAGATGTCGCTCGGCCACGCCCACATCACCACAGTGTCATTAATAAATGTACACAGTTCACTGACATAATAAGACATATTTCATCATTTTTGTGGTCTGGCCACGCAGCCTTGTAACGAGAGCTTTTATGCCCTCTCACATATGTGATGTTCCTGTAGGTAAGTAACATTAACATCTTTGATACTGGAATAATATTAATAAAAACAAAAAGGTCCACCCACCACAGTCTCACAGAATCCTGTGGGAAACACTGATGTTATATACACCAATGAGCCAAAACATTATGACCACCTGCCTAATATGCTGTTGGTCCTCCCCGTGCTGCCAAATCAGCACCGACCTGCCAAGACATGGACTCTACAAGACCCCTGAAGGTGTCCTGTGGTATCTGGCACCAAGACATTAGCAGCAGATCCTTCAAGTCCTATAAGTTGCGAGGTGGAGCCACCGTGGATCGGACTTGTTGGTCCAGCACATCCCACAGATCCTCAATCAAATTGAGATCTGGGGAATTTGGAGGCCAGGCAACACCTTGAACTCTTCATCATGTTCCTCAAACCATTCCCGAAAATGTATGCAACGTGGCAGGGTGCATTTTCCTGCTGAAAGAGGCCTCTGCCATCAGGGAATACCATTACCATGAAGGGGTGTACCTGGCCTGCAACAATGTTTAGGTAGATGGCACGTATCAAATTGACATCCACATGAATGGCTGAACACAGGGTTTCCCAGCAGAACATTCCCCAGAGCATCACACTCCCTCCACTGGCTTGTTGTCTTCCCACAGTGCATCTTGGTGCCATCACTTCCCCAGGTAAATGCTGCACACGTACACAGCTGCCCACATGATGTAAAAGAAAATGGGACTCATCGGACCAGATGACCTTCTTCCACTGCTCCAAGGTCCAGTTCTGATGCTCGCGTGCCCATTGTAGACACTGTCGACGGTGGACAGGGGTCACCATGGGCACTCTGACTGGTCTGCTGCTATGCAGCCCTATACGTAGCAGGGTGTGATGCACTGTGTGTTGTGACACGTTCCTCCTGTAACCATCATTACAATTTTCTGTGACTTGTGACACAGTAGAGCTTCTGTCAGTTCGGACCAGACAGGATAGCCTTCGTTGCCCTTGTGCATCGATGAGCCTTGTGTGCCCAACACCCTGTTGCAGGTTTGTGGTTTGTCCCTCCTCTGACCACTGTCGGTAGGTACTAACCACAGCTGACCGGGAGCACCCCACAAGCCTTGCCATTTCAGAGATGCTCTGACCCAGTCGTGTGGCCATAACAATTTGGCCCTTGTCCAAGTTAATCAGGTTTTTACTCTTGCCCATTTCTCCTGCATTCAACACGTTGACTACGAGAAACTGATTGTTCATTTACCATCTAATCAACACAGACCATGGCATGTAGCCTTGTTAGGAGATGTTCAATGTTATTCACATCACCTGTCATAAAGTTTTGGCTCATAAGTGTACATACGCAGTATAAAAAAGTGTGTCAATAAATAAATACATATAATAATTTATATGAAATTAATATTTTTGTTTCTTATTATGGATCATGGTTTTGAGTATCAATACATTCACCATTTATTAGTAAACACAGGAATGTGCAATAATCTCAGACAGCTCAGTCCAGATATACTAATCAAATTTGCTTGTGTGTTTGAAGAACAGAATTAGCTAGAGAGGATTTATAATGATTAGAAGATCTGGTATAATTCAGATGTATTAAGCAATGTACAAAGAATAGGCCCCTGAACAAAACTAAACAAAAACAAAACTGGAGAGAAAACCAAACAAAACTAAAAAACAAACCCAAACCAAACAAACAAAAAACAAAATCCCAAGCTAAAGACAAAAACAAAAGCCCAAGCAAAAGAAGAAAAAAAACCACACACACACAAAAAAAAACGCCAAAACAAACAAAAACACAAAACAAAAGTCCAAGCAAAAGACAAAACAAAACAAAAAACAACAAATCAAAACAAACCAAAACAAAACAATTTACAATATACAAATATACAAAACAAAATAAAAACTGAAAAAAGCCAAACAAAACAAAATAAACAACCCAAGCAAAATAAGATGTTTATGAAATTAACTCTTAATGGCAAATTCAAACTTTAAGGACTTTAGTATAATAAATTTTTTTATTTGAAAAAATAAAGCGCTCTCTCTCTCAGTTAGTGCCTGTGTTTTTAAATCTCTTTTCAATGAATGTCAGATGAAACTTCTGGCAAATTGGGGAAACTTCAGGGAACGCTGGCAAGTCTCACCATTTATTTATTTGGGGGAAACAAACAAAAAATATCAAACATTTAATTTTGAAATTGTTTGGCCAGTTTACAGTCTTACAAGTTTATAGTGAACTGAGTAAATATTGTTTAAAATAAGTGTTCATTGAATTTCAGCAATTTTGTATACATCTGATCTACTGTCATTAAATTGTACTATATATATAATGGTATTATATCGGCCATCCCCCATTGAAAAACACAAATCAGATAACCACTAGTCAGTATGACAAGCATAGCCCCTGTCTATGCAAAGTTTAACAAATTTGAAGCTAGTATTAATGTGGAATGACAGATGTCTGCATAAAGTCTCTCTGCCCTTTCCCTGCTGTTCTCTGGGGAGTCTTGCATCGGCTGTGTTCATTACATTATAAATTGCAGAATTGAAAACCAGCTGCCCTGTTTGAAGAGGCCCAGATTTATAACACAACTGTTCTCCGTATGCAGTCTTCCCTCAGGTACACTTTAATTAAGTCACGATTCCGCAGCAACGCGTCTGTCACACCTCAGAGGGCAGAGTACACAACTCCAGGGTAAAACGTCTTGCAAGGTGCCACAGAGGAGGTGAAATATGCTTTATCTCTGCTAAAGCAAAACAAAGAGTTTTAAAGTGTTTTCAACTGGATTTTTATTTTCTTATTTACACTACAGGAAGTTCAAGTCTTCTGTCTCTTTAAATGAAAAGCATGGATATGAGGTGTTCTTAGGCACGATGCAAAGTGAAGTGGCTTATTACTTTATCACATAATTATTACGAAAAATATCAGGCAATATTCTATATCTACTGGGGTAGTATTCAGTTGGTTGTACGCCAGTTTTCCATTCCACAATATGAATTAAAATTGGGTTATTCAATGTAAAATCAATCAACATTTCAGAAACTTGCCCAGCTGAAATGTATACATTTTGTTAATACCTTTTTCTGAAGAAAGATAAATATGAATGTTGATGAAAGCCAAATTATTAACTGCTCTGCATCAATATTTACTAAGAAATCCATTATTTTGTAGAGGGGGTTCAAAATGACAGTTATCACCTATGATTTTGGTGCAAAACTACAAGTCAAAAAAATAACCTTAGAAATGTGGCAGCATCATTATTTTATTTTTCCACAGAGATTGGTAGGTTTATTACTAAAATCAGTTGACCTCAGCACCCCTTGTTAAATTGTATGCCAATGGTGTGAGACCAAAAATGGGAAAAAGCACTTTTTTGTGATGTTTTTCCAAAGTTGGAGTGCCTATACCTCCAGAAGTATAGGCAGATATCTTAATATCTTTTACATTTCTTGTTCACAACAAACTTTCCTTTTTGTATCTTAATGTTTAAGGCCCTATATGGTTCAATTCCAGAGATATGGGGCTCTTAAAATCGTCATAGGCCATTTGTCTATGTCCCTCTTCAGAAGAATGGATTACTCAGCGAATATTGATCCAACGCATTTAACATTTTGTCTTTAAACATCATTTATGTTTATCTTTCACCAGTAAAAAAAAAAAAAAAAAAAACATTTCAAAAACAAAAAAATTTAAGCCGGGAACCTCTGGTTGAGTTGACACAGAATGATCCAACTGGAAAAAGAAAGATTAGGACTCTTCTGTAATCCAGTCTTTACACTGCAGATTTAGGATCATATTTGAAATTAAACGCACCAAAAGTTGTATGTGTCAAAAAGAACTAAATAATCAAACAAACAAAAAACTCAACAGACATGTGATTTTTCAGCAGGATATAACTTTAGCCTAATTTTGAGGCTGAGGATGTTGCAACCGCACCAATGCACGAACATCCTTTACACAACATTTCTGCTTTTGCATGTTAAAAACTAAATAATCAAACTAAAAATACGGAAAAACTCAACAGACATGTGATTTTCAAGCAGGATATAACTTTAGCCTAATTTAGAGGTTGAGAATGTTGCAACCGCACCAACGCATGAACATCCTTTACACAGCATTTCTGCTTTTATGGTATAAAAACATAAAGCAACTTCAAAGAAAACATCAAATCACACCAATTATGACTGAATCCAAGCACATGATCCTGTGAGAATTGTGACAAACAGTCCTGACTTTGTATGGATTTGCCTCTGTGAAGGTGGGATCCCAAGGTTAAATGGAGAGCAAGGCACAAAGAATGTTCAAATGTGCAGCACAGAGCCTGTAGCCTCTCTCTCCCTGGCTAAATCCCATTTCAAATTCAAAAGACAGACCCCTGAAAATGTGTCATTTGAGCTATAAAGGTAAATGTATCTGCTCATTCAATGTGCTTCCCTCATTATTATCATATTCATTGTTCAAAACAAGTTAAGCTTGATGGATAACATTCATGTTGTCAATTATGACAGAAAATAATCATTTCAAGTTGTCCCTCAGTTTGTAAAAACAAGCAAAAAACTTTTGCTTGTCGAGCTGTACATTTCTTTAAAAGCAGAAATGTACAGCTTGTATATTTGTTAAACCACATTAATACATTTCTCCATTCAAAAAAGAGCATTTTTTTAACTATAAAGTTATTTATATCATCCTTTTAGTAGTGAGACTACTTGTCTACTGGGATGAACAGTCTCTTTCCGATATCACTATGAGTAAAACCTTTACAAACTAAAGGAAGAGTCGAATATATTTTCTTTGGTATTTGACAACAAGCTTTTCATGCTGTTTTTACTTGTTTTAAACCTGGAACATTCCTTTAAAAATGTACAGCTCCTGTTTCAGATATATGTCACAATCCTAAAAATCTATTTTTGCCCCCAACAAAAAACATGAAGCTTGTTTGATATCCCCGTTTGCTACTTACACAGAATATGGATGTGTGCATGGAGCAATAGCCTGCTGTGTAGCAGAATGTAATATATCTGGGGGAGTCATCATTACTTAGAAATGACCTAAACGAGAGAGAAGATAAATGCTGGATTGCTCCTTATACTATAATAAAAAAACTGATGTATAAACTAATACGAGAGTTTCCTGTAGTTTAAAGTTATAAGGGTGAGTGGTATGACCAAACTCTTAGAGTATGTATAACAGTTTAAGTAATTTTATATCATGGTAACAGGGTGTTTCTTCAACTTCAGGCACTTTCAAGTCCTAGGGGTTGATTTTCATTGAAACAAATAGATTTCAAAGTATTTCTTTTGTTTACCAGGCCTTCATCATTTATTTTTGTTACTTTTCAAATGCATTTTATGCATAGATTGTACTGTTTTAGCCTTGTCCTTGACCCAGAATTTCAATATTAAACTATGAAAAATGATGAAATCTAATATAAAAATACAAACTATTACAAGTTCAAAACTATGATAATCTAAACAAAGAGTGAAATGAAAAATATTCAGTTTCAATATTTAATGTGTGAAAATGATTTCTATCAATTTTCCCCCTGATAAAGTTTGTTTAAAAGTTAGTGTACTTGTAACAAGTGGACAAAAGTGTCAGTGAAGAGCATGCTTGAGATGAAATATGAGACAAGTGATGTTTGCTGAAAGAAAAATTAAATTCAAGGTAAATTTCACGTTTTCATTGGGCATCATTTCCAATCAAGCTGTAATTTTGACAAATTATGCAACAAGTGTGAAAATATTATTTATTTATGTGTATTTAGGATACATAAAATGTTATGCAAATGTCAGCAAGACAAAGGAGTTTCAAAAAACATTTAAAAAAAATAACACTTAGTAGACAAATTAAAGAAACTAGAGAAATATGTTTTAATGGGATTTTACTTTCTAGAAATTCACAGAGCTAAAAGTGCCTGAAGTTGAAGAAACATCCAACAGAATTATAATATACATCAGAGTCTCTAGTTTGAGAAATAGATGCCTCACATGTCCTCAGCTGACAGCTTCATTGAATTCTACCCGCTCAACACCAGTTTCATGTACAACAGTAAAGAGAAGACTAAGGGTTGCAGGCCTTATGGGAAGAATTGCAAAGAAAAAGCCACTTTTGAAACAAAAAAACAAAAAGAAAAGGTTAGAGTGGGCAAAGAAACACAGACATTGGACAACAGATAATTGGACAAGAGTGTTCTGGATCTTAACCCCATTGAGCTTTTGTGGGATCAGCTAGACTGTAAGGTGTGTGAGAAGTGCCCGACAAGACAGCCACATCTATGGCAAGTGCTACAGGAAGTGTGGGGTGAAATGTCACCTGAGTATCTGGACAAACTGACCGCTAGAATGTCAAGGATCTGCAAAGCTGTCATTGCTGCACATGGAGGATTTTTTAATGAGAACTCTCTGAAGTAGTTTAAGAAGTACTGACATTTTTTTTTCAAATTGTAATAGTAATTTTTCACGTTATTAATGTCCTGACTATACATTGTGATCAGCTGAATGCCACTTTGGTGAATAAAAGTACCAATTTCTTTCCATAAGAGCAAAATCTGTACATTATTCCGAACTTTGAAATATCAAATACAAATACCATTTGTAGTAAAACCATAATAACCACAAAATTATGATTTTGATTAACATACACTTAATTTTCCTGCATTATTACTATGGTTTTACTATGAGTATCAAAGTTAAAATATGGTTACTATAGTAAACCATAGTCAATTTATTGTGAGGGCATGCAAACATATTGCGAGGGAACGCAAACTAATGTGAGGGAACACAAAACCTTTTCTTATCTTTTTATATTTTTTATATATTTATTTATTTTTAATAAGTATGTAAGATTTCTGGATAAGCCAGTGAATGAAAATACTTTACAAATAAAAGGTACTTTATCTTATTTGATTCATTTCAATAAATTTTCTGGAACTTGATGTATGCAAACAAAAGATAAGATTATTCATAACAAATGAATGATAAGTCTGGTATCAGTGCAAAAACAGTTACACATTACGTAAAATGAGTTAAAACAAAAGACTCAGAACAATTAACATTATAAAACACCAAGCAAAAACTAAACTCTCCTTTATGATACTTATGATACACAATCTTCCTCATCACACTCTGTATTTTCATGCCCATTAACAACCACACATACTGTATACTGTATATCTTCCGTGGTATATATTAGGGTATTGATTTTTTACTGTAGTGCAATATATAGTGTCATACCTTATATTGGACAACACAGTTTTAAAGGTGTAGACTGCAGTCGCTAAACAGCATAATAAAAATAATAAAGACAGCAAACAGGTTTCCCAAACACTCCCCCCATCTGCCATTGGTTGGACTAGGCACGTGATGGTATTCGATAATACCGTATATCACGGTAATTAACATGCACCATATTGTTATTGTGGGCACTTCAAAATACCATAAATAATTATTTTAGCCAAACTGTTTACATTTTTCTGATCTCACCGTAATTTTCTTTCCAAAAGTTAATCAAGATTCACAACACTGCGTTTAAGCAGCATAAATGACAAGAAGCATGGCTGAAGAAGTAACGCAGCCAACCCTTTTTCCGCCTTCTAGGGTTAAGTCGGAATTGTGCAAGTATTTTGGGTTACATAAAAATGCTGAGGGATTGTTGGTTGAAGATGGTTTCCCTCTGTGTAAAACACATTGCAGAAAAGTGGCAGCGAAACATGGGAACACCTCCAACATGTTCACTCATCTGCGGGACAATCATCCCATGCAATTCAGTGAGATAAAGGCAAGTTGTGCTCGTTTTTCCAAACAGTTTTTTGAAAATTGGCACTATAAGAGACAACTAGCAAAGTGACAACTAACATGACAAAGAAAGTGAACTGTTGTTGCCATTTATAGATAATGTGTAGCTTTCTCTCAAGTGGCCGAAGAGTAGTTCGCTAAAACTCTGCTAGTCTTGTAGCAACAATTAAAATACAGTTGTAATGCTGACTATTTGACTTAATGTTTATTTTCAAATATTTGTTTACTTTAAATATTTTTTGTTTACTATTAAGAGAACAACAAATTTATTTATCTTTCAACCCGTTTTTGTAATGTAATTCAAAAAGCGTCAGCAATTATCGTTAAGTAAAAATTTGATACCGTCACATATTGCCAAGGTTGGACAAACAGATAGTCCTGTCCCCATCTGACACCATTGGTTGAGCCAGTTTTGCAATGTCGGGCTTGTCAGGACGCTTAAACAAACCACCTCAGGGCTACAGTTTTTACACTTTTTGGGATCATAAACCTACAAATTGCTTACTTATGTTTGACTCTGTATATTAACAACCTCATAAAATTACATACTTTAAAATTCCCTGATATTTTGGAGTATTCCATGACCGTGGGAACACTGTAGAGAATTAATACGACATACAATGCATCCAAAAATCATGAGGCATATTGCGATGCTTCAGCTTGTATCGTATGGAAGTGATTAAGATATTGTAACAAGCCTACCGGAAAGAAATTACAATGCTGCTTTTTGACAACTGCCTAACCTGACTCTTAATTAAAGACAATAATTCCCCATAAAGGTTTTCAGGAGAAAGACTCTGCTTCTCTTGGCTGAATTCTCCATTCATTCATTTAAAATATTCGTCCCTCATGCTGTGCGGAGAACTGTGCATAACTTAATTTAAAGGTCTAGAACGGCACACTTGTTCACTAAAAGAATATGTATTTGTAAAAAAAACCTTAACAGCGCCCTCACCCTCGTCATGTGATTCGCCTGCTGACTGACATGTGACACTGGCCTGGTGCCAATCCCAGATAGATTGGAATCACATGACTCCGCACCATGCTAATGGGTGAATTTCACCAGGTCACATTTCACAGCAAAATAGTAGAGAACTAAAAACTAAACAATAAAAACATTTATTTTGCATAACGAAAATGAAAAGTTTCTTTTTAGGACCTTTCAAGATTAGTTTGCATTGTGACATCACTGCATGATAATTAAGCAGCTCCGCAATTTTCATTAGCATAATGCAAATGAATGCTTCACTTTTGCAATTTTTTTGTAATTATCATTAATATGGAGCTATATTCATAACTAAAGTCTTTGAAACATAAAAGCATGTTGAAATGCTCTAATCGAAAAAATAAATGCATTGTATTATCAGTGCTTGCATTTAAATGCATTGAATTTACAGTGCTTGCATTTTGGGAGGCTGAAATTTAACATGGTTGTATTTTTAAGCATTGAATATTTCATTTGGAAACATTTCACAACTAATTTCATTATTAAAAATTAAACAATAAATATTCACCTTCCAAAGTTCGTTTCCAAAATATTCAGTTCAGTGGTTCAAATTCGGTTGGAAATTCAAACTTCCACATCTGGGAACTGCAGGAAAA
Organism: Myxocyprinus asiaticus; assembly: GCF_019703515.2. Lineage (NCBI taxonomy): Eukaryota > Metazoa > Chordata > Actinopteri > Cypriniformes > Catostomidae > Myxocyprinus > Myxocyprinus asiaticus. Next base: position 4,085,742 of record NC_059359.1, read on the forward strand.
GCAGCAGAGTACAGATGCAAAATCTCAACCTGGTGCTATTCGTTCTCACCAGTAGGTGGTGCAATGCGATCGGGTGTTGATTGCTGAAGACCAAAGCTACAGGTAGAGAGAACAGCCATGTACATTTTGATAGTTTGTTTTTCAAAATTGTTCATGGGTAAAAAATAGATACATATTTGATTTGCACATGTGGGTGGGCATGAAACACACCTTTCCACTGATTGGTCAACCCACGTCATCATCTGTTCCTCAATGCTGTGCAACAGAATAATTATCCACCGCTGCTCAACTTTTAATGCAACTACATATTATCTCTCTCTCATTAAGCAACCGGATGCAAACCGTACTAGTTAGGGAAGGGTCTATAGACAGGGCTTCGTGCCAACATTCTTCTGCGTAGGCATGGGTTCTGCAACCTACGTGTGCCAGAGAAATATTAGTTGTCCGTTTTAGAAATAGCCTATTGATGTCCCTCACATCTGCACGCAAAATTTCTTAGCCTACTTCTTAAACACACAGCCTGTTTTATTTAGCTGTCAGCTATCAAAATCTCTATCAAAATGTGTGGTGAAGCTGCGCACAACGCGATCCACTGGACCTGGCGGAGCGGATGCATTTACATTGTAGTGAAATGCAGACCAGTATGTGGAATGCATTGGCTTTTAAAAATGTTGATAAAAAGATTGCCGATACATTGTCCAGGCTATTACATAACTCAGATGTTTGAAGCACTGATTGCTGTGTAGGTAGGCATTATGTATAACGTAGTAGGGTGACCAGTCCCAAATTGGAAACTTTTTTGTCTCATTTCACTAATTTTCCATGGCTGGGTTTCCCAAGGCACTAAGTAGAATGTTAGTATCACTAATATATATATAATGCAAATTTATAATATATATATGGAATGCATTGGCTTTTAAAAATGTTAGTATCACTAAAGTAGTACTTAATTTAGTAAATTAAAAACTAAGTAAATTAAAGAGGGCATATATACTGTATATATATATATATATATATATATATATATATATATATAAGATAAGTGGGAATAAATGAATGTGTATTTAAAAAAATAAAAAATAAATTATATATATATATATATATATATATATATATATATATATATATATATATATATATACATATATACACAAACATTTGAAAAGCTGAAAACCAAACTTTGACTTTTACAAATGAAGATCTGCTAGAAATTAATATACTGTTAGACTAGATAAGATTATTTGAATTTTTATAATAAAAAAATTGTGTCTGTCAACTACATTTCTGATTTTAAAAATCCTGTGAAGAAGTCCTTGGTTATTTGGAATCATTTACTTCAGAACTGGACATTAATACGCAGATATTGACATAGTTCAGGAAACGTACATAAATAAATAAAGGCGAAGAAAGCTTCCAGTATGAATGAACACAGTGGAGGCCGTATAGTCCTGCCAATGACATTGATTTAATATAACTCACCTTGTTATTGCAGAGCGCCAAAAAAAGGAGACGTGGAACCTGCGCTTTAGGGACAGTCACCAATCGAGGGGTCTGCTCTTTACTCCTAGAGGTGATAACGGTGACAGAAATGTGGTGCTGCACAACGCGTGGTGCGGGTGAGAGCGCCCGCCCTTGGGTGTCTGAAAGGAAGAGGAGATGATGAGAAAAGTCTTTGACATTTTTCTGCTCTCTCTGATTTTATTTGATCTATTCATCCATTTATATATCTATTGTATGCATTATTATTAATTATTATTATTATTATTACCATTAACCTTGGCTGGGTTTCCCGAAGCACTAAGTAGAACGTTAGCAGCACTTAAGTAGTACTTAATCTCTAAGTCGCATTTCCCAAAAGCATCATTATCTAAGTAGTTCGTAAAAACGTTCGTAAATTAATGCTGTTGAACAGCTCTTTAGTCCATTAAGTGCAACTTAAACATATATTTCTGGCATCTTTCACAATTTATCAAAGACAATGGGACATTTAATACATTTTATTAATATATTTTGATCATTGGAAAGCCATTGTAAACTATTTCAGAGGATAAAAAAAGTGTTGAAATCAATAGGCAGTCTCAGCAGTCTGTGCATGCGATGTAATAGGTCTAAATTTACAAAACACGTAATACAGTATAACCTTATATTAGCCTTCATTGATAAGCATAATCGTAATGGAAATAGAAAGACGATATGTTTTTATTAAACAGATTATTTAAGAAGAAATGTGAGTAATGTGACCATGCAGTTTAAATATTAAATAAATATGCCTTAATAAATAATTAAAATATGGTTAACAGAGGAGATTAGAGCGAGAGTGTGCAATGAGGGATTCCTTCTCTCTCTCTCTTCCTCCTCCACTTCTTCCTTCCTCCAATGGCTGGTTCAAATCGGCTCGCATATAGTCTTTTTACAAGGCAGTAACAAATTGCATGAGGCATAATGATGCCTAATTTCTTTAATTAAATTCTGTAACAGTTAGGTAGTACATTTTGGCGTCTACAACTGCATGTTTGTCAGTATTTACACCTTATTTTCATGTTGAGAAGACAAACTCCTGGACATACTGGCCAAAGTGATCAGCACCTTAGGACTGGACAGCTCCTGTAATGAAGCACTTAAGTTCAATTTTATAATGAGCGATATACGTGCTGGTTTGGGAAACAGGCGGTACTCCATCGTAAAATAATGAGCAACATTAGTTAAGATGATCGTTAAAGCTTAAGTTGCAACGTAATCAGGAAACCCAGCTCTTGTCTATTAAGATGCTCTTAGCTCTGTAGGATTACTCCAGAGCACTCGTAAATCTACGAGCATTTTCAAGTACTACTTAAGTTATGATGGCTTTGGGTAACAGGAGGCAAAACTAAGATGAATCGTAAGATGTATTCTATGATCTAGACTTACGATGCTTTTGTGAAACAAGGCCCAGAGCTGTGCAGTGCGCTCACATCTGCAATTAAAAACTTGCGATTAGAAATTTGAACCCATTCACACGTGAGCGATAAGCTTTGTGTCTATCTTGGAAAATCCACAAGGTATCATATTGACAGTGTTGCAAAAACAAAAATAAAAAAAATAAAAAATATCGCAAAATCTCATTCCCTCTGCGCTGTATGTAACTGCGCTCAAGAGACGCAATCCATAATTTAATGAGCTGTACGCAAAAACAAGAGCAGGTGAAATTGAGATGCGATCAAATAAAATGCAAAATATTATTCTGTTTGCCCAACAAGTCATGCATGTGAGTCCTTTATCTAGATGTGAGACTTCAAGAGAACAAGCTTAAAGATGTTGAACTTTGACACAGTAACACTGAATTCAGCATGTTTCTTATAGACATCATGCCATGTGTTCCTCTAATAGACTATTCATATTAGTAGTTGACAGATAATGTATAATTACTATAATAACATTATAATGAATATACTGTATAATGAATGTTAATAAAAATATGTATTAAAATGGTTGTATTTATTCTTGTAGTGTTACTACAAAGCAGGAAATAGGAAAATGCTAATTCTTTGGTGTGTTGGAGTTTCAGAAATGGCAAGAATTTATCTGAACATGATGAATATTAATAGTAATACAAGTATATCATTATTTCAAAACGTGGTTTGGATATGGGATTGATTATTTTGCACTCTCTATATTTTAGTTTCTGTACTTGTAAAACACTAAACAATTAAGCCAAGAATGTTGGAAGGTGAATTTAATTTGGTCAATGCTAAGGGTTAGTCTCAGTCTCAGATGGCATGAAATCTGCAAGAGATGTCAGACAATCCATTCTGATATGCTGGCAGCTCTTATGAGGTGCACAGGTTTTTATCACTTTATTGGATAACAATGTGTTGTTAAGAAGTTACCAGGCTGGGGGCCTGGGTAGCTCAGTGTTAAAAACGCTGGCTACCACCCCTGGAGTTAGAATTCCTGGGCGTGCTGAGTGACTCCAGCCGGGTCTCCTAAGCAACCAAACTGACCCGGTTGCTAGGGAGGGTAGAGTCACATGGGGTAACCTCCTTGTGATCCCTATAATGTGGTTCGCTCTCGGTGGGGCGCATGGTGAGTTGTGCGTGGATGCTGCGGTGGATGGTGTGAACCCTCCACACGCGCTATGTCTCCGCGATAAGGCGCTCAACAAGCCACATGATAAGATGCGCGGGTTGACGGTCTCGCGGAGGCAGCTGAGATTCGGTCACTATGCCACCACGAGGACTTAGAGCACATTGGGAATTAGGCATTCCAAATTGGGAGAAAAAGGAAAAAAAAGTTACCAGGCTACAACAATTAGCACCTCTGTGGAAGAACTAGTCGAAAACTACTTGACTTTTGATTAGATTTGCCAAAGCTTGCAAAAAATAAAATAAAATAAAAAGCAGTTAAGAGTACTGCTTTAAACAGATTGTTAAAGTGATTATTTGAATGAGCTACCACTTTGTGCCACATTAAATAATACAAATAAGTAAAAAAAATAACAAAAAAACATTCAGGGTGCCTCCAAAAGAAATTGCCTAGGGCCTCTCAATGTCTAGAACCAGCCCTGAATCACTTCAAATCAAAAAGTAGGGTGATCACAGTTTATTAAATTAATATGCAAGATGCAATTATTCCATTAATATGATTTGCTGGAATATATATTTTTTTTATTTAGCACTGTACCATGGTGAAAACTGAGCCTTATTTATTTATTTATTTGCGTTTCCTGAACTACGTCAATATATGCATATTAATGTCCGGTGCTAAAGTAAATAATTCCAAAAAAACAAGGACTTCTACACAGTCGAGGATTTTTAAACTCAGAAACGTAATTGACAGACATAATTTTATTTATAAAAATTCAAATAATCTTATCTAGGCTAACAGTATATTAATTTCTAGCAGAGACATATCTGCCTGTCTTCATTTGTAAAAGTCAAAGTTCAGTTTTCAGGTTTTCTAATGTTAGATAAAAAATAAATACAAAACATGTAACTGGGATAGGCTCCAGTACCTTCGCGACCTTACATAGGATAAGTGGGAATAAATGAATGTGTATTTAAAAAAAATAAAAATAAATTACATATATATATATATATATATATATATAAAACATTTGAAAAGCTGAAAACCGAACTTTGACTTTTACAAATGAAGATCTGCTAGAAATTAATATACGGTTAGACTAGATAAGATTATTTGAATTTTTATTTTTTTAAAATTATGTTATTATTATTATTATAATTTATAATAATAATAATATATATATATATATATATATATATATATATATATATATATATATATATATATATATATTAGTGATACTAACATTCTACTTAGTGCCTTGGGAAACCCAGCCATGGAAAATTAGTGAAATGAGACAAAAAAGTTTCCAATTTGGGACTGGTCACTCTACTACGTTATACATAATGCCTACCTACACAGCAATCAGTGCTTCAAACATCTGAGTTATGTAATAGCCTGGACAATGTATCGGCAATCTTTTTATCAACATTTTTAAAAGCCAATGCATTCCACATACTGGTCTGCATTTCACTACAATGTAAATGCATCCGCTCCGCCCGGTCCAGTGGATCGCGTTGTGCGCAGCTTCACCACACATTTTGATAGAGATTTTGATAGCTGACAGCTAAATAAAACAGGCTGTGTGTTTAAGAAGTAGGCTAAGAAATTTTGCGTGCAGATGTGAGGGACATCAATAGGCTATTTCTAAAATGGATAACTAATATTTCTCTGGCACATGTAGGTTGCAGAACCCATGCCTACACAGAAGAATGTTGGCATGAAACCCTGTCTATAGACCCTTCCCTAACTAGTACGGTTTGTGTCATAGGCATTCCTTAGTCCGGTTGCTTAATGAGAGAGAGATAATATGTAGTTGCATTAAAAGTTGAGCAGCGGTGGATAATTATTCTATTGCACAGCATTGAGGAACTGATGATGACACGGGTTGACCAATCAGTGGAAAGGTGTGTTTCATGCCCACCCACATGTGCAAATCAAATATGTATCTATTTTTTACCCATGAACAATTTTGAAAAACAAACTATCAGAATGTACATGGCTGTTCTCTCTACCTGTAGCTTTGGTCTTCAGCAATCAACACCCGATCGCATTGCACCACCTACTGGTGAGAACGAATAGCACCAGGTTGAGATTTTGCATCGGTACTCTGCTGCTTTTCCTGCAGTTCCCGGAAGTGGAAGGTTGAATTTCCAATCGAATTTGAACCACTGAATTTGAGGAAGCTAATTTTGTTAAGCGAAATATAACGGGCTGAATTTTACCTGTTGAAAAATCTAGATGGTATTTTCAAATGAACTGAATATTTTGGAAACGAACTTTGGAAGGTGAATGTAATATATTTCGATAGGAGGCCGGTTAGGGGAGAGGAACGACAGACACCCGCTCTGCATGTTCACTTGGTTTTTTTACTGAGTACTTCAGCGCATACGGTCAACTCACATACATACAATTGGGCGTGGCTTAATGTACTCATCACTTAACACATCTATTACACTCCTTCCTCTTTAGATTTGAACATCTTCCTTTAGAAATAAACATTTTTCACATCAGTGCAACAGGAAAACCACAACGGTTACCAAATTTCAGGTAACAATGTTTCACAACATTACAACACCCTGTTTCTTTAAACATCAAAACAAAAACACCGAACACATAATAGTACTATAACTTATAAATCTAGCCTTTCTGGAGCAGTGTGAATCCTCTGTGGATATCTACGAACAACTTTCTCTGAGGGTGTTGCACTCACTGGATCTTGTGTAGTCAAGTTCTCTGTGTTTCCAGTGGTCTTAGGCTCAATGATTTGCATAGAACTGTCTCTGACAAAAGGGAAGCTCAATGGTCCACTGTCGTCACCTGGACACCTGGATTCGGGATCTCTAACACACCATGAAAGGGAGATTCTTCTGCAGCGTTTCTTGACAACATATGGTCCACATGCACAGTGCATCTTCTCTGACCCTCCTGTATGAGATAACTTACAGGACCCTTTCACTCGATCACAGTTGTGCTCAACCATTTCTCCTGCCCTCCTCTAAAGTTTGGAACTCGCACCGTTCTTCCTCCACAATGGATCTTAGAACTCCTTTCCCTCTCTCATGCTGTTTCTTTTGTTCCTGCTGTTTTTCTTGAACAGACATAGCGAGATCAGGCTTCAACAGTGAAAAGCGTGTTCGGATGTGATGCTTAAGGAACAGCTCTGCTGGTGTCTTTCCTGTGACTGTATGAGGTGTACTATGGTACAAAATTAAGAAATTTGCCAATTGGTGCTTGAGTGAAAGCATCTGCTTACCCTGTTTCTCGCAAACACTTTTCAGGAGTGATTGTTTCAGTATCTGCACAGATCTTTCAGCAGCACCGTTTGAGGCTGGATGATAGGTAGGAAATTGTGTATGTTTTATTCCATTTCCTCTCAGGAAATCCGTGAACTCAGCGGACATGAGCTGCGGCCCGTTATCGGAGACCACCTCCTCTGGTAACCCATAAGATGCAAACAATCCACGGAGTGTGTCAGTGGCGAGCGAGGAGGTGATTGATGACATCGGCACAACCTCTAAACATTACGAATGGCTATCGATCACTACTAGGACAAACTGCTTGTCTTTTTCTGCTAAATCAATGTGAATCCTCTGCCATGGCCGCTCAGGCCATCTCCACGGATGAAGGGGTGCCACAGCAGGCGACTTTCGAACTGCCAGACAGCAGCTACATCTCTGCACTCCCTCTTCAATGCAGCCATCTAATCCTGGCCACCACAGGTAGCTATGAGCCAGGGCCTTCATACGGCAGATTCCCAGATGCTCATGGTGTAGCTTGTCCAGCAATCTTGATCTGTATTTGGGTGGAATTATGACATGCATTCCCCACAACACACAGCCTTGGTCCTCCGACAACTCATGCCTGCGAGTGAAGTATGGTTTCAGACTCTCCTCTGACACATAGTTGGGCCAGCCATTCACAGTATAATTCCACACTTTGCATAATGTCGGATCTTTCCGTGTTGCTTGTGCTACTTCCCTTGCAGACACAGGAAGCTCATCCACCTGGGAAAAGTAGAACACACTTCCTTCTTCCCCGATACAGTCTTTACCCACGGTTGGCAGTCTGGACATTGCATCGGCATTCATGTGGTCAGCTGATTTGCGGTACTCAATGGCATAATTATAAGCCATCAGCACTAATGTCCAATGCTGAATTAAGAGCTGCCAAGGTTGGTATTGCTGCCTTTGGTCTGAGGATTGCCAGCAGAGGCTTGTGGTCAGTAATGAGTGTGAACTGCCATCCATAAATATATTTATGGAACTTTTTTACCCTATAGATGATAGACAATTCTTCACGTTCTATTTGAGAATACTTTTTCACGGTCTCAGTCAGTGTGCAAGATGCGAATGCTATGGGGCGCTCTTCACCATTTTCCATAATGTGCGAGATCACAGTGCCCACCCCATAAGGTGAAGCATCGCACACTAATTTCAGGGGTCGGTTGCCATCATAATGCACCAGCACTGTGCTACCAAGCAACAGCTGTTTAGCCTCCTCAAAAGCCATATCACACGCAGCAGTCCAGCTCCACAGTTGCTTCTGTTTTAACAAATTGTGTAAAGGCTGAAGCTGGCTGGACAGATTTTGCAAAAACCAACCATAATAATTCAGGAGGCCCAAAAAAGACCGAAGCTCAGTGACATTGTTTGGTTTTGGGGCGTTAACAATCACTGCCAGCTTTTCCTCAGTTGGAAGCAGACCTTCTTTGTCGATGTGGTGCCCAAAATACTAAACGCTGCTTTGCATGAACTGACACTTGGAAATTTTTACTCTGAGTCCATACCTCTCCAGTCTGGAAAGCACTTCGTCCAGTCTCCTGATGTGCTCCTCTTTTGAGCTGGCAGTGACAAGAATGTCATCAAGGAAACAGGAGACCTGATCTAGCCCTTGCAGGATTTGATCCATGACAGCCTGGAAAATAGAAGGAGCACTAGCCACTCCATAACTGAGATGATGGTACTTGTACAGGCCCTGGTGAGTACTGATGGTGAGGTATTTCTCTGAGTGCTGGTCTAATTTTAATTGCTGATATGCATGCGCCAAGTCCAGTTTGCTAAACAACGTTCTGCCTGCCAACTTAGCAAACAAATCTTCTGTGTTGGGCAGCAGATATGTTTCCTCCTCCAGCTTCTGGTTTATACTGACTTTATAGACACCACAGATGCGGATGGACTTGTCACTCTTTGGCACGACTACAATTGCCGCTGCCCATTCACTTCTTTCAGTCTTGGATATTATGCCCGTTTTTTCCAGTCTCTCCAGTTCCTTTTCCACTGCTTCTCGTAACACATAAAGAACGGGTCTCGCTTTCTGAAAGATCGGAGTTGTATCAAGACGGACTCGGATAGTAGCTTTAAAATCTTTAATTCCACTTTTAAAGTTTGGCAGAAAAAACCTCTGAGTGTCATCTCAACATTGCTTTTACTGCTGGGTCAGAGGTCACTTCAGCTTTTTCCAAAATGTTTGGCCAATCTAACTGAATTTTCTCCAGCCAGTTTCGGCCCAGCAGGGCTGGTCTTTCCCCTTTGGCGATGACCAATGGCAGTGTCACGTTTTGCTTTTCATACTGTACAGGCACATCTATGGATCCCAGCAATGGAATTCTCTCACCTGAATATGCAGTTAGCTGCATGCTTGTTTTGCTTAACGGTATGTGCAACAGGAAGTCCTTGTATGACAGTTCTGACATCAGTGACATCACTGCCCCTGTGTCCAGCTGCATGTCCATGCACTTTCCATCCAATTTCACATTCACCACAATTCCTTTCTTTCCGTTTGAGGTTGTGTACACTATATACACACCAAATAACTCTGATTCATCCTCTTTTCTTTCATTAGAACACTCTGCCTCCACATACTGTGTCTGTCCAGCTGTTCTCTTATTTCTACAGGCCCTTGCAATGTGTCCAATTTTGTTACACACATGACACTTCTCATTCTTGAACCTGCAGTCTCTAGCTGAATGTTTTCCAGCACATCTGTAACATTTATTGTTTTCTTGTCTCAGTTCTCTCTTCTGGTATTTTCCTTTTTCAGAATCATCTCTCCCCTTAGACTTCCCTTTTCCTCTCCTATGAAAAAGCTTTGCTTCATTCACAGCATTCACTGACTGTAAATCCTTTGTCATACCCGCAATTTCCAGCATGTTTCTCGAGGCCAGCTCCATAGATGATGCAATTTTGCAAGACTGGTGGAACATCAGATCCTTCTGACTCAGCAATTTGCATTGCATCGATTCTGAATTTAGCCCACTCACAAATCTGTCTCTGACCGCATTACTCAAATACTGCCTGAATTAACAGTTCACTGATAGCTGTCTCAAAGCTACAATGTAATCCACCACAGATTCTTCTTCCTTTTGGTTGCATTTCTGAAACCTAAAACATTCCGCGATCACTAATGTTTACAGTCTGTAATGCTTTCAGCTCATTATATGACATTTCGCTTGGCTTTGTCGGTGTGACCAGATTCTTTAACAGTCCATATGTCTCTGCCCCGATCACTGAGAGAAATATACTAACCTTTTTCTCACTTACAATGTCATTCGCCAGCAGCCATTGTTCAAAACACTCCATGTACGATTCAAAATCCTCCTTCGATTCCTTGTATTCATCCACACAGCCAAACTGCATCAACGCCATGTTAGCTACGTTTTGTTAGTAGCTTTACACTCGTGCCTTGTTCCTTTTTCCTTAGTTTCTTTTACGACAAGTGCAACAGTGTTTCTCCGCAACTAACAGTCTCTAAAAGTACTCTTAATCCTCATTGCCACTATAATATATTTCGCCAGGAGGCCGGTTAGGGGAGAGGAAAGACAAACACTATTTATTAATTTTTAATAATGAAATTAGTTGTGAAATGTTTCCAAATGAAATATCCACTGCTTAAAAATACAACCATGTTAAATGTCAGCCTCCCAAAATGCAAGCACTGTAAATTCAATGCATTTAAATGCAAGCACTGATAATACAATGCATTTATTTTTTTCGATTAGAGCAATTCAACATGCTTTTATGCTTCAAAGACTTAAGTCATGAATTTAGCTCCATAGTATACATAATTTATACATAACTGATGTCGGCTGGTCAAACACACACACCAAAACAGATGAAAACATAGAGAAGGCATGGAGTTTTAAATTGGCCAATTCAGAATATTTTGTGCAGCCAGTTTAAATATTTTATCCATCTTAACATTATGGTTCAGACAAACTCTAGTCCGCTGTCAAATGCAACTCCTCACATGCCCACAAAATGACACTTCTGTCTGTGAACCGAATAATTAATACATTGCAAAGAGGGTTGCAAATATCAGAAATATCCACAGTCGCTAACGTTAATGAATGAATAGAATACAATGGGTGTATAGTTTTACTCACAGACTAAAAGCTGTTTATTTGTGCACAGCATAGAGTTACAGATGTTATAAACAGATGTGGCTTACTGGTCGCATTTCTCTCATGAAACATAAACCGAATATGAGAAACTGTTGCACACGATTACTAAAAGCAAATTCTCCCATTTAAAACAAGGCCAAAACAGTACAGTACAGTGATTCAATGTGTAGAGTGTTCTGAGGTACTGTAATCTTCACAGAGCGTGTTTGACATCTGAACCGCTGAAGGGAAGTCTGGCGGCTGCTCCCACCAGATGAGACTTATATGTGTGTGTGTGGTTTTGGTTTTGGTTTTGTTTTTTTGTTGTTTTTTTTCTCAACAACGACCCGGTGTAACTTAGAGTCAGTTCAGGTGCGAATTTATTTCTGGAAAATACATAAATAAAAAAATAAAAAAATGTATTTGCTGTGGCGTTTTAAGAATGAATTTGCAAGAACAAATCTACAAAACATATTTTTCATTACCCAATTAGCGCTCTTGTCACCTGTGACCTCATTATACAGCATACCCAGGGTTGGGAGGGTTACTTTTGAAATGTATTCCACTACAGATTATAGAATACATGCTGTAAAATATTCCGTTAGATTACTCAAGGTCAGTAATGTATTGTAAATACTTTGGATTACTTCTTCAGCACTGGTAGATTTTTTCACTTGTTTTGACTATAAAAACTCTGCCAGTACAGTAAGACAAAATACACATGTTAAAAATACATTCTCAGAAAAACCTAAATATCTTTTGCAGTGTTTTTCTAAAACAAGATAAATCAAATTGATTTTGTTTTAAAGATTTTTATATATTTTTACAAGAAAACAATACAAAAATTATTATCAAGAATACGATTTTTGCCCTAATATCAAAGGTCTTACTAGAAAAAAAGAAATTATGATCAAGTGTGAATTTTCTTGATAAAACAAATATGATCGTGTCTGGTAACATGTGCATGTAAAATGGCTAGAAATAGCATTTTAGCTTAGTGTAAAGCTGAGAATTTTCACAAGGTTTATTACTATTTCTTCTACTCCAACCTTACTTCAAACGTACGTCACTGTCTGCTCGAATGAATGTAACACATCATAAGAAAGTGTTTCATCGCTGCTCAAATGCACTTTGGATCGCATCATTTATATGTATACATTTTTCCATCTGAAAGGACTAAATATTAAATGAAACTAATGACAATAAAATGCAAAGTGATCTCTTCAGTAATCAAAATACTTTTTGAATGTAACTGTATTCTAATTACCAATTATTTAAATTGTAACTGTAGTGGAATACAGTTACTTATATTTAGTATTTTAAATACATAATCCCATTACATGTATTCCGTTACTCCCCAACCCTGGTTATGGATTACTTTTATGCTGACATATGTGATTTTTGGAGCTTCAAAATTTTGCCACCCATTCACTTGCATTGAATGGACCTACAGAGCTGAGAAATTTTTCTAAAACTCTTTGTTTGTGTTCTGCTGAAGAAAGAAAGTCATACACATCTGGGATGGCATTAGGGTGAGGAAATGATGAGAGAATTTTCATTTTTGGGTCAACTATCCCTTTTAAGTGACAATTTTCAGTTGTGCAGAGATACAGTAAAACTCATTTGCATGGCCTATTCATCATGAATGCCTTAAAGTGATACTCCTGTGATTTTCTGCAGTTCTGGTAGTATTAAAATTGAATAAATTGCCTTTGCTATGTCTTGTCTTTCTGTGCTCTTCTTTAGGAATGATGCTGAGGAGTCTGTTCAGGCCCAGGAATGAGTGCTTTTTATCCAGATTTATTTAGGAGATTTATCCTGTCTTTTTGTCTTGATGTAATCAACTTTAATAAAAACATGATTTACACATTCTGATGATTTCAAGTCATTTTCATCAGTTCAAATATTATGTTATGTAATTTCTTCGACATTAAAATATTAGAGCTATAGACAAACTCAACTGACTTTGGGCATTCTTGGTTTGGTCAGGCACAGGTTTACAAAGAAATGTAATTTAAGAGTTGGAATGGTTCAGAAGTGCAGTGTAGCACATTAACTTGACCCACAGCAATCAGATTTAATTAAAAGGGGCCAACTTTTAGCCCACTCTGGCCCCACAAAAGCCCCATATAGAGGAAATAAGGGGCCATTGTGGGTCCAGCAAGATCACCCATATGGGCCCCATAGGGGTGCTTTTTGTTGCCCACCTTGGCCCCATTGTTAGCACCTGTTTGGGACCCAAGTGGGCCCATATAATGAACATCCACATGGGCCCCACTTAGTGCCCACAATGTCCCCATCTTTTGCCCACATGGGCTAACACAAATGGGGCCCATGTGGAGCCGATGGACACATTTTTCTGGGCCCCATTTAGGTTGCCCATGTAGGGCATAAGTAACAGCCCATCAAAAACCCCCATGGGGCCCACATGGAAATGTTGGCTGGGTTATTACATTGTTATATGGTCGTAATTGGATGACTCAACTCAATAATAAAACTGATTCATTGATTATTTATTATTTGTCCAGAGCCAGATGCTGTTTTAATGGATATACATGCATTGTTGATATCCATCCTAACTGGTACAGTATAAAATCATCAGTCATGGGTTTAGCTGGCCATATCTGAGTATTATATTGGTATCTTTTTGGACTGTGTAATATAATTTGTTTTATTATTTAGTTTTTATTCTACAGTATTTCTTCTACTTCTTGTATTGTTAAAAATAGTTGTTGTAATGATAACAATTGTAGTAACTATGGCATTTTATCATTTACCATGGTAATTTTGTAAGAGGGAAGAAGGATTTCACAACCCATGGTTACAAGTGAGACATATTGCTAAAGCCATGGTAAATAAATAAATAAATAAATAAATAAACATTATTTGTTGGTAAAAAAGTTTGTTTAACCACAGGGTGGACAGAAGGCTAAATTAACATGTTTTTCAGGTTTATTGCTAGTCTCTCCATGTCACTGCTGGAATATAAAGATTGCAGAAAGTGTTACCGCATGGCAGCTGTGTGCTGGTGCCGTGCCACACAGCACCTCTCACCCATGTGGTTTGGTACCAGTATGTATTTGCTGGATATCCAAAGCCAAAGGTGTTTAATGACAAAGACCCTCAAGGGGTGAAATATGCATTCAGAGGCCACACATCTGTTCCAGAAAACGCATAGGAAGGAAATTGCCCTCTACTGATCAATGATATCAAGTACAGTGATAACGGTGTGAAACTGTATGTATGGATCAACCCAGAAGAGTATCAGCATTACTCATTATATGACAGAACCATCCAAATTAATACAGTGGGTAAGTGACAATCAAAAACAAATGTTAACGCAGATGTATTGTATTGTATGTAAAGAGAACTTTTGCAACTGGAAACATTATGATGCAACTAGAAATGTTCGCCTAGTACAAACTTTGAATGTTGGCTTGACAAAGCCTTGTCTGAAAGATTAATAGTAATTTAAAAGCCTTGAAGTTTTAAGGCCTTGTGCAGTTTGATTACTTGCACAGCTTGAAATAAGATTTCAAGTTTTAACTTATTAACTACTTATTTTTTTAAAGAAATAATTATAAAAGATTATTCAGACTTTTTTCCCCAGATTTCTTTCTTCCTTTTCTTTTTGTTCCTGAATTTTAAGCTTCTAATTAAACTTTTTTTTTTTTTTTTTTTTGCTGTCTCTAGACGGTTACACCACATGATTTTTTTTTTTTACTTTAAACATCCCCAAAAAATGTCAAAATGACTTTGAACTCAGTAACTGAAAACATTTTCATCATAGTAGAGCTGTATTCATATCACTGTTTTGTGTGAATTGCATTTTTTTTTATTTTTTTTTATAATATAATATATGGAATGCAGTGGTTGCTAAGGCATTGCTAGGGTGTTTCTAAGTGATTACTAGGGAATTCTGAGTGATTGCTAGGCATTTACTAATGTGCTCTGGGTGATTGCTAAGTAGTTTCACAGGCAGACAGACAGATAGACATATAGATAGATGCAGTGGCAAGAAAAAGTATGTGAACCCTTTGGAATTAGCTGGTTTTCTGCATTAATTGGTCATAAAATGTGTTCTCATCTTCATCAAAGCACAGGTTTAGACAAACACAATGTGCTTAAGCTAACAACACACACACAATTATAATCTTTCATGTCTTTATTGAACACATCCCGTTAAACATTCACAGTGCTGTGGAAAATGTAAGTGAAACCCTAGGCTAAAGACATCAACAAAAGCTAATTAGAGTCAGGAGTTGGCAAACCTGGCATCCAGTTAATGAAACAAGATTGGATGTGTGGTTTAGAGCTACTTTGACTTATAAAATGCACTCAAACATTTTGAGTTTGCTATTCACAAGAAGCATCTGCTCACGTGGACCATGCCTCAAAAAAAGAGATCTCAGAAGACCTACGATCAAGAATGGTTGCTTTGCATAAAGCTGGAAAGAGTTACAAAGTTATCTCGAAGAGCTTAGATTTTCATCTGTCCACAGTTAGACACATTGTCTATAAATGGAATTTAGTACTGTGGCTACTCAATGAGGTAAAAAAAGAACCTTAGGGTGGCAGCTGAAGACTTGAAAGAATCATTGGAACTGGTTAACATCTCTGTTCATGAGTCTACTATATTGAAAACATTAAACAGGCATGGTGTCTATGGCAGGACACCATGAAGGAAGCCACTGCTTTCCAACAAAAACGTTGCCGCGCACCTGAAGTTTGCCAAATAACACCTTGACACTCCACAACGCTACTGGGAAAATATTTTGTGGACTGATTAAACTAAGGTTGAATCATTTGGGAAGAACACGCAGCACTACGTATGGCGTAAAAAGGGCACCACATACCAACATGAAAACATCTCCCCAGTGGTGAAGTACGTTGGAGGGAGCATCATGATTTGGGGCTGCTTTGCTGCTTCTTGGCCTGGACTGCTTGCCATCATCGGGAAAAATGAATTCCCAAGTTTATCAGGATATCCTACAGGATAATGTCAGGGTGACTTTGTGCCAGCTGAAGCTCAGTAGAAATTGGGCAGTGCACCAGGACAATGACCCTAAACATAGTAGTAAATCCAATACAGTATGACTTTAAAAAAAGAAAACTTTTGGAGTGACCCAGTCAGAGCCCAGACCTTGACCCAATAGAGATGCTTTGGAATGACCTCAAGAGAGCCTTTCACACCAGACATGCTAAGATTATGGCTGAGCTCCAAAATTCCTTCTGAACATTGTGGAGGTCTAATCCGCAGCTACTGGAAATGCTTGGTTGAGGTTATTGCTGCCAAAGGAGGATTGGCCAGTTATAGATATTACAGTTTCATTTTCTGTTAATGCATGATTTTCTGTAATGCTGGTTTGAAACGATGTGTGTTGTGAAAAGCGCTATACAAATAAAAATGACTTATTAAATCCAAGGGTTCAATTGCTTTTTCCACAGCACTGTGAATGTTTAATGGGATGTGTTCAATAAAGACATTAAATATTATTTAAAAAAAAATTGTGTGTGTTGTTAGCTTAAGCACATTGTGTTTGTCTAAACTTGTGACTTTGATGAAGATGAGATCACATTTTATGACCAATTAATGCAGAAAGCCAGCTAAATCCAAAAGTTCACATACTTTTCTTGCCACTGAAGACAGACAGACAGACAGACAGACAGATAGACAGATAGACAGATAGATAGATAGATAGATTCCTTTTGAATTAAATTTTGTTGATTACAGCATACACGTATTCAGGTGTAAATCTTGGTCTTAATTCAAACTACAATTCCTCTTCAGAGAGCCACATGTGCCCATTTTAACAATGACAGTGACACAAGTGGATGGTGAATATTTATCTACCAACTGTTCAGTGGAATTCTCCTTTGCCAGTTCTCATCCTGTGCTCAACTTTACAGGCCTCTCAGCATCCATAAATCCAGTGACCAGCATCTCAGAAAGCAAGAGAGGGATTTGGATAACCGTGCTGCATGCAAGTTACAAAGCAACAGTCAAAGACAATGGCAGAAAAGTGCAATGCATCAGCATCATTAAAGACATGACTAAAGCAAGCAATCAAGTTAAGCTTAATATATTAAGTAAGTAAAAGCCGAAGCATTCAATCGCCAAAAGTTTGTGGACATACCCCCCCTAATTAATGAATTTGGTTACTCCATTAAATCCAGTAAAGAAAAATCTTAATGTTTCTTTATGTAATGGCTTGGGCTTTGTGTGCTTCCAAATATATGGCAACTGTTCGGGGATAGCTCTTTTCTGTTCCAACATGACAATGCCCCTGTGAACAAAGTGAGGTCCATAAAGAAATGGTTTACTGTGTCTGGCGTGGAAGAAATTGACTGGCCTGCACAAAGCCCAGACCTGAACCCTACTGATCACATTTGGGGTGAACTGGAACAGCAACAGTAAGTCAGGCCCCATCGACCAACATCAGTTCCTGACCTCACTGATAGCCTTGTGTTTGAATGAGAGCAAATCCCTGCAGCCATGTTACTACATACAGTATAGTGGAAAGCCTTCCCAAAAGAGTGGAAGCTGTTATTACAGCAAAGGGGGAAATGGATGCCTAAGCTTTTGAAATCAAATGTTCATCAAAAACATATGGTGTCCACAAACTTTTGGCCATTTAGTGTATATGATGTTTTACCGTTTGAATTTCATTGTTTGTTTGTTTTTTAATGTACAGTAATTTCAAATCAGATGATTGCAACACGCTCCAAAAAAGTTGAGACAGGGGCAATTTAAGACTAATAACAATTTGACGAGTTAAAATAACAAGGTGATGTGAAACAGGAGACGTTAACAGGTGAGGCAATTGTGTTATAGTATATAAGGAGCTCCAAAAACAGCCTAGTCCTTCAAGAGCAAGGATCATTTGAGACTTGTCAATTTGCCAACAGATGCTCCAGCAAATAATCCAGCACTTTGAGAACTATGTTCCCCAAAGACAAATTGGAAGGATTTGGGGCATTTCACCCTCTACAGTGCACAATATTATTAACATATTCAAGGAATCTGGTCAAATCTCAGTGCGTAAAGGACAAGACGAACACCACTTCTGAATGCTCCTGATCTCTGTTCCCTCAGACATCACTGTCTTAAAAAACATTATTCATCTGTAATGGATATCATGAACATGGGCTTGGGATTACTTTAGTAAACCTTTGTTAGTCAACACCACTCGTCGCTGCATCCACAGATGCAAGTTAAGACTTTACTATGTAAAGGAGAAGCCCTACATCAACATTGTCCAGAAGTGCTGCAGACTTCTCTGGTCTCGGTCTCATCTTAAATGGAAAGTAGAACAGTGGAACCGTTTTTTTTGGTCCATGTTTCATGCCCAAGTGGCTGCGGTACCCAAGAGTTCAACAAAAGAGCAGTTTCCTTGTTCCCTGGGTCACTTATCTGATGTGCACGGCCATCATCATGACCACCGTCCACCATTCCATTTTGGCAGGTTTGGCACTCCAGCAGCAGTCTCCCCACCCCTGTGCACCGAGCTGTGGCACAAATCCACCCCCGATGTGACAGTCTCCACGGTCACGAGGACAGGCCTCTTCCTCCCCCGTCCCAGGCTGTTCCGGCAGTGGACACAAGGAGCCAGGTAAGTGCTTCGATGTCTCTGAACTCAGCATGGCCACAACATGGCGTGGCTCCTCAGGCTCCGCCCTGCTGCGAGGCCCCACCCGCCGGTATGTCCGACGAGATTGTCCCCCTCGTCCAGAGCTTGGATGTGTGGCTTGCGCTCTCCAACCCATCACGATGGCTGATCCGGACCGTCGGGCTCGGCTACACAATTCAGTTCACCAGGCGTCCGCCCAGGTTCAGCGGCATCCACTTCACCTCAGTGAAGGGCGAGAACGATGTTACCTGGTGCGCAGCGATTGTTACCCTCCTCAGTTCGCCAGGCGTCCGCCCAGGTTCAGCGGCATCCACTTCACCTCAGTGAAGGGCGAGAACGATGTTATCTTGTGCGCAGAGATCGCTACCCGATAGAGCCTGTCCCTCCGGCCGAGATGAAGAAGGGGTTTTACAGCCCCTACTTCATTGTACCGAAAAAAGGAGGAGGGTTGCGGCCAATCTTGGACCTGCGAGTACCGAACCGGGCTTTACACAGACTCCCGTTCAAGATGCTGACGCAAAAACGCATTCTAGCGAGCATCCGGCATCAAGATTAGTTTGCGGCGGTAGACCTGAATGATGCATACTTCCACGTCTCAATTCTACCTCGACACAGACCCTTCCTGCGGTTTGCATTTGTGGGTCGGGTGTATCAGTATAAGGTCCTCCCTTTCGGCCTGTCCTTGTCCCCTTGCGTCTTCACGAAGGTCACAGAGGCAGCCCTTGCCCTGCTAAGGGAAGTGGGCATTCGCATCCTCAACTATCTCGACGATTGGCTAATCCTAGCTCACTCTCGGGATGTGTTGTGTGCACACAGGGACCTGGTGCTCTCGCACCTCAGCCGACTAGGGCTTCAGGTCAACTGGGAAAAGAGCAAGCTCCTCCCGGTTCAGAGCATCTCTTTTCTCGGCTTGGAGTTGGACTCAGTTTCATTGACGGCGCGCCTCACGAACAAGCACACACAGTCGGTGCTGACCTGTTTGAAGGCGTTCAGACAGAAGACAGCGGTTCCACTGAAATTGTTCAGAGGCTCCTGGGGCATATGGCATCCTCAGCGGTGGACACTCCACTCGGGCTGATGCATATGAGACCACTTCAGCACTGGCTGCAGATTCGAGTCCCGAGATGGGCATGGCACCGCAGGACACATCGCATGGCCATCACGCTGATCTGTCACTGCCTCTTAAACCCTTGGACCGACCTCACGTTTCTACGGGCAGGCGTTCCCCTAGAGCAGGTCTCCAGGTGCGTCGTGGTTACGACAGACGCCTCCAAAACAGGCTAGGGTGCTGTATGCAATGGGCATGCAGCCGCCGGCTCATGGACGGGCCCGCGGCTATGTTGGCACATCAACTGCCTCGAGTTGCTGGCAATTCTGCTCGCCCTGCGGAGGTTTCGGCCGTTGATCCAGGGCAAGCATGTGTTAGTTCGGACAGACAACGTGGTAGCATATGTCAACCGTCAAGGCGGTCTGCACTCAGCACCTCAAGTCACTTAGAGCCACTCATATCCCGGGCGACCTCAACACTGCAGCGGACGCGCTGTCACAGCAGGTTACCCTCAGGGGAGAATGGAGACTCAACCCTCAGGTGGTCCAGCTGATTTGGAGTCAATTCGGGCAGGCACAAGTAGACCTGTTCGCCTCACAAGAATCCTCCCACTGCCCGCTCTAATACGCCCTGACCGAGGCACCTCTCGTTATAGATGCGCTGGCACACAACTGGCCCCCTGGACTTCGCAAATATGCGTTTCCCCCAGTGAGCCTACTTGCACAGACCCTGTGCAAGGTCAGGGAGGACGAGGAGCAGGTCGTCCTGGTAGCACCCTACTGGCCCACCCAGACGTGGTTCTCAGACCTCACGCTCCTCGCGACAGTGAGGACCTTCTTTCTCAGGGACGGGGCACCATCTGGCACCCGCGTCCAGACCTCTGGAATCTCCATGTCTGGCCCCTGGACAGGACGTGGAAGACTTAAGCGGCCTACCACCCACGGTGGTAGACACGATCACTCTGGCTAGGGCCCCCTCTACGAGGTGCCTGTAAGTGGCATCTGTTCGCTAAGTGGTGTTCTTCCCGATGTGAAGACCCCCAGAGAAGCGCAGTCGGATCGGTGCTTTCCTTCCTGCAGGAGAGGTTGGAAGGGCGGCTGTCCCCCTCCACCTTGAAGGTGTATGTAGCCGCTATAGCAGCACACCATGACACAGTGGATGGTAAGTCCTTAGGGCAGCACGACCTGATTATCAGGTTCCTGAGAGGCGCCTGGAGGTTGAATCCCTTCAGACCGCGCCTCGTTCCCTCATGGGACCTCTCTGTAGTTCTTCAGGGTCTACAGAGAGCCCCTTTTGAGCCCTTGCAGTCAGCTGAGCTTAAGGCACTCTCTTTGAAGACTGCCCTCCTGACTGCGCTCACTTCCATCAAGAGGGTAGGAGACTTACAAGCGTTCTCTGTCAGCGAAATGTGCCTGGATTTCAGTCCAGGCTACTCTCACATGATCCTGAGACCCTGACCGGGCTATGTGCCCAAGGTACCCATGACCCCTTTTAGGGACCAGGTGGTGAACCTGCAAGCGCTGCCCCAGGAGGAGGCAGACCCAGCCTTGATGTTGCTGTGTCCGGTGCACACTTTACGCATCTTTTTGGGTCACACGCAGAGCTTTAGAGTCTTTGAGCAGCTCTTTGTCTGCTTTGGTGGACAGCGGAAAGGAAGCGCTGTCTCCAGGCAGAGGATCGGCCACTGGCTCATTGATGCCATAACAATGGCATATCACGCCCAGGACGTGCCGCCCCCGGCAGGGCTACGAGCCCATTCTACCAGGGGTGTAGCGGCCTCCTGGACCTTGACCAGTGGCGCCTCTCTAACAGACATTTGCAGAGCAGTGGGCTGGGCAACACCCAACACCTTTGCGAGGTTTTACAATCTCCGGGTGGAACCGGTTTCGTCCTGTGTAGTGGCACACACAAGCAGGTAAGTCTGGGACAGCTGACCGGGTGTATCGCTTGCGCATAGTGCCTTTCACCTCCCCTGAGCTGAAGACATGCGCTGTTGACTCCCAGTAGTGTTCACAAACTGTGTTCCATGGATGATTTCCTCTGAGCTCTGTGGTGGAGAAACTCGCTGCCGGCTCAGTGCATGTGCTAACTAAGCCCTGTGCTGGGGTAGGTGCTCCGCATGTGGTGGTTCCCCATAGGTAACCCCATGCAACGTATATCTTCAGCTAATTTGTTTCCCTGTTGGTAAACTGCATCTTCCTTGGGCAGAGGCCCCTCTGCCCCAGTCACCATGTCTGTAGAAACTCCTCCCCCATAGGGTAGGACCTACCATGGGACTTCTCCACATGACATACTTCTGACAAAGTTCGGCAAGACCATGTGATGTATTTCCACTCAAAATACCCCCCACCCCCCCTTTCTGGGCAGGTGTGGTCTCCGTGGTGTCTTCCCCTTGGGAGGGACACCCCCCCAATGTAGACCTGGTGGCCCCAGTCAGTTATTTCCTTTTTTTGGGGGGAGACAAAAAAAAAGAGGATAAGAGGCCACGACTGGGCTAGCCTGTCTCTATCTTTTGGGTAGTCGACTTGTCCCCGAAGGGCCGTTCGATACTCATAACAGCGTTGGGGGAGGTTATGCGTCGGCCTGGTGCACTGGCTGTGAGGCACACAGTGGTCTGCCCATCACACACCGCCAGTTCACGTAACACAGTCCAGCCAGTTGCGGCGTTTCTTATAGGGACCCCTAGTGTCACTACATCGACACAACGTCGAGTGAGTGACAGATAGGGAATGTCCTGGTTACTTGCGTAACCTCCGTTCCATGATGGAGGGAACGAGACGTTGTGTCCCTCCTGCCACAGCACTGAACTACCCGCTGAAATGGCCGGGACCTTGTCTTGGTTTCACAGCACAAAACCTGAATGAGTGGTTGCATACCAGCTCCTTTTATACCCGTATGTCCGGGTGAGTGGTATGCAAATACCACTCGCCAATTTTCATTGGCCTTTTATCAAAGACCATAGGTGTTTCGGCTCCCAAGAGTGACCCCTAGTGTCACTACATGGACACAACATCTCGTTCCCTCCATCAGGGAACAGATGTTACGCAAGTAACCAGGACGTTTTTCACTGTTTCCAGCTAGTAACTGTAAAAACCTGATAAAGGGAAGCTACTGCAGTTGTACTGATTACTGTAATTGGTAGCTGAGGAATATTACTGTAAAAATATAAATTGCTTAGTTACTAACTGTAAATATCCCATACGTTTTTAAAATATTTTATTAGTATTATTATTATTATTATTATTATTATATACAATTTATTATTAATAATAAAGATTTTAATTTTTTAATGGAGCATGACTAGAATAGGGGAACTGGATAATAACATACAGAAATTCCATATAGTAAAACATTAAAGGGAATGTTCACACAATGAAAAAGTTTATTAGCATAAACATCACAATCTTTTGTGGTAACACTTTATTTTAGGGATCATAAATTAGACAGTAATTCATGACTAATAATTACACTTGTATGTGACTAGTTATGGACTAGATTGGTAATATAAAGTATTTACTAAGCCTTTATTGGCTGATTTCTTATTCTTGCTTTATTGCCCCTCTACATTAGCTTTTGTTATAATAATGAATTTGTTTGCTAAAAACAAAACATATCAATAGCTAGTATGACGCAAATTACATCCTTTAAATGTGCTCAGTACTCTGTATGAATGTGCGGCCTATAAGTACAAAATACATGTAGAATGCATATAGTATTTCAACAAAGCAGGGAAGGTTAGGGTTAGGTTTAGGGATAGGGGTTGGTGTAGGGTGTCTGTGGGACTCTAAATAAACACAATAAACATGTTGATGCCCCTATACTGTATGATAGTATTTAATTAGGGGTGCAAATTGCATCTAACACTATTTGCACTAAGTGCAAAGAAGATGCTTTTTGTTGCTATTATTAAGCAACAAAAGTCTCTCCCTTCTATATTTATTTTATACTTATAAGCTGCACATTCACACAGTGTAATAAGAACCTATAAAGGATGTATTTTGCACCTTACTAGCTATTGGTATCTTTTGTTTTTACCTAATAAGTTAATTGTTTAAAAAAAAAAAAAAACTAATGTAAAGAGGCCTAATAAATACCTTATAATTCTAAACAAGTCCGTAACTAGTCCCTTACAAGCCTATTATTAGTCATTAATTACTGTCTAATTTCTGATCCCTAAAATAATGTGTTAGCACTTTGGTTAGATTTCTCTGAAAACATTTTATAAACAATTTATATTGTTTTCAAAAATGTTGTTTCTCAAGTAAATATATCGTTTTAAGGCTTTTTAGATGCTTTTACTGGAAAACAAGACAACAGTACTGATTTTTTTTGCAGTGTGATCACACGATATGTTGCTTCTGAATGTTCATGTACCCTGATATCACCCCATTCTCCCGAATTACTAAAAAGCAGCATCCCCCATCAAATATTTTTGCATCAGTTCAATTGTGTTCACTTCACCTATGGTGCTACTGATAGTGTGTTGCGAGAGCAATCTCAGAGACATGTGCGGCGTCCGAAACCGCATATTGTCACAGTATATACTGTATTTTATGATGAAGGACACACTTATTTGCAGGCAAAACAATACATTCTTTTAGGTATGCATGTGTGACGCTCCTGTTCTACCTGCTCCGTACAGGACTCGAACCGGCATCTCCAGCATGGGAGGTGGGTGCGCTAACAAGGAGGCTAAAAGCTCTAGCATCAGTTGCTAGTGCACCTCTTGAGGTCAGGAGAGTGAGGTTTATACACATTGCACATCTATCTATCAGCTGGCCACCGCTACACTCACCCCCCTAAATCTCACTCCTATCCGGGTCATGACACCACTGTGACGCTCCTGTTCTACCCGCTCCGTACGGGACTCAAACCGGCGTCTCCGGCATGGGAGGCAGGTGCGCTAACAAGGAGGCTAAAGGCTACAGCCTCTAGCGTCAGTCGCTAGTGCACCTCTTGAGGTCAGGAGAGTGACGTTTATACACATTGCACAGCTATCTATCAACTGGCTCCCATTACACATGCGAGTAGTATGAACAGAATTTGGACATACTTCATCCAGGGACATTGGCATCGTCCTGTGACCCGAATATATGACGTAATAACAACAACCGCAAAAACTATCTGCTTTGGGTTTTTTAAACAAGCACCATTCAAGCACAAGGAACAATTATCTTAGTATATATAGCACTTACAGTTGAGAAGAGTAGGTCATCCAGGTATTTCTCGCTTACTGCTTCATGAATACTGTGTATTCAGACATACTCCATTGGCATACTGCTTTTGGCATTCTATATAGTAGAGAAGTATGGATATTCGGATGCAGCGATGGTTTCTGGTCCCGTGCGAACCAGGAAGTAATTACAATTCAGAGGTTGCATTTTCACTCTAAAATTACAAACGATGTCCCGTTACATAATATTGTATTATTTTTATCAAATGAAGTGCTTTTATACAGAACCTCAGAGCACAATCCAAAATACAACATAGGAGTTATTTTTGTCAAAAAATGTGCTGCATAACAGCATCACAGATGTGAGATATTGCTTAAATACAGTATATTACAATTACTATTGATTTATTATTATTATTACTGTTATTATTAGTAGTAGTAGTATTACAGTGAATATTACATAGCTATACAGCTCTATCATACTTTTTTCCATTTAAATTGAGCTTTTATTTTGGCGGAAGCTTTTATTTTGTAGTCAAGCCCTTTCCGTTTTGGTGTGTTTTTGATAGTAGCTTCTCACTTCCGGAAAAGCTACGTGACACAATTTGATTATTAAACCGCAAAAGGCTGCTATTTAATTAAATAAATACGTTGCCTGTATGTGCCTCTAGCTATAAAGTGAAGATGGTGATTTCCGTGTATGAGCCAAGGAGCTCTAAAAGGTTTGAGCAGGTAAAAAGGCTCCACACCTTCACTTTGAAGCGTACAGCACATGCAAACTATATATTTATCTCATTACATCACAGCCTTTGTTGTTTAATTATTACACTAAGATATTATGTGATTTTATTTTGTGGACTGAATGATAGCGAAATGACATTCATACGTCAGATGGTTTGGTTTTTGGTATCGGAGCATTTTTACGATCATTCCGATACCAGCATTGTGGCGGGACATCCCTAAAAATTACATTTTTACTTCTCTGATGGTTAGGTTTTGGGTTGGGATTTGGGTTAAGACATATATTTAATAAAATATGGATTCCTGTTGACTGTATTACATCATTTACAACTAAAAAGACAACTCACTTTTGGCACCACCCTGTGGACATTCTACCCAGAAACTGGAGCATACAGTATATTCAATAACACTTCCAGCTTCAGCCACTGGGGGCAGTGATTAGAATTTTGTCAAGCACAGACCGATTTTTCACAGCAGAACTTTCGACCTACTAACGCCGAATTCACAGTGAGGTCAGTCTGTGTGAAGTCGAGGTGCTGCCAGAGGCTGTTTTCACCTGGACCATCAATGTAAGCGAAGTTCTCCCACCATCGTTTAAAATAAATATCACATACATGGGACATATAGCAGTGTCTGAGCTAACGGGACCGCTGCAAGACCAACCGAGTGTGTCATGTGAAGCATCAAATTATGTGGGACAAGACAGGCACCAGATGTTGTTTATCAACCCCGAGAATTTAAGTAAATGTAAGCATCTTGACATAAATATATAAAGATCCATTTACCAACATGCTTAAAGGGATATTTTGCCCAAAAAAATGGAACACAAAAGGAGATGCCTAATGTCTCCATTTGTGTTCCACAGAAGAAAGAAAGTCAAAGAGGTTCACTGTATATAATGACAGAATTTCCATTTTTGGGTGAACTATCCAAATTTGATGATCCATTTGTTCACAATTTACAGTTCACTCAGACTGGCGATAAACAGTATATACCAGTGCTGTGTCTTCTTCTTGGGGTTTCTGCAGTAGTCACAGGCCGAAGACATTGTATTAAGAGGTATAACTTATGTTTGGTCTCTTAGTTAAAGATGGTATAAAGGTATAGATATAGGTCTATTGGATTTTTTCAACGTTAAAATTTTGGCTCATACAATAGTGTGAGTTTTAGGCAGGACAATCTGTTTGTTTGAGAAGGGTCTGTCTGTGCCCTGCAAGACTACTACATGACACGCCCACTATAAGGCACAGCCACTACAAGTTACGCCCCCCTTCAAATAATTGGGGAAATGCTGAAGTCCTGCAACAGTTGGATGTCACATTTATACACTGTGTTTGTTGTGTTTATTAGGAGTGCTGCAGCAGCTACACCTTTCCCTGCCCCTTAACCTAACCCTAACCACAAAGATAAAAAAAATGAAAAGTTTGTTCAGCCACGCCTGCCGGCAGTCTTTCCCTCTCCTCAGCTGATTAGCCCGATTGGGGGCCGGCCATGCGCACTCACGGCCCCGCCCCGCCCTCCTCCTCATCACACCTATTTACACAGTTAAGACAACACGAGTCATACAGTGATTAGATGGAATTTTAAAAGTTCTTTTAGCCAATGGAATCACTTTATTATCCATGGGGGCGTTCCTTGCATCTGTCTGCATCCTGCAAGACAACAAGGAACACCCACTACTTTTTGCTGGGTTACTGCAGCACTCCTAATAAACACAACAAACACAGTGTATAAATGTGACATCCAACTGTTGCAAGATGTCAGCATTTCTCCGGTTATTTGAAGGGGGTGTAACTTGTAGTGGGTGTGTTATGTAGTAGTCTTGCAGGGAGACTTATGTCTCTGCAGAACAAAAATGGGCTTTTCCCAATCAGTGGGCATTTTCAAACTATTGAGATCCCATAATTTCATTGGATAGTTTAGAAACGCCCATCCCGGTTTGAAAAGGCCCACAGATTGGAAAACACCCATTATTGTTCCGCAGAGACCTATACTTGCTTGCAGAATGCAGACAGACCCTTTTCGAAATTACACACCGACTTTGGCAAAAGAATAAGAGAATATTTGAGCTCTTGGGTAAAAAACTTAATTTGTACATTTAGATCTCAGGCAGCGACCATTGAGAATCTGGTCAGATTAAGTCAGGTGAAGCCACGGAGGACTGAATACGAAAGCCAAGACGCTGTCTATGAAAATAATATTCAATCAGCTCAACTCTACACCAGCAGTGTTGTGACTCAACTCAAAAAGGTAAAAGCTTTAGATACAACAATTCACACATGCTACAGTGTCTTTAAACAGTGGACCCAAAAAGTATTTAGAAAATTAAGGCACTTTTAAAATGTGAATATTGCATATTTATATTCTGATTGTCTTAGGATTTGTTCTGACGAAAAAAAATATGCTTTCTTTTGTGTTTCCTACAGGATAGTATTCTATATGATAACATCTACATAAATTCTTGAGCACTCTTGAAAATGTCTCAAGATCTCAGCAGTTTTTTCGGGCCTGTCACAAGACATCTGATGCTTTCTTAAGGAAATATATGCCATAAAATATAATACTAACATATGCCAATGTTATAGTCATAAACACACATTTTGAAACTATATTAGACTACTTATTTTTGTTTGTGTTAAAGATATTGCTGATATGGTGATGTAAAAATATATATTTTTTTTTTTCATTATGTTAATGAGAACATTTGTGAACTGCATTTGTGGAATAATGTTGATTACCATAAAAATTATTTTCTAATTAAAATTAATTAATCGTCCCTACTTCTGGGTTCCAGTGAGGCACTTACAATGGAACTGAATGGGGCCAATACGTAAATGTTAAAATACTCAATGCTTCAAAAGTGTTGCCACAAAATGTAACAATATGTGTATTAACATGATTTTAGTGTGATAAAATCACTTACTAACATTTTCTGTGAAAGTTATATCCAATTTTGCAACTTTGTTGCCATGGGGACTTTACGCCATAAATACTAAAACCCAAAAACAACCGTACAAACGACGATTTAAACAACTTTAAACCTAAAATAATAAATGAGTTTTCACAGAAGAATTAATGTAAGTGCTTCTATGGAATTATAAGCTTCACATTTCTGTTTAGACTGCAAAAACTGGCCCCATTGACTTCCATTGTAAGTGCCTCACAGTGAAACCTTGATTTTTGCTTTTTTAAAAGAAAAGGAGGGACGAGCTGAAACTATTTTTTTTTTTTTTTTTTGTTATCAACATTATGCCATAAATGCTGTAGATTGAGCTTAACTTGTTTTAAACCCCGAATATTCCTTGAATTGTCATGAAAATGTTGATGATACAAAAAATCTCATTTGTCCTTAGAAATAGACTTATTTAATTTATTGTTTTTTGTGAAAGATGACCCAGACATTCTCTTTATAGGTGTTGTGAGATTCACCTAGTTAGCATGTAACTAATGATTCAATAAGCACAAAGATATACTGCACGATGTATGTAGCATAGACAAATATTGTTCAAAATAATACTTCAGTGAACTGGAACTATTTTCAATCTATTTATCTGACACAGAATAAGTACTCATATTTATAAATGAAATCTAGTACTGCTATTTTAGTCAAATGGACATGTTTCTTTGTTGCTCAAGACGTTTAGCCACTCATCTAATACACGCCATCTGTTGTGAAATAAGTGTAGAATCCTCAACATAAATCTTATCACACCGTAACATCATTGGAGTCACATATAGGGTCTCTTCCAAAACCTGCCTCACTATTTATTTCAATAGAGTCTGATATTAGCGTATCGCTAAGCTAGCAACATGATGCTTGATTAAGCACAAAAATACACAAACCACAAATACTGGGTAAAACAGTCACAATTGAATTAGATTGAACCATTTATCCATTGTATTAATGCTTAATTGCCTTCTCCCAGAAGTATACATGCGATGCTTGTCAAAAGAAGGTAACTTAGAGTGTATGACATCACACGGACATTGTGGAACATGAGAGGCCTGCACAGTTAAACATTCACTTTTAAGCAAATGAAAAGCATCAATGTGGTTTAAATGTTCCTTGTAAAACCTGTTTAGCAAACAATTGCCAATACAAGTGTGTAAAATACTGTTAGTGATCCTTTATGCTGGTAATCATACACCTGCAAAAACAAATGCTATCACAATTTGGTTGCAATGAGACTTTACGATACCGGAGATGCGAGATAAAGGTTGCAGTACTCTAATGAGCATAAATTAACAAATAACACACATTTTGGGTAGCAATACTCAGTTGTCTATTATTCTAAATGATTTTTATTGATGTGTTTCTGTACTGAATTTATTATGTGTATTAAAATATCTCTAGCTCTGCACGCCATCTTGGATAGATTTGCAATCCATTCTGTTATTGTGTTGTCTGTGACTGATACATTTGATCCTGCTTCAGAATTTGGTAAAAAAAAAAAAAAAATGAGGCTTTTAAGGGGCTGTTCACACCGAAACCATTTAAGGTTAAAAAAAATCAGCAGTTCATGTTCAATGTTCATGAGTGCTGAGCAGTTCTGAATGCTGAAATAAACTAGGACACGTTGATAATGAGGACATTTAGTCATTCTTGTGCTATATCTCTGAAGTATAGCTACTGCGAAATTTCAGTCCTTAAGTTCATGGTAAGCTAGACCAAAAGTGTTTGGGCAAAAATGTGTCTGTTGCAAGCTTACTTTAAGTCTGAACACAGAATTTTGAAAAATATGTTTGCATGTAACTTTGTTTGGGGTTCCTGTAGCTTGACTGGTAGAGCATGGCACTAGCAATGCCAAGATCATGGGTTCAAACTCACACAAACTGATGTACATTGAATGCACTATAAGTCTCTTTGGATAAAAGTATCTGCCAAATGCATAAAATGTAAATGCAAAATGTAAAAAAAAAAAAAAGTAAATGTAATAAACTATGCTTCCTGAATTCAAACACCACTGGAGTTTTGCATTTTAGTTAAACTTTAGCTCTGTCTGCTGCTGTTTACAACTGCACTGGTGTCTTAAACAACCCTGCCAAACCCATACATGTAACCTTACATGTGCAAATTTCCTCTACTTACAAGAAAAAAGCTCAATGTGTCCATTTCTCAAGGAACATATTTAGGAATAAATCCATCCAGACAAAATCTTAGAAGACCTTTAGAAGCACACAGGAAACTGTGGTAAGTACAAGCTATTGCAGAGTGGTTTTGATGACTTATCGACTGAGTAGTTTCAAAGAAATGTACAGCAGCCTCTAAAAGTATTTGAAAATGTAATCGACACTTTAAAATGTATACATGCCATTGCATTAGATTTAAAAAAAATATCAAACTAACGGGCATCTGCAAATAAATGATGGTAGAGCTTACTTCACTTTTCTGAGCCATTTTAGCTTTTAATTTGGACTTTTAACCAACTGGTAATTTTTTTCAAAGGTGATTTGTAGTGGATGTATGAAGACAGATACCCTTAATATTTTATTAATAATAATAATAATAATAATAATAATAATATATATATATATATATATATATATATATATATATATATATATATATATATATATATATATATATATTATAGGCTATGTATTAATGGAATCACATTCATACATTTTTAAGTGTGGCTTGCATGTCCAAATACTTATCATGGGTCACAATAGCTATTCATTAGTGTTAGTAAAAAAAAAAAAAAGAGTAGGTATAAATATGGAGATTACTCTACGCTAAGTGTGTAAGAGTGTAATTTATGTCACTATTGTCACCAAACGGTATGGGTGGGAAGATCGATCATACTAAACTAGTGATTTTTTACTACTGATCATTTATTTACCAAGAAAGTTTTTGCCTTTCATAAGACTTAAAGTGTTAGTTCACCCAAAAATGAAAAGGTCGTATCACCATCCACTTGCATTTTAAGGACGTATAGAGCTGAGATATTTTGCTACAAATATGTTCTGCTTAATAAAGAAAGTCATACACATCTGGGATGGCATGAGTACAGGTATAGTATTTTTGGGTGAACTATACCTGTAAAGTGGGAAATTTTTTTTTACTCTGTAATCAAACAGGTGCATATGAATGGATCTATGTTTCTTTACGGTTATCTTAACACACAGAAATGCTCATAGACGCAAGCAGTCATGGACAGCGCTCAGTCACAGCGCTCGTTTGATATCAAATTAATTAAATTAAAAAGTGCTAAAAGATTAAAAATGTTCTGTTTTTGTTGGGGCCTGGGTAGCCCAGCAAGTATTGACGCTGACTACCACACTTGAAGTCGCGAGTTCGAAACCAGGGCATGCTGAGTGACACCAGCCAGGTCTCCTAAGCAACCGAATTGGCCTGGTTGCTATGGAGGGTACAGTCACATGGGGTAACCTCCTCGTGGTCGCTATAATGTGGTTCTCGCTCTCGGTGGGGTGTGTGGTGAGTTGTGCGTGGATGCCGCGGAGAATACGCGCTCAACAAGCTACGTGATAAGATGTGTGGATTGACGGTCTCAGACGTGGAGGCAACTGAGATTCGTCCTCCGCCACCCGGATTGAGGCAAATCACTACGCGACCACGAGGACTTAGAGCGCATTGGGAATTGGGCATTCCAAATTGGGGAGAAAAGGGAAAAAAAAAAATGTGTTAATAAATGATAAACAAACATAATGTCTCATAATTTGCAGTTTAGTTCGATAAGAACTGGCTTTTAAATATAAAGTTAAATGGCTAATATACATTTTTCAGAAATCGAGACAAACAGATTTCTTTAAATTGAATAGAGGTATCAACATTGGTATCGATATCGGTGATCTTGGCCTTGATAGTACTTGTTATGGGTTTGAAAAGAAACTTAGTTGTATCTTCCATCCCTAAAGGAATGTCTAACTGAATTGCAAAAATAATTATTGTTTTTAAACAGCTTTCCCAAAAACAATCCCCCTATATGCTACTGGTCAAACAAACAGATTGTCCCTCCCCCAAACTGACACCATTGATTGCTGTGTCGGGCTGGTCGGGACACTCAAACAAATAGTGTTTACTCAATCAACAAATGGCTTACTTATAGTTGTCTCTGCGTATTAAGCTGGAATATGAGAAAGTATATAAAGCTTTAGCCCCACCAAACAGAACTGCAAAAATTAATATTGCTTTCAAACAGCTTTTTTGAACACTCCCCATGTCTTCCGCTGATTGAACAAACAGATAATCCCTCCCATATCTCATGCCATTGGTTGGGTCAGTGTTGTTGTGTAGGGCTGGATGGGTTGCTCAAAACAAAGATACATTTTTATAGTGCCATTAAGACATAGTGTTTACAGTTTTTGATCAAATTAACTTACAAATGGCTTACATATCTTGTTACTTGTTACATTTTAAGATGGAAAAGGAGAAAGTATTTTAAGATAGAAAAAGTTACACACTTCAACATCAAGGTCTTGAGAAACATAAGTTGCCTGATACTCTAAATGTCAATCTCACTTTCATTTTTTGCAGAGTCCCTGTGTTTACAAAATGGTAAACAACTGGGTCATTCTGTCTGTCTACATCTTTTCATTTTTGATTGGCCTTCCAGCCAATATTCTGGCCATGTGCACCTTCATTAAGAAGCTTGGCGACAAACCAGGTCTGAATGACATCCTACTCTTCAACCTGACGGTTTCAGATCTGGTCTTCCTGCTTTTTCTTCCCTTCAAGATGTATGAAGCGGCAGCTGATATGAAGTGGAACTTACCGCAAACCTTGTGTTCCATTGCCTCCTTCGTCTTTTTTACCACAATTTACACCAGCTCTCTGTTACTCATGACTATCGCTGTGGATCGCTATTTAGCAGTCATGTTTCCTTTCAAATACAGACAGTTGCGAAGGCCATTGTACGCCGTAGCAGGCAGCATCTTTATCTGGTTGTTTTGTGGTGCACACTGCAGCATCGTTTTCATCATCGTCCACATGCCTGAACCGAACAACACCACTCCAAAAACCGTGTGCTATGAGGACTTCAACGAGAAACAGAAAAGCATTTTGTTGCCAGTGCGGCTTGAATTTTTTGTCATCCTCTGTCTGGTGCCGCTCTTAGTTTGCATCTTTTGTTATGTGAACTGTATCTACATCCTGTATACCAGGCCTCACATCACTAAAAAGAAAAAGCAAAGGGCCTCCGGCATGGCATTGTGCACTTTGAGTATCTTTCTACTATGTTTTCTACCGTACAACATCTCCCATCTGGTGGGTTACTGTAGCAACAACAGCCCGCCGTGGAGATACTATATGCTTTTGTTGAGCACTCTAAACACCTGTTTGGATCCATTAATTTTCTATTTCTCTTCATCAACTTTCCGGGAGAATGCCAAGATTTCTTTCTTGAAGACATCCTGTGCTAGCAAGAAAGCTGAAATTGTGCAAATGGAGATGAGATTTGAAAGAGATGACATATAAAATTAAACAACTTTGGCAACAGATAAGATGATTTTGCCAGTGGGAAATATTTCCTAACAATTTCCATGTAAATATTTGCACTATATGTATTGTAAATAGCCTTCAATTATTATGCAATTATTAAGGTGATGTGACGGCACAAATCTAGCCTGATCTCATTAAAATTATGTGACTATTGCAACATTACATGGTATATTACATGGTTCATTACACGTATCGCGGCAGTTCCAAGTTGAAATGTCCACTATCTGGCGCTAAAAGGGAGTTAAAATTTCTCCCAAACAGATGAAGTTTTTAAGGTTAATGCTCTATCAAGTTTTAAATCAACAAAACCGACCTCCCTACCCTAAACCTTAATCTCAAGCAATACACATGCGTGGACGTTGTATTTTGGCTTAGCTACACGCAATACATAATTTAAATTCATTTAAACTGACTGTTCTTAGTTCAGGAGACTCTGGGCTGTCAGTAAAGGGTTAAACTTAACAAGACAGAGTCATGTGACAAAACAACATAGCGCCGATCACAGCAGAGTTTGTCTTTGGGAGAAACGCCAACAAAACTATATCTGGTAAGAAATCTCATTACGTTTTTACACTGAAACCTGTTTGAGTCAAAACATTACATTCTCTAGTTTCATCCAACATGCCACACTGCTAAACACAATATACACTAATGTGTACTTTAGCGCATTTTTTTCTTAGAAATCCTATATTTACTGTGCATTATCACATTGAGAATTAATGGGTTCATCCAAAAGCTGAAACAATTTTGCTTTCAGAGGCTTTATTGAGTTAGGATAAACAAAAAGGTGTTATTGTAACTGTTCTGAGACCAGTGCAGATCTCCTGGAATTTTCACGCGCA
This sequence comes from Myxocyprinus asiaticus, assembly GCF_019703515.2. Taxonomy (NCBI): domain Eukaryota; kingdom Metazoa; phylum Chordata; class Actinopteri; order Cypriniformes; family Catostomidae; genus Myxocyprinus; species Myxocyprinus asiaticus. The sequence goes on from NC_059359.1 coordinate 4,121,081, forward strand.
ACAGTCTCTAGAGAGTATAGAGAATGGTGCGAAAAACAAAAAACACCCAGTGAGCGGCAGTTCTGTGGACAAAAACACCTTGTTGATGAGAGAGGTAAACGGGGAATGGCCAGACTTGTTCGAGCTGACAGAAAGGCTACGGTAACTCAGATAACCCCTCTGTACAATTGTAGTGAGCAGAATAGCATCTCAGAATGCACAACATGTCAAAACTTGAGGCAGATGGGCTACAACAGCTGAAGACCACGTTGGGTTCCACTTCTGTCAGCCAAGAACAGAAAACTGAGACTGCAGTGGGCCTACCTTTTGTGTACCTCAGCAGAAATCCAGGTTTGTCAGACCAAGCGATGGTTTTCCAATAGTCTACTGTCCAGTTTTGGTGAGCCTGTGCCCACTGCAGTCTCAGTTTCCTGTTCTAAGCTGACAGTAGTGGTACATCAATGTTTGATTTGTTGTATGTTCAGAAATGTTTTTATGCACAGCACTGTTGTAATGCGTGTTTATTTGGGTTACTGTCACCTTCCTGTCAGCTTGGACCAGTCTGGCCATTCTCTGTTGACCTCTGTCATTAACAAGCCGTTACCGTGCACAGAACTGCCGCTCACTGGAGGCTTCGCAGCTTTTTCGCAGCATTCTGTTTACACTCTAGAGACTGTTGTGCGTGAAAATCCCAGGAGATCATGGAGATCATCAGCAGTTACAGAAATACTCAAACCAGCCTGACTGGCACCAACAATCATGCCAGGGTCTAAATCACTGAGATCACATTTTTTCCCATTCTGATGGTTGATGTGAACATTAACTGAAGCTCCTGACCCATATTTGCATGATTTTATATATTACACTTCTGCCACATGACTGGCTGATTAGATAATCGCATGAATAAGTAGATGTACAGGTGTACCTAATAAAGTGGCCGGTGAGTGTAGATTCAGAATTTATAATGTATCATTTTATTTTAACATGGTTGGCAGTGATTGGATGATACTGGCCATTACTTTAAATCAGAATTAATTATGTTAATTTCTGATGTAATATCTGTATCGCCTTAAAAAAATTAATAACCAACACTACTGGAAACATAATAATTTGATTAAAAAAAATTTATATATATATTATCTATAGCTTGGTATTATTTAAAATTTCACAACTTAGTCCCACTGTCCACAGATGTGGACATAAATTTTTAGGAAAACTAGTTGCTCTAGAATTTTTTTTGTGCATGATGATTAGGTGCAACTAGTTACAAATCAAAAAGGGAAATGGAAAATGCACACAGCAGTCACGCTCGGGTCTCAGAAGGTTAAAACTAAACCTAACCGATAGTGTCATAAAAAGCAAATGTAAAATGAAAAAGGCAATCACTGAAGCAACCACGTCATTTTGCAGTGCTTATATGACACTTTGGGCTCATGCATTGACTCTTATGCTCTTCAGGACCTGTACCCCAGTCCTTTACATCACAAGTGCAATGCTCTACCAGTTGAGCTACCGCACAATTTGATTGTACTCGAACAAGCTTGTAAATGTAGTCGGTTATGTAATGCAAACATTAAAATGTATCACCTTACAAGTCATGTGCTATAGTAAAAGTGTTCAGATGCCATAAGATAGCATTGTGTGAGGGTTTGTTTGAAATAGAATAAATGCATTGTTGTAGTGCCTCTAGTGGCCATTTTACCAGGAAACTGCTGCGATACGAACAATGAGCAAAAATTTAGGTATAGCAACTTGATTCTGTTAGACCAGGTTGCAAAATTCAATGCTTGTCTTGACAAAATTTCCTTTTGTTGTTATTTCTGTTACAACTAAATGTTTATCTCATGTCAGACAGAAAATAAACAGAATGACATCAAATGACAAGAGAATAGTCTGAAATTTTATTGGAGATTTTGTATCTTTGTGGATGAAATATTATTGAGATTTTTTTATTTCTGTATTGTGGGCTAGTTAGCACTTCATCCTAAATTCATATCGGGGTGGGATTCGAATAGAGGCTAAACAAATGCTGCTACAAGATACAGAAAAACCTACATCTTCGAATTTTCATTCGAGTTAAGAACCAGATATCCAGACATCGGTATGTACAATTCATGTTTAAGAACTTCAGTGTTTGTTTCTTTTTCATTTTAGCGAGGGCCGGCCAGTCTTCTGCATTCGTGCATCCTGTAGGCACACATGTAAAATATACCTGCAAAAACAAAATTGTTTCATAAGATCAACAGTTCTTGACATCAAACTTGCATAAAAGTCTCTTTAGGCATCTTTACTCTGCAAAAGGCAGCACCAAAGCTACATCTGATGTGGCACATTTAGAGGCAGTTCAGACAGAACGTGTTCTTTGCCCTAAAAAAAAAGCTAGATGCAGTACAATGAACAGAATGCACTTTTAACAGTAACTTGACACGGTGTCTAAAAAAAAAGTGGCACTCCTATGCGAGACACTGAAAAAAAAAACAGTGAGACGTGGCATAATGGTCAAAGATGTCCATCTAGTGCATGTTTACATAGAAAAACTATTGAGAAAAGAGCATGGATGGATGCAAAAATGCATTCTATGTGAACAGCCCCTTTCACTATTTAATGTGGCACAGAGGCGGCATTAATGCAGGAATCATTAATGCAGGAAGCAATGAATTGCGTTCTCAAATGTTACATTTTTAACAACATGTCGCCTAGTGCACGCCTCAAAGGAAACAAGACGTGCACTAATTGTTATGACACTGTCATACTTTAACAGCTCTGATGCGTAATGTTATTAATGCAAAACTAATGGGCCATTGCATCTTGGCACTGCATTTTGCGCAATGGAATAAAGCAAAATGCAGTTGTATTGAGAAACGTTTTTCAAAGTTGAACTACTTTTAACTCAACACACCGTTTTAACGTCTTGCACAGAAATGACGCACTTTTTTTAGATGCTGTGTCAAGTTAAACAGAACTTCAACTGTTAAAAACATGACTCGAGACATGAGCTCGAGTTTTGTTCTATTCGTGGTGCTATGTCTAGCTTTTTTTAGTGGTCTTCAGATGTTTTTCAAAGTTGAACTACTTTTAACTGAACACACCATCTTAAAAACGCAGAGTTCATAAGGTAGGATCTGAAAAAACAATATAACTGTGTGAACGGCCCCAATGCTTTTTGAGAGACACGCTTTATCTATCTTTACAGACCTGCAAAAAAAGTCATGAGTAGAGCAACCCAGCCCAGTATGTAGGACCAGGAGAAACGCCAATCGCCAAAACGTTTTCCTAGGAAGTTCACCGTCACACCGGTGTAGATCGCCATGGCGAGCAGCACAAAGAGTGCTGGAGGAGAAACAAATGAGACAAATGTGATAAGATTTGTCAAAAGAATTTCTTACATTTCCATGTTAAGTTTCTTCTTGTGTACTTACCTGCTTTCTGTAAGTGTTTATTAGCGTACATGGTTTGCTCAATACTGTAGGTCACTTAAGTGAAAGACTTACTGGAAACAAAAAACATGATCCCTGCTGCAAAGGAACGGTTGAACCGCTCAAAGGCGGAAAAATGCGCAAAGGAGAGGATGCCTGCGATGATTCCCGCGAAACACAACATTGCAGAGAGGATCATGAAGGCACGGGTTGCGTTCCAATAAGCTGTAATGAGAAAGAAAGAAAAAGATATAGCCTTAACTTCTATTGGCAGTTGCCACAAAACATCACTACTCATTTGCATTAGATGTCGACTGATATATTGGTTTTGCCGAGTAGTTGGTGCCGATAGCTTCTTTTGGAATTGTTGATTATCAACAGAAATTAACGCTCCTAAAAGCACATAAAGGCCAAATAAAAGTAATCCATATGACTCCAGTAGTTAAATTAATGTCTTCAGAAGCGATATGATAAATGTGGGTGAGAAACAGATCAATATTTAAGTACATTTTTGCTAAAAAATACATTCCCAGTAGGGGGCGTATGCATGAAGAATGTGAATCGCCAAAAACACACAGAAGAAGAATGTGAAATTTAAAGTGGAGATTGACTGAGCAGGGAGGAGAATTTATAGTAAAAATTTACTAAAATATTGATTTGTTTCTCACCTACACCTATCATATCGCTTCTGAAGACATGGATTAAACCACTGGAGTCATAGGGATTACTTTTATGCTGAGTTATGTGATTTTTGGAGCATCCAAATTTTGGCACCTATTCACTTGCATTGTTCAGACCAAAAGAGCAGAGATATTCTTCTAAAAATATCTTCATTTGTGTTCTGCAAAAGAAAGTAAGTTATACACATCTGAAATGGCATAAGTGTGAGTAAATAATGACAATGTCTTTTGGTGAACTATTCCTTTAAGTCTTCATTGACCATATTCATCCGTATTTACAGTATATTCTCACTTTAATGCATATTTTATTATTTTGATCAGATAATCATCAGTGTTCTAAATTGATGTGAAGGGAATGGACAGAAAAGCAACATCAGCCCATACATCACATCACCTAATTCATATCTGGTGAATGTAAATATACGTATATGAAAACCCTTCTTCTGGTGAATATATAGGCTTTGCATACAAAACGTATGATGCACTGACATTGATGAACATTTATTTATGTAACCGTTATTAATGATTGAGTTCATGTCGAGATGATTTTTTATTTCACACTGTCCCTTGAATAAAGGGAAAAAAGTGTTTTAATAATACTGAATTAGCAGAATACCGGACATTTTATGACAACTGATCGTTGATGATCTAGTCAAGTCATTTTTATTTGTATAGCACTTTTCACAGCACACGTAGTTTCAAAGCAGCTTTACAGAAAATCATGCTTTAACAGAAAATTAAACTGTAATATCTATAAAGTCTTAGAGTCATCATTGTGTAATTTGATTAAATATGATATAATAAATATAATTGTGTATACAAATAAATAATTAAATAATAATTTTATTTAGAACACCAGTGAGCAAGCCGAAGGTGACTGTGGCAAGGAACACAAAACTCCATAAGATGTAGTGTAAGTTATGGTTTAAAATTAGGAAACTAAGTAAGTGTTAAGGGCCAGTGTTTAAACAAATATTTTATATGAACTGTAAGATTAATGACTAATGTCTTTGAAGTTCATCCTGGATTAACTGCAGAAGTTCACATAGATGCGTTGTCCTTTGTTAGTTGGCTGATGAAGGCTTTTGTTGGTAATTAATTGATAGTCTATGTATTCCATTTTAAGAGTGTAGTCCATCAATAGACAAAGGTGATGCAAGCTGAGATCAATGAGGTGCATCACAGTTCAACAGGCAGGTCATTTCGGTGAGGTCTATTCTAAGTCCAAGGTTCAGGCAATGGCATATGAAGTATTCCATGTCTTAGGTTTGGAGTTGGCCTCAGTTCATCCTATGAAATCCATCATAATAGACTGAAGTGATGTTTGGCTGGCACCAGCTGCATTTAGTCATCATCACTCAGGGACACGTAGCAGTGGAGTCTGACACCAAGCAGGAACGGAGCTGGATCTGGCTCTGGTAACCTCGGGATATGAACAGGGAAACAAATATAATATTAGCATAGATGCCATTCAATTTTTTGCTGAGTTATAGATCATGATAAATGTTTCTGGTTCCGGCAGACCTAACTAAAGCAACCTAATTGTGAGTTGATGGCTAAATTAGGTGTATGTCTGGCTAAATAGATGAGTCTTTAGTCTAGACTTAAACTGGGTGAGTGTGTCTGCATCCCGAACAGTGTTTAGGAGCCAAATAGGAAAAGGATCTACGTCCTTTTGTGCATTTTGATATTCTAGGAACTGTTAACAGGTCAGAATTTTGCAATCGTAATGAACGTGATGGAATATAGCATGTCAGAAGGTCACTTAAGTACTGTGGAGCTAGACCATTCAAAGCTTTGTAAGTAGTTAACAAAAAGTTTAAATTAATACGAAATTTAAAAGGTAGCAAATGTAAAGATGATAAAATGGGGCTAATATGATCATATTTCTTGGTTCTAGTCAGCTGGTGCAGCAGGCTGCTGCATTTTGAACCAACTGAAGTTTATTTATTGAACTTGCAGGACATCCTCCCAGTAATGCATTACAATAATCTAGTCTTGAGGTCATGAACGCATGAATTAGTTTTTCAGCATCAGCAACAGAGAGCATATTTCGTAACTTAGCAATATTTCTGAGGTGGAAGAATGCTGTTCTACAAACATTGGACATTAGACAGATTGGTATCAAATATAACACCTAAGTTCCTCGCTGTAGAAGATGATGTAACATTACATCCATCGAGAGTCAAATTATATTTAACCAGCTTATTTTTTTTAGGTTTTTGGTCCAATAATTAGTACCTCTGTTTTGTCAGAATTGAGTAGAAGGTCATTTCTGGCCATCCAGTCTTTGATTTCATTGATATACTCTGCTAATTTGGAGAATTGTGAAATTTCATCAGGTTTCGAAGAAATATAAAGTTGGGTATCGTCGGCATAACAGTGGAAACTTATTCCACGATTCCTGATAATATCTCCCAGGGGAAGCATATATAAGGAGAAAAGTAGAGGCCCTAAAACAGATCCCTGTGGCACTCCAAACTTAGCTTTTGTTTGATTTGACAGTTCCTCGTTTACACATACAAAGTGGTAGCAGCCTGCTAAATAGGACCTAAACCATGCTAATGCAAGTCCAAAAATGCCAATATAATTCTCCAGCCTATTCAAGAGAATGTCATGATCTATGGTGCCGAAGGCAGCACTAAGATCTAAAAGCACTAGAAGAGAAATGCAGCCATGATCAGATAAGAAGAGCAAGTCAGTTGTAACTCTGATAAGTGTAGTCTCTGTACTGTGATGGGGCATAAATCCAAACTGCAATTGTTCATATATACTATTTCTCTGTAGAAATGAACATAGTTGGAAAGACACTAACTTTTCTAGTATTTTCGACATTAATGGGAAATTAGTAATCTGTCTATAATTAGCTAATTCTTTAGGATCAATCTGTGGCTTCTTAATAAGTGGTTTGATAACTGCCATTCAAGTTTCTTGGGATATGTCCTAACAATAGCGAGGAGTTAATAATATTAAGAAGAGGTTCTGAGATTACAAGGAATACCTCTTTTAAGAGCTTAGTTGGTATTGGATCTAATATACATGTTGTGGCTTTTGATGTTTCGATAAGTTTTGTTAGCTCTTCATGACCTATGACAGTGAAGGATTGAAGTTGCTCGTGAGGAAAATTATGAGACACTGTTTTCTGAGGTACTGTGACAGACGATTGCATAATTCCAATTTTATTTTTGATGATTTCAATTTTATCAGTAAAGAAATTCATGAAGTCATTACTATTGTACTGAGACGGAATATCTGGTTCAGTCAAACCAATTTGGCCACAGTACTAAATAAACACCTAGGATTGTTATGACTATTTTCTATGAGTTGGCTAAAATGTGCTGACCTGGCAGCTTTTAGTGCCTGTCTGTAGCTACAGACACTATCCTTCCATACACCATGAAATACCTCTAATTTTGTATTCTTCCACTTGCGCTCCATTTTCCGAGCTGCTCTCTTGAGAGCATGAGTGTGATCATTGTACCATGGTGCAGGGCTGTATTAGAGAAGACTGTATTTATATTTTCTGTTATTACATCAAGTTCCTCTAGACTTTTTGGCTTACTGAGTATATGAGATAAATCTGAAAGATTATTAGTGAAGCTATCATAGTTCTACCTGAATGATAGCATGGTGTAAATTGAGTAACATTAGCTGATCGCAGCATACAAGAAACGAGGTAATAATCTGAGATGTCATCGCTCTGCGGCAGAATTTCTATAGTATCAACATCAACTCCATATGACAGAATTAAATCCATCATTTGATTATGACGATGAGTTGGTCCTGTCACATTTTGTCTGACTCCAAGAGAGTTGAGAATATCCATAATTTCTTATCCCAATGTGTCATTTTAATTATATATGTGAATGTTTAAGCCACCAATAATTAAAACTCTATCCACAGTAACTCCTAGATCTGATAGAAAATTTGCGAATTCACCAAGGAAATCCGAATATGGCCCGGGTGATCTATATACTGTAGCAAGGGCAAAAGACAACAGAGATTTTTTATTTGTATCTGACAGTGTCACATTAAGCATTATTAGTTCAAAAGACTTAATCTTATATCCTGTCCTCTGTGTAACACCAAAAATGTCACTGTAAATTGCAGCAACACACCCTCCTCGACCTTTCAGAAGAGGCTCATGTTTATAACAACAACCTGGGGGAGTAGATTCATTTAAACTAATATATTCATCCATGTTTCAGTCAAACAGAGCACATCCAAACTATGATCTGTAATAATTTCATTTACAATCAGTGCTTTGGTTGAAAGAGATCTTATGTTTAGTAGCCCTACCTTTACTGTATATATTTATATTAATTTCTTTGTATTATTTTTTTTCTTTTTTCCTTAATTAAATTTTTTCTAAATGATTTAGTGAGGGGTTTGTGTTTGGTAGTTCAGGGAACAGACACATTCTCTATGTGATATCTGGGTGAACCAGTCACTATGTGTTGTAGTTTATGTGACCTGTGTGACATCTCAAGGCAGCTAGCAGACTTTTGGATTAGCCAGTTTGTCTGCTTCCTGACCTGGGCCCCTGTTAGTCAAATACTAGAGCCAAGACCATGAGCCACATTATAGAGAGGAGAGCAGCACCTTCCCTGGAGGGATGGAGTCCATCTCTCTTTAGCAGGTCAGGTCTACCCCAAAAACTCTTCCAATTGTCTACAAATCCTATACTCTTCTCTGGACACCACTCAGACATCCAGCCGTTCAGTGACACTAATCTACTATAAACCTCGTCACCACAATGAGCAGGGAGGGGGCCAGAGCATATTATAGTGTCTGACATTTTTGCAAATTCACACACCTCTTTAACATTATCTCTAGTGATCTCCGGTTGGCGAAGCCGGACATCGTTATTGCCAACATAAATAAAAATTTTAGAAAATCTGCGTTTAGCATTATCCAGCACTTGTAAATTTGATCTGATGTCAGATGCCCGAGCCCCCGAAGTGCATTTATCAATAGTGGCTGGAGTCTCTATTTCCATGTTCCTTACAACAGAATCTCCTATAACAAGGGCGCTTTCAACATGATTTTCAGTGGGTGCATCACTGAGTGGAGAGAATCGAATGGAAACCCTAACAGGAACAGGAGAGTGGTGTCGCTTTGCTGAGCGAGTATGCCGCCGAGACGTCACCCAAACGCCTTGCTGCAGGGGCTGTACAGCCGGAACCAAAGTGTGTGTGTTGCTCACTTTTCTACCCGCATCCAAAACAGTATCTACTGGCTTCTCTTTGTCACTGACCTCCACCAGTATTTGGATGCGTGTCTCTAACTCATTAAACTTCTCCGTCAGCCTGACTAAATTCTTACATTTATCACAAGTAAATCCCTCACTGCTGACAGAAAAAGCTATAGTAAACATGTGCCATGCAATGCAGGAAGCAATAACATGAGCGGATGCCATGACTTACCGCAATTGTTTGTTGTTGTTATGGTTGTTCTTGAGTGGTGAGGGTTTGAGATCGATGTGAATCCTTCACGCAATTGTTTGCTGTTGTTGTGGTGGTTCCTAATCAGCTGAGGTTTGAGATTGATGCAATAATCCATGTAAAACACAGAGGAGAAAACAAATGCACGCAGTCGAAATGTGAGATGTAGGCAAGCGGGGGAAAAGAAAAGAAAACGGATGCGCTCGGTAATATTCACACTGTTGAAACTGTTTGTGAGAGCAGGTGAGAGCACAGGCTTTTCAAAATATGAGTCCCCGGTGTATTTTGGGCTTGTTTATGGTTAAAAGTTCCACGTTATCCACCAAAACTTTTTTTTTATTATTTTTTTTTTTGGGGGGGGGTTATTACTGAGATTATTGCACAATAAACTGCATCTGTGATGTAAATTTACTTTTAATTTACTTTGATCTTTTTGGCTAAAAACATTTTCTTTGAAAGAAAACACATTCAATAAATCAATTTTAAAAAACCTTTGCAGTTTAATCGGTTATCTGCTTTTTTCACCACCTTAGTTATCTGCAAAATTCAACAGCAGTCAACCTTTGATTTGCATAAAGTTTTAACTGTTTTATAGTTGGTTTATGGATATCTTCACTAAAATGTCTTTACTTTTAAGGCAAAATAGTCTCTAGAATGGAATAAGACGCTATTAAATTGTCTTATGTAACCATAGAGAATCTATAGACACACACAGGCAACTATGGACAACAACTCTGTCACATACTTACCAATACTGTCGGTCTGCGTGTAGCATTTGCCAGACATACAGTATCTCCACAGGCCCTGATGAGCAAAGCTGCCAGACAGTCTATACTGCATCCAGTAGTCCGTTGCCGTGGAGACCACCAACAGGATGTTGCCCACGATGGCACAGAACAAACCGCCTCCCATAAAGCTGTACATCCTGAGTGACACTGTGGTGGTGGCAAAGCTAAACACGCTACACAGATTAGACACATTTCAGTCAATTACACACATCTGTAGCAATTATTTAGGTCCCACTTTGTATTAGGTGTCTTTAACTACTATGTACTAAAATACATACAATACAATGTATCAATTGTGTAATTACATGTTGTTCTGCAAAATTCTCACATTTGCTTCAACTGAGGTTGAGGTATGGGTAGGTTAAGGAGTAGGGTTACTGGTTAGGTTAGCAGTGTAACAACAGATTAAATTAAATGCAGGTACTTTAAATGTAAGTACAATGCGACAACACATATGTACATTGTATCAAATGCTCAAGTACTAAGTAGTTGTGTCCATTAGTTATTATACACAATATTTACATTGTTTTTAAAGCAGCATTGTTTTGCTATTCCTCAAACATTTTAGTCAGGTTTAGTCCTAAACCCCTAACCTTAAGTATTAAAAGTCTGCAATTAATTCAGCCTGAATCGCTTAACGTAAAGATTCCATTCAAAGGACCTCAGAATTAATTTGTGCATAAATTGTTCTTAAAATATTTTTTTATGTAAACTGTCACATTCAATTCAATGGGCAATTTATGTAAGAATGGATTTTTTAACAGTTTACAGAAATTCGCTCAGATTGTGTATCAAGAATAAGGCCTAAACTTCGTTTTGTAGATAATTTCAGTTTTTGTAAGCATGTTTTTTTTTTTTTTAATAAAGTATTTTAAGATAAAAGTTTGAAAATCTCCCTTTTAAGAAAAAAAACAAAAAAACAAAACAAATAAATGAATTTGCAAAAGAATAGCAGGTTGGTGGCATCAAATCTTTGAACGATATTCAGTAAATTGGATATCCACGAGCAGAACTTCCATACATAGCCTATATTCTGCATTGTTTTCTTGTTCAATTCAATTTAATTTGTATAGCAATTTTTACAACACATATTGTTTCAATATATAAGTTATTTCTGTGAAATTATCTGTACATGTTTTCTGTACTATACTTAGACTCTCTACACTTTTTTTTTTTTTTTTTTTTTTTTGCTATTTTTTCACGTGTTTACTGTGCAATTGCTCATGGAGATTGCCACGACATTATTTAAAAAAAAAATTTCCACGCTGGTCTTTTATTATGGTACAATACAATTTGTACAGTGCTGGGTAGTAACAGATTACATGTAATCTGGATTACATAATCAGATTACGAATCAAGTACTTGTAATTGGATTAAACTGCATTTTCGATGTGAAATTGCGTGAGATCGATGTGAATCCCTCACGCAATTGTTTGCTGTTGTTGTGGTGGTTCCTAATCAGCAGAGGTTTGAGATTGATGCAATAATCCATGTAAAACACAGAGGAGAAAAAAAATGCATGCAGTTGAAATGCGAGATGTAGGCAAGCGGGGGATGCGCTCGGTAATATTCACACTGTTGAAACTGTAGAAAAGTGGCAAAAAAACTAAGCACGCGGTAAAATGGCAAAGGATAAAACGATGAAAGTAGAAGAATAAGCAATGCTAAGCAGGCTATCAAGATACAAACAAACACAGATTTGTGCAGCGTGTCAGCAGCAACCGGAACAGGAAGCCAGTGTGGTCCACTTGGTTACTTCATGCGTTCATACAGTATTTATTAGCCTTTATGACAATGTTTACTTCATAGTCTTTATATTGTACATTGTAGATGATTGTAAGAGTGCATATTTTTTGTCCCTTATTGGTTTGTGAGAGCAGGTGAGAGCACAGACTTTTCAAAATAAGAGTCCCCGGTGTACATAATCAGATTACAAATCAAGTACTTGTAATTGGATTAAACTGCATTTAAAAATACCCGTAATCGGACTACAGTTACTTTTTTATGGATTGCATTATTACATGTTAATTAGGCAACGGCAGTAAATTTCTTTTTAAAATCTTTTAAATTTTTTACTCTAAACAGCCTACCTATAATATACGTTCGTTAACTCTTCGAATGTTTTTTAAAGAGCGGGAGAGGGTTGTGAAATTGCACAGACCCAATACTGAAGATGGAGTGGTCTAAATCAGCATTTGACCACTGGATGTACAGAGATAATTTAACTTTTAAGGCGACAAATACATCAATGTGCGACTCTGCCTTCCAAAGCAGGGACTGAAAACGGTTCAAGGAACGAAAACAAAAAACGAAAACGAACAAAAATTTTAGCAGAACGTAACCAAAAACCAGAAAATTGATTTTAAATTGTTCCAGAGTGAAAAATGTATTTTTAAATGCTGATAATGATATGCATTTTTTCATGGAGCCAAAGGGTTTATCACAGAAAATGTTTGGAGCTACACCACTTCATGTTGCCTGAAAAAATGTAACGTGCTTTGATCCTGAAGAAAACTGCTGCATCACATGATTCTTTGCCTAATTGCCCATTGTGGATGTCGCATTCTGTGAATGAAGACTTTTTTAACAACTATGTATATTTACTACATATACATGCACAGCTAATCCAGATACTAGGAAAACATTATTAGGGGTAAACAGTACTTTTCTCCATTGTTTCCAAGTCATGACTGAATTATTGTCAGATATGATGCATTAATACAGATTTCATGCTGGAGGGTTTGAATGAGAAGCAAATCTGTAATAAAAATTACAGTATACTTTACTGTTTATTAACTACTTGTTATGATTTCTATGCTGATAAATCCACCACACAATGAAAAATGTAATTGCTTATTTTTGCTTATTTTGGGTTTGTTTTTCCAGACCAGGTTGCTTATTTCTCTTGTGAGATCTGGTAATTGGTATTTCACTAACCCCTTAGCACAGAGTACTGTCATTTTTAAAAGAACGTTATTAACGGTTCTTTTATTTTGTTATAACCAGTAACCTTTAGGAAAGGAGGCTGCAGAACTTCTGAACCAGAACAAACAAATACTGTTTTTGCTTCAAATCAAAGTTTGTAATGTTGTGACTCACCTCGGAGCTGGTTGCTTTGGTTCATTGCTTACAACTCTTTTATGGAGGATTTTATGAAAAGTCAATGGAAGAAATGAATGGAAAAATACTTAGGGAAAAAGTGGGTGGGCACTGTTGTCCTCTATTGCATTAGTGCTGTAAAATTAGTTTTAGTTTCGTGAATAGCTTTTGTACTCAGCTTCAGTCATTTAAATGAATGCACTTTTGCTTTAGTGATAACTTTGAGGCCGATTTTATTGGTCTGATCTGATCTATTACCACACCATTTTACCATCAGGCTCTTGTTAGCAATAAAGAATGGAATATATTTTCATTCCTCTTTGTACGTTTATGTTAAAATGGTACTAGATTATCCTACTTAAATGCAAGTGATATTATATAAAGTAATCCAAAAGCAATCTGATTAGATTACCCCAAAAACGTAATCTGCACTATTACGTAACTGATTGGCATTTTTGTCATGTAATTTGTAATCTGATTATAATTCAGAAGTAAACCACCCAGCACTGAATACAATGTATCTCAAATAAACCCACCCCTAAATGGTACATAAAAACAAAAAAACTGAGGTCTGGCTATGCGATTACCAAGCTAGATGTCTTCATATTCGTACATGATATTTGCATTCTCAGTTGAGATTCTTCTTATTTTTTACATCTATATCCATGGTGAATCGTGCATGCAAATATATGTAAGAAAATAAGACAAATCTCAATTTATATCAACTTTTACATGGCACAATAACTGTGTTGATTCTTACACAGAACCATCAGAAAACAAGATGCACATTGAGTAACAACGGCAAACGGCAAAACAAATCTGATGCAGCATATAATTTACACAGAACAAAAGCTGAAATCCTAAACATATCTTAAACTATAACACTATTCTAGTGCTGCCTTGTACAGGTATTTCCTTCCAGAAATGCAAATCTGGTGTGTATTTATTGATCACTGTACGTTCTGTTTTTCACATAGCCAAATTTACTTCACAGGATGTACGTGTGTATGCAGCATCCTTTGTTTTTACAGTACACTTCAGAGTTTACACAAGCAAAAACAGTATCTTCCATCTTTTATTTCCCAGGAATACCTCAGACATCATTTTGTAATGCAATGCAAAAACCGCAATGGATACACAATATGTAAACAAAAGAGCTGCACTGTCAGCTGTACACATGCAAAATGGTGCACAAAAAAATAAATAATAATTCACAGTGATCACAGCTGTCAAGCTTCAAAAAGACCAACATTTTTGTTGTTCTTCCTCTATGCTGCATCTCTCAAATCTTATCCATTTTGCATTTTCAAACGGGTGCATCATGTTTGGTAATGATACAAGAAGAACCCATGGCATTTGGCATCAATAATGTCAAACCTGTACACTATTTTTCAGTCACTAGCAACTTAGATTTCAGTCTGTTCCTCACACAAAGCTATTGCATGACATCAACTTTTGGAATATAGTGCACAAGTTGTATGGACTACTCTTATGGTGTTTTTTGTCCTTTTGGAGCTTGAAAGACGTCACTATGAACTGTCAATAAATGGAAAAGAGCTGTGTAAAGATTCCTTCAAATTTCTCAATTTGTGTTCCACATGATAGATAACAGCATATGGATTTGGAACGATATGAGGGTGAAGAAATAATGACAGAATTCTTGTCCCTTTCACCATCATTATGACTATCAGGAAAGCCACAAGTAATGCAATAAAATGACTTTTAACATGGCTCATCCAATTAGAGATTAAATCTGATTCAAGAAATTAAATAAGCGCCCACTTTAAACTTCGAAAACCCTTGTTCAATATCATGAAACTTTGTCATTTTGTATTGACCAGCACAACATGTGCATTTTTCAGATCTATAACACAAATTTGTGGAGTCCATGCCAGCTGAAATACCAAATACTAAGATATTCTGAAATTCATACATACAAACTTTTCACTAAAATTGTTATGCTGCTAATTTGCAACAAATAAAGTTTGGATGGTGTTATATAACTAAAACTTCAAACCATCACAAACTTGAATTTGTCAGGTGTGTGAATGATTCTTACCTGAGGTCTTCAGGATTAATAAACCTGCTTAAGTATTAACCTTCCCAGAGGGAAAGAGAGTGAGTGAGAGAGAGTGGGAGCTGGCAGCGAGCGCAACCTCAAAGAGGACCCGCTAGGCCAAATTCCAAAAAGTTATCCCCTCCGCTTTTCTGTTGATGGTGGCAAAATCCTTTAAAACGCCACACAGAACAAATGCACTTGAGCTTGCCGGTGCCCGGGGCATGTGACCACTGCACACCGGGTCCACGGTCAGGGTTTGGACGGACCACAGACTCTTTTTTTGTTGTTGTTGTATTGGGCATTCTGGAACTGTGGATGTGCAGATGCTTGCAGTACTGCTGCGGTCAATACAACATGCTGAAGCGCACACTTTCTTTCAGCTGTGGTGTGTGGGGCCTGAGTGTGTACATGGTGACACACTATAAGTGGACAGACACACACACACTCCTATCATTATGAGGACTCTCCATAGATATAATTTTTTTTATACTGAACAAACTATATATTCTATCCCCTAAACCTAACCATCACAGAAACCTTTTCGAACATTTTCAAAAACACATTGTTTAGTATGTTTTTAAATCCATTTGAATTATGAGGGCACTAGGGGTGTCCTCATAAACCGCATTTATAGCATATACCCTCGTAATTACTAGCGTGTAACCTAAAAAAATGTCCTCGTAAACCACAAAAAGCAACTCACACACACACACACACTCTCTTATGCTCTTGTTTCATTAACATCACTGCTGTTATGATGAGCAAAAAGTTAAGGCTTCTTTGCAGTAGATGTAAAATGGTATGCAAGATAAAAAGAAAAAAAAAGAACAAGTATTATTAGCATAGTGCATTATTTTTTGTCTTGATGGAAATTATTTTTGAAGGAAAACGTTTAGAAGGAAAACTAAATTTAAATGGAAGCAAATAAGAAAGGAAGGAAATTTATAAGGAAAGGACTTAAAAAGGAAGTTTAGAAGAGAAGAAAATTAGAAGGAAGGAATATTAAAAGGAAAGAAGAAGTTTAGAAGGGAAAAAAAGAAAAACATTGTTTTAAAGAAAATACATTTAGAATGAAGAAAAGAAAGAAGGAATTAAGTCTAGAAGGAGAGAAGTTTGGAAGGAAGGAAATTTAGAAGGAAGGAAAGAAAGAACTTTAAAAGAAAGTTTGGAAGGATACATTTCAGAAGAAAATTAGCAAGGAAGGAAGGAAAGGAAGAAAGAAAGAAAGAAGGAAGGAAGGAAAGGAAGAAAGAAAGAAATAAAGAAGGATGGAAAAGAAGAAAGAAAGAAAGAAAGAAGGAAGGAAAGAAAGAAAGAAAGAAAGAAAGAAAAAAGGAGGAAGGAAGGAAGAAAGAAAGAAAAAAAGGAGGGAGGAAGGGAGGGAGGAAGGAAGGAAGGAGGAAGGAAAGAAGGAAGGAAGGAAGGAAGAAGGAAGGAAGGAAAGAAAGAAAGAAAGAAAGAAAGAAGGAAGGAAGGAAGGAAGGAAGAAGGAAGGAAGGAAAGAAGGAAAGAAGGAGGGAAGGAAGGAAGAAAGAAAGAAAGAAAGAAAGAAAGAAAGAAAAAAAGGAGGGAGGAAGAAGGAAGGAAAGAAAGAAAGAAAGAAAGAAAGAAAGAAAGAAAGAAAGGAATGAAGGAAGTTTAGAAAGAAGGAAATAAAGAAATATGTTTAAAAGGAAGTTTGGAAGGAAGGAATTTAAGAAGGAAAAACATTAGAAAGAAAAGTAGTTAATAAAGTAAGAGGTTTAGAAGGAAGTTTGGTAGGAAAGAAGTTTGGAAGAAAAGACAATTAGAAGGAAGAAAGAAAGAAAGAAAGAAAGAAAGAAAGAAGGAAGGAAGGAAAAAAAGAAGGAAGGAAGAAGGAAGGAAAGAAGGAAAGAAGGAGGGAAGGAAGAAAGAAAGAAAGAAAGAAAGAAAGAAAGGAGGGAGGAAGGAAGGAAGGAAGGAAGGAAGAAGGAAGGAAGGAAGGAAAGAAAGAAAGAAAGAAAGAAGGAAGGAAGGAAGGAAGAAGGAAGGAAGGAAGAAAGAAAGAAAGAAAGAAGGAAGGAAGGAGGAAGGAAGAAAGAAAAAGAAAGAAAGAAAGAAAGAAAGAAAGGAAGGAAGTTAAGAAGGAAAAACATTAGAAAGAAAAGTAGTTAATAAAGAAAGAAGTTTAGAAGGAAGTTTGGTAGGAAAGAAGTTTGGAAGAAAAGACAATTAGAAGGAAGAAAGAAAGAAAGAAGGAAGGAAGGAAGGAAGGAAAGAAACAAGTAAGGAAGGAAGGAAGGAAAGGAAGAAAGAAAGAAAGAAAGAAAGAAAGAAAGAAGGAAAGAAGGAAGGAAGGAAGGAAGAAAGAAGTAAGGAAGGAAGGGAAGAAAGAAAGAAAGAAAGAAAGAAAGAAAGAAAGAAAGAAAGAAAGAAGGAAGAAAGAAAGAAAGAAAGAAAGAAAGAAAGAAAGAAAGAAAGAAAGAAAGAAGGAAGGAGGAAGAAAGAAAGAAAGAAAGGAAGTTAAGAAGGAAAAACATTAGAAAGAAAAGTAGTTAATAAAGTAAGAAGTTTAGAAGGAAGTTTGGTAGGAAAGTAGTTTGGAAGAAAAGACAATTAGAAGGAAGAAAGGAAGAAAGAAGGAATGAAGGAAGGAAGGAAGGAAGGAAGGAAAGAAGTGAAGGAAGGAAGGAAAGGAAGGAAGAAAGAAAGAAAGAAGGAATGAAGGAAGGAAAGAAAGAAAGAAAGAAAGAAAGAAAGAAAGAAAGGAAGAAAGAAAGAAGGAAGGAAGGAAGGAAGGAAGAAGGAAGGAAGAAAGAAAGAAAGAAAGAAAGAAAGAAAGAAAGAAGGAAAAACATTAGAAAGAAAAGTAGTTAATAAAGTAGGAAGTTTAGAAGGAAGTTTGGTAGGAAAGAAGTTTGGAAGAAAAGACAATTAGAAGGAAGGAAGGAAAGAAGAAAGTTGGGAAGGAAAATGCTTCAATTGATAAATGACACCTCAAACATGAATTCTGTAAAAATGGGTTAACATATTAACCCATTACTTTATTTAGAATAAATAACAGAAACATTGTTTATTAGGTAAAATAACTCAAAATAACTAGTCTTACACTGGTCGGAAAAACATCCCCACCCCAAAACTCACATTATTGGTTGAGTCAGTGCTGTTATGGTCAGCCCAGTCACCATAAAGGTCTCAAACCAAAAAATTACAATTCCTTTGAAGCCCCAGAAATTGCACACTTCACCTTTAAATAAATGTTAATATAGGTCAGCATCACACAGTGGTGGCCATTCTCATACGGGTGTTCACAGAAGGCAACGGACCCGACCGCTCAAACTGCACCATGTGGAAAAAACATGGTAGAAAGTCAGTAAACACAAAAGAGGAGAATGATTTTAGGATAAACTTGAGTTGGGTAAAGGTACCTGCTGGAGTCTGTACTCAGGTGGTGGTTTGAGTCGACCGGTTAGTATTTTATGAGGGTTTGCCAGACTAGTCGGAGAGACAACAACCTGAGGAGAGAAAAAGGAAACTTCAGAAATGTCAGATAAGATGAAGAACAGGCTAAACAATACAAAAACATTTCTTCTTTTACCTTCACTGGTTTTGATACTGGATACTTCGGGTTTCCATCTGTTGAGGAACAGAATCATCTTTGACAACACTTCATTTCCCCTTCAAATGTTCTAATTTACTGACATTTTATTTTATATAATCAATAGATTCACTTTTTATTGTTATTGTTTATTTTATTGTATAATTTTTAGTTTTTGTTTTAAGTTATCTGAAAACAATATGGTGGACATTTTTTTGACAGTATTGAAATTTGTTTAAAGAAAAATGCCTTTTAATTATTTAATTACTAGTGTTTTGTCACAAAGTAGAATTCCTACATAGTTGTGCTAGTTTCGTATCTCTCGTTTTACTCCACTCTTTGTTTTTAAATAATTTGAACTCAAGACGATATTTTATGTCCATTTATTTATATATTTAGGGTGCTATAAGACCATTTTCTTCATGCTGGGTTCCTGATTGCTGTGGCAGAGCATTACACAGTTCAATAATGATAAAAATGAGGCTCACATTTCTGGAATTAAATAAATGCTTATTTTACACAATATTTACTAAAAAAATATCCATTGTTATAAAAATATAACAGAAATTGTGCATTATTCACTGACAGTTTTCATTGCCAATGCTGATCTCAGAATGGTCAGTTATCAGCTGATAAATCAGCCAGGCTGATAAATATTGCTTCATTACTACTATTGTTTTTTTTATAGTGAATAGCTAATAACAGTTTGGGCAAACACTCACCACGTTTACTACAGTAAATGACACCCAGCACAAAGAGCAGGACAAAAATACAGCAGGGGATTCCAGCAGCAATACCAGCAATAGCAGCTCCACTGAGTCCAGTACCTTATAAACACACACAAAGCATTAGTAAAGACCGTTTCAAGGACTGTTCATTGGTGACGTCAAATGACGTCATTGTTCCATGAATATTTCCTGCTTGTCAAAACAGAGACTGTTTAGCAGAGATGGACCACTTCTATTAAAATGAATGGGAGAAATTGGAACGCCCAACGATAGCCTCCGGTCAACCCGCCTTACAGGTAATATAGCCAATCACCTTTTAGCAGAGGTTGAAAGTAACGAATTACAACTACTCTCGTTACAGTACTTGAGTATATTTTTCTACTTTTTTTTTTAAGTATAAATAAATAATAGTACTTTGACTTTTACTTGAATTGATAAAAATGAAGTATTCAACTTCGCTACAGTTATTTTTCACCACAATTACAAAGTGCAAAAAAATACCTAATATTTATTTTATAAACTAAAACGCTATGTGCGCGGCATGACGGAAGCCTGCAGGGCACTGCATCATGAGCACAGCAGCTTGCATAAACTGCTGCCGGTGTCCTCTCTTCTCTAGCTTCTCCAAAACTTTCTGCCCTGTCACTATACAACAACTGTAATACTGTGATTTTCTGCATATTTCATTTCATTATGGAAATTCAGGTACGAGGGAACCGTTTGAACACGTTTAACCACTAATCAAACTTCACTTGTTTTTAAGGTAGACAATGTTTTAACTGTGTCAAACATTAACACAATGTAATTTAGGAGTTGATAACAGTTTGCTTAATAATATCATTCCATATCTGGACAATTGCTGCAATATCATAGAGGATAAATATCCTCCTCTATTATATTGCATTATATTAGTTTTGTGCAGCATGTTAACTTAATAGCCAAAATACTTGGACATACGTGAATGAGAATAAACCTAAAATAGGAATGTTTCAGTCATAATGCACATTATGTAGTTTGAGATGATTTAGAGACATTTCGAATGTTACAAATGGCTATTTCTATTTAAATAATGTTGTTTTCTTAAAATGTTCTGTTTGTTCAAGAATCCTCTTGCAGCAATGCAGGTCTTTGGCATTTAGAAGCTGCTAGTTTAGGACCTGTGAGGAGTCTGTTTCTCAAACTAGAGACTGTGATTTACTTATATTTTTGCATCTGGTTGTCCACTTCCCTCTCTATCCTGGTTAGAGATTCTTTTTCACAGCAGTAATGCATGGAATAGCCTTCATCTCTCTAAAACAATAGACTTTAGGAGAAAATAGAATTTCAGGAGAAATGTGTTCCTTTTTGCCTATTTTTAAAACCAAAATTTGACTTGCAAATGTAAAGCAACTTGTAAGAACTCAAAACCTCAGCAAATGGGGAAAAACCCCACTGTATTGCGATTTCCACATGGTAGCCATCAACAGTCACAAGACAAAACTGAACACTTCTGTTTACAAATTTTAAGGCTGCTTATTGGAGTAACAAATGTAAACATCATATTATACGACTACACATTGCTTAACAGAGAGCTTACGACCTACTAGCTAAGTCTTGCCTTAAGAACAGGCGGTGCAACCACATTTTTTACGAACTAACTAGTAGTTGCTAAGTCCTTAGTTTGAACTTTACACCCAAACTTAAGTGAGACCTTAAGCACAGCTGGTGCAACCCAACCCAGATGTTTAGGAATAATAGTATCTGTCCTACTTCCTCCTCATTATCTCACTGTGATTGGACAGGACATGTTTCTGATCACTCACTGACGTGTAAATGTCGGTGCATTTACATAAAGTAATGTTTAGTGTTTCTGCTGTCAGAAATCCAAGGATTTCAAAGCAAGCCATTTTTGCAGCTTAGTTACAATAAATGCTCTTTTTGGACTAGGGAGAAAAGTTTTGACTTTTGAAAGTTACAGTATGTTGTCAGTGTGCAAAGAACTCTTTTATCTCAAAATATGACCCCCTTGAGATCTTATTCAGATTTGAGTTCAACCTGGCCCAATCCTGTGTTGCTCTGACTGTTGTCCTACAGTTCTGCCTGCTTTAGGGATGATCCTGAAGTAGTATGTGGATTTCGGGTCGAGTCCAGAGATGTTTGTGGTTCTGGAAGTGGCTGGCATTATTTGGATGGTGCGGAACTCTGATGCGACATTGAGAGGTTGGGGGCTGAAGAGGGCGGGACCCTTCAACTGGATATCAAAACCTTGAAAAGTACAATAAACTCTTTAAAAACAAGTTGCAACCATGTGGTTTTTATAAACATACTGTATATAAAACTTGAATGAAAGCAACCTGTGTTGATTTGGATGTATGTACAGTACCTGTAATAACAGAGGTAGGAGGGACTTCCCATTTTAAAGTCACTTCTGTATGATAGTTACTCAGGAAAGCATCTGAAGCCGAGATCTGAGGGCCTTAAATAAGGAATGAATAATAATATAATATGTATGTTCTGGAGCCAGTAAAAGTTCAGCTCAATTGACAGTATTTGTAGCATAATATTTTTAACATTTGCTCCACAGAAAATATTTTTCAACTCATCCCTCATTTGTTTAAAAAAAGCAAAAATCTCGGTTACAAGTGAGGCACTTACAGTGGAAGTGAATGGGGCCAATACGTAAACATTAAAATACACACGGTATAAAAGTTTTAGCCACAAAATGTAAACACTATTTGTGATAACATGATTTAAGTGTAATAAAATCACTTACAGGGTTTAACCGCGTTACAACTGAATATAACTTTACACAGAAAAGATTAGTAAGTGATTTTATCACACTAAAATCATGTTAACACATATAATTTTAATATCTTGTGGCTATACTTTGGAAGTAGTGTGTATTTAAACATGTATGGGCTAGCCCCATTCACTTCCATTGTAATTGCCTTACTGTAAACACAGTTTAAATAAATAAGGAATGAAAGGAATTCAAAAAAATGTTTTTTTTTAATCAACATTGTCACAAATGCTGTTGATTGAGTTTAACTTGTTTTAAACCAGGAATATTCCTTCACAGGAAAAAGCATGAATCTAAACAAGAACTTAATTAAAGGAATAGTTCACTCTAAAAATTTATATTCTGTCATTATTTCAGCCTGATCTCATGAACATTATGTGACTGTGGCAACATTTTTGCAAACCAAAATTATATGCTCCATTACAGGTTTTTCTGCAGTTTCCTAGTGAAATGTCCAGTGGGGGGCGCCAAAAGCAACTGAAAAAGTCATAATCAGACGAGGTTTTTAAGGTGGTTATTAGATGAGGGTTTTAATAAGTAGAAATTACCTCACTAACCTATAGTAAATGAGAGGTAAACAAAACAGTCATTCTTACCCTAAACCAACACATAAACCTAACCGTTAGTGTTCAAAAATCAAATGCGACATGAAAAGCACATTTGCTGAAGCAAAAATGTATTTTTGTGTTGCTTCTATGACACTTCTGTCTCACATGTCAGCTTGCGTGCTTAACTAGACTCGAACCGCGGTCTTCAGAGTCCAAAGTCCAACACTCTCAGGTGAGCTACCGCAGAAGTTAATCACATTGGAATAAGTGTGTAAATGTAGGCGAGTCTGTAATACAAGCATTCAAATTTAAAAAAATTTAAATGATGCGTTAGATTAAAAGTGTTTCGATATCATAATATAGCAGTGTGTGAGTAATAGAGTGAAAAAGAAGTGTTAATACAGTCATAATCAGATGTTGTGCTCGTGATTTGTGTGAAAGTGAATAAAACGCACAGTTATTGTGGCGCCTCTAGTGTTAATTTCACCAGGAAACTGCAGCCAAACGTTGAACACTGCACATAAAAATCAGTTTGCAAAAATTTAGTTATTGTAACATTCATTCTATGAAACTAGGTTCCATTATTTACACATCATTGTATTATTTTTTCAGTGGAACACAAAAGGAGAGTTTTTAAAGAATGTTCATGCAGCTCTTTTCCCATACAACAAATGTTTATAGTGATCATAGCTGTCAAGTTCTAAAAAACATAAAATAGTCCATACGACTCATGCACTAGTCTTCAAGTCTTCTATAGCCACTCAATAGATTTGTGTGAGAAACAAACTGATATTTAAGTATAAATTATTCACCGAAAGTGTACTTGTATGGAAAAGAAGTCAAAAATGAAAGTTCAAAAAGTCTCCTATTGTGTTCCACAAAAAGGTATAACAGCCAAGGGTGAGTAAATATTGACAGAATTTTTGTTATTAGGTTTTCCTTTAATAATGCATTTAAAGGTATAAAATCTTTGCTTTTGGAGTTGTGGCCTAGCGGTTAGCATGTGTGATATATGGCACTCATGCAAGTTCATATTTGTTCTCTACATCATATGCATCAATAAAAGTGGCAAAAACGCTAAAAATAACCCATTATTACGAACAATAAACTGACGGAGAAATTAACGGATGGCTAAAACACAAATTGTTCCATACCGAGAAGTTTAGCATCCATGTTTCTGTTGCCGAGAGGGTTGATGGCAGTGCAGGTGTAGGTGTTGAGATCTGTAGAACTGGCGTTAAAGTCATTTATGAAGAGTTCAGCTGTGTTTGTACTAATCTGGTATTTGGGCCCATTTTCCAGTCTGTACCCATCTTTGAACCAGTATGTGACAGCTTCAGGTGTGGCCTCAGAGTAACAGTGGATCACAACAGTGGTGTGTTCATCCTGGCTCATGTTGGTGAAAATTACTGGTCGAAAATCTAAAGGAGCACCTGCAACATGAATTAAATAACAATTTAATGACTTAAAAAAACCTAGTGAGCAGGTTAGGTTAGGTTAGGGTTAGGTCAGGTCAGGTTAGGTTAGGTTAGGTTACGTTAGGTTAGGGTTAGAGTGAGGCACTTACAATGGAAATGAATGGGGCCAATTTTTGGACCGTTTAAAGGCAGAAATGTGAAGCTTAGGGTTAGGGTAAGGTTACATTAGGTTAGGTTACATTTGGTTATGTTAGGGTTAAGTCTGTTTAGGTTAAGTTAGGTTAAAGTTAGAGTGAGCCACTTACAATGGAAATGAATGGAGCCAATTTTTGGACCGTGTAAAAGGCAGAAATGTGAAGCTCATAATTATATAAAAACACTTGCATTAATTTTTCTGTTAAAACTTTTGCAATATTTGAGCTGTAAAGTTGTTTAAATCTTTGTTTTTACAGTCGTTTTAGGGTGTAAAGCTTTACGTCGTCATGGCAAAAAAGTCTGAAATTGTATATAATTTTACACGGAAAAGGTTAGCAAGCAATTTTATGACACTAAAATCATGTTAGCACTCATATTGTTTACATCTTATGGCTATACTCTTGAAACAATGAGTATTGTAATGTTTAAGGAGAGGCTCCATTCACTTCCGTTGTAAGTGCAACACTATAACCCAGATTTTTGCTTTTTTATTTATTTATTTTTTAAAGAAAAGGAGGGACGAGTCAAAATTAATTTTTGTGTTTATCAGCATTATGCCACAAATGCTGTCGATTAAGCTTAATTTGTATTGAACTCTGAATATTCCTTTAAGTACATAGTCTTTTCAAATACTTTTCACTTAAAATCAAAGTTTGAAATGTTGTGATTCACCTCTGAGCTCGTTGGTCTGATTCATATTTTATGAAATCCCTATGGAAAAAATTAATGGGAAAAATACTTCCGGAACCAAGATGGCTGAAAGACGTGGGAGGGCACGGTTGCGCTACTTTGAAGTAAATTTTAAGTCAAGAGTCCCATGTGCTTTGTGTTATTATGGCTATGCTGAGCGTTCTAAATCAGTCACTTATGACGTTCCATTTCAGTTAGGATGATGCCTTAGAATTCAGCTACCTATGTAGGCAGTAGATAGCTCACTAGATTTTGAAACGGAGTACATGAATGGCAAGACTAAGTGAGATTATACAACCCCAATTCTGAAAAAGTTGTGACAGTATGAAAAATACAGCACTACAACTATACATTATATGATGTTTTACCTTGTGAATTTCATTGTTTTTTTTTTTGTTTTTTTTTATGTACAGTAATTTCAAATCAGATGATTGCAATACGCTCCAAATAAGTTGAGACAGACGAGAGTTTACCACTGTGAAACCACCATTTCTTCTAATAACACTTATTAAGCATTCAGGCACTGAAGACAAGGTTTGTTAAGTTTAAAAAGTGGAATTTTCCCCCATTCCTCCATTATGCAGATCTTCATCTGCACAATTGAACAAGGTCTTCATTGCCATATTGTGTGCTTCATAATGCACCACACATTCTTAACTGGAGATGGTCAGGACTGCAGGCAGGCCAATCTAGCACCCGCGCTCTCTGCTTATTCGGCCAGTATGTGGTTTGAAGTTATCCTGCTGAAAATTCTGGGACATCCCTGGAAAAGGCGTGCTAAATGGCAGTATATGCTGCTCCAAAATTTGTACATATCTATCTGCATTAATGGTGCCCTCACAGATGTGCGAGTTACCCATGGCATGGGCACTGACACACCCCTGGCCTATACAGACACTGGCTTTTGGACCTGAGCCTGATAACAGCTTGGACAGTCCTTTTCCTCTTTGGCCCGGAGAACATGATGGGTGTATTTTTCAAAGACTATTTGAAATGTGGACTCATCAGACCAAAAAACACGGTTCCACTGTTCTACTTTCCATCTAAGATGAGACCGAGACCAGAGAAGTCTGCATCACTTCTGGACAGTGTTGATGTATGGCTTCTCCTTTACATAGTAAAATCTTAACTTGCATCTGTGGATGCAGCGGCGAGTGGTGTTGACTAACAAAGGTTTACTAAAACCCAAGCCCATGTTCATGATATCCATTACAGATGAATGACATTTTTTAAGACAGTGACGTTTGAGGGATCAGAGATCAGGAGTATTCAGAAGTGGTTTTCGTCTTGCCCTTTATGCACCAAGATTTGACCAGATTCCTT
This sequence comes from Myxocyprinus asiaticus, assembly GCF_019703515.2. Classification (NCBI taxonomy): domain Eukaryota; kingdom Metazoa; phylum Chordata; class Actinopteri; order Cypriniformes; family Catostomidae; genus Myxocyprinus; species Myxocyprinus asiaticus. The sequence continues at coordinate 4,147,786 of NC_059359.1, forward strand.
GAATCTTTTAACTATATTGTGCACTGTAGAAGGTGAAATGCCCAAAATCCTTCCAATTTGTCTTTGGGGAACATTGTTCTCAAAAGTGCTGGATTATTTGCTGAAGCATCTGTTGGCAAATTGACAAGTCTCGAATGATCCTTGCTCTTGAAGGACTAGGCTTTTTTTGGAGGCTTCTTATATACTATAACACAATTGCTTCACCTGTTTAACATCTCCTGTTTCATATCGCCTTGTAGTGCTTTCAGTATAGCAATGGGTGAATATAATTTACAAATCACTCCTTTTTGTTTTTATTAGCATTTTTCATACTGTCCCAACTTTTTCGGAATTGGGGTTGTACCTTCAACTATCACTAACGTTCACTATAACTCCTAACATTTTGCCAAGAAATTTAAGAGAAGCCAAGCATAATTTATTAGTTAGAGAATTAATATTATTCTAAATGTTGGATTCAGAGTATCACTTACATGGAATGACACTGCATTGTGTGTGAATTAGAGGATGTTCAGCATTACAGATGATTTCTTGCCCGTTTAAACTCTGAATGTCCCTTATAGTGACAGTGAAATTGCCCTCTCCTGTGCCATTTGTGCTCAAGCTGGGGAAAGACACCTGTGCTTTTGGAGCGCCACCTGGCCACACACAGAGGAACTGCAGCTCTGTGTTTCCACTTACAGCCTGTACTGAGCACAACGGCTCACCACTGGGAGACTCTGCAGAAATGAAAATGAGTTGATGATGAAACTATTAGTACTCAAGACACAAATAACACCATCTCTATTGATCAGTTCTGATTGGACGAGCAGTGTTACAGTGATTTCACCACTGAGAATGGGTGCTCTTAGGCCTAAAACACCCTTAACCATGTTATATCCACTGATTTTCCCACAGATTACAGGATTTTAGGTTAAGAACACCCCTTACCTGTGTTAAATTCTCTGTGGTCTTTAAACACAGTGGTTCTCAACTGTCGCTATCAGGGAAAAACAATGCTAAATAATAAAATGCTTACCATAAAATTGTGCATAGTTAGGATAGCATAACTTATAGACTATCAACATTTAAAAGGGAGAAGAAATATCTTTTATAGTTGAAAAAAAGCAGTGCGTCCAAACAAACTCGATATTTTGCGGCAAATTAATCTGTCACTTGGTAGAAGACAGCCAAATTAGACAGATGTCAGCATGGACAGATTGTGTGACATGTCAAGTCAAGTCAGTCAAGTCATTTTTATTTGTATTGCGCTCTTCACAACACATATCGTTTCAAAGCAGCTATACAGAAAATCATGCTTTAACTGAAAATGAAACTGTAATATAAAGTCTATAAAGTCTTAGAGTCATCATTGTGTAGTTTGATTAAATATGATTGTAAATTGTGTATACAAATAAATAATTAAATAGTTAAATAATAATTGTATTTAGAACACCAGTGAGCAAGCCGAAGGCAACTGTGGCAAGGAACACAAAACTCCATAAGATGTTTGTTAATGAAGACAAATAACCTTGGGAGAAACCAGGCTCACTGTGGGGGCCAGTTCCCCTCTGACTAAACAGCATGAATATAAAGCCAATATTAGTTATTTATGTGCAGTGCAAGTCATGGTTTAAAATTAGTAATATAAGTAAGTGTTAAGGGCCAGTGTTTAAACAAATATTTTATATGAACTGTAACATTAATGACTAATGTCTTTGAAGTTCATCCTGGATTAACTGCAGAAGTTCACATAGATGCATTGTCCTTTGTTAGTTGGCTGATGAAGGCTTTTGTTAGTGATTAATTGATAGTCTATGTATTCCATTTTAAAAGTGTAGTCCATCAGTAGACAAAGGTGATGCATGCAGAGATCAATGAGGTGCATCGCAGTTCAACCAGGAGGCCATTTCGTGAGGTTCAGTGGGATCCATCATCCTAAATCCAAGGTTCAGGCAGCAGCGTATGAAGTATCCGATGTCTTACAATTGGAGTTGACTTCAGAGGATGAGCTGATGCCAAAAGACTGAAGTGATGTCTGGCTGGCACTGGCTGTGGTTTGTCATCACTCAGCAACACGTAGCAGTGGAGTCCGACACCAAGCAGGAACGAAGCTGGATCTGGCCGGCTCTGGTAACCTCGGGATATGAATCGATATGAATTGAGGCATGGAAACAAATAGAATAATATTAGCGTAGATGCCATTCAATTTATTGCAGAGTTATAGATTATGAGAAATGTTTCTGAGAAATGTTTCTGGTTCCGGTAGACCTAACTAAAGGAGTCTAATTGTGAGTTGAAGAATAAATTAGGCGTATGTCTGGATAAATAGATGAGTCTTTAGTTTAGACTTAAACTGAGTGAGTGTGTCTGTGTCCCAAACAGTGTTAGGGAGACTATTGCATAGTTTAGGAGCCAAATAGGAAAAGGATCTACCTCCTTTTGTGGATTTTGATATTCTAGGAACTATTAACAGGCCAGAATTTTGTGATCGTAATGAACGTGATTGAATATAGCATGTCAGAAGGTCACTTAAGTACTATGGAGCAAGACCATTCAAAGCTTTGTATGTAGTTAACAGAATTTTAAAATGAATATGAAATTTAACAGGTAGACAATGTAACGATGATAAAATGGGGCTAATATGATCATATTTCTTGGTTCTAGTCAGCACTCTGGCAGCTGCATTTTGAACCAACTGAAGTTTATTTATTGAACTTGCAGGACATCCTCCCAATAATGCATCACAATAATCTAGTCTTGAGGTCATGAACGCATGAATTAGTTTTTCGGCATCAGCAAAAGAGAGCATGTGTCGTAATTTAGCAATATTTCTGAGGTGGAAGAATGCTGCTCTACAAACATAGGAAATTAGATTTTCAAAGGACAGATTACTATCAAATATAACACCTAAATTCTTTCCTGTAGAAGACCACGTAACAGTACATCCTTCGAGAGTCAAATTATATTTTAGCAGCTTATTTTTAGAGGTTTTAGGTCCAATAATTAGTACCTCTGTTTTGTCGGAATTAGGTAGAAGGAAATTTCTGGCCATCCAATCTTTGATTTCATTGATATACTCTGCTAATTAGGAGAATTGTGAAATTTCGTCAGGTTTCGAAGAAATATAAAGTTGGGTATTGTCGGCATAACAGTGGAAACTTATTCCACGATTCCTGATAATATCTCCCAGGGGAAGCGTATATAAGCAGAAAAGCAGAGGCCCTAAACTGATCCCTGTGGCACTCCATACTTTTGTTTGATTTGACAATGCCTCGTTTATACATACAAAGTGGTAGCGGTCTGATAAATAGGACCTGAACCATGCTAATTCAAGTCCACTAATTCCAACGTAATTCTCCAGCCTATTCAAGAGAATGTCATGATCTATGGTGCCGAAGGCAGCACTAAGATCTAAAAGCACTAGAAGAGAAATGCAGCCGCGATCAGATGATAAGAGCAAGTCATTTGTAACTCTGATAAGTGCAGTCTCTGTACTGTGATGGGGCCTACATCCTGACTGAAATTGTTCATATATACCATTTCTCTGTAGAAATGAACATAGTAGGGAGGACACTACCTTTTCTAGTATTTTTGACATAAATGGAAGATTTGAAATGGTCTATAATTAGCCAATTCGCCAGGATCAAGCTGTGGCTTCTTAATGAGCGGTTTGATAACTGCCATTTTAACGTTTATTGGGACATGTCCTAAGGATAGCGAGGAGTTAATAATATTAAGAAGAGGTTCTGAGATTACAGGGAATACCTCTTGGTTGGTTGGTATTGGATCTAACATATATGTTGTGGCTTTTGATTTTTTTACACGTTTTGTTAGCTGTTCATGGCCTATGACAGAGAAGGATTGAAGTTGCTTGTGAGGAAAATTATGAGACACTGTTTCCTGAGGTGCTGTGACAGTTGATTGCATAATTCCAATTTTGATGATTTCTATTTTATCAGTATAGAAATTCATGAAATCATAACTATTGTGCTGCAACGAAATATCTGGTTCAGTCAAGGCTTCATTCCTAACCAATTTAGCCACAGTACTGAATAAACACCTAGGATTGTTGTGGTTATTTTCTATGAGTTGGCTAAAATATGCTGACCTGGCAGCTTTTAGTGCCTGTCTGTAGCTACAGACATCCTTCCATACACTGCGAAATACCTCTAATTTTGTATTCTTCCACTTGCGCTCTATTTTCCGTGCTGCTCATTGATGTGATCATTGTACCATGGTGTGGGGCTTTTTTCTTTAATTTTCTTTAATCAAAGGGGGGCTACACTATCAAGAGTGCTAGAGAAACTTTTTCTATTTTCTGTTATTACAACAAGTTCCTCTAGACTTTTTGGCTTACCGAGTATGTGAGACAATTCTGGAAGATTATTAGTGAAGCTTTCTTTAGTGGTCGAAAGAATAGTTCTACCTGAACGATGGCGTGGTGTAGATTGAGTAACATTAGCTGATTGCAGCATAAGAGAGACGAGGTAATGATCTGAGATGTCATCACTCTGCAGCAGAATTTCTATAGTATCAACATCAACTCCATATGACAGAATTAAATCCATCGTTTGATTATGTCTGACTCCAAGAGAGTTGAGAATATTGATAAATGCTAATCCCAATGTGTCATTTTCATTATCTATTTGAATTTTGAAGTCACCAACAATTATAGCTCTATCTACAGTAACTACTAGATCTGATAGAAAATGTGCAAATTCACCAAGGAAATCCGAATATGGCCCGGGTGATCTATATATTGTAGCAAGGGCAAAAGACGACAGAGATTTTTTATTTCGATCTGACGGTGTCACATTAAGCATTATTAGTTCAAAAGACTTAAACTTCAATCCTGTCCTCTGAGTAACACCAAAAACTTCAATGTAAATTATAGCAACACCTCCTCGACCCTTCAGACGAGGCTCATGTTTATAACAATAACCCGGGGGAGTAGATTCATTTAAACTAATATATTCATCCGGTTTAAGCCAGGTTTCAGTCAAACAGAGCGCATCCAAACTATGATCTGTAATAATTTCATTTACAATTAGTGCTTTGGTTGAAAGAGATCTAATGTTTAGTAGCCCTACCTTTATATGATGTTGTGACGAGGTGGAGGGCAGGGCTGGGCCGAGAGTGCACACGGCCGGCCCCCAATCGGGCTAATCAGCTGGATGTGGCAGTTCGAGAGAGAGAGCCACACGCAGCTGCCGTGTGTGTTTGTTTATGCCTTTTTAAGTTTTCATTAAACATTATTTTGATGTTCAGCCAGTTCCCGCCTCCTCCTTGCCCATTTGAACCATGTTACATTGGTGCCGAAACCCGGGAAGGAGGAGGGATGTGCTGTTGTGGAGTCCTTGCCACTGCTGTCTGCCCAAAAGAGCAGCCGCCATCTGCGAGGGGAGAAGGGGCTCACTGCCGGCCGCCTGGAGCGCTGGAGCTGCTGCCAGGGGCGGAGGGGCTTTCTACCGGCCGCCAGAACACGGAGGGGCGTTCCATCCACCAGGGGTCGAAGGACTTGCTCCAGTCCACCCGGAGAGGAGCGGCTGTCGTCTGCCAGAGGGTGGAGGAGTGGTCGAGGACCAGGCGACGGCGTGTCTGGGAACCGGCGAGCATTTTTTTTTCTCTCTCTCTCTCTCACTGTCGCTCTGCCTCGCTCTTTCCCTCTCCCCTTTTCCCTCCCCTCGTCTCCCTCCCAGGTCTCAAAAGGTGGGGAAAGCCTGCAGACAGGCGCGGCCGGAAGGGATGTACGTCATGCCAGGGGTTCCCCGGCCTGAAGCAAAGGAGGAAGGAGTGTGAAGAGGTGGAGGGTGGGGCCGGGCCGTGAGTGTGCACGGCCGGCCCCCAATCAGGCTAATCAGCCGAGGAGAGGGAACCGGATGCAACAGTTCGAAAGAGAGAGCCACACGCAACTGCCATGTGTGTTTATGTTTATGTCTTTTTAAGTTTTCATTAAACATTATTTTGACTGTTCAGCCAGTTCCCACATCCTCCTTGCCCATTTGAACCATGTTACAGATGTTTATCTTAAATTTTTAGTTTTTTCCAAGTTTGACCTTAATCAAATTTTGTCTAAATGATTTAGTGAAGGTTTTGTGTTTGGTAGTTTGGGGAACAGACACGTTCTCTATATGAAATCTAGGTGATACAGTCTCTATGTGTTGTAGTTTATTTGACCTGTGTGACGTCTCAAGGCAGCTACCAGATGTTCGGATTAACCAGTTTGTCTGCTTCCTGACCTGGGCCCCAGTTAGTCAAATACTATCACCATTAAGACTATGAGCCAAATTACTAGAGAGGAGAGTGGTACCTTCCCTGGAGGGATGGAGTCCATCTCTGTTTAGCAGGTCAGGTCTACTCCAAAAACTCCCAATTGTCTATAAATCCTATGCTATTCTCCGGACAACACTCAGACATCTAGCCGTTCAGTGACACTAATCTACTATAAACCTTGTCGCCACGACGAGTAGGGAGGTAGCCAGAGCATATTACAGTGTCTGCATCGTTTTTGCAAGTTCACAAACCTCTTTAACATTATCTTTAGTGATCTCCAACTTGCGAAGCCGTACATCATTAGTGCTGACATGAATAACACTTTTAGAAAATCTGTGTTAGCATTAGCTAGCACTTGTAAATTTGATTTGATGTCAAACGCCCGAGCCCCCGAAATGCATTTAACAATAGTGGCTGGAGTCTCTATTTCCATGTTCCTTACAATAGAATCACATATTACTAAGGCTCTTTCAACATGATTCTCAGTGGGTGCATCACTAGTGGGAAGAATCTATTGGAAACCCTAACAGGAACGGGAGAGTGGTGTCACTTTGCTGAGCAAGTATGCCACCGAGACGTCACCCAAACTCCCTGCTGCGGGGGCTCTACAGCCGGAACCAAAGTGTGTGTGTTGCTCACTGTACTGCCCGCATCCGAAACAATATCTACCGGCTTCTCTTTCTCACTGACCTCCACTAGCATTCGGATGCATGTCTCTAACTCATTAACCTTCTCCGTCAGCCTGACAAATTCCTTACATTTATCACATGTATATCCCTCACTGCTGACAGAAGAAGCTATAGCAAACATGTGGCATGCAATTCAGGAAGAAATAACAAGAGTGGATGCCATAACTTACCGCAATTGCTTGTTGTTGTTTTTATGGTTGTTCTTGAGAGGCTAAGGTTTGAGATCGATGTGGTTCAATTGTGGTTCCTGATCAGATGTCTGATCAATAATCTGTGTAAAACACAGAGGAGAAAACGAATGCAAGCAGTCGAGACGCGAGATGTAGACAAGCGGGAAAAAAGAAAAGAAAAAAGAGAAACGGGTGCATGCGGTAAAATACACGCAACTGAAAGTAAGCAGACAAAAATGAAGCACGCGGTAAAATGGCAAAGGATAAAACAATGAACGTATAAGAATAAGGAATGCTAAGCAGGCTAGCAAGCTACAAACACAGGCTTGTGCTGCATGCCGGCAGCAACCGGAACAGTCTGGAATAGCCCGGACATGCTCTCATCCCTAAAAACCATGACAGGGTTGCTGCAGAGTTTTTAAAATCAAATTTAAGACTTTTTAAGATCTTTTTCAAGACCTGAACAAATAACATTAATACCGTATCCCTATAACAAAACAAACCAACACAATCTCAAAATAAATCATGTATCACACACTCTTACTTAAGCAGGCAGGGGCACACATTCAGCATGGCCTTAACATTTCTTATCAGTAAAACAGGGTAGGATATATGCAAGTTTAAAATACTCAAGACAAGTTTTCCACATATATATCACATTAAAATTGATTTATGTACCATTATATAAATAGAAAAATTAGAGGTCGACCGATATTGGATTGTTCAGATTCGATAATGTTTTGAAAGAAAGCCAGTTAATCTGCAAACAGTTTTTAAAATTGGTAGCCTATATTAAATGTTCTTAGTCTTTCCTTCCAGGGATGGGGATGGCCAGACAGAGGCTACAAGAGTCCAAATTTTATTAAATTCCAGATGCACTTTATTGGGACTCTTATTTTGAAATGTTTGCTCTTCCCTGCTTCCAGCTGCTCATTCAAATAAATAAGGGATTTAAAATGTGCACTGCTACAATAATTTACAACATATTACAATATAAACAATTAAAAGTAAACATTGTCATATTTCATCAACACTAAATCATCATTATTAACTAGGGCTGTCACGATTATGAAATGTGGCTGACGATTAATTGTCAAACAAATAATTGCAATTATGATGATTAATTGTCTGTTTTAGGGCTTTCACAATTAATTGTCCTATAAATTTTAATATTTTTTAAGGTGTGCTTTTTTTCTGCATGTGCGCTTCATACACCTTAAGTCATTTTTACATATTTAACTTGAAATATATAAATCAAATAATAAAATAGGGACAAACTATGATTTCCTTTTAAGGCTTTAAAAACTTATGAATGACATGAACATCAGCTTTAGTTTTGGTCAATTTTACATTTACACTTGTTTTTTGAACTCATATTTTATCATTTAAAAAAAATTATATATATATATATATATCATTTTACATATATTTTATTATATTTATATTATATTTCCATACTATTATGCAATAGTAAAATATTTCTTTCCTAATTTCTTCACTTTCACACGTTATATTAATGCTCTGGTTAAACCCACAAGCCCTTATTTCTCACAAATCAAAACCTTTGAGATTTTTTGTTTCATAATTTTATCACTCCACAGAAATAGAGTAAGCATGCATCTCCTCCTGTTTGTCACTGTGTGTTGGAACCAGGAACATTTGCCATTACACGATTGTTTAAAGTGAAGTCAGAGCGCTTTGAATTCACTATCAATGTTTAAACTTGTTCATTTTAAGACTTTTTAAGGATCTGCAGGAACCCTGCATGAACAAAATTATACAAGGTAAAACAAAACACGACCCAGACTACATTCAATTAAATAAGAGTTTACTTGCAGTGAGTATAAACATAGTTTGTGCTGACTACAGTGTGTTTAGTGTGGACATTGTTGGGTAAGATACACAAAAAAGTAATCCACTACAAATTACTAATTATAATGACTTATCTTAAAATTGTAATCAGATTACTTTCCTGATACTTCATCAAAAAGTAATCACATTACTAATTATATTACTTTTAAGTTACTCTTCATTCATTGTCGCACACACTTCAGCTGTCACTGAAACACAAACAGACGTACAATTGACCATTTGAATTAATATATTACATGCATTATAATGCATAAATAATTGTATTTGTAAACCAAGTAGTGTACTTAAAAGCAATCACCTTAACTGAAAGCCATTAACTGTAATCTGATGATTACAAGACTTTAAAATGCAATGTATTACACTACTTTTTTTTACTAAAAAGTAATTAGAGTACAGTAACTAAATACTTTGTAATCAGATCACACCCAACGCTGGTGTTGAATTACTTCGAAAACACTCTCCATTACCAGTATACTTTGAAAAATGATGACGTTAGGAAACTGAAGTGCACTGTAAACTAGTGCACTGTAAACCCTAATATTGTCATTACTGGAAAAATCAAGTTGTCTTAATTAAACATTACTTGAAATGTCAAGTTTTGGATTCATAGCTCAAATATCTATGTTCTTTGAACTTATTTTTTCTCAAAAATTTATAGACTAAAATTCAAGATTTTAAGTGTTAATAACTCAAACTATTGAGTACAAAATTGAGGCTATGGGGAATACGCATAATGCCTTCAGGAATTATATAATTATTCAAATAAAAGGAGGAATTATTTAATTATGTTTCATTGGTCAAAGGTAACATATGCAGGCATTTAAATAGTTGTTGTTAAGAATGCATAGAGGTTGTAGCTCTTTTGTAGTATTATTTATGTTGTTTTGTTGCAAATAGTCGTTTTGCAAATAGTTGTTTTGCAAAAAGTTGTTCTGTGTGATGTCACCAAGTCAGACCCTGTGAACAATATCTCAGTTCTCCTTATGCATGTGCATCTGAAGTACAAGTGTCTATGCATTTCCATGGAGAAATACGTTTATTTAATGACTGACCTAGAACCAGTTATAATCTTCTTTATTTAAGCTGTTATTTTATGACCTAAATTTGAGTCCATTCAATTAAAATTATTAAGTAGAAACAACAACATTTAAATAGCAAATCTGAGTTAAGTCTACTTGCATCTAGTTACATTAACTTAAATAGTTAAGTTCATTCTATATGATCAATAAATGAAGTTAACTTAATTACACAAGTTTTGGAGACACCATTACTCAATTCAATTGAGGTAATGTAAGCACAGCGTAGTTCTAGCGGGAAGACTAGCAGCTGTACATCATCGGACCATTAGCTAGGTAACTCCTAGCCAATCACATGTAAGCCATTGCTTTATAAGTTTGCTCACAATCTATCACATTGCTATTTCAGTGTGCTAACATGGCAACCTCCACCACCCCACCACCACCAGTTGAGTCCCGTCCTGCACGGGGGTAGGCTCCTCGCCCCTGCCTCCTATCTCCGGCAGGATATGAAGGTTCAGAGTACAACTTCTTCGGACCGCCAGACAGGGCTTACGTCAAAGAGAGACATTACATTTCTGTTTTATATTCATCAAATAAACGTCATCTTAAATTTCACTCAAGTCTGCGAGTCTTCCTGATAGAAATTAGTTTCCTCAATCAATTGAGTAAAGTCAACTTACTTGTGGATGTGGCCTTAGAAACCAAAATTGTCAGTTTTCTTGTTCAGTTAATAATTTTGCACATTATTTGGCCAATGCAGTTCACAGTAATATTAATACACTTCAATCTTTGATCTTTAAGGACATTTTTGTTTCCTTTTGTGCAATAAACAATCTTGGTCTTGTATTGGGTCACCACATGATTTCCAATGTAAATACGGGCCCTTAAGCAAAACTAGTTGAGAACTACTGATTTATCCAAGATAATGTTTACATACACAACATCCAAACATGCTGATACAGCTATTCTTGGCTCTATATTCTACTTGCAAAAAAGCATTTAAATTGCATAGTCCTACCATAGATATTTATAGTGATGTTTCTCTCGAGCTCTGCACCAGTCCTTGTGTTCTTCAGTGTGCAAGTGTAAATGCCACTTTGACTTGTCTTTACATTGGTCAGATTGACGGTTCCTGCTGAAGATGTTGGAATGGACAGGCCGTTGAAAAGCCATGTGGCGGAGGGAGGCGGTATACCATCTCCTTCACAGGAAAGGAAAACAGACTCGCCCGAAACAAAGACTGCTTTTGTGGGGCTCACTATGAGAACGGGCCTATCTGGTCCATCTAAGGACAGCCGAAGGGAGAAAAAAAGAGAGGAAATGAAATGGGTTATTGTTAGGGAAAATAAAGGCCTTTTGATGGCAAACGGCTTAAGGCAGGTAACAAGAAGCACAGGTGATTTAAACATCAATGTAGAAGTTTCTGAATAAGAGCTCTAGAAGTATGAGCTGTATTTTTACAGTATGTGCACATTAGAAAACAGCAGAAATAGCTAGTGCTAGTTTCATGTCACTCATAAGACTTTACTCACACTAAAAAAAAAATCCAACTCTTATAAGTGTTTCATGTGCATGTATGTCAATGCATAAATGTAAATATACTTACACAGCACTGTAATGTTCCTGTGACGTGTCTCAGTGCTGAACGGGTTTGTAAGGACTGCAGTGTAGCAGCCTGTGTCATTTCTGCTGGGTTTATTTATTGTGAGGTTCTTCCCATTGATGAAATAATGAGATCCATTTTCCAATTGGATCCCATTAAAGAACCACTGCACTTCTTTGGCCTCCCCTGTGATTGTGCAGGAATACAAGGTGAACACACTTTCACCTTCAATGGCCTCACCTGGATCAGTATGCACGGATACGTTCTTGATGATATCTATTGAAAAAGAAAAACAAAGTCAGTTTTCTTCGAACTTATTCTCAGAAATGAATCGAACTTACCAACTCTAACTCTATTTTTAGACTGCTACAAAAGTTTAAAGCATGTCTTAACGCTCACAAGGAAGTATCATTAAAACTGTCAAAGGATCATTAAACTCGGTCTTTAGAAAATGTAATGGACCAGTAAAACGTGCACAAAACATTATTGCGATATTCGTTGTGATGCGCCTTAACTTTATATCACCAGAAAATCATTGCAAATAAATTGTGAATATACAATATATAGTTTAAGACTACAAAGTAACACTTTAATTAATTACATTAACAAACAGTTATAAATATTATTTTATGACATAAAGCCTTGATCCCACCGCAGAATAAAAAAATAAAATAAAAAAGGTAATTCTGACTTTATAACTCACAATTCTGAGATTTAAAGTAAATTGTGTGATAAAAACTTGCAATTACGAGGTATAAAGTCACATTTGTGAGATATTTGTTGTGAGATATCCTGAAAAAAAGTTGTTTTGTGGTAAAGTAAATAAAGCAGAAAAGATTAAGTACTTTCTACATTAAATAAGTTTAATCGTGAATGTGAAAATATTAAGTAAATTCTACATTTGTACTCAATTCAAACATAAATATGAATGCTTGAGCTTATAAGTAAATATTATTTGTGATTGTTATCTTTTCAATGCATGTACGTGTATCAGTCCAAAAGTAGAAAACCTTGTCATATTTATTTGCTAATCTGAGTAAATTTCAAACTTTTCGAAGCTGGTGTTCACAGCATTTGAATAATTAATGAGCTTGCATGTTTTCACTGTTCGCAAGTTTATTTACACCGATTTTGTTGTTATGATTGGTAACTTCTTTTTTGTAAAGCCTAACGTTCATTTTTACCCATTCATGATCAAAAAAAATTATCTGTAGATTGTTACCCTCATCGTGTTTTGGGAACCAAGTGTTGAGGTCTGTGTGCGTAGCTCACTCACTTTAATCAATATTATATCAAGAAGTGGATTTTACTCAATTTTAAAGCATTAATCATTGGCTGTCATTTCGAAAGGTCAGCGGAAAGTGCAATGCAGCGCCGGGGTTAATGCTGAAGCTGAGCCCATAGGGTTCAATGTATTCCGCAACGCTGACGCGAATCACTTGGAAGCCCCTTATATGACTGTTTTCAAACAAGTTTCCCGAATGCTCCCCATCTGCCATTGGTCGGTCATACTCACCATATACAAAGAGGTAAAACTTAGCACTGACTCTTCCCTCTCCAATCTTAGTCATTTCCACAGTATATGTGCCATTAAAACCAAGAGACACTGTTTCGAAAGGTAAGCGATCCATTTTGTTCAGCTGTTAACACATTGGTGTAGTTTGAAGCAAAATCTGGAGTAGAGCTGATACCAACGGTCCATGAGGCGACAGGCAGGCTTCCCATGAACCATGTCACCACTGGCTGAGAGGCACCAATATGAGATACTTCAAGTGTCACACTGCTGCCCACAAGAGCTTCAACTGATACAGGACCCGTGGGTGAGAGGATCAGATAACATAAATTACCTACAGTACGATAGGACAAAACACAACAAGATTAATTTGCTAAGTAATAACAACAACATAACATAGTTACAAATTAGAATAACATTGGGTTATTTGTAATTTAGCAGAGACTTTGTTTTTATCCAAAGCGACTTAATGTGCAAAGGCAAAACGCAGTAACTATTCAAAACTAAGTTATGATCGAAACCATGTCTTTTCAATACATTTTTAAAAAGGAGGAACAAACTATTTACTAAAAAACAAAACTTGATTACTCTCTCACAGTATCAAGTCCTGCTGGTATACTTTGTCTAATGTCAAGCAAAAGGCAATGCCTTTATTTAGCATCAGGTCTAGTGTAAATACATGTAGATCATGATCACGTTGAAATTCTAGTATTGATCTCCAGATCAGATAATTATTAAGCCTACTGAAATTCAATTTGATTAAAATGACTACTGATCTAATTTTGATGACTGTCAATACAAAGGGACCCTTCAAAAATCTTCACAGAAATTATTCTCTCATTGCAAATAGCATTAATCCTCAGCAAAATGATTTTTAAGTGTTATCCAAAAACGTATTTGATGTTGCAATAACACCACTGCCGTTAAAATAGTGACACTTTTATATTTTTAAATGCACAGCTATTTAACACATTCTGAGCAATGCAATAAAATGTATTAACCCTTCAATGCATGGCAATTCTCCCCAAACACTCTTACATATTCTGGTCTTTAGAGATCCGGTACTTATATCTATCAAAAATGTATGTACAAAATGCCCAGCTAGTGTCACATTTTCAATATATTTTCAAGACAATTGGAAAACAATAAAATTAAATATATTTTGATGTTTTATTTTTCATAAATCGAAGAGATAATGCAACAAATCTAGAACAGGACTCATTATTTTCACACTGAAATTTCATGAGATGCAACTGGTTGTCAAACACATATTGAGCTACACATAACACATAATCTATACCTTAGTTACACATACACATATGTATTTCTCAGAGTCTAAATAGATGAACAACTTACATTATTTCACTAGTACACCCAAATGAAAATACTCATGTCATACTGTTCATGTGTTAAACTTGCTATAGTTTATTTCCATGTTGTTTCTACATCAGCTAACAATGTCAAATGTAAATCAAATCAATCACTGAAGCATCAGCGTCACTTTGAGTAAGAAATAACAAGTATAGTATGTATGTGTACACGCATATGGGATCCTGATAAAACACCATTGTTGATAATTCATTGTTGCACAGAAAATCAGCGTGATACAGTGTTTATTTGTAGGAATATAGTACTCATTTCTCTTGTTAAACACAAATAAATAGATACCCTGGGATAGTAAACTTAAATAGATATGAAATAATCATAAAACATATAATTTATGGAAGTGCAGGGAAACAAAAATGACATACCTCGTGGTCTCTGTACACTCTAAACACTTTTGGTAATTAAACCATTATAATAAAAAAAATAAAAAATTGTGCAATTTTTACATTTTGTGTGTGTGTGTGTGTGTGTGTGTGTGTGTTACATTATTTATAAGAGACGGATTGAGGAATACTAAAGAGGTGTGACCACAACTCCAAACAATGGATGAGGTACAAGGGGTAAAATGAGGTCCCGGGTCTCTAAAGACCTGAGGTATGCGTTTAAGGGTTAATAATAATAATAATAAACCAGAAAACGTGTTCCGTATTATTAACATGATTTTTGACATATGATTTTTAAAAGACCTCTCTAATTATTAGTCTTATTTCTTGCTTTATTAAAGTGAGTGATGGCATTTGACTCCTTCCCCCCAAAACGAGACAAATAGCCCAAAAGATCTTTGAGAATGACATGATATATAAAATAAGAGTTCCCCTTACCTGTAATGAAGGACAAAAGAAAACAAATCAAACCAAACAGCATCTGCATGTCGAAAAACTCAAAATAAATAAAATTCTTCAACAGCTGTAGGTCAGTCAGACTTTTAATTAGGATGATGATTCCAAAAAAGTCATATTATTCCACTCCATATTCCCAGTTAGGAAGTCCTTAAACTCTTCAGCTCCTTGAACTGAGTTTGCTGAGGAGTGTTTTTAAACTCCTCCTCTCTGCCCACAGGTGTGCCTCACCTGCGCAACACCAGCCAATGAGATGAATCACCAAACAATAATATTAACATAAAAACGTCTATTCTGTTCCTATATATTTTTTCATTGTAATTTTTTTTCATAAATCTATAAACAACTGCATGAGAACAGAATAAGCTGATGTTTAAGACAGGGCGTGACTTAGCATACAATGGGTTGTAATAATAATGAATTAATAATAAAGAAATATTTTAACCATTTAATGTTCATTTTCGATTCAGTGTCTATTCAAGTTTGCAAAATATTATTTTTCAAGTTTAAAAGATTGTTCAGAGCGCTCCTGAAACAGCAAAGAGACGGCGATGAAACGTGGTATCTGTTACTTTTCTCAGCGCTGGTCTGGACGGAACAATCACAGTCGTTTGTGATTACTGGAAACACGTTTTCAAAACTCAATTTCACAGAGATATTTGTAGCTTTGTCAGGATTAATTCCTTTTAATTTATAGATTTAAATAATTATACGTTGTTCTGCACATAAGCAAAGAGTTTTAAAAGAGATTTAAATTTGCTCTCGGAGGCATCAAGCGCCCTCTGGAGGAAGACATGTTTGTTTATGTTTTAATCCCAAATGATCTTAATGCAGACAAATTGTTAAAAAAACATCATTATAAAAGCCTTATATTTTTCGGCATCAAAATTAAGCACTTCGCTATATCCAAGGCAAAGGATAGGCATTGTTTTTTGTGAGAAGTTGACATATACTTTTGACATTTCTAAAACTATTTTAAACAGAATTTTGCGTATACTTTTACCTTTATTGACATCATATTAATGGGAGACTGCATGGAATTTTGGTACTTTGAAAATTTATTTGGCACACCACAGGACCATTTAAACTGATCTAGTGAAGGCAAAAATTGTGAAAAACAAAACAAAATGATGACCAGTCTACCCTGACTTTTGATCCAAACCATAGAGGACCCTTGCGGGCTCTCGTCACAGGGCCTGGGACAACATTCCCAGTTTTCCCCCTCTAAAGACAGCCCTGCCCACAGGTGTCCAGTCTTTTAAGCTTAATTGGTTGCCAGGAATGCACGGTTTGCAGCTAAGTTCAAAGTGCTGACATAGAGACTAAGAGTGGCTTTGAAAATCGAAACGACACAGATAGAGAAGCAAGATGAGAGATAAAGATCCATGAGAAGAGACCCAGTCAAATTACCAGGGCTGAACCCGCATGGACTCTTATTTTCCAAGCACTCTGTGTTTACCAGTAAACCAGACTGGTGGCTCATGAGAACGGCCTGGGTGCCTCCATGTTTCCATATCTTTTTCCCACACAACAGGTTAGACAAGTGCAGAAAATAAGAAATATTGACAAGCAAACAAACAAATGACATACCCCTCAATGTCCCCCACCACATTAGTATTTATCCACATTCCTTTTTTTGTAGGACTTGCAAAAATAATAATGTCCTGTTCTCAAGCAGGTTACCCAATCACTCCTACCGCCCCTTCCACCCGACCTTCTATCTGTTTTTTGTCGTTTATAAAGTTCAGTGATGTCACAGGTGATTTCTTGAGACACCTATTGCAGTGTCACCTTAGGACACTTTGTGTATGGAGGACCAAATCTGCCAATGTTAAAAATAAATAAATACATATATATGCATGTGAATGTAAAAAAGTGTACACAGACATACATTTATTTTTCAGCGTGACATAAATGAGTATTTATACTTTTATTACCTTATGTATTGTTTTAACTATATACTGTAAACAAGTATTCGAAAAAATAAATGGCTTACAATCCGTTTAAGATCTGCTAACAGCTAAATTAATGAGACTCACAAAAAATAATGATATGAAAAAGACCTTTTTATTGCCATCGAATGATACTGTACAATCACAACTCATTCAGAGGCGCAAAGTGTATTTGATCATGCTGAGAGGCAGTCCGGTCAAACATGATGCTTTATTTTAAACAATATAACCTGAAAAAGAGCCACTAAACCATGTGCTCACTCGTACTGCTTTGATAACTGATTTCATTACACAACCAATGACAGCAAACACAGATAAGGTCCCTCCAGGTCAATTGAGGCCCAAATGTCTTGAGTGAACATATAATTATTTAATGGCTTAGTAGACAGCGTCTTTGTTAATGCACTGCGTTTTTTCCCTACAATATTAAAGACTTGGTAGATTGTAAAATGCACAGAAAAAACTGGTAATCCCGTACTGGGACAGATGAGGTTATAAAAGCACAGCGTCCCTCAGCATCCATACAAACATAATGGAGTCAAAACACACGGGAGCAAGAACTGCATGGGTCTGTTCAGGATTTTGTGACGGCCTGACTCCGACTTTACTGGCCTCAAAGTTTTGTTCCATGACCAATGATTAAAAACCTGTAGATGTTGGAGAAAAATGACAAAGATAGTATACATACAGTGAGTATTAAAAAGCAATCATAAAGACTAAAGGCTGTTAATAATGCAGACATATTTTCAGAACATAGTGCAAAACATAATGACAAAGAAATAATATTATATTTAATTACATTTGGGTCAATAACGTGATGCTCATTTTTTAGTCCAGAACAATTAAGTATTTCAAAAATATATTAAGAATAGGGCTGGGTATCGCCAGCCACCTCATGAAACATATTGTAACACACATTCGATATTCGATATATCACGATACATCACAATATCATGATTCGATACCGATTCACAAGCTTTTAAATCCAATTCATTTGGGTATATTTCAATTATAATGTGCATTTTGTTTACATACAGCATGAAAGAAATTCTCCTTCAGCTATGACTGCACTGAGTAACGCTGCTTTCAGAGTTTGCACTTTTTTAGATGACCAGCATCTTTACTGAAATGCTGGACATGATATGAATACACTTATAGTTGTATACTAATACATGGATTTAAAGTATGATACAATATCCTGAGAAAAAGTAGCGTGATATATCGATATTTAATTGTATCGAAACAGCCCTAATTCAGAAGGCAATTCAAACAAACAAAAATAAATACTTTGACATTTTTATGAAAAGGCACTTCGTTCGGGTTAAATGGAGTAACCCTAAGAAAACTTCTTGATAGGGATGCACCGATATATTGGCTGCTGATATTTATCAGACAATTATTGACCAAATTAAAACCATCAGCATATCGTTAATAAGCATGAAAACGCAGATATGAAAAATCAATGGTTTATTTTAGGGCTGTTGATTTAACGCATTAATTCAGTGCGATTCATTATAATGCAATTAATCATGTCCCCAGACTGTAATAAGGTATATTCCTTCCATCTGAGCAATTCAAGCTTGAAGTACCACCCGTTTTCTCCAGGGGGCAGTAAGCAAAACTCGCTGTATAGGCAATGCGCAGCTTACACAGAGAACAAACCACACTCACAGACAGCAGACAGCACAAGATGAGAACACGTTCTTGCATTTAAACACAGCTTGATGGAGCACAAATCCGAAGGCAGGGACCTCAAGACGTGTTTGTCTAAGTTCACAGCTAAATGGATTGCTGTGAACTATAGTCCAATGATTGGCTTATGTTCAATAATATGGAAATAACAATAGATTGTACTTTAAAGCCACTTTTTGTATTGTCTTTTTTAATGGTTCACTTGTGTGCTAAAATAAGTTAATGCATTTTAATAATCAGTTTTATTTTTTATATACAGTATATACACTGCATATATATTATTTTTAATTATTTAAATATAACGATTTACAATTATTTAATCATTACATATTGAATTATTGTTATTTGAGGGGCTTTCTCAGCATATATTTATGCATGCAATTAACTGCGATTAATTCGATCAAATAATCGGCATACAATGTAATCAATTTGATTAAAAATTCATTGATTGATAGCCCTAGTTTATTTATAATTAATTAGAAACACACCTTGTAAATACTCTGTAAATTCAAATGCACAATCCAGAAATAATAATATCCACAATATGTAGAAGGGTTGGCACATCTAATAAGTAGTAACAGAATAAAAATGAAATGTCTCGTTCTCACGTTAATGTGGAAACAACGCCATAAATGGACGTGACAGTTGTGAAATCGGCACTTACCTTTAGGCTACATGATGAGGGAAACCATTCAAAACGCTTTGAAACCAGCAGACTTTGACTTCTGAGATATTGGTATGATATGATTGATTGATTGAATTAAGATTGAAATTGCAATATAGCTTTGTGCGATTACTACACCTTAAAAGGCTGTGTTTTAAACTGCAGTACCGTTAGAGCAAAAATGTTTTAGTTAAATTATTTCATATCAATCATCATGTTATCATATTTAGCCATTGTTTGTATCTTCTTTATCTTTTTATCTTTATGTTACACTGTGGTTCTCTTTAAAATTTCAGCCTGTCGTGTTCAATAGATCCAATTTTCAATGGAAAGGACAGGGAAAAGGCTTTTGTACCTCTATGTAAATTTTTTAAGCATTCCTAAGTAAAACAGTGATCAGATGACAAAATAAGGTAAGTTGCAAAATATCGGTATCGTTATAGGCCTACAAGTTTTTGTTACAATCGGTATCGGCCAAATATACAGTATATATATTGGTGCATCCTAACTTCTTTGTTTTCATGACTCAAAAATTCCTGATTTTTGTAAAAAATACTTTTTACCTTGAAAAATATGTTTGAAAATGTTTTTGAAATTAATGATTAAGTTGTGTGCACTCAAGATGAAAGAAAAGTATTTTAATAGCTTTTAAGTGATGGTTACACCACTTGACATTTTTGAAGTCATTAAATCATTTTTCTTATTTTTTTTAAATGCTCTAAATGTTTTTAAAAAATGTATTAAACCAACATAGACACAAATATAAAATTTCTATGAACTTGACACGTGTGCTTTAAACTAGATTTTTCAAAGATTTCTCATTTTAATCATCACGGACAACCTTATTTGTCAACGACCCATTTACAAACTTTTTAATTACTTTATTTTCCTTGAGGTTCTCTAGGTTAGTACCATTTTTTAATTTTTCAGTATTTTCCAACCTCTCTCTGTCACTGCTATTTTTTTGCTGCTGTGCCTTTAAGAGTTTTATGTAAACATCGCCTTCGCATGTTCAATGATAAACAGCGCTTTGCTGCACTCGTTGTGGGTCTGCGTTCGGCTTCAATATCTCGTTCTTATGAACAGACCAAAATTGTGAAATAATGACACTGTAAGTGAACTATTCCTTTAATACTTATCTCCTTACCTTCACTGTTAGTCTGTAGCGCCCCTCTATACTCTTCCTGCCTCTTTCAGTTTGCCCACCAGACCATCCACTGTCTCCACTTTAACTCCAGCTTGTCTCTGAGGAGGTTCATCCACCCGAAGCACCTCCAACCGGGACGTCACATCGACACCCAGGTCTCCAGGCTTCACGTTTGCAATTTTCTTCTTCTTAGCTTTCTACAGAGGCACAAAAAGAGAGACATCATAGCTGTTTCCCTGACAGTGTGTTACAAATAAGAAGCATCATACAAACCCTTTATTTTGTCACTTTTGCACTCCTCCAGCATGTAAAAGTAATCCTTATGTAAATATATTATAGTGTGATGTCACTGTACCATTATATTAGGCAATGTGGCATATCTGGGCGTGTTTAGACGAAGGTCAGCGGTCACCACAGCTGGCATTTTGATCTTTATGGTCTCCAGTCCACCATCAACTTCTCTCACCACCTTCAGCTTGTCTCCCTCTATGGCTACCTCAGATGCAAATGTTCCCTAAAAAATTAACAAATTAATGATTATTAATCAATCTATATTTTAACTTGGGGGCAGCGAATACACCTAAATCACTCCAGAAAACAGAACAGGCAGAGCAAGCATAATTCGGCTCAAAAGATTTGACCAGATCATCGGATGCAGACTAATTTCTGTAAAACAACAACAATAATAATTATAAATCAATACTATATTACAATAATATGATATTTACATGGACTGGGATAACTGACCTGTGGCCAGTCCAACAGAGCTGCTGTCATCTGCCCAGTTTGATTGCAGTCATCATCTATGGCCTGCAAGAGCAACATTACCATGATAAGTATTTCACTGAAAGAACCTTTGATGAATATTTATTTGACTTTATATAAAAATGTATTTGAAAATATTTCAGCTTGACTTTCTGCTACCTGTTTACCCAGTATGATCAGATCTGCTTCCTCTTTCTTGGCCAGGGCAGCCAGAATCTTGGAGATCTGCAGGGGACCAAGCATCTCGTAGTCTTTTCCAGTCACTTCCACGTGTATGCCGCGGTCTGCTCCCATGGCCAGAGCCGTCCGGATCGTCTCCTACAATACACACATTTCTACAATGCTGCGTTTACGTTATTAAATTACTGTTTTCATTTTTCTGGATTCCATGTTTTATGTTTTAATTACATTTTGTCATCAAAATGTTGTATAATGAAATTAATTCATAAAACTATAATTAAAATAAAATAATTAATTATTATTATTAATATAAATAATATTTTTTTATATTTAAAATAAATATTTAATGTTAAATTGTTGTTGTTATTATTATTATTATTATTATTACTACTATGTTGAATATCATATTACAGTAGTAATATATTTATGTCATAACGTCTTCAAAATCCAGTTGAATCTAGCTTTTATTTTGGTGGAAACTGAGTGAAGAAGACTTACTGATTCAGAGGTGTGCAGCACATGTAGACTATATATTATTTATTTGACTAAATCGTATTCTTTTGCAGTTTAATAATCATACTTGGCATATTTTATAACTCTGAAATTGTCATTAATTTCATCCCAAATTTTTTAAATTCCATGAAATTTTGCATTTTTCACACTAAATTCCATTTTTATGACTTACTTTTGCAACACTATCCCATCCGCTAAGCCCGAAACACACTGGGGACTTTTATTTTGAAATGACGGAGACTTGGCTCCTTTACAATACTCTATATTTACGTATTTACCAAGTTAAGCCTTTTAGAGCCTATACATTCACCAGATGAAGAGATTATGTGTATATACACTACCAGTCAAAAGTTTTGAAACACTCATTCTTTATTATAATTTTTCTTCACATTTTAGAATAATAGTAAAGTCATCAAAACTATGGAATAACATAAATGGAACTATGGGAATTATGTTGATCTTCAAAGTAGTCACACTTTGCCTAGAATTTGCAGACATGAACTCTTGACATTTTCTCAACCAACTTCTTGAGGTATCACCCTGAGATGCTTTTTAAACAGTATTGAAGGAGTTCCCATCTATGTTGGGCACTTATTGGCTGCTTTTCTTTATTATTTGGTCCAAGTCATCAATTTCAAAAAAAAAAACAATTTGTTTTAATTAAAGTTTAGTTTTATAATGAAATAAATGAATATGGTGGCACAATTATATTTTTGTCTACAAAACTAATTTCAAACATTTAAGCATACACCTTCAGATCAAAAGATTTTTAAGATCATGAGAAACATTTCAGTCAAGTGTTTCAAAACTTTTGACCAGTAGAGTACATTTCACCACATGAGTATTTTTATTATTATTCACAAGATATGAAGTATGTGCTAAATGGGGCATATTTCCATACAGTCACAAATTCACAATCTTATTTTATTTTTTGCATGCCCTCACTTCAATTTAGAACACATGATTATCTCATCAAAATATTCATTGAAGTGAGGATAAAAATATGGATTAACATTGTCAATGATGAGAGATTTAGATACAGCAAATCCCTACATGATTGTTTTTAATTCACTTCTAGACGCCACTGTTAAACTGTAGTACCATGCTGTTCTAAATGCAAAATCCTCTAATGCGGCCACAGAGGAACCCAGACAAATAAAATTAAAACAAATTCTTTTTTTTAAAAAAGCCTGTCTGCAACTTACACAGATTTTTTGCAGATAACCAATAGTTCTATAAAACTATTGGTACAGATTAATTGGTAAAACCGATATATCGGTCTACCTCTATTATCTACAACATACACCCAAAAACAAGTTAAGCAATTAATTCAACAACAGAGCTAAACTGGTACCATGTTGTGGATTTAAAACATTAAAACAAACACTAAAACTAAAAGGTTCAGTGTCACGAGGGCTGTATATCAAGAGGCATCTTGCAATCAAATAAAAATTATAAAACAGATGTTTTCGAGTTCCTACTCAAAATTTTGATTGGATAAGCCTCATTTGAAACCGATTTATTGAACGTTGGTTCCTTTAATTATATTGCTGTTGCTGCGGTTTTATAAACAGCAAGAAGCAATGAGAGGCTGTACGTTACTGTGATTTTACCCCAGATTTACCACTTACAACCATGGTCTTATGGACTATTTTATGGTGCTTTTATGACATGTCTGAGTGAAATGTATCCCTTGGATACCAGTTACACAACTGTTTCTTACCTGTACTTGTTGAGGACCACAGCTCACAGCCACAACCTCCATCACAAGCTTCTTCTCCTTGAGTTTGACGGCCTCCTCCACTGCAATCTCACAGAAGGGGTTCATCGAATGCTTGACGCCATCTGTGACCACTCCTGTGTGATCCGGCTTTACTCGGATCTGAGGTGGGCATCATTACTTTAATGATTATTCCGATTTCAACATAAAAATTAAAGAATTTTTTCTTAAATGATTACAGCTACTGTATGTTTTTAAAGGTTACTGTATTACTTCAGAGACAAAAGATTTCTCTCTTAGTCAGAGGTTACATGTTCAACCTCCATTAACCTGCATGCATAGTATGCCAAAGGTGGGATGGAGAACACAGACAGCTTCAGATACCAGGCTGTGTCATAGTCCAAAGCATGCAGACAACACAAAGTGATCGGTCTGTGACCCCAGCAACGACACCAATGAAATAAGAGCTAATGGATCATATCCGAGCCTCCAAAATGTAATACTAACAAACAGAATCCTGTAAACTGTGACAATAATCAGCGCACAGTCTGTTTAAACTGAGTTGAACGGCACAGACTGTTTGGATGAGCTGTTAAGACCATTATAATGATATATGACAGTGTTTTGATAACCAGTCAGATCAATATCACCTGATAATCGCTCAATCAATGAGTCACATAACAGCAACTCACTTCTTGACCTCTGGTTGCTTGATTCTTGGATAACTGATGTGAAATATTTGAGGGAAGTTGATATGCCCTGCATTAGGACTGCATTATGCTAATTCTTCTATTATTATGCATTCGCATAGGCCTATTTGCACTTTTATGCCTATTTGTACTGTCATGCTGCAGGGCAATTTGAAATGAATACATTTAAGGCAAAAAAGAAGTGATTAAAAGTAGTGAAAAACATGAAATACCTAAACCATACACTTACTCCTATGCATATGAATCTTAATGTTGATTTAAAAAAAAAAAAAAAAAAAAAGGCCATTTTATGCGACTTGCCAAAACAGAATAGTAAAAGACTAGCCAATGAGTTTTGCCTCCAGATCACATATTCATATTCATGCATTCATATTTCTTTTAGATAATTACACCTGGACAGGTGAGTTCATGTGAATTCAGCAGCCTTGAGAGTAAAGACAGAGCTCATTATTGATCTTGAAATCATTAATGCAACGTATTTGATCTGTTTATAGATGATTTTGAGAAAATAAATCAACAAGATTTATATATATAACACTGACCTTGCTCTAAAAGTTCAGTTCACGTGTTTAACCTAATTCAATAACACTGCTGGCCATGTCATGATCAGTTCAAAGAGGGACAACTGCATATTATTAAATAAACAAAAGCATGTGCAATACGTTAATTAAAGATAAACTCATGTGTACCTTGACAGCATAGTCAATGACCCGTTTAACACCGACCAGAACTCGAGAGCTCATCGTGAATGCTCAGCTGTCTGCTGGAGAACTGCCGGAACGAAAGATTTTCAGCAGAAGAACCGAGCCGGCGTGGTATTGGTGCGACACCATATGGGGCGGGGTTTAACAACTACGCCCATTCCCTGAGCCAATAGAATCGTCCAGATCAGTGAGCTGTCAATCAAATGCCGGACTTTGACCAATCGTTTACTCCGGGTGTTCTTACAACTGCGATCGGACTGAACCGACGGTAAAAGTCGTTTCTTTTATAATTAGGTTAAAGGTCATGTGTTTGTTGTTACTAAACGCAGCGGTGAGAGCACCTTTAGAGCATGCTACTAGTAAATTACATTATTATAAAAAGTGATAGAAGAAAAAAGCTTTCAGAAACTACGAACTGAACATTTGCTTTGCAAAATGATTCACTGTCTCAGAGCTCTCGAGGACATCTGCTGGTAACAAACTCGAGTGAAAAGCAGAATTTCATGAAAATGTAGTTTAGTGTTTTAATTTTTAATTTGTTAAATAAGTGTTGCCTTTATACTAATACAACATTTCTGTTAGTGCTTCCAATGCCAAACATCATTTATATAAATAAAAACAAAGTTCCTTTTGCTTTTTGGGAACCATCTCCCAATGTTCTAGGAACGCTCTTTTTAGGTTCTATTTTTTAAAACCATATACTGACGTTCCCAGAACGTTGCAGGGAGGTTTTTGTTTGACAACCTTAAAAGAAAGTTAGAACGTTCTCTGCTGGTTATTTTTAGGTTTTATTTGTACAACCAAAAGCCAACCTTCCCAGAACGTTGCTATGAGGTTTTTATGGGGCAACCTAAAGAGATCTTACACAGAACGTTCTCTAATGGTTATGTGGATAGATGATTTCTCAGTAGGGGTAAAATCTTTCCGTGGCAGTGAGAACCGCCACGGAGACCTGACACTGCCACAAGCAGCTCTCACTTGACCTGCTACCGCCACAAGCAGCTCTCACTCGACCTGCCACCGCCACAAGCAACCTGTCACCGCCACAAGCAGCTCTCACTTGACCTGTGTCTGCCACAAGCAGCTCTCACCCGACCTGCCACCGCCACGAGCAGCTCTCACTCGACCTGCCACCGCCACAGGCAGCTCTCATTCGACCTGTCACCGCCACAGGCAACTCTCATTCGACCTGTGTCTGCCACAGGCAGCTCTCACTCGACCTGTGTCTGCCACAGGCAGCTCTCACTCGACCTGTCACCTCCACAGGCAGCTCTCACTCGACCTGCCACCGCCACAAGCAGCTCTCACTCGACCTGCCACCGCCACAGGCAGCTCTCACTCGACCTGCCACCGCCACAGGCAGCTCTCATTCGACCTGTCACCACCACAGGCAACTCTCATTCGACCTGTCACTTCCACAGGCAGCTCTCACTCGACCTGTGTCTACCACAGGCAGCTCTCACTCGACCTGTGTCTGCCACAGGCAGCTCTCACTCGACCTGTCACCTCCACAGGCAGCTCTCACTCGACCTGCCACCGCCACAAGCAACCTGTCACCGCCACAAGCAGCTCTCACTCGACCTGCCACCGCCACAAGCAGCTCTTACCCGACCTGCCACCGCCACAGGCAGCTCTCATTCGACCTGTCACCGCCACAGGCAGCTCTCACTCGACCTGTGTCTGCCACAAGCAGCTCTCACTCGACCTGCTACCGCCACAAGCAGCTCTCACTCGACCTGCCACCGCCACAAGCAGCTCTCACTCGACCTGCCACCGCCACAAGCAACCTGTCACCGCCACAAGCAGCTCTCACTAGACCTGCCACCGCCACAAGCAGCTCTCACCCGACCTGCCACCGCCACAAGCAGCTCTCACTCGACCTGCCACCGCCACAGGCAACTCTCATTCGACCTGCCACCGCCACAGGCAGCTCTCACTCCACATGCAACCGCCACAGGCAGCTCTCACTCGACCTGCCACCGCCACAGGCAGCTCTCACTCAGCCTGCCACCGTGGCTCTCCCTCGACCTGTCACTGGCACAGGCAGCTCTCACTCCACCTGCCGCCGCCACAGGCAGCTCTCACTCGACCTGCCGCCGCCACAGGCAGCTCTCACTCGACCTGTCGCCGCCACAGGCAGCTCTCACTCGACCTGCCACCGCCACAGGCAGCTCTCATTGTGTCTCCTTTTTGATGCGCTTTCCTTATTGAGCGCGCTTGGCGTGCACCTCTTATTAGAGAATGCTGTAGCTAATATTAAGCTCAATTCTCTGTTATTGAGCACACGTGTGCCTCTCCCTTGTGATTGGTGAACCACACGTTAATTATTTGATTGATAAATGGTGTTCGTAAAGATGACGTTGTGTTTGTTAACTACCAATAGTGTAGTCTAGGGTATATGCAGGCATACGGCGTATGCCCAACTATCTTTCTTAGGATTTTGCGTATGCCCACCTAAAATAAGTGATGATACGTATCGCTGCCAGAAAAACGAGTAGGCTTTTGACCCGGAACTTTTTCAGTCTACTAACACGATACCACAGCACCGTTGAGTGAATTGTGTTTTTTATTTTTTTTTTGTCCCGAGATTCTTTCTAAATGCGCATGGAGCTGCGGGAGGCAGGAGCGCAACTGATGGCACAGGCAAGACAGACAGTCTGACTAAGCTGATCCACTAATCAGAATGTTCATTTTAGACACAACTGGATATTTGCAAACCAGTCATATTTTCCATTTCAGTAAGGGGCGGGACATTTCCAGCATCTAATGCTGATGGAGCATCCCTGGAGTAACCATAATTTGCACTGTAAATGTATTTCCCTGTGAAACTATGGGTGCAATAACTTGATGTATTTTCACAAAGTTTAATTGCATAAGTTACATTTAAATGTATAGTCTACATACTGATATCAGTATGTAGGCTATACATTTAAATTTAACTTATGCAGTTAAACTTTGTGAAAATACATCATGTTATTGCACCCATAGTTTTTGATGCTCTTTGCAGATGCTGGACAACTGTGTCCTGTAACTATATCAGTTTTTGCCTTTTACTGCTGTCGGTGGTGCCTTTTTTCTTTGTGATATCAAAGCATTTAAATGTACGTTTCTAAGTAGGAAAACAATTTTACTATACACAGAAAAGCACATTATAGGACACATATAAACAAATAACCATTAATCCTTATGTAGGCTATATATGGTAATACAACGTGTTAACGTGAACATTACTACACTCATATTAGCTATACAATGCTTAACAGTTTATTGGATATTATGTATTAGTTTTAATTACAGTAATTATAAAGTATTAAACATTTTCATTGTAGCCTTATGAATGCAACATTAATGAGACCTATTAATTTAAATACATATTTAACATCGTTACCATACCATGGTTTTTAGTAGTGTACTGTACACCATGCCAGCAAGAAACGTTTTGAATACATTTTGTTCATATGGGACTATAATTACAACAGCCAATTTATTTTTTATTTTTATGGGGTCCTTCATAAATGCACAGTATGCCCACCTCTTCAGACACTACTACACCACTGCTTCGGACTATAAGTAGCAGGACCTTTCAGAAATCTGCAACTTATATTCCGGAAAAAATCTGTATTTATTTATTTATTTTGTGGAATTTGATCATTTTCCACGGCACACTAGTGTAGTTGGGAAACACAGCTTTAAGCCTCAATAATTTGCTTCAACTATAACACTATGAGAATGTGAAAAATGATTGACAGGCAGAAAGCGTCAAAGACTGCTTTTTCCATGAAAAAAAATAAATGCTTACAGCACCTTTAATGAAGGGGAAATATACTGCATAGTAGGAATCACCCCATCCACAGTTTTTCTGATCAACCACTGGGCGGCGCCATGATGATTCTAATTGCCTGTTTTCTACTTGGTCTCGAGCCGCCAAGTAAAAACCCAAAACTTTATTTTAACATTATTCCAAACTTTTGGCCGCCAGTGTATATATATATACACTCAGCGAAAAAAGAAACGTCCTCTCACTTTCAACTGCTTTTATTTTCAGCAAACTTAACATGTGTAAATATTTGTAGGAACATAAAGATTCAACAACTAAGACATAAACTGAACAAGTTTCACAGATATGTGACTAACAGAAATGGAATAATGTGTCCCTGAACAAAGGGGGGGGGGGGTCAAAAGTAACAGTCAGTATCTGGTGTGGCCACCAGCTGCATTAAGTACTGCAGTGCATCTCCTCTTCATGGACTGCACCAGATTTGCCAGTTCTTGCTGTGAGATGTTACCCCACTCTTCCACCAAGGCACTTGCAAGTTCCTGGACATTTCTGGGGGGAATGGCCCTAGCCCTCACCCTCCGATCCAACAGGTCCCAGACGTGCTCAATAGGATTGAGATCCGGGCTCTTCGCTGGCCATGGCAGAACACTGACATTCCTGTCTTGCAGGAAATCACACACAGAACGAGCAGTATGGCTGGTGGCATTGTCATGCTGGAGGGTCATGTCAGGATGAGCCTGCATGAAGGGTATCACATGAGGAAAGAGGATGTCTTCCCTGTAACACACAGCATTGAGATTTCCTGCAATGACAACAAGCTCAGTCCGATGATGCTGTGACACACCGCCCCAGACCATGACGGACCCTCCACCTCCAAATCGATCCTGCTCCAGAGTACAGGCCTCAGTGTAACGCTCATTCCTTCAATAAACACGAGTCCGACCATCACCCCTGGTGAGAGAAAACCGTGACTCGTCAGTGAAGAGCACTTTTTGCCAGTCCTGTCTGGTCCAGCGAAGGTGGGTTTGTGCCCATAGGCGACGTTGTTGCCAGTGATGTCTGGTAAGGACCTGCCTTACAACAGGCCTACAAGCCCTCAGTCCAGCCTCTCTCAGCCTATTGCGGACAGTCTGAGCACCGATGGAGGGATTGTGCGTTCCTGGTGTAACTCGGGCAGTTGTTGTTGCCATCCTGTACCTGTCCCGCAGGTGTGATATTCGGATGTACCGATCCTGTGCAGGTGTTGTTACACGTGGTCTGCCGCTGCGAGGATGATCAGTTGTCCTTTTTGTCTCCCTGTAGCGCTGTCTTAGGCGTCTCACCGTACGGACATTGCAATTTATTACCCTGACCACATCTGCAGTCCTCATGCCTACATGCAGCATGCCTAAGGCACGTTCACACAGATGAGCAGGGACCCTGGGCATCTTTCTTTTGGTGTTTTTCAGAGTCAGTAGAAAGGTCTCTTTAGTGTCCTAAGTTTTTAGAACTGTGACCTTAATTGCCTACCATCTGTAAGCTGTTAGTGTCTTAATGACCGTTCCACAGGTGCATGTCCATTAATTGTTTATGGTTCATTGAACAAGCATGGAAATCATTGTTTAAACCCTTTACAATAAAGATCTGTA
This sequence comes from Myxocyprinus asiaticus, assembly GCF_019703515.2. Taxonomy (NCBI): domain Eukaryota; kingdom Metazoa; phylum Chordata; class Actinopteri; order Cypriniformes; family Catostomidae; genus Myxocyprinus; species Myxocyprinus asiaticus. The sequence goes on from NC_059359.1 coordinate 4,178,582, forward strand.
AAGTTATTTGGATTTTTACAAAATTATCTTTAAAATACAGTGTCCTGAAAAAGGGATGTTTCTTTTTTTTTTTTTTTTTTAGTTTATATATATATATATATATATATATATATATATATATATATATATATATATATTATTTGCAATAAATATTTTCAATATAATTATTTTAAAGAAATGGAGTCACTGTGCTCTACCAGTTTAGGGTGTGTTCTGTGTTAAAATATGTGAATAAATGTATATAAGAATTTGAGAAAAGGAGTGCAGATCATTATATATATATATATATATATATATATATATATATTTATATATATATTATAAAATTATGTATATTATATTAGTAATTAATTTACATTTTTATTTATTATAAAATAAATATACATATAAAGATATTTTAATTTACGTAATATTACGTTTTTTATTTATTTATTTTATTTGAATTTATCGTTATTTGAGTTTTAGTTAAATCATTTTGATTTTAAATTAATTTAATTTAATTATCTAATTTCATTTAAATATATTCGATGATTGTTTTTTTTTTTTTTTTTTCGTTTGCCATTTCTTTTTTATATGCGTCAACATGTATGTCTTTTGTTGTGAATTTCGTGTGTAAAATAAATGTTCACAAAAGAGAAACTCATCCAGGAGTATGTTGTGGAGTGTCTCCATGGTAACTGCAGACGCCTCATCATCGCGTCGTCTCATTGGTTACAGGTGTGCGTTCGCATTCCAATGTGCAATTTGATTCGAGCTTCTCTGTTTTGACTTCTCAAAATACACAGAAATATCTGCCGACCTTGAGTTTAAACCATGCGAATATATTCCGTGGAATACTTCGGATTCATTCAGGTGAGAAAATACATTTTACAACATTTAAAGCCACGAAGACGCGTTCATGAAGCCTTTGAAAAATATTTTGACACTTAAACCACTTAAAAATATCTGAATGCCATTGCATTACATAACAACATTTCAAAAATAAGTGGCCCATGTGATGCATTTTATTTTAAAGAAAGATAGCACAGGCACACTTCCAAGCAAAACTTGTCACAAAATGAAATGCATTAGGTTTAAAATGATAACACTATAGATATACTGTTCAAAATGAAGATTAAAAAGTAATGTGACACTTTGTGTGGTTGTTAGTGGGACATGTCTATAGTTAATTGCTGACATACACCTGTGTGAGGGGAACTGGCATCATACATCCACTAAAAATCTCCAAGACACCAGTTGATTAAAAGCAGAGAGTATTTATTGTAGACGGACCACTTCGATTAAAATGAATGGGAGAAATTGGAACGCCCAACAGCAGCCAACGGTCAGCGGATGTAGAAAGGAAGTCCCGCCTTACAGGTAAAAGAGCCAATCACCTTTTAGGTATCGCCTGTCAAGCAACTTGATATCGCGCATGCGCATTAGTTATTCAAGCCGGATAAAATGCGTGTTTTTGCGTAATATGATGTAAACAAGCAAAAACATGTATACCAGTATTGTCAGATTGTATTGCTAATTAGAAATATGTTATTTGATCATAATCTTGACCAACCGTTTTTGAGATTTTGGTCTTTCATCATTCAAGTAGATAGGAGCACGGTCCAAAGATGGCCAACAGTGGACTGACTTGCTAGAAAGACTTTGTTAAAAGTCATTTAGCAAAAATGGTTCAGAAAGTGAAGTAGTTCTGAGAAAAGCTCAAGCACCATTTTAAATATTATGTTAGTGGGGCCACTGTATGTGCCAAATAGTCTAGTTTTAAAAAGTCTATTTATTTGTATATATTTTTAAGCAATGTGTTCATTAGAATTTTTCCTTAGTGAATGATGTCATTGTTTGAAGAACAAGAGGGCTTAAAATGATCTTTAATAAGGATTTTAAAAAGTATTTCTCATCTGATTGATCAGCAGAAATGTGAGTGATGAAGATTGTGTTAAAATGCCTCTTCAAGACAGAAAGTCTAGAGGACCGATTAAATCCCATCAAAAACCCAAAGACGCCAATCGAAACCCAAAGTAAGCAGCTTTATGAATGTCTTTTTTTATTATTTATTATGTAATAAAGTATGGGCTAATTATATTTTTTTTGTTTTTAGGGAGCTTCTTGATCTAAGGAGGCTTCTATCTTTGATCACAGCTCCTTTATCCAAAAAACAGGTAAAAAAAAGATTTTTTTTGTTGTTGTTGTCATTTTGTTGTAAAATCATAGTAATAATACAGTAAAACTATTGTAATAAAAATCATAATCATTTCTCACAAAACTATTGTGAGGCATAGAAATTCAGTACAGTCACACAACAAAGGAATTTAATTATTCCAACACAAAACATCAATAATTACATTATTAATTTTGACTAATTAATTAAAGTTCAATACTTTTATAACAATTAACACAGCCATTTTTTATTTTGCAAAATATGATCCACATTGTTTTCATTTAACGTGATAACAATAAATGTTCAACATAAAAAATGTTATCTACTGATTCTACTGAGTTGAGCTGAATATTTTTGAATTTCAATCCATTTTAGTTCTTCTTCCTTAAAGTGATATTCTCTCATCATTTACTCACCCTCATGCCATCCCAGATGTGTGTGACTTTCTTTCTTCTGCAGAACACAAATGAAGATATTTAGAAGAATATTTCAGCTCTGTAGGTCCATACAATGCAAGTGAATGGTGACCAAAACTTTGAAGCTCCAGAAGTCACATAAAAGCAGCATAAAAGTAATCTGTATGACTCCAGTGGTTCAATCCATGTCTTCAGAAGCGATATGATAGGTGTGGGTGAGAAACAGATCAATATTTAAATGCTTTTTTACAAATGATCTCCATTTTCACTTTCGCTTTCACATTTTGAAAGTGAAAGTGGAGATTTATGGTTAATATTGATCTGTTTCTCACCCACACTTATAATATTGCTTCTGAAGATATGGATTTAACCACTGGAGTTTTATGGATGACTTTGTATGCTTTTTGGACCTTCGAAGTTCTAGTCACCATTCACTTGCATTGTATGGACCTACAGAGCTGAAATATTCTTCTAAAAATCTTCAGCAGAAGAAAGAAAGTCATACTTATCTGGGATGGCATGAGGGTGAGTAAATGATGAGAGAGTGTTCATTTTTGGGTGAACTATCCCTTTAAATTCAGCTCTGAATGGCATACGACCCTGCTATGAATTTATTTGCACTAAAGCTAACATGTCTGATTCATTCCTGCTCGCCATCTCAGGTTTCAGCGTTAAGTCAGTCTAAAGGACTGAAGTCTCGGAACTCCTCAAGTGTTCCCAACCGGAAAATCAGTCCAGACACTGAAGCATCTGCGCTGGAGAACTTCAGGTGCACAGTATGGATTGTACTCTTGTTACCTGGGTTTACTCATGGTCTGTTGGATTTGTTTTAACCAATGTTCATGGTGTTAACAGTGTGGCCTACAGAAACCAAAGATGTTTTAGTGACCAGCCACATCACAGACTCTTCCTGGACATCTTCACTGCCTTGATGGATAACAGACTCGGATGCAGGTCTGTATGCTTACCTATTATGATGATGTCAGCTCAAGTGTTTATAGATCATTTCAAACTAGTTTCTTTTGATTTCAGTGAATGGTTGGAAAATTCATCATCAGACAATGTTTTAAGAGTTCTGAACTGCTTGAGATTGTTGATCAGAGATTCAAGTCATCAGGTAGGACCCTAAAATCTCTGCTTGGTATCTGATGGATTTTGCATATTGTGATGGATATGATCCTAATTAGCTTTGATTTATTCTCTTCATATTGTTCGGTTTTGTTTTATTTAAAGTGATAGTTCACCCAAAAATGAAAATTCAGTCATTGTTTACTCACCCCTGTGTTGTTATAACCCTATATGGCTTTCTTTCTTTTTCTTAACACAAAGGGTAAATTGTGAAAAAATGTTGTCCTCAGTGATGTCATACAAGGGCAGTTTATGGTGGCCACCTCTTCAAGCTTCAAAAGAATGCAAAAATATAATTCAGAAGTCTAATAAATTATTCCACGAGACTCATGATTGTTATGAAAGAATACGAAAAGGTTTGGTGACTCACAAACCGAAATCGAATGTACAGTATTAATTAGAGAAACCACTTCTGAACGCGTTCATAACAGAGCACAAGATTAACAGTTCACTCAGCCCCCTCGTGACATTGGGGCGTTCAAATGAAAACTCTTTTTGTTTTATCTAAAAACAGGTCCTCCACAGCGATAGTGACAACAGAACACAACACAGCTGCACACAAAACAGAGAACAGAACTAACATATCTGAATAGTTTGTTGTCGATGAATTGATACATTTCTATGCCCAGCCTTATTTTTTAAACCGGAGTCCTCAATCAAAGAGAGAGATGGAGTAGGCGGGAATGTCTGTCTCTTCTTCTCCATTCTGAAATGGTGAGTATTTGTGATATACCTGAAGAGAGTGAGACCTCCGCAAAAACATTCAGTAGGTGTAGCATTCTCTGCCAAAATCAAGTAGTTTTTAACCGGCTCATGAGATGCTGGCTTTAATATACTGTTATGAGAACGTTTTTGGACCGGTGCCAGTTCACAGCAGACAGAGTTATCTGTGCAATGCCAAAAATAGAAAACAAGCGATCGATAAAATATACCGTCGCTCGTCACGGCTGGTTTGGATAAAAACTCTAATAAACATAGGAAAGATACCTTTCATCGTGTGTCTTTTGCCGTCAAGTTAGGACATGGTGTGACTGTGGCTGCCTGTAGCCTCCTCTATGTTTCTGTTTGATTTCCGAGTACTCCGTTCAATAAAATAAGGCTGGGCATAGAAATGCATCAATTCTTCGACTATAAACTCTTCATGTTTAGTAAGTTCTGTTCTCTGTTTTGTGTGCATCTGTGTTGTGTTCTGTTGTCACTATCAATGTGGAGGACCTGTTTTTAGATAAGCAAATTGAGTTTTCGCTTGAACGCCCCAATGTCACGAGGAGGCTGCGTGAACTGTTGCTCTCGTGCCCTATCATGAACATGCGCACAGGAGATCAACGGTCAGTGAACATTTTCTCTAAATAATACATTTAGATTTTGGTTTGTTTGTCTCACCAAACCTTATCGTATGCTTTCATAACAATCATGAGTCTCATGGAATAATTTATTAGACTTCTGAATTATACTTTTGTGTTCTTTTGAAGCTTGAGGAAGAAATCACTATAAACTGCCATTGTATGACATCACTGAGCACAACATATTTCACAATTTCCCCTTTGTGTTAAGAAAAAGAAAGAAAGTCATATAGGGTTATAACAACACAGGGGTGAGTAAACAATGACTGAATTTTCATTAGATGTTTAAACAACTTTAGAGGAGACACATGTGATGTCCAAATGTTTTTCTGCATGCTCTTTTAGAAAGTCTTCTTTGAACTCCAAGGCGCTGGGCAACTTGCGAAGGTAAATATTTTCAAAATGTTCACATGCTGAAAATAAACATTAGCTTGAGGAAATTCATTGTGTTTTTCTCATTTGATGTCTTTCAGTACATGGACTCGGTTGCCACCCATTATCTAGAATGCAGAGAAGACACACTTCAAATCGAGCAGCTGGTTGCCATGACATGTGAGACAAATATCCTGCAATGTACATGCATTTTCCATGCATTTTGGGAATGAGCCGGAAGAATAATAATGTGTTTGATATTGTATTCCCCTCTATTTTCTTTCTCTATGCAGATATGATTCAGAAATTGTCTTCAGTCGATGAACAAAGGCAGTGGATTATTAATTGTGGGGCACACAAGGTTTGTGTTTCATAGAGGAAATATTTTGAAGAATGTAATGTATTTTTACAATCCAAATCATGCTTTAACCTCCTGAGACCCCTACATGACTGCTATGTGCATTTTCCATTCCCCTTTTTGATTATTAACTAGCAGCCCCTTAGATACATGAAGAAAAAGATAAATAGACCAAATAGTTTTCCTAAAAATGTATGTCCACATATGTGGATGGCGGTACTAAGTTGTGAAATTTTAAATGATACCAAGCTAAAGAAAGTCAGATTTTTTCAGAATAAATAAATGTAGTCAGAGTAAAATTGTTTATTATGTTTCCAGTGTTGATTATTTATGTTTTTCAGATGTTACAGACATTACATCAGAAATTATCATAATTAATTCTGATTCAAAGTAATGTCCAGCATCATCCAATCACTGCCAACCTTGTTAAAATTAAATTACACATTATAAATTCTGAATCTATGTACTGATTATCATTGTCTCATGTCTGTTAAACATGTTGAGTGATCCAAACATCATCTGCAGCCTGAAACTGAACTTTTGATCAGATTTTAGGAGTGAATGCACTTAGTTGCATAGAGAGCTATTAGATGCTCCCTTGATCCCTGTTTAGTGAATGACTTAACCTCCAGTGTGCTGTCTGTCTGCACTGGTCTCAGAACAGTTCGAAATGGATGCACCCACAGAGTGATAATGCACAGTAAATATAGGATAATTTAACTGAAACTGAGCATACACGAATGTGTTCATTGTGTTTAACAGCGTGCCGTTTCGGGATAAATTGCTCAAATTTTAAAAATTGTATATCAGATGAAACTAGAGACTCTAATTTTTGGACTCAAACAGGTTTCAATGTAAAAACTTTATGAGGTTTCTTACCAGATGTAGTTTTATTGGCATTTCAACCAAACACAAACTCCGCTGTGGTTGGCGCCATGTTGTTTTGTCACATGACTCCATGCGTCTAAATTTTAACCCTTTTCTGACAGCACAGAGTCTCCTGAACTGAGATCAGTTGGTTTAAATTAAATTAAATTATGTGTTGTGTATAGTAAAGCCAAAATACAACATCCATGCATTTGTACGCGGGGTCTCATGAGGTTAAACAGCAGATTGTAGTTTATTGTTTATTAGTAGTATTAGGGATTTTCCTGTTAGGATTAGAGATTTGAACAAACCCTAAGTATTAAACTTCGGTGCATACCACCCCTCACAAAGTTTGTGCAGCAGCAACTTAGCAACCACATAGCAACACAGTAGTTTAACCACTTCAAATACCCTAGCAACCACATACTGTAGCAACCCAATAAAAACCATGAGAACACCCTAGCAACCACATAGCAAAACACTAAAACCATACTGAACATACTAGCAACCAAATAGCAACACACTAAAGACTACCCCGAACACTCTAGCAACAGCATAGCAATGCACCCAAAAAACAGTTCGAACGCAGTAGTAGAACCACCTAGCAACACACTAACAACCACTTTGTAACCACCTACTAATGCCCTAGCTACCACCTACCTGTAGAACACCCTAGAAACCACATAGCAATGTTAAGCAACACACTAAAAGCCATTTGAACACCCTAGCGACCAAATAGCAACACTTACAACCACCCTGAAAGGCCTAGCAACCACATAGCAATGCACTTAAAATATTTAAACACCTTAGCAACCACCTACCAACACGCTAACAACCATTCTAAACACTAGTTACCATTTACCAATGCTCTAGCAATCATATACCTGTAGAACACATTGGAAACTACATAGCAACGCCCTAGCGACTACTTAGAAACTTCCTAGCAACCCCCCACAACACCGTAGCATCATGGTGGCGAGTTTTGGCGAGCACCACTCAAATTTTGTTCGGAAAATGTAAACATCTTGTTGTATTTATCGCACAGACTCTTGTACGGCTGCTGTCCACGCGGGACAGTAGTGTGGTGTTAGGAGCGCTCCTGGCTCTCACCACACTAGCTGAAAGGTACTTTTACATCAAAGTGATATAAATCTACAGTGATTACATTAGCTTCTTTGGCTTTTGTCAATAATTCCACTTCTTATTTAGTCAAGAATGCAAAGAGAATATTGGGGAGCTGTCCGTTGTGGAGCATCTTCTAGTGGTATTACAAGAATATGACATGTTATCCAAAAGGTACGCAACAATGATTTTTTTTTTTTCAACTGGTAACTTTCTCTGTGTGTCAATGAATGCTGTAAACACACAAGAACAGGGTTTGAAATTAACTCCCGCCAAATGCGGGTAAAAATTGGCAGTGGCGGGTAACTCCGTTACTCTTACCAGCCACTTTGGCAGGTGACCTTTTCAGAGTTTTTCCTGCTTTGAAAATTATTATGAATGTCAGGTGACTCGGAACTGCTGGCGAAGCAAATTTAATGGTATTCACACGCATCTGTGAGCGCCACGCTCGCGAAGTGAATTGTCAATGGATTTAATTTAAAACAGTGGACACACACGCCAGTGGACACGTACAGTCAGCGTGCTCCAGAGCAAAACTTGCGTGATTCAGTCGGGCTCGGTGTTAGGTAAGTTACTCTAAAAGAGCAATGAATTACTAACTACTAATTACATTTTCTACAGTGTAATTAGATTACTATACTAATTACTCTTTCTGAAAAGTAATTGCATTGCTTATTTTTTTATTTTTTTTCCCCAATTTGGAATGCCCAATTCCCACTACTTAGTAGGTCCCCGTGGTGGTGCGGTTACTCAACTCAATCCGGGTGGCAGAGGACAAGTCTCCGTTGCCTCAGCTTCTGAGACCGTCAATCCACGCATCTTATCACGTGGCTCGTTGTGCATGACACTGCGGAGACTCCGCATGTGGAGGCTCATGCTACTCTCCATGATCCATGCACCCCATCGAGAGCAAGAACCAGTAATCGTGACCACAAGGAGGTTACCTCATGTGACTCTACCCTCCCTAGCAACCTCCCTAGCATTACACCCAACACTGGTCGGGCTTTACTCGATATCAGGGTGGCCGGCGGAGACCATAAAACTTATGTGACCCATCTGAATTCTACAGAGAACATTGTAGTATAAAGCATTATACGGAGGAAATCCAACCCCTTAAACTCCTAGACATCCCCTTCATTATAAACAGCAATACTATATTTTATTTTTTAGGAAAGACTATCTAACCACAGTAATGAGGAGCCATCCGTGCTCTTAACTGTGCTTCTTATGACCATGAATTATTAACAGATTATTGACAGATTTTCCTCCGGTTCAAACTGTCCATGACATAGATATTCTAAAAGTGACTTAAATCAGGCCTGATCTATGCTAAAGACATTCTTTTTCAAATAATGTCTAAACAAATGCATGCCGTTACAGTCTCCAGTTACCTTTATCAACTTTTGCAAGGGAAGTATTTTGGCTAGTGAAAATGTTGAGTGGCTAGTGACCTTGGAAACTACTAGCCACAGTGGCTGGTGAGCCAAAAAGTTACTTTCAAACCCTGTACAAGAATTAAACACTGTAGTTTTTATATATTCGCACAAGTTTTTCTCACAATTTCTACTTTATGTCTTAATTTTGTGATTTGCATGTTACAAAACACATTATTTGCACATTACATACTGAATTAATGCATTACTGTAAGATACTGTAGAGCTGCATCATTTAAATGTGTATCAGCCACTGTAAATTTTGCATTTGCATAATATAAAGCAATTAAAGGTGCACTCAGTAACTTTTGTCTTTGTGTCAACTTGGACATACACTGACACCTAGTGGCTTGGATGCAGCATCATTTAAAATCAAAAGTTTTCAGTTTCAGATGCCATTGTAGAAATGTAGTATTCACAGTCAACCATGATTACTTTAATCAATGAGTGAAAGTGTCCAATAACAGGACGGTTACTGAGATTAAGTGAGTAGTATTTGGCTGGTCATGTGATTCTAACATGGCCACCCTCCATGTAGAATAAAACAGCTTTTATATGGATGCTGATATGACTGGAGTCTTCATTTTAATGTGAGTGGTCATGATTATTAATATTACAATTCAGGTCTTAATGAGTTAAACCTTTTTAATGAGGAAAAGACTACTGAGTGCACCATTAAATTGTTATTTGCAGGCGTAATTTTGAGACATAAAGTCACATTTAGGAGAAATGGAGTCAAAATTCAGAGATTTTAAAGGTAAAGTGTGTTAATTTTTTTATTTTTTTGGTGTCAAACTAAAATATCAGTTTAATTTGCGACTATAAGTAAGCCATTTTTTTTATGGTTTTTACAGAAAAATTTAAACAGAGTGGTTTTGTGGCGCACAGAAATATTCTTCTGTTTATTTTAGCATTTCAACCAACTTCTTGGGTGGGACTGTCTGTCTGTTTGGGGAGAGTGTTCGGGAAACCTGTTTGAAAACGGTCATTATTTTTGAGGTTCCTTTTGTAGACACTAGTGGCACTGAAATTGCAGACTTCACCTTTAAATCTTGATTAAAAACATGTACATGGATGTTAACTCCCCCTGTATTTCTCCATCATGCATTTGTATGTTTGTTCTCTCAGGTTGAGTGCAGAGCTGTTGCGGTTGCTGTGTTGCGTTCACCGCGTCAGAGAGCAGCTGCGTCAGTGTGATGGGGTGCCTGTGTTGCTCAGTCTCCTGCACGCTGAACACATCAAGCTGTTGTGGAGCGCCGTGTGGGTCCTCGTGCAGCTGTGTCAGGATAAAGACTCTAGCGCTGAGATCCGAGCGTGGGGGGGCGTGCAACAACTGCTGCGTGTCTTGCATGGGTGCGTCTCAATGCAGTCAGTTCACATGGATTATGCTGGCTTGACAAAGCAACATATGTTATTGTTAGTGCTGTCAATCGATTAAAAACTGTAATCAAATGGATTACATGATATGCTGATTAACTAATCAAATTAATCACAATATCCACTAATTGAAAACATCAATATTAGCTGAGGAAAAGCTCCCAAATGAAGATAAATCAAAGATATTACATTGTTGTTGCAGACGAGCAATGCATTAACCCTTTAAGCTCTGAAGGTGTTTTTAAAGATTTCCTGTTTCAGTGGCATACCCAAAATTAAAGGCTTATACAAAACAAAAACAAAAAAGGAGTGTCAAGTGTTTGGTATCATTGTAAAGAAAACTTTTCACATTTTTTAATGATATAGATTATGATAAATTCTGAGACTCTCAGCCTAAGAAACTGCTGAAAAAATTAAATTAAGCCAAAATTTTACTTTATTTCTTATTTTTCTAATTTGTTATTATATATCTCTGGGTGTAAATAAGGTGGCTCTGAAAAACTGCTTTTGTTTAGTTCCCAATCATGTCAACTGTATCTGAGAAAAATTTTGTGTTGATACGACAAAGAAATAAAAATGTATAGCATTACAAATATAATTGATCATAAACATGTCCAAAAGCTTCTCCAAACAAATAAAACATAATAATTGTACATAAAAACTAATTACACATGCAAACACAACAATGACTAATATGCATAGCATGGAGACATGATTTTAGTAATGAGATGTCTTTTGACTTAATGAGCCTGCATCATTCATATACATGGCGCCATCTCCTGGTGGCCATATGAAACATTGTGCTTCATGTGGATTATCTAATGATCTATGCATCCGATTACCTTGTGTGTGGGCTCGTTTGAAAGATAATCACTTAAGTGATGTTATGTGATTTTTTTTATGTTCTGTTTATGTTTCATGAAGCAAAAACGCGGCATATAAGCAACACCAGCAAAATTGTCAAAGACATATACTTAGCTATTACTCGCTATATTTTTGTCTGTGAGTAAAACAAATCTGGTTGTATTCTACTCGAGAGCTTTCGAAAAACATGACACACGGCTATTTGAGGAGTTTGATGTTTTGACTGATTGCAATAATATGTACAGTGCAATTATCTTTTATAAATTATCAAAACTGAACACTTCTGATTTGTCTGCAAATTTCAAAGCACTTGTTCAGTTTTGGTCATAATGCCTGCATGCATTGGGAAGTAGAGCTTCTAAGCTTTCAAACGATACCTATTTTGTGTTGGTCAAGACTGTAGTTATTTATATATTGACAATCTTTTTTTTTTCTCCATCCGAGCCTAAAGGGTTAAATAGACATTACAAATAGTGGCTTTAGAAGTCAATACGTTGTTTACTTTAGTTCCATATTATTGACCATAAGCCTATCACTGGCATACAGTCCAAAGCAATCCATTTCGCCATTGCGTTTGTCAGTCTGTCCCGTGGTGCACTTGGTATGCGTTTTCACACCTGGCTCATTTGGAGCATTTGAAAAGCGCACTTACGTTCTGACCAGTGAGGGGACAGTTTGCTCACACGAGACTTTCATTAACACAGTTTTGGTCTGTTTTGAAATGTTGCCACGTGAAAGTGAACCGAGCCAAGGAGAATAGCAACATTTGTAACAATTTTAGCCCGTTTTAATAAATAAAACATGTGACATGCCTGAAAACGCCCTTCATGCTGAACAGTGCCGGTACTGATCGTTGATCATTTCGCTGTCAGTCAGGGCGGGGGCATCAGAAGTTTAAGGAAGGGCCTAAGGCAAATCGAGTGGGGCAGTGCCCTCCCTAGCCATAGACCCGGCCATGATGCTGAGCGTGTTATTGTATTCCATCTTCAAAATGTCTTAATTGTTGATCAGTGTACACATGCAGATTGATGACTTTGGCCATTGCATCGTGTCTCATAGTTTTCAGCACTATGAGACACCCCCTCCCCCCATTCAGTTACAAAATGTAACTATGGGTCAGGGGGCATGATTAAAGATGAACTCACTTATTTTTGTCAAATGTTAAACTTTTAAACAAAAAGAAATAGGAGAACAGCTGAATATCCCTTGTAATTGCTGCTTTCTCTCTAGGAATAATTTAATCATGACTGACTGTGAATAGCACATTTTTTACAATGACTTCAGTAACTGGGAACTTCTGTTTTTGCATGATACTGCATCTACGCTGCTAGGTGTCAGCACAACATACTGTCAATGCAAATATTACTGAGTGCACCTTTAAATATGTGATTTATTTATCACATTCATTAATTGTAATAAACATGTTGACAACCCTTGTTTGAAGTCGTGCAACATTTTCTCTCCAGTGAGCAAGTATATGTGTCCGATCGCTCCACCGTAGACACTCTCTCCAGTGCTAATGCAGCAGGCAGAATACACAGACAGCACGTGTCAGCGGAGGTGAGCCCTCAAGAGACTGCGGAGAACACCATGAATCTACAGGCAGGTGAGAAGAGATCATTTTTATTAAAATTAAATAGATTAATAATGAACGGTTTAAAGGAATATTCCGGGTTCTATACAAGTTAAGCTCACTCAACAGCATTTGTGGCATACTACTGATTACCCAAAAAAATGATTTTGACTCGTCCCTCCTTTTTTTTTTTTTTTTTTTTTATCCCATTTTTCTCCCCAATTTGGAATGCCCAAGTCCCACTACTTAGTAGGTCCTCGTGGTGGCGCGGTTACTCACCTCAATCCAGGTGGCAGAGGATAAGTCTCAGTTGCCTCCACTTCTGAGACCGTCAATCCGCACATTTTATCACGTGGCTCATTGTGCATGACACCACGGAGACTCCCAGCATGTGGAGGCTCATGCTACTCTCCGCGATCCACGCACAACTTACCACACACCCCATTGAGAGCGAGAACTACTAATCGTGACCACGAGGAGGTTACCCCATGTGACTCTACCCTCCCTAGCAACCAGGCCAATTTGGTTGCTTAGGAGACCTGGCTGGAGTCACTCAGCACGCATCCCTCCTTTTCTTAAAAAAAACAAAAAGCAAAAATCGAAGTTACAGTGAGGCACTAACAATGGAAGTGAATGGGGCCAATTTGTGGAGCATTTAAAGGCAGAAATGTGAAGCTTATAATTAGGGATGCATAACACGGATACCGTGTTAAACAAAAAAAACTGTATAAGAGGTGGTGGTTGAGTAAAACCCGTTCACTATGTGACTGTGACTCCGATTTTTCCTTTTTTTAAAGAAAGTCGAAATTGATTGTGGTAATCAACATTATGCACAAATGCTGTCGATTGAGCTTAACTTGTATTAAACCCGGAATATTCTTTTAATCCCTGTTCCTGTTCCCAGCATGCTGTGCTGCGATCACTGAGCTTGTTTTGGATGACACGACAGCACATAACGTAGTGCAGGTAGCACACTTCTTCTCACTCATTCCCTTGCTTTTACACTTTCTATTTACTCTTGAATCAAGATATCAGTCTACAGTATCCCACTTACATTCATGCTTTAATTTTGTTTTAGGAGAATGGTGTGTATATAATCAGCAAACTGATATTGCCACAAAGCTTTAACGGACCTCAGGCAAGATCTCTACAGGTATGTCACTGGTGAATACATGCAAAAGTGATTTACAATTTTAAAAAGGTTTTATATGAAATATATTAATCGCTTTTTAATTTTGTTGCTTATTTTCTAAAGTGTTACGCTTTCAGGGCTCTACGTTTCCTTTTTAGTATGGAACGCAATAGACATCATTTTAAAAGGTATCCATATTTTTTCCTTCTTTTTCTTTATTAATTTCTTTTCAATTTGTTTTATTTAGAAACGAAAAATAGTTATTCATGCATTTATTACATTTATAAATGATTATTTCTAATTTCATAATCCAAGTGATAGCTTTGAATGGAGTCCACACACATTTTTAAAGCATTGTTTGTTTGTTTATTTGTTTGTTTCAGACTGTTCTCCCCAGAGTTGTTTGAGATGTTTATTGATGTTGGCCATTATGTAAGAGATATTGCGGCATATGAACCACTACAGGAAAAAATCACCCTCTTTTCAGTAAGATACTGATGATTTTTGTATACTTACCCTGACTTAGATCTTGTGATTTGAACTTGTAAATATAATGGCAGAATTTTCATTTTTGGGCAAACTATTCCTATAACGCTTCACTAAGAAATAGCTTTTCATGCCAAACCTCTTGAAATGTTTACACTATGAGTTGGTTTATCTGTAGAAGGAAGAGTTGGATGTTCTCAGGGAAAACATAGAGATGGTGAATCAGAATCGCCCTCCGCTGAGAGTTATCAACGGTTATGCGGTTTTGGATCATCTGGGTAGTGGTGCTTTTGGCAGCGTCTTTAAGGTGAAGCTGATTTTTGCTGAATTATTCCTCTAGTTATTATCCCACATTATTAGATGACAGTTAAATGGACTCATTCACAGTTGTTTTTGTTCCACAGGTCCGTAAGCAGAGCGGGCAGAACTATCTGGCACTGAAGGAGGTTAACTTTCATAATCCTGCCTTTGGCAAAGACAAGTGCTCAAGAGACAGAAATGTGGAGAAGATTGTTTCTGAGCTGACCATCATTAAAGAACAGGTTCAAAAACAGAGAACTGTAGTAAAATCACTTTAACTCACAACCTCGAGTGGCTTACTGCTTTAATAAAATGGTGCAACAACAATACGATAAAAGATACCAATGTTTATTTAGAATTTATAGTATAAATGTAATGGTATTCATTGGAATAAATAATTATTTCCACCAAGTAATACAGTTCATTAGCCTAACTGTAGGCTGATTACAGTTGCCAATCAACATAGCGTCTTTATGCATTAATATAGAAAGTGTAGTCACAGGATTATCAGCATTTTAAATGGCTTCATTTGTCCTAAAAATAGAGTGTTTTTAATTTTGTTAAATTCTTTATCATTTCTTTCAGATGTCACACCCAAACATTGTAAAATACTTCAAAACATTTTTAGAAAGTAAGTATAAGTATCCTTTTGTGACCTCTGTTTTCATATATAAATATTATTTCAAGTTGACTATACAGTGGGGTTCAAAAGTCTGAGAGGACTGGTTAAAATGCTTCTATTTTTTATTTTTCTTGTTTAATGCAAAATGTTTCATTGGAAATTAATTTATTAGTATAATTGAGTGAAAAGTTGAACTAAAAAAATGTAAGAATTGTGCTTTGTCATAAATTTACTTAGTCAAATAGAAATCAAAATCATACATATTTATTCTTCATTTTACATCATTAAAATTGACAAATTTAAACATTTTTAAAAAGTAAAAACTATTTGTATTTCCCAAAAACTATGTATTTCCAGGTTTAAATGGAAAAACTCTCACACTGAAAAAATATATTTTGTGGTGAAATAAACAGCAGAAAAGATTAGGTACTTTCTACATTGAATAAGTTAAAGCATGAACTTGAAAATAATAAAGGGACAGTTCACCTAAAAATGAAAATTCAGTCATTGTTTACTCACTCCTGTGTTGTTATAACCCTATATGACTTTCTTTCTTTTTCTTAACACAAAAAAAATGTTGCTCAGTGATGTCATACAGTGGCAGTTTATGGTGACCACCTCTTCAAGCTTCAAAAGAACACAAAAGTATAATTCAGAATTCTAATAAATTATTCCATGAGACTCATGATTGTTATGAAAGAATACGATAAGGTTTGGTGAGAAACAAACCAAAATCTAATGTATTATTTAGTGAAAATGTTCACTGACTGTTGATCTCCTGTGCGTGTTCATGATAGGGCACGAGAGCAACAGTTCATGCAGCTCCCTCATGACATTGGGGCGTTCAAGCGAAAACTCAATTTGTTTATCTAAAAACAGGTCCTCCACAGTGATAGTGACAACAGAACACAACACAGATGCACACAAAACAGAGAACAGAACTTACTAAACATGAAGAGTTTGTAGACGATGAATTGATGCATTTCTATGCCCAGCCTTATTTTTCAGAGTATTCGGAATATTACACAATTTCTCTCTTTGTGTTAAGAAAAAGAAAGAAAGTCATATGGGATTATAACAACACAGGGGTGAGTAAACAATGACTGAATTTTCATTTATGGGTGAACTAATCCCTTTAAGTAAATTCTACATTTGTACTCAATTCAAACATGTAAAAATTATTGCTCTAGCTTATAAGTAAATATTATTCATGATTGTTTGTTGTTTTTACAGTGCGTCATGTATCAGTCCTAAAGTAGAAATCCTAGTTATTTTATTTACCTGTGAAATTTACTCAAATTAGCAAATAAATAAGTACATTTTACTTAACTTTTTGAAGCTGGTGTTCCCAGCATGCACTAAGCTTGAATAATGAATGAGCTTTCATTCTTTGCAAGTTTATTTACACCATTTTTATTGTTGATTTTGTTGTTACATTTGGTAAATTCTTGTTTTGTGAAGTCTGAAGTTCATTTTATACTCAAAATGACCAATTCATGATAAAAAAATGATCTGTTGATTGTTACCGTCATCGTGTTTTGCGCACAAAAAGTTCAGGTCTGCGTGAGTAGCTGTATATCTGGATTCTGTCACCTGTAATGCAAGGTGATGTTGTCTAATAGACTACACAGCATGCATTAAGCTTACCAGCCCATTCATATGTCATGTTGTACATTATTTATTGTGTTTATAAGGAAAGTTCATAATGTGAAATGTTCCAATATAAAGTTCATTTAAATTTTACAAAATGTATTGAAGTACCCTGTACATCAGATTTGCAGGTAAAAGTTACTGTAGTAACTGAAATGTTTAAGTTAAATTTACTCACTCACTTTAATCAGTTTTATGTCATTAAGTAGATTTTAATTACATTTATACAATTAAAATTTTCTCAGAAAAACTGTGTGAAGAAACTTAAATAAAAACTTGAAACAAAAACTATATAAAACTTATTAGACTTTTTTTTTTTTGTGACATATCTTTAATGTTTTCTCAGACTTTTGGATTTTGCTGTATAAATACACAGTATATTCAACATTTTATATTGTTAACAACTAATAACTAGTTTTGTTCTGTCTCAGCTGATAAACTGTACATTGTGATGGAACTGATAGAAGGCGCTCCACTGGCGGAACATTTCAACTCTCTCAAAGAGAAACAGCAGATGTTCACTGAGGAGAGAGTGTGGAACATCTTCATACAGGTGAAGAACTGACCTGCTGCAGACTTCATCTGAACAAGAAGCAAAATAAGTGTGAAAAGTGAATAATCTCGCTTGATATTGAACCCTTCACAGATATGTCTGGCGTTGAGATACTTACACAAGGAGAAACGGATCCTCCATCGAGATCTCACTCCCAATAATATCATGCTCGGAGAGAGAGATAAAGTCACCATCAGTGAGCTAATATGATCTTTTATGTCTTTTGTCGATTTTTACACACATTATATTATAAATAAAGTTTTATATGGGTGTTTTCTCAACTTGGCAATTTAATTCGGGCAACAGATTGCAACTTTTTCTTTGTGTTACATTAAAGTTCAATTGGAAACTTTTTACCAGGCCTTCATCGTTTTTTAGTTACTTTTCAAATGACTTTTATGAATAGATTTGATTGTTTTAGTCTTGTTCCTGACATTTAAATATTAAACAATAAAGATACATTATAAAAATACAAATAATTTTTTATGAAAATGATTTCTATAAATTTTTCGCAATTTATGACTGTCCCACAGATGTGGCGTCATTTCCACCACACCAAATAATTTTGCCCCTAAAAAAGTTTTTTTCAAAAGTGGACAAAAGTGTCAGTAAAGAGCATACTTGAGATGAAATATGAGACAAAACAGAGAAAAATCAAGGGAAATATCACTTGTGAGCAGACTAGTTTTATTGAGCGTCATTTCCAATCAAGCTGTCATTTTGCCAAATTATGCAAAAAATGTGTGAAAATATCATTTAATTGTGTGTATTAAGGATACATAAAGTGTTAGCAATCAAATTGGCCTTGGCAAGACAAAGGAGTCATGAAATTAAATTTCAGAAACGTTAAAAATGTCATTTACAGCACAGAATACTTTTAAACACAATACAGAATTTGAGATGTGCTGGAAATGACACTGTGCTGGGAATTTTCATGACTTTCAGAAAAAAATTACAAAAATGACATAAATCTCCTGTCCTATGATGCATGTACATACACTGCTGGGCATTGCTAGTAGACAAATTAAATAAACAAGTGAGAGTACCTGAAGTTGAAGAAACACCCATATACCCTTCTAAAAAGACTATTATAAAATGTATAGTTCCTCCGACTCTCAATTCTGATTGGATGGGTTGTGTTTGAAGCTGTTTAAAATGCTGATTTACGTACACCTGTGACTGCACATTCTATATTATTGCGCCAAGTTACTATGTTTCTTATCATCCTTCACCAGGACAGAAATTCATACTTGTCTAAGCTGGTCTTTTCATACAGTGGAAAGAAAAAGTATGTAAACTCTTTGGAATTACTTGCACTTATGTATATATGTGTCTTAAATCTGGTTTACATAGTTATAGTTATTGTACAAATATTACAATAATAAACACACACTTTCTTTTTTAACCAATAACACAAGTTATTGTATTGTTTTTATACATACTGAATACATCATTCAAACATTTACAATATAGGTTGGAAAAAATATGTGAACCCCTAGACTAATGACATCAACAAAAGCTAATTAGAGTCAGGAGTTGGCAAACCTGGCACCCAGTTAATGAAACGAGATTGGAGATGTGGGTTAGAGCTACTTAGACTTATAAAAAGCACTCAAAACGTTTGAGTTTGCTATTCACAAAAAGCATCTGTTGATGTGGACCATGCCTCGTAGAAAAAGAGATCTCAGAAGACCTACGATCAAGAATGGTTGCTTTGCATAAAGGTGGAAAGGGTTGCAAAGTTATCTTGAAGAGTTTAGATATTCATCTGTCCACAGTTAGACAAATTGTCTATAAATGAAGAGATGATTTAGTACTGTGGGTACTCTCCCTAGAAGTGGCTGTCCAGCCAAGATGACTCAAAGGGCACACCGCAGAATGCTCAATGAGGTAAAAGAGAACCCTAGAGTGACAGCTAAAGACTTGAAGGAATCACTGCAACTGGTTAACATCTCTGTTCATGAGTCTACTATACGGACAACATTAAACAGGCATGGTGTCCATGGCAGGACACCATGAAGGAAGCTGCTGCTTTCCAACAAAAACATTCCTGTGCGCCTGAAGTTTTTCAAAGACCATCTTGACACTCCACAACGCTACTTAGAAGATGTTTTGTGGACTGATGAAATTAAGGTTGAATTGTTTGGGAAGAACACGCAGCACTTCTTATGGGGTAAAAAGGGCACCGCATACCAACCTGAAAACATCATCCCAACGGTGAAGTACGGTGGAGGTAGCATCATGATTTGGAGCTGCTTTGCTGCTTCGGGGCCTGGACCACTTGCCATCATCGAGTGAAAAATGTATTCCCAAGTTTATCGAGATATCCTACAGGATAATGTCAGGGTGACTGTGTGCCAGCTGAAGCTCAGTAGAAGTTGAGTGATGCAGCAGGACAGTGACCCTAAACAAGTTAATCCACTACAGAATGACTTCAAAAAAAGAAAATACACCTTTTGGAGTGGCCCAGTCAGAGCCCAGTCCTTAACACAATTGAGATGCTGTGGAATGACCTCAAGAGAGCTGTTCACACCAGACATCCTAAGAATATGGCTGAACTGAAGCAGTTCTGTAAGGAAGAATGATCCAAAATTCCTTCTGAACGTTGAGCAGGTCTAATCCGCAACTACCGGAAACGCTTGGTTGAGGTTATTGCTGCCGAAGGAGGATTGCCCAGTTATTAAATCCAAGGGTTCACTTACATTTTCCAAGACACTGTGAATGTTTAATGGGATGTGTTCAATAAAGACATGAAAGATTATAATTGTTTGTGTGTTGTTAGCTTAAGCACATTGTGTTTGTCTAAACTTGTGACTTTGATGAAGATGACATCACATTTTATGACCAATTAATGCAGAAAACCAGCTAATTCCAAAGGGTTCACATACGTTTTCTTGCCACTGTACATGTATATAAAAAACTTTATAACCAAGTTAATCTTTTATTCCAGCTGACTTTGGTCTTGCAAAACAGAAACAGGAGAACAGTAAGCTGACGTCAGTTGTTGGAACAATACTGTATTGCTGGTGTGTACTGAAATATTTTTTTTATTTTTATTTTTTATTTAAATAACATTCTGAATACCTGCCAAGACCAGGTGAACATTTATTGGAGTCGAGATGAAGTGTTTGAGCATATGTGTTTATTTTGTATGTGTGTGTGTGTGTCAGTCCAGAGATTGTGAAAAATGAGCCGTACGGTGAGAAGGCAGATGTTTGGGCTGCAGGCTGTATCCTCTATCAGATGGTAACTCTGACACCTCCGTTCTACAGCGCAAACATGCTGTCGCTCGCTACCAAGGTGACTGATTTTTAGTTTGTATAGAAAAAATCCATAGAGACATTGAATTTTTTAAAAGAGACATTTTTCAACAATTCTTAAAATCTTCAAAATTTTCAAATAGCCTTAAAATCAAACATTGAAATGTAATAATATTACCATAAATATAACCATGAACACACAACAAGCTACATTACAAAAGTAGCCTGCTACATTTATTTCAATATATGAAATATCAAAAATATTCAGCTGTGATTTTGTTTTACATGTTTTTAGATCGTGGAAGCAGTCTACGAGCCAGTAGAAGACAAAGGCTTCTCTCAAAGAGTCACAGACATGATTGAATGGTAAGATTTGCCTTAATAATTTGATTAGATTTTTATTTCCAGGAAAGTTCCCACTTACAAGTTCAGAAATTGTTAAGAAAAGTGATTTTGGTCAGAACACCATGAATGTTTTGGGCAGTTTCACATTTATTGTACACTTCCTGACATACATGAAAGCTTTCTTAGCGCTAGTACAAAGTTAACAAAATGCACCCTAAGTGTGTAATATCTTTATTTGTGTATTTTATCATTTTAATGCTGCCACAGACAGTCATAGAATATTAAGTTTCGTCAAGTAAGCCTGTCGCCTCAAAAAACGGCTAAACAATTCAAATTTTCTGGCAAGCTTCATCGTAACTCTTCATCAACAGTTCACAAAATGCATTAAAACTAGGGCTGACAATCGATACAACATTTTAATCAAGTTAATTACATGGTGTGCCAATTAATTAATCAAATTAATCGTAGTTAATCGCATATATAAATATTAGCTGAGAAAGGCCCATAAATAACAATAATTCAATATATGATTAATTATAAATAGTTATATTTAAATAATTATAAATATAATATATATTATAAATATGATCATTCAGATCCATTAAATGCAATACATTATTGTGGCAGAGGAGTTAAACATTGATAAGACAGTACAAAAAGTGGCTTTAGAAGACTATATATTGATAATTTCCATATTATTGAACATACAGTCCACAGCAATCTATTTTGCAATTGAATTCACCAGTATGTCCGAGATAGATTTATTATATAAAGGCTTTTCTAAGGATGCTTCGATATACACATGGGTCAGACGGATTCTTTTAGAGCATCTCACTTTGATTACGTTGTGTCGTAAACACAGTGTTTTAGGTCGCTTGTCAAGTTAAACGTAGTTTGAAACTTAGAAAACACATCCTGAGATCCCTGCATTCGGAATTGTGCTCATCCATCTCTGTTTGAACGCAAGAATGTGTTTTCATCTTGTGCTGTTACTAGTGTCAATTAAGTGTGATTTGTTCTCTGTCTGTACAGAGTTTCGCTCACTGCCCCCTGCTGAAAACAGGTGGTACTTCAAACTTGAATTGCTCCATTGGTATTACGGTCCGGGGACATGATAAATTGCGTTTTAACGCATATTTTTTTTATATAAATTATCGCACCACATTAATGCATTAAATTGACAGCCCTAATACAAACTAAATTGTAGTCAACATTCTCAATTAAAACTTTTAGTTGAAGTATGTCACTTTTTCTGTGTTAAAATACTTTCTTCTATCGCAGCTTAATATGCAGAGACACCTATAAGTAAGCCATTCATAGTAGACTTGCCACGATATCATAATTTTCACACCAGAGCAGTGTTCACATCCAAACCAACTAACACTGGTATTACCGCTGGTTAGATGCTAAGTGGTACTATGGGGTAATTTTCGTTAAGCAATAGCCTACACAATAACACAAGGCACCTTGATTTCAAACTATGAACATAATTTTTTATTTATTTAAACAAAAAATTCAAATGAAACTGAAAAAGTTCAATTAAAATGTGTGTTGTTCAACTTTTTGAAAGATGGCTTTTCAACACTTGTGAAGGGCAACATCTCTTTGGCAACGAACCTACTTCATCCATGCATTCTCTCCATCGTGGGCATCGGATATTTTGTTGTCCAGGCAAATGCATCGCTTATTGTGGGTTGTTGCGGGTTTAATGCTGGTGTTTTATTACCTTTTATCCCAGGACCCAGTTTAGCTGCTTCGGAAGGGTAATGACTTTGAATATGTGTGAATAAATTTGTTTTGTTCCTTCCTAGGGCTGGACAATATGCAAGAAATATGTTCACAATATTTTTATTAAAAAAAAAAGGAACTCTGCTGAGGGATCGATGAATATTCTTGCTTTAGTAATTTTGCATTGAAAATTAAATTCATTCATTTAAAAAACGAAAAACTTAAACCAAAGACATTTCTAAATTCAAACTGCACTTCAAACGAAACAAAAAAGCAATTAAAATAACAAAGTGGAAAAAAAAAAGGAAAAAAAAGACTGAAACAAAGAAAGAGTGCTAAACCTTTACATACGTGTTCCACGAGACTGCACGCCTCCAAACAAACAGCGCGTCAGACATGCGCATCGACAGCTTTTCTATCATCTATTCTTAAAAATATAATAAAGTGTTTCTTCAAGCATGTCTCTGTGTGTCTAACAGCATTTCTTGTGTCATTCCAAATTCGAAACGTCTTACAGTTACCCACCATGCACATTATATTCGTTACCTGCAATTAAACATCTTCTGTCAGTGCGTGTACTTTGCTGCTTGTGTAATTTGATACGTTGGTAAATTTAATCTGGCTTTCAATGCGTTATTTAGGTTCATTTATCATGGGTAGCAAACTCTTCATCAGGCAACTATTCTTTATTTAAGGATATTCTGTTTGATAGACTATTGTATTGATATTGGAATTTCCATTCATAATGTTTCCCCCTTTTACCCAGTATAAAATTTCACACCGGCGTTGTTCCTTGTACAGAGTAAAACCGGTAACACTGTACACCGTGGCAACCCTAATTCATAGATTAATTTTCTCAACTGTAAACACTGTCTCTGTGGTGCTATAAAAATTGCTTTGTTTGTTTTGAGCCACCCTCTTAGACCCGCCTGAACAACGTTACTCAACTGATGGCATGAGTTGGGGTCGTGACTGCCTCTTTGTTTGACCAATGGCAGATGGGGGCGTATTCAGAAAGCTGTTTTGAAAACAAAGTTTATTTTTGCAATCCAGTTTGGTGGTGCTAGTGTCACAGAAATGACATACTTCAGCTTTAATAATGACCAATACCAATCATTGAATTTTTCACTGGTAATTATGCTCACTGTGTGCTCATCTCATTATTATGATAATTCTGATCGGACTTTAAGGCCATATTCGATGTACACTGGCGGCCAAAAGTTTGGAATAATGTACAGATTTTGCTCTTATGGAAAGAAATTGGTACTTTTATTCACCAAAGTGGCATTCAGCTCATCACAAAGTATAGTCAGGACATTAATAACGTGAAAAATTACTATTACAATTTGAAAAAAAAATGTCAGTACTTCTTAAACTACTAAAGAGTTCTCATCATAAAATCCACAACGTGCAGCAATGACAGCTTTGCAGATCCTTGACATTCTAGCTGTCAGTTTGTCCAGATACTCAGGTGACATTTCACCCCACACTTCCTGTAGCACTTGCCATAGATGTGACTGTCTTGTCGGGCAATTCTCACACACCTTACAGTCTAGCTGATCCCACAAAAGCTCAATGGGGTTAAGATCCATAACACTCTTTTCTAATTATCTGTTGTCCAATGTCTGTGTTTCTTTACCCACTCTAACCTTTTCTTTTTGTTTTTCTGTTTCAAAAGTGGCTTTTTCTTTGCAATTCTTCCCATAAGGCCTGCACCCCTGAGTCTTCTCTTTACTGTTGTACATGAAACTGGTGTTGAGCGGGTAGAATTCAATGAAGCTGTCAGCTGAGGATATGTGAGGTGTCTATTTCTCAATCTAGAGACTCTGATGTACTTATCCTCTTGTTTAGTTGTACATCTGGTCTTCCACATCTCTTTCTATCCTTGTTAGAGCCAGTTGTGCTTTGTCTTTGAAGACTGTAGTGAACATCTTTGTATGAAATCTTCAGTTTTTTGGCAATTTCAAGCATTGTATAGCCTTCATTCCTCAAAACAATGATTGACTGATGAGTTTCTAGAGAAAGCTGTTTCTTTTTTGCCATTTTTGACCTAATATTGACCTTAAGACATGCCAGTCTATTGCATACTGTGGCAACTCAAAAACAAACACGAAGACAATGTTAAGCTTCATTTAATGAACCAAATAGCTTTCGGCTGTGTTTGATATAATGGCAAGTGATTTTCTAGTACCAAATTAGTAATTTAGCATGATTACTCAAGGATAAGGTGTTGGAGTGATGGCTGCTGTCTAGATTTGATCAAAAATGACTTTTTTCAAATAGTGATGGTGCTGTTTTTTACATCAGTAATGTCCTGACTATACTTTGTGATGAGTTGAATGCCACTTTGGTGAATTAAAGTACCAATTTCCTTCAGAAACAGCAAAATCTGTACATTATTCCAAACTTTTGGCCGCCAGTGTACACTGATGTTCTTCTCTACATGTTCTCATTTGCCTTCAGGTGCTTGACTCCAAATGCAGACATGCGTCCGGACATCACTGAGGTCAGTGCTAGAATTTCTGACATCATGATGAAGTTTGTGGACAGTCTCTGTGCATCCTATAATTCACTGGAGAGAAGGGCAGAGAGAGACAGGAAGAGAGCGCAGAAGTACTTCCTGGAGAGAAACAAGACCAGCATGTGCAGTCCACAACAGGTTAGCTCAGAAGATCTCTGGTTGTTTTCACCTATAATACTGTTGCATAATATGCAGAGATAAGTAAGACGTTTGAGGTTTGGGGGGAGTTTGAGAAACCTCTTTGAAAACAGTCAATGATTTAGTATTTCGCTTTTGTGCCATTATATTTCACCTACAATATATAAACCTGGTTTTCTCTTTCCAAAGTGATACAGGCTGAATATTCGATGTATATTGTTTTTGTTTCAGAGTGCATGCCTGAAAGAACAAGATGGCCAAGATGGACCACAGATTCAGAGTTTTGAATCTTCTGCATCTGTTTTAGCAAGTGCAAAGGAAAAACAACAAAGTGAAGGTTACACATAATCAATGAATGTTACCTCTGCTCTGGTGATATTTTTAGTAATATCAAAATGCTAATTTTAAGACTGAAACCAGCCTCTGCATGTCAAAACTTCAACCTTATCTACTTTGATATTTAGGGGGCCTGGGTAGCTCAGCAAGTAAAGACTCTGAGTACCACCCCTGGAGTCGCAAGTTCGAATCCAGGGTATGCTGAGTGACTCCATCCAGGTCTCCTAAGCAACCAAATTGTCCCAGTTGCTAGGGAGGGTAAAGTCACATGGGGTAACCTCCTCGTGGTCGCGATTAGTGGTTCTCACTCTCAATGGGTGCATGGTAAGTTGTGCGTGGGCCGCGGAGAGTAGCATGAACCTCCACATGTGGAGTCTCCGCGGTGTCATGCACAACGAGCCATGTGATAAGATGTGCGGATTGACGGTCTCAGAAGCGGAGGCAACTGAGACTTGTCCTCCACCACCCAGATTGAGGTGAGTAACCGTGCCACCACGAGGACCTACTAAGTAGTGGGAATTGGGCATTCCAAATTGGGAGAAAAGGGGATTAAAAAAAGAAAACCTTATCTGCTTTGAAAGTATCCATCAGTCCTTCAATAATATGTGTTGTGGGGACAAACGCTGAATTTGCTGAATATTGCTATTGAAGTATTGCTTGTTTCCTTTCTTTAAAATGTGTAGAAATGGTCCAGTGCAGTGTAAAGTATTCTGATGAGCTAAACCCTGTCAGGTGAGTTTATCCACACAGTGGCCTTGCTTTTAGAGAATTGCCTTGGATTTTATGTAGAAGCAGTAAAAGTGGTACTTTTTTGTGTTTGGCAGTGGAGACTTTCAAAAGGCAAAAACACGGCCAGGTATTAATGATATTTCTGAAAATGCCTTTAATCTGTACTTGCAATTTTGTAATGTGTAACTCGTGTTTGTCACTCGCTCACAGCATCGGCAGGTATTTGTTTATCTCAGAGAAAAGTTCGACAAATCATTGATCCGAACCAAAGACTTCTTGAACTTCTGCATAAGATTATATTTATAACTCAGGTGAGATTCAGATAATAAGTTTTGTTTTTAAACTTCCACAACATGAAATCAGAAGTGACCCTCATGTTTCTGCTCTTACTGTGCACAATTAATTGCTATGCTCATTTCTTGTTCAATTCGATCTGAATTTAGAGTCAGAAGTATCCATTTTATAACTGTAATTTTAAGACATTTTGTCCGAATTTTTTGCATTTTCACCCCATCTTTCATGTTTTTAGCTTCCACCAGCTCCCCAAAACAGCTTCAAGCAGCGGGTGATAGAACGCTTTAAGAAACCGCTGTTCACTTACGGCAGTGATCCATATAATCTGAAGGTGGAACTCAATAAGGTACTTTATCTGTTTTAATGCAATAAATAAAATCATGCATAGAAACTCTGGGCACACAACTTTTATTATGGTTCTTATAAGCATGAGCACACCTTATATTTACAGTCCAGGGCAGCATTTCCCAAAAGTATTGTAATCCTAAGTAGATAATTAAAAACCATTGGCGCTAATGGTCTCTATGATCAACTTAAGCTTGCAATGCTTTTGGGAAATGCAGCCCTGGACATTCAATTGGAATTTGAATTGCAATTCAAAGAAATTTAACAGTCACAAAACTGAGGAATTTCATCAGTCCAGAACAAGTTTTATGACACACAACATAAAAAATTAAATCCTTATGTTGGCTATACAAAGTTATAGTAAAAACTATTTTAAAGTATTATTATTCTTCCGAGACTAACATTTCTGACTGTAGCTCCTACAGCTTTCATGCAACATCCACCCAATTCAGGACAAACCTTCAGACTGTTCTGATTCGGGTTAATATATATTTTCAAACTAATCGGATGCACAGTTTTCGCAGGACGAGTGATCAAAATTCGGAAAAATCCCATAAACTTACATTGAAGAAATGTAAACAAGTCCTTTAAATATCGAGTGGTGGTGGCATAGTGGGTTAAAGCACAGAACTGGTAAGCAAAAGTTTGTCAGTTCGATCCCCACAGCCACCACCATTATGTCCTTGAGCAAGACAAGACACTTAACTCCAGGTTGCCCCGGGGTGATTGTCCCTGTAATAAGTGCACTGTAAGTCGCTTTGGATAAAAGCGTCTGTCAAATGCATAAATGTAATATGCTTTAAGCTACCTCTTTCTTTCTCTATCTCTCTCTTTCTCTCTCTC
The DNA here is from genome assembly GCF_019703515.2 of Myxocyprinus asiaticus. NCBI lineage: Eukaryota > Metazoa > Chordata > Actinopteri > Cypriniformes > Catostomidae > Myxocyprinus > Myxocyprinus asiaticus. The sequence goes on from NC_059359.1 coordinate 4,206,872, forward strand.
TTGTTACATGCTAGCAACACCTAGCAACTAGCCAAAACACCCTAGAAACCAGCTAAAACAGACTAGCAATGCCTAGCAACAGGCCAGAACACCACAGCAACAAGCTAATACGTACTAGAAATGATTAGCAGCATGCTATAACATGATAGCAATGCCTAGCAACATGCTAGCAATGCCAAGCTTCATGCAAGAAACACCTAGCAACATGTTAGCAATACCTAGCTACATGCTAAAACATGCTAGCAATACCTAGCTACATGCTAAAACATGCTAGCAATGCCTAGCTACATGCTAAAATATGCTAGCAATGCCTAGCTACATGTTAAAACATGCTAGCAATAACTAGCTACATGCTAAAACATGCTAGCAATACCTAGCTACATGTTAAATCATGCAAGAAACACCTAGCAACATGCTAGCAATGCCTAGCTACATGCTAAAATATGCTAGCAATGCCTAACTACATGTTAAAACATGCTAGCAATACCTAGCTACATGCTAAAACATTCTAGCAATACCTAGCTACATGCTAAAACATGCTAGCAATACCTAGCTACATGCTAAAACATGCTAGCAATGCCTAGCTACATGTTAAATATGCTAGCAATGCCTAATAACATGCAAGCAATGCCTAGCTACATGTTAAAACATTCTAGCAATGCCTAGCTACATGTTAAAACATTCTAGCAATACCTAGCTACATGCTAAAACATGCTAGCAATGCCTAGCTACATGTTAAATATGCTAGCAATGCCTAACAACATGCAAGCAATGCCTAGCTACATGTTAAAACTTTCTAGCAATGCCTAGCTACATGTTAAAACATGCTAGCAATGCCTAACAACATGCAAGCAATGCCTAGCTACATGCTAAAACATGCTAGCAATGCCTAGCTGTGTCACAACATACACTATACACTATGCACTTGCAGAATACACTATGCACTCAGCCATGTAGTTTAGTATCATCCCACTACCAAATGGAACACTTCAAGTTTTTAATACATAGAAGCATTCGCTGTTTATCAGCTGATGGAAATGATGTTTCAAGCACACGTGATATTGCCACTCAATTTAACACTAATATTTAAAATAATGTACATATTCACACAGCGTGGGGTGATGGTAAAGCATTCAACTCATTTGTAAGGTGCTGTCTTCATAGAAGTTTCGCTAGTTGCTACAGTCTCCATTATTTACAATTGTTTTGTCAGACCAGCAACGCAGCCAGGTAACTCCGCCCCTTCCGGTACAAACGGCAAGCCACGAGCACTGAGTGCATGAAGTCTCCAACATTCCACACTCCGTTTTTTTTTTAAGGCTGAAGAATTGCATCATCTGTGTACTCGTAGTACACTTCTTTTTGTTGTATTTTCACTGTAAACGCACTAGTTGTACTACTTAAGCGCTATTCGGATGGCAATTGTTTCTCAGGGTGATGTCTGTCAAAGTTTTCATGGCTCCTCTGTGATAAAACAAACTGTGTCCTCTGTATTTGTGTTTAAATATGTTTGGAATTATGCTAAAGTGAAAATTTCATTTTTAAAGCATGAGGGAATTGCACTGCAAAGCACTGCGGACATTTACAGTGTACATTTTCACATACGGAGCAAGCCAAAATTCTTGCGAAGAGCAATTAAACGAATCAAGAAACTGTAGGGACAAGACTGTTTATCAACGCAGCCAAATAAATCTGTCAAAAAGGTACGCATGTTTAGTCACCTGCATCACCTCAGCTGCGCCACTTGCGTGCTCTCTCTCCTAAGCCGCACATATCAAGAACAGTAAAGATAGTTAAAATGACATTTGTGGAGCTATGGTAAAAATGGCTTTTTGCTTTATCTATAAAAATTACAGATATCATTTGAAAACTGTCAGCGTTTAAAAAGTGGAGGTGGAAATGAAACCTTTTAAATAAGATAGACATTAACCCGGCAACTTTTCTGGGACTATTCGACCCGTATAAACGAAAAGTCATGCAAGCCCTATGTATACATAAATGTATTTAGTAAACGTTTCTACATTAAAATTTGATATATTACAATTTTATTACATTGGTGCCATAATAATGGACCATTTCAAAAGTTTACGTGATCTGGTTCTTGTTTTTCTTTCTCTTCTGCTTAAGAGTTCCCACTCACTGTGGTGGAGCGGCTGTTACCACGCGCAGCACAAACATAGGGCACTTAGCAGTGGTCAAAAAGGATTTCCAAAACGCCTTTTGTATTATAAACTCAGTGATGTGGATTCGGACGGTAATTAAATTACCACATGACCTTGGTGTTTGTCAAAAAACAGTAGGTAATTTGGCTAGGAATTTTCTCACGGGAGGTGAGAGAAAAACACAGACGTTTCAGATTCGGACAGCAATAAAATCACTGATAACCCCCTGTAAATGCTGGAATTACCTCACATCCCCATGTAAAATAATTGCCGTCCGAATAGGGCTTTACACTACAAAATTGTGTAGAATAGTGCAGAAATGTGCGGTTTAGGACGCACCTACTAACAACATACTAGCAACACCTAGCAACATGCTGAAACATGCTAGCAATGCCTAGTAACATCTGTCTATCTGACTTTTTATCTAGCTAGCTGGTTGTCTGTGCAACCATCAAAATTCAAACTTTTAAAACTACTTTAAACTTTCAGACAAGGCTTTGTCAAGTTTATCTAGTTAATAATGTAATCAATAATATATATATACACTGGAGGCCAAAGTTTGGAATAATGTACAGATTTTGCTCTTATGGAAAGAAATTGGTACTTTTATTCACCAAAGTGGCATTCAACTGATCACAATGTATAGTCAGGACATTAATAACGTGAAAAATTACTATTACAATTTGAAAACAATGTTCAGAACTTCTTAAACTACTTCAAAGAGTTCTCATTAAAAAATCCTCCACGTGCAGCAATGACAGCTTTGTAGATCCTTGTTATTCTAGCTGTCAGTTTGTCCAGATACTCAGGTGACATTTCACCCCACACTTCCTGTAGCACTTGCCATAGATGTGGCTGTCTTGTCGGGCACTTCTCACACACCTTACAGTCTAGCTGATCCCACAAAAGCTCAATGGGGTTAAGATCCATAACACTCTTTTCCAATTATCTGTTGTCCAATGTCTGTGTTTCTTTGCCCACTCTAACCTTTTTTCTTTTTGTTTTTCTGTTTCAAAAGTGGCTTTTTCTTTGCAATTCTTCCCATAAGGCCTGCACCCCTGAGTCTTCTCTTTACTGTTGTACATGAAACTGGTGTTGAGCGGGTAGAATTCAATGAAGCTGTCAGCTGAGGAAATGTGAGGCATCTATTTCTCAAACTAGAGACTCTGATGTACTTATCCTCTTGTTTAGTTGTACATCTGGTCTTCCACATCTCTTTCTGTCCTTGTTAGAGCCAGTTGTCCTTTGTCTTTGAAGACTGTAGTGAACATCTTTGTATGAAATCTTCATTTTTAATTTCAATCATTGTATAGCCTTCATTCCTCAAAACAATGAATGACTGATGAGTTTCTAGAGAAAGCTGTTTCTTTTTTGCCATTTTTGACCTAATATTGACCTTAAAACATGCCAGTCTATTGCATACTGTGGCTACTCAAAAACAAACACAAAGACAATGTTAAGCTTCATTTAATGAACCAAATAGCTTTCAGCTGTGTTTGATATAATGCCAAGTGATTTTCTAGTACCAAATGATCAAATTAGCATGATTACTCAAAGATAAGGTGTTGGAGTGATGGCTGCTGGAAATGGGACCTGTCTAGATTTGATCAAAAATGACTTTTTTCAAATAGTGATGGTGCTGTTTTTTACATCAGTAATGTCCTGACTATACTTTGTGATGAGTTGAATGCTACTTTGGTGAATTAAAGTACCAATTTCCTTCCGAAAAAGCAAAATCTGTACATTAGTCCAAACTTTTGGCTGCCAGTGTGTGTGTGTGTGTGTGTGTGTGTGTATATATATACAGGTGCATCTCAATAAATTAGAATGTCGTGAAAAAGTTCATTTATTTCAGTAATTCAACTCAAATTGTGAAACTCGTGTATTAAATAAATTCAGTGCACACAGACTGAAGTAGTTTAAGTCTTTGGTTCTTTTAATTGTGATGATTTTGGCTCACATTTAACAAAAACCCACCAATTCACTATCTCAAAAAATTAGAATACATCATAAGACCAATAAAAAAAACATTTTTAGTGAATTGTTGGCCTTCTGGAAAGTATGTTCATTTACTGTATATGTACTCAATACTTGGTAGGGGCTCCTTTTGCTTTAATTACTGCCTCAATTCGGCGTGGCATGGAGGTGATCAGTTTGTGGCACTGCTGAGGTGGTATGGAAGCCCAGGTTTCTTTGACAGTGGCCTTCAGCTCATCTGCATTTTTTTGGTCTCTTGTTTCTCATTTTCCTCTTGACAATACCCCATAGATTCTCTATGGGGTTCAGGTCTGGTGAGTTTGCTGGCCAGTCAAGCACACCAACATCATGGTCATTTAACCAACTTTTGTTGCTTTTGGCAGTGTTGGCAGGTGCCAAATCCTGCTGGAATATGAAATCAGCATCTTTAAAAAGCTGGTCAGCAGAAGGAAGCATGAAGTGCTCCAAAATTTCTTGGTAAACGTGTGCAGTGACTTTGGTTTTCAAAAAACACAATGGACCAACACCAGCAGATGACATTGCACCCCAAATCATCACAGACTGTGGAAACTTAACACTGGACTTCAAGCAACTTGGGCTATGAGCTTCTCCACCCTTCCTCCAGACTCTAGGACCTTGGTTTCCAAATGAAATACAAAACTTGCTCTCATCTGAAAAGAGGACTTTGGACCACTGGGCAACAGTCCAGTTCTTCTCCTTTGCCCAGGTAAGACGCCTCTTACGTTGTCTGTGGTTCAGGAGTGGCTTAACAAGAGGAATACGACAACTGTAGCCAAATTCCTTGACATGTCTGTGTGTGGTGGCTCTTGATGCCTTGACCCCAGCCTCAGTCCATTCCTTGTGAAGTTCACCCAAATTCTTGAATCGATTTTGCTTGACAATCATAAGGCTGCGGTTCTCTCGGTTGGTTGTGCATCTTTTTCTTCCACACTTTTTCCTTCCACTCAACTTTCTGTTAACATGCTTGGATACAGCACTCTGTGAACAGCCAGCTTCTTTGGCAATGAATGTTTGTGGCTTACCCTCCTTGTGAAGGGTGTCAATGATTGTCTTCTGGACAACTGTCAGATCAGCAGTCTTCCCCATGATTGTGTAGCCTAGTGAACCAAACTGAGAGACCATTTTGAAGGCTCAGGAAACCTTTGCAGGTGTTTTGAGTTGATTAGCTGATTGGCATGTCACCATATTCTAATTTGTTGAGATAGTGAATTGGTGGGTTTTTGTTAAATGTGAGCCAAAATCATCACAATTAAAAGAACCAAAGACTTAAACTACTTCAGTCTGTGTGCATTGAATTTATTTAATACACGAGTTTCACAATTTGAGTTGAATTACTGAAATAAATGAACTTTTCCACGACATTCTAATTTATTGAGATACACCTGTATGTATCGATCCCCAGAGCCACCACCATTGTGTCCTTGAGCAAGCACTTGACTGCAGGTTGTCTGGGGGGATTGTCCCTGTAATAAGTACACTGAAAGTCGCTTTGGATAAAAGTGTCTGCCAAATGCATAAATGCGAAATGGATCAATAATAATGTATATAATATAATAATATATGCCAATAATAACTTCTACAGGCAATACCCCATATATTATGTGTATGATAACATGTTTGTGTGTAATTCATACTGAAACATTTTTATTTTTATTTTATTATTTCATTAAAATTATACAAAATTCTACTTACAGTAGTTATATGAATTTCTTTGAATTACATTCCATTTTAATTAAACGTCTTAATTCAAATTCGAATTGCAACTGCATCAAACAGATTATAAAGTTTACACTTTCAAATACTATATGTAACACTTAAAGTCATACGTATATATATATAATATTCGTTCTCCAGCAAGTCCGTAAAGGGTTGAAATTCTAATTCAAATTACAATTCTACATCCTGTTTGCTAACTCAAGTTCAATTAAGGAACTGAAGTGAAATTGAAATGGCAATGGTACACAGTCCTGACTGATATGCAAAAGTTAAAAATAAGACATAATGACTCCATCTAGTGGTTACTCTGGAAAACTAATTCATTGTCCTTTGAGCTGAATGTTTTTCAGACTCTTCATTTCAAACTTTGTGTTGGCAGGTCCTTCAAGGCAGTCAGGAGCTGGTGGAGATGACATCAGCAAGCAGAGAGTGGTGGTCCATGATCCAGTCTCTAAGTTCAGACCCGCCATCTTCTGAAAGCCGTGGTAGATAAAGTCAATTTACCTAGATTCATTTGACAGCATTAGAAACCCTACTGAGCTCTTCTCATTGTTTTATAGGTGAATCAGGATACTCCAGTCTTCAAGATGGACTCACTTATGAGGACATACAGGTGAGATGAATGCATGTCTTACTGATTCTTCTGTACTGAAAACATTTGTGTTAAGAACATTCTAGTGATCATCTTTGATTCATTATGAAGTGGAAATGTTGCTGTTTTCAAAACTAATGACAGATAAAGACCATATCTCAAGAATCATTGAGCTCTGTCAGTCTGACCTCTGAATCTGTCTGTCTTCAACATTTCAGACCATTGTGGAGGAAGTGCTTGAAGAGAATGGCTATTATAACACAACTCTGGGCAGGTAATCTTCAAAAACACATCTGTAAAAATGAAGCTGTTTTCTGTTGAATTTTCTGTCCTCACCAGTCATTGACTGTCTGTGTGAGTTGCAGAGGCGAGCTGGATTCAGCTGTAGGGATGAGAAGAATTCAAACCCTGTGAGCTTCAGCAGCGCATCAGTGATTGACACCTGTCACTTGCCTCCCAACAGCCTTCAACCTTTCAGGTTAACATGACACATGCAAAGATGATGTGAACAATCACATTATGAGTCTTAAGCTGAGAATATTCCAGTAAATCAGATGCATCTGAAGAGCACACGCAGTGAGATGTGAAATATATCAAATTAAAAATATCAGTGTGTGAGCTATATGCAGTAGTATTCCGCAGCAGGGTTAATGTGATTTATTTACCTCATTTATGTGCACTTTGAAGTATGATATTTTCCCGGTTTGTGGTGTTTTTTTTTTTTTGCTGAGTTGACAGAAAATATATAAAATAATATATTTTATTTGTACACTGCAAAAAAAAAAAAAAAAAAAAAAACGTATTCTGTGTATTTGTTTGTTTTCCAGTAAAAGTTTCTCAATATCCTTAAAATATCAAATACATTTTTTTGAGAAGCAAAATTGCGTATCATAATAAGCCTTGTTTTGAGAGAATATATCTTAAACCAAGCTTATTTTTCTTAGCCCTCGTCAGTTTTTTTTTTTCTAGTTTTAAGCATAGATAAAAAAAAATAATAAACAAATATTTAAAGTAAATTCAAAATGAATTTATCTTGTTTTTAGGAGCTTTTAGCATTATTATTATTATAGTTGTTGTTATTTTGCCTTGTAAATTAGTACTACTCTTGCTACATCTGTAGTGTACAGAATGTGTACTGTGCTCAGTATGCACATTTTCTGTATGCACAAAACAATGCGCTTTACTTTCCATTTCCAGTGTGAAGAATGAACCAAAAGTAATCTAAACCACATGAATTATTATATCATTGGACTGCCCAAATCTAAAGTGGGCCCTATTATTTCCAATATGATAACTGGACTTCTTTTTACTGTATTATTGGTATTAAATACATAATGTGTCCTATTTCACTTAATAGTGGTTAAACAAAGGCAGTGCAATAAACAGACATTATATGTATTGGGCAAAAATGTTACACATACAATTAGAGACATGACAACAAATGGAAAGTAATTATTTATTGATTTACTTTATATCGGTAGATTTCAACTATACATACTTTAGAAATTAGAAGATTAATAGAATATTATTTTAGAAACAAAAATGACATGAACACCAAATTTGAACAAAGGAATATTACTGTATCTCTTACTATTATAACTGTATTACTGAGTAAATGCCCATATAGTCAAAATGTTTCAATATGCATAGAATAAACCAGGAGCAGTGTATCCCCAAAAAACTGGGATTTTAACATTGTTTCCCTGCTCTGATAAAACGCGCAAGAAAAAAGTTATTTGTGTCCACGTGGAAAAGAGTTGTAAGGCAATCCTAATACATCAGTACAAACCATAAATACAATTCCATCTCTTTCAAATTGTGCACGAAACATACTTTATGTCAACTTTGCTTCCGAATGCATATTGGAAGACACACAACACCTCAAAAAATGTAAAACATTGTCCTCTACTCATTTAAAGTGACACCGCTCACAAATTACAACTGATAGGCTGATCCGTTCTTCCGGTGCACCGCCATTATGGTGTCGTGGTCGCGAATGCGCGTGCAAACCTCCGAACACCCCGTGCAAAAGCATCACACCTGTTATACAGGTTAAAATGATGCTAACATGCATCAAGACTGCTAGCAACAGACAAACATTCAGAAAACAATGACATCACATCAAATATATTTATACATACATTTACAACACATAAGTCTTCTAAAGACAACATAGTCTATTAAACGGGATACAACATGAAGCTGCTCTTATGAATAGCAATGCATTAGCAGCTATTGCACATAATATTCCAAGCTCTGCTTGAAAATATTGGAGTCTAGCTAATGTTAACAAAAGTGTGATCTTAAATTTGGCAAGACAACAGAGTGGTTCCACAAATAAAACAATATCTAATATAATTTTAACCATTTGAATGCCTGCTTTAGCAGTACAGCTAAGACTACAGTTTCAGTATGCAGTAGTCAAAGGGTCTTTATTCACACAAAAAAATGGTGTGTTATTTCAACACTTCAAGCCTGTTAAATACATTCAAGAGTAAAATGTTCAACCAACGTTGGTCAGACAGAAAGTAGAGGAAGCACATGTTGGTTTAAGGTTGGATTTCGAAGGCTAGCAGCTCCTCTGAGTGCATGTTATTTAGCGAGCGCAGTTCAGGCAGCTTTAGCAGCAGCTTGGTAAAGATGGCCGAGTCACTCGAGTGGTTCTTCATGATCAGGTTCCTCAAAGCTCTGATAAGAGTGTCCTGCAAGACCTCCACAGCGTTTATGTTCTCAATGGCTGTCCGGTCTGCAAAGGCAAACAAAATGTTTTTAAGTCAAACTCAAAGATGCGCTTTATGACTGTTTAAATGTCTCATATTTGTTTCAATAAACTGCCATTCTAACTGAAGTGGCAACTTCGTGTACGCTCAAACTGTACAAGAAGTGCACCAAAGACTCGACTAACACTAAGATAATTAACTATAAAATGTTAGACTGGACTAATGTTGATATAAATAAAGTTAGCCGCAAGTGTTTTGCTAAGCTAACATCTTGATACTCTAGTGCAAAAATACAGAGAACACACAAATTTCATTTTCATTTATTTCTTTATAAAGCACTTTTCAACTACACTTGTAGACCAAAGTGCTGAACAATCAGCATAAAATAACATAAAACAATAAATTTACACTTAAACAGCACTTAAAAACACAACACACCAGACCCTGCTACTTAAAAGCCAAAGAAAACAAGTAGTTTTTTAAATGAGCTTTACAAATAGTGATAGTGGTGACAGCTCTAATTTCATGTGGCAAGCTGTTCCACAGCCTCGAACCGGCGACAGAAAAGGCCCGATCCCCTTTGAGCTTTAAGTGCGACCGCGGAATAGTGACTTGTTTGCCGATCTAAATGATCTAGAAGACTGGTGAAAAGTGATGAGATAACCGAGTTATCAGAAACATAAGCAGGAGCCATTCCATGCACTGCTATAAAAACATAAAGCAGGACCTTATATTTTATCCTGAACTCAACCGGCAGCCACTGAAGCGAGGCCAATATTGGAGATATATGGTCCCTTTTCACAAGCAACCTGTCCGCCGCATTCTGAACTAACTGCAGCCGCAAAATCGAAGCCTGACAGGTCCCAATATAAAGAACGTTGCAATAATCTAAACGAGAAGAAATAAAAGCATGTATGATCTTCTTTAAATCCTTAGCTAAGAGAATTGGTTTAAGTTTAGCAATGGATCTAAGCTGGAAAAAACAGCTCTTAACCACAGCATTGATTTGCTTATCAAATTTAAGATCGGGGTCAAAAACAACCCCCAAATTACTTATTTGTGCAAATAAGCCGACCATGGACCTAAATTAGTGGCTACATCCACACAACCTCTAGCGCGCCCAAAAATCATAATCTCGGTCAGTTTTTAACCTCCTTCAAGCAAGACAAAAGTGACTTAAAAACACAATTATCACCTGGTTTCAAAGGGAGATAAATTTATCATCAGCGTAAAAGTGGTAAGAAATACCATATAAAAAAACTCAAGCCCAGAGCAAACATATACAAAGAAAATAACATGGGTCCTATAACAGATCCCTGGGGGACCCCACAAGTAATAGGTGCTGAGGACGACGAAAATGCACCAAACCTCACTGAAAATGATCTGTTCTCAAGATAAGGGAACCATTTTAGGACTGTCCCACATATCCCAGCCACCTGCGATAAGCGATTAATAAGAATCACATGGTCTATTGTGTCCAATAAAATTATGGCAGCATAATTACCCGAATCTCTGATTAAGAGAAGGTCATTCACAACTCTTAATAGTGCAGACTCTTTGCTGTGACCCGCCCTAAAACCTGATTGAAATTTATCTAAAACATCATTCCTCCCTAAAAAAGAAGTCAACTGTGCAATAACTACTTTTTCTAAAATTGTAGATAAACAAAGTAAGCTTAGAAATAGGCAGTTTGATGGTTCTTCAACTCTAAAGGGTCTAAACTTGGCTTCTTAAGAAGCGACTGAACAACTGCTTGCTTAAAGCATAGTGGAACACTCCCAGTATGGAGACTACTATTAATCATGGAGGTGATACTAGGACTAATAACATCAACCATCTCCCTGAGCAGACGTGAGGGGACAGCATCACATAAACAAGAAGTGGGCTTCAAGTGAACAATATTATCTTTAACATGTAACAGAGATACAATGTAAAACTGGTTAAAAATCTTACCATTACTAGTTGTCACCACAGAATCGATAACTTATGCAGGAAAGCCAGATCTAATCTCATAAATTTTTTCCACAAAATATTTCAGGAACATTTCGCATGTATCTAAGGAGGGACTTAAACTGGACCTTTCAACCAGATTGAATAATCGTATATGGTTGAAAACAGAACTCTAGGGGCCTTAAAATGATGCGCAATAATGTTTGAAAACTAACTTGCTCTTGCAGTCCTCACAGCTGTCTGGCATTTCATCAAACTCTCTCTCAAAATTTGAAGAGAGACCTGTAACTCATCTTTCTTCCATTTCCGTTCTGCCTTCCTGCATTCCTGCCTAAGGATGCGAGTGTGATTATTAAGCCATGGTTCCGACTTTACCTTACATTTCTTGACTTTATATGGAGCAACAGAGTCAAGAATATCTGTACAAACAGAGTTGAACAGAGCAACTAACTCCTCTGGTCCTACAGAAGGAGAGGGGGACTCAATTAAACTCATAAATGAGGAAGATATGTAAGCTTCTAAATAAGTCCACAGCTATGGATGAAGTGATAAGGCGAGAACGGGACAAAACAGGCTGAGGAGTGGATGGTTTACATGGCAATAAAGCATTAAAAATAACAGGCTTATGATCAGACAAACAGTTATTAATGTCATTATTACAGATCGGGAGCCCTAAAGATAAAACCAGATCCAGAGTATGACCTTGCTCATGGGTGGGGCCCATAACAAACTGAGTGAAATTAAAAGAGTCCACCACATCTAAAAAAAAAAATCAGAAACAAAGGGCTTAGTCGGATAACATACACGAATATTAAAATCACCAAGAATTAAAATATTATCACACATAGGATCAATGTATAACAAAAAGTCCGAAAACTCCTGTATAAAATCCTTGTTGTATTTAGATGGTCTATACACACAAAACAGATCTCCATGCGTCATACATCATTACTTGGGCTTCAAAGCTCTGATAACTCACAGTCGGAAGTAAACGGCAATTAATTTAATTGCAAGCCCGCCATCCCGTCCCACAGTTCTAGGCGTGCTAAAAAAGGACCATCCAGATGGAGAAAGTTCAATAAGGGGGCTCAACTCGCCGGCATTAAGCCAAGTTTCGGAGATAAATAAGAAATCCAGTTCATGAAATACAAAAAAGTCATTTAAAATAAACGTTTTGTTTAAAAGCGATCTGGCATTAACCAATGCCATTTTTACAGTACCGGAATCCCCAGAGACCATGAACCATCCATCCAGGACATCGGCCGGTTTGAGATAGCGTAGAATGTTCAGATTTACACCTATCGAAGCCTTTGTCCGTCCAACCAAAGCCTAAGCTGGTTTGCTATTTTCAGTTAGTCTCTTAGGCTGGTCTATTGTCTGGTTAAGGTTTGGGGTTTTTAGAATGTTTTGGGCACTTTTCAGCTGGTGAGACTGGGAGACCAGATTTCTGACCAGCTAAACCAGCCTAAGCTGGTTTGCTGTTTTTAGTTGGTCTCCCAGGCTGGTCTGTTGGCTAGTTTTAGTGGGGTTTTGGGCACTTTTGAGCTGGTCAGGCCGGGAAATCAGCTTGTCGACCAGCTAAAGCAACCAAAGCTGGTTTTAGTTAGTCTCTCAGGCTGGTCTGTTGGCTGGTAAGGGGGTTTTAGGCACTTTTCAGCTGGTAAGGCTGGGACACCATTTAAACCAGCCTAAGATGGTTTCTGTTGGCTGGTTTTAGAGGGGTTTTGTGCACTTTTTAAGTGGCCAGGCTGAGAGATCCACTGAAAACCAGCTTGACCTAGCTGGGAGACCATCTTAAACCAATAAAGACCAGCTAAGACCAGCAAACCATCTTAGGCTGGTCTAAGCAATGTTTTTTAACTTGGCATTTAATAGCTGTTTACAAATCTCTCAACTCTGTCTTCCATTTTAGATGGAAATTTTATTTGAACTTAGATTTCGTTTTTTTCTATAAGTGGAACATTATGCCAGCATAGTTTGGTTGCCTGCGGCTAGGAACAGCCTTTGCATTAGGAGCATGCCTATGATGCCTTAAAATGTTGCCTAGGTTGGCAGCTCGCTATGTCTTACCTGCAGACACCAGAACCACAGCGGTGAAGAGACTCATCTCCTCCTCGTTAAGCTGCAGGGCGGTCAGTTTCTCACTGAACTCAAACATACAGTTGAGCAGCTCTCCAGCACCCAAAGAGTGCAATAAGTCCACGTTGTACTTCCTGCCGCTGAGGAAGCTCACAGTCCGCTCTTTCACATCAAATAAAGACACAAACCGCACCATCAACACCTGCACAGATGAAAGAGAGGAGGAAACATTAGTCTAGTGAACAGCCTTCCCTATCCGAAATTTAAGAAGCACAGCAATTTATAGAGGTAATCAAGACACTGTAAATGACTGCAAACACTGGCGATTCTTATCTGAAAAATTGATCAGTTGTTGGTAGGCTTTACAAATGTTGTTGTGTCAGGACTTGTGTTGCATTACCTCAAATGTTCCAGCCTTCAGAAGGTTGACTTGGTCATTTTGGGAGAGATCCTGAAAGCCGGGGATCCGCTTTGCAAATTCCACGACTTCTCTGACAGCAGGGATGAAACCTCTGGAAAACTCCTCCCAGATTTCATGACCGGGCTTGCAAGGGTCCACGAAGGGAGAATAATTCATGGGACATACCTGAGACGACATTACAAACAAAGGTGGTGAAAACTACAATTTAAAAAGATACACATGCATACCTATTAAGCATTGCTCAGTGGAACGAGATGGCAGACGAGAAATTTAACAATTAAAAATCAACACAGAAGACAGCAAAGCAGCTTACTATGTTTTGAAACAGAACCAGTAACTCTTACACTAAGGTATGTTGCAACTAATATCGATGCATATTCCTTCATTTTTGGGTGTACTATCCATTATGGACTAAAAGAGCAAAAGGTCACTTACCAGATGCCCTCTTCTTTGGAGTTCGTTGATGCTGTTCCCGTTGTGTACGTGGTAAGGAATGTTTTCTTGCTGACCTCTACTAAGGCTTCGACTGCTCTGTTGGGTCACTTGGTACTCAGTAACATGTTCCCTGTAAGATGCAGTTGTGCCTTGCAGGCCGTTTTCGCAGTCGGAGCGTCGCTGGATGTCAACGACACTACTTCCGTTCAAACGGTTCCAGCATTCGCGCTGTTGCTCCTCGTCCTTGCTACTACAGCTCAGGGTTTCTGAGCTGGCCGGTGAAACTGAACTGATGTACGTGAACAGGTCCTCACTCCGAACAGCTCCATTGCTCACTGCATCTTCCTCGCCGCTGTCCGATGAACAGGACGACGCAGAACTCATGGATGTATCCATGGGAATGACTGATTCGGAGTCCCGGCAAGGATCCGAAAAGGCCTGCGGTGAAACTGGCGGCGGTGATGAGGAAAAGCTGGAGTCACTCTGGCTGGTCTCGATATTGCACGGTGTGGTCTGTGTGCTGTGAAGCATACACTGCAGTTGATTGTTGTTCATCATGCTGTCCATGGTCGACTGCATCTCCAGAAGCATGCGCTGTTTTTCCCGTTTGGGGATACGTCCGAATCGAACAGCTGAAAAATATTGTGTTTATTTAGAACTACGGCAACCTCAAAATGCTTCCCTAAAATTAGAGTTCTGTTAATGTTTACTTCCATTATTTAATGTCACTCCAAACCTGTATGATACAAAAGGAGATGTTAGACTGAATGACAGCATCAGTCGCCATTCACTTTTATTGTATGGAAAAAAAGATGCAATGAAAATAAATGGCGACTCAGGCTAACATTTTGCCCAACATCTCCTTTTGTGTTGCACGGAAGAAAGAATGTCATACAGGTTTGGAACAACATAGGGGTATGTAAGGCCACATCCACACACCACAAAAATTCATTTTCTGAGTATTTTTGTCTTAAACAAATGTATTTGTCTTGCCACATTGGCAAATAGTTTTTTCTTGTTTTAAACATAAACTCTACAAATCGAGACTTAACATCTTATGCCATTCTGCTTCTCAAGTAATTGTTTTCTTGTTTTAAGTATTTTTAGATATTTTTACCTAAAAATAAGATGAAGTGCACTAATATGCTTTCGGTTGAAAGCACATTGATTTTACAACGTTTACACCCCTCATCCACACCAGAATGGCGTTTTCCTCAACTAAAAATGGAGCATTTCAAATACGCTCTCCACTACTGTATACTTGGAAAAACGATGTTAGGAAACTGAAAATGGAGAATTCAAACGAAAACAGATTAGTGTGGATGTGGTCTAAATGATGACAGGATGTTCATTTTTGGGGTAGCAATTCTTGTTCCTTAACAATTGCATTAAAACGTATTCTAGTTCAGAAAAAAATCTTGAGAAAAAATAAATATTTGGAAATAAGAAACGCAATTGTTATAGCATTTACTGCCTTATCAGTTTGTTGACCAAATGATGAGATCATTTCAGATTTCAACAGAACAGATATATGAAATGAGAAATACATTTAATACAGTTCTAGTACTAATTTGCAACAAATGATGAATTACACTGGTCATGCTGTGTTCTGCACAGCAGATTTGGTAGCACCGCTAAATAGTAATGCACAAAACACCATCAGCAAATTTAGAACAGTGTTCAGTTGAGAACCGTTAATGGAACCGAAAGTCATAAAAACCACTCCGTTCCACCATTCTTTAAAAACAGTCGTATAAACCATTCTGTTTCGAGACTAAATAAGTGATTAACAAAGTGAACGATGGTTGAAGTTCAAATCGAAAAAACGACAAAGTGTTAATAGGGTGACCAGTGGTTCCCAACCCTAGTGTCAAGCTCACAAGCTTGAAAACATCAGGAAGTTGAATCGTGGCAGACCAAACTCACCGTCTCGCGACATCCCGACTGATAAACACTTCCTGAAGCGGCACTGCTGGCAGCGATTACGGTTTATTCGCACAATAGTGCAGCTCTCCGTTTTCAGACATTTCTTGTACTGAATATTCTGTTGGATGCTTCTTCTGAAGAAACCCTATAAAACATGAATCAATGGAATTATACCCTGGTATATATCATACCTGGAGATGAATCCTGGGAGAGGAAGTGTTTTCTTACCTTGCAACCTTCACAGGCATGCACACCATAGTGGAAGCCCGAGGCCACATCTCCACACACCTTACACAGTAGCACCATTCCATTGAGCTCTGGAAAATATCCATCACTTAAGGGTTAGTGCATTTGGATTAATGACTGATCAATACTGGTTCCAAATATTCAACATGATCACAAGGGAAATCGCTATTTTGCTTCCGAAAGTTCATGTACCCTGATTTCAACCCTATTCAGCTGAATTACTGACAAGCCCCAACCCCCATCAGACATTCTTTTGCATCAATTCAAGCGTGAACACATTGCGCTCTAGTGCAATCTAGACACAGGTTCTGATCCTGTGGAAACTAGGAAGTAATTGCGTTCACATAAACAATGATGGGCACGATTAAGCTCTAAAATTAAATCTTTACTCCACTGACAGTTATGTTTAAGGTTGGGGTTTAAGTTAAGGCATAGGGTTAATCAAATATGCAACTGTGTTGACTGTATTAAATCATTTACAACTAAAAATACAACTCTCTTTTGGCGCCACCATGTGGACATTTTACCCGGAAAATGGAACTCACCCTGGTTAGACAAACAAATGCTGCTAGTGTACAAAAAACTTTAGAATTGACACTCACTTGTGATGCTGCTTTTGCCGGAAAGTGTCGTCCCGGTCTTGTCAGAGGTATGGCTGCGTGGGTGAGCATGCTTGGAGAGTTGTCCAACGGTGAGCAGGTCTGTATTACGGCTCGGATTGATGAGCAGAGGTGGAGAGGATGAAGGGGAGCGGCTGTTTGAGCCGTCACTCATGCATGACTCAGGGCTGGGGGCGGACCTTGTGGAGCAAACGTACGCTATGACGCCTCCTTGGAAATAAGGAAAAAGGGAATTCGTAAAAAATGTAGACTTTGGCAAAGAATGTTTGAGGAATTATTCACTAATTTCTTTTAATTTCACAATTTAGATTACAGACTATTTATGAAAATTATCAAGCGTTTATTATTATTATTATTATTATTCTTGATTGAAAGTCATTATCTTCTGACCCCTTGTTTTATCTGCGGGTCTGATTTTGAAACTTCAAGTCTGAGAATTTCAGCACAACCTTATGAAGAATCATAATAACCCTAACCTAACCCTATCCCCAATACTTGAGATGCAATGAATTAGGTCAAAGTGTATCATGATATAGTTTGACCTGCTTCATTGCATCTCAAGTATTCTCATGCCAACTGGTGTGCTCCAATCATTGGTCATCAGCATCATCTAAGTATGAAGGAGTCCTGCAAATAAGCTCGCAAAAGGAAATGAGAAATAAAAGTGCTTAAAAATGGCCTTTTGTTGTCGTGAAATGAGTGAAAATGTGAACAGCATGACTAATTACATAAAAATGTACCAAGATATTGCCATGGGTTTTACATATGTACCTTGAATACCATATAAATACTGTGGTACATATCAAAGAATACCACGGTATTGCCATCTGAAACATCACACTGTATCATGGTACTGCCAAAGTGCTTTTTCCATGCAGTTATAGTTTTACACCATTTTAGTAACTGTTACAGTCAGTACATACATTGATTTATTCTATATTAACTACCCAAAACTGCATATTTGGATATGTTTTATTGCATATTATTTTGATTTGGACAGAGTATCATAATAAAAAAAACTTAAAGGGAAAACTAAGATTTATTTCAAAATGACTATTATTATTTTTACAAATACATCCCCTTCTTTCTTTTTTTTTTTTTAAATGGACAGGGGAGGTTACTTAACCAGGAATCACCATCAGTTTCTCAGACCCACCCACACGTGGAGCTCGCATGTTTAGTACGGAACAGAATCTAGGTCACTACATGTGTACAGCTGTGCTCACGTTTTACTGCAGTGAGTCTGAAGCCTGGGCAGTGTGCT